>NC_091449.1:60339566-60944566 GCF_964237555.1 Oryctolagus cuniculus
TCAGCCCCTCCTGCCATCAGCAGACCTAGCTCAGCCACTGGGTCGTTTGGAGGACCCCATAGTGTGGGACCCCAGTGAGTGGGTTTCATTGATGGCAAAACATTATCCTGAAGGTTTCTTCATGCGCTGAGCACAAGTGAAGTTGTTGGATGCTTGTGCAGAACCAGCTCCAAGATCTGCTGCCTTCTCTGTGGCCCTAGAATGGAACAGCTGCGGCTCTCTGCTTTCCTAGATGCTGGGATTTTTCAGTCCAAATATTGAACAGGGCCCTACCCGGATATGCAGAAGTGAAATATTGTAAACCCTCTCCTGAGCATGTCAGCCAAGCAGCCGGCTTCTCTTTCTTGTTCCTCCCACAACTTCCCCAAGCACGATGGGGGGACTCCTGGTGAGCACTCAGTATTAGTTACAGGAGGCATTGTTTGAATTCAAAGATTCAAAACCCTCAGAGCCCCTGAGTACCAAAAGCAGGTGCTTTGCCAGTATCAACAAATTGGTCTATTGTGAGGCCAACGCATCCCATTTGAAAAGCAGCACATGTAGGGCAGGCACTTTGCCCAGCAGCTAAGGTGCCTGCATCCCACAGTGGAGCCCCCAAGTTCAAGTCCTGGCTCTGGCTCCTGACTTCGGCTTCCTACTATTGCAACCCCTGGGAAGAGCAGTGGCTGCTCAAGTGCCTGCCAGCCGTGTGGGAGGCCTGGATTGAGTTCCCGGCTCTCAGCTTCAGCCTCAGCCCAGCCCTGCCTACTGTGAGCATTTGAGAGTAAGCTTACTCTACCCCACAAAAAAAAAAAAAAAAAAAAAAAAAAAAAAAGTCTTTAAAAAAGAAGCCCATGTGATTCTAATGTATGCAGTCTTCAACCTGTATTTTGAGAAGAACAAATCTAACCAATGGGCTTTAAAAAAAAAAAAAAAGATTTTTTTATTTCAAAGTTGGAACTTCAGAGAGACACAGAGAAAGAGGCCTTCTATCCTCTGGTTCACTCCCCAGATGGCTGCAACAGCCGGGGCTGGGCCAGGCTAAAACCAGGAACCAGCAGCTTCTTTCAGGTCTCCCTTGTGGGTTGCAGGGCCCCAAGCACTTGGGCCATCTTTCTGCTGCTTTTCCCAGGCCATCAGCAGGGAGCTTGATCGAAACTGGAGCAGCCAGAACATGAACCAGCATCTGCATGAGATGCCAGTATCGCAGGCAGCGGTTTTACCCACTGTGCTGCAATGCCGACCCTATAACCAGTGAGCATCTTAACTCAGAAGCCATGCTATGTGCTTCCGGTACTGAGCATCTCTGAGCTGTGTACTGCACATTCTTGCCAGCACTGAGCATAGAACAGGACCAAATCTCTATGGGCAAGTCCCCATCCAAGTTACGTGGCTCGGGGGAGATAAGGCAAGTGCCTGCCCTTGCCAACAAGAGGGATGGAGTTGGAAAAAAATTTCTCATCAAACTGTCATTCTCAATGGAGGTCAATTTTGCACCCAAGGAACTTTTGCCAATGCATGGAAACATTTTTGTTTGTCACAACTGGGAGGCACAACTGACATCTATCTAGTAGATAGGTTACTGCAATGTACTGGATGCCTCCCCCCACCCCCAGTGAGGAATTATCAGATGCCAAATTCCCTGAGTTCCTATGCTGGGAAACCTTTTAGGAGAGAATGGAGTAAGAATCACCAGCCAGGAACAAGGAAAGTGCAGAGGGGGGCCAGCATTGTGGCAAAGTTGGAAAAGCTGGCGCCTGCAGTGCCGGCATCCCACATGGGCACCAGTTTGTGTCCTGGCTGCTGCACTTCCAATCCATCTCCCTGCTAGTGGCCTGGGAAAAGCAGTGGGAGATGGCCCGAGAGTTTGGGCTCCTTGCAGCCATGTGGGAGGCTGTTTGGCCATTTGGAGAGTGAACCAGCAGATGGAACCAACCAACCAACCTCCCTCCCCCCCCCCAACCCCATTTGTGCCTTTCAAATAAATGAATAAATCTTGAAAAAAATGTCGAGAGGAAATAATGTGTGACTGGGCTTCAACACAGGACCCAGCCCCTCTCCCACTTCTTCCCTCACCCCTGTTTGTATCCCATCCCATCCCACACCTAGCAACAGTGCTTCAAGCTTCATAGTTGAACCCAGCTTGGTTTGAACCCCAGCCTCTTCATATTCCTCCCTATAACCTTGAGTAAGCCGTTGGCTTCACTAAACCTCATTCTCATCTCAACTCCCCTCTATGAGAACAGAGACTCAAGCAGAAGGGGGGATATTTTTATGTACCCCTGATTGACAGCCTGACAAGCTCCCACTTACCCTGCAGGGCTGACACAATGAAGTGAGATCATGCTTGGAAGGTGCTTTGTGCAGCACCTGATAGCATTTATGTGTCAGCTGCTGTGATGACGGTGAACAACCTTCCCCACCACCCCATGGATTCACCACCTCTGCTTTTCCCTTGGTAGTTACCTGATTTGGGGTTCAGCACTTTACTTCAGACCCTTACCTTCTCTTAATACAACCTGTGGGTGAGTATGACTCTCAAATTACTATGTTCTTAGTATGAGAGAGGCTGCACCACTCCCCTTCCTTCTCTGTCAGGGGAAAGATTCCATAGAACTGCTCTTTAATCCAAGTAGGGGACAGCCAGCTCTCTGCAGGGGTATTCTCGTTGCAAATGCGTCTCACACTTAAGTCCACTGTGTACTTTAAACCACTCTCAGTTCCCAGTGCACCCCAGGCTTGGATGCAGTCTCTGTTAGATACCTCTAATTTTGTGTACAAGCCCCACTAACTCTTGCATTTGCCTAGGTGACATGGCCAATGTGTCTCAATTCCCTTAAGTACTGAGATACCCCAAATCCATGCAAACCAACCCACTGTCACCAAGCCTAAGGAAGTCACTGCTGCCTTCCAGGTTATGCCTTCCCTAATGTCAGCAGGTGTGGCTTTCATGCTTTTAAGTGATGGCAACCCACAGGAGAAGTTCCCAGGCTCTGGTGGGTCTTAGTGCTCCTTATAGTTATAACTCTTTTCCACATGTCCTTCCATTTGACAGTTCCAGGGAAAAACCTTCAGGCTTCATGGAATGACATACTTATCTATCCATGAACAAATAAAATCAATCTCATTGGGAAGCAAGCTGGTTACCTTATTACTAAGGAACTAGGGTCTTCCAAGCAGAAATAGCCTTGCTTTCTAACCTATGGATTTTGCTGAAAGATTCAAAACAAGAACCAGTTTAAAATATGTATTTTAAGTTTGAGGGGTGGGTATTTTGTTGCAGCAGCTAAGCCACAGCATGGGATATCTGTATTCAATATCAGAATGCTTGGTTTGAGCCCTGGCTGCTTCAGTTCTGATCCACCTCCTCCCAGGGTGCATCCCAAGAATCAACAGGTGGGTGGTTCAAGTGCCTGAGCATCGTCCACCCACATGTTGTGCTCTCTTCTTTGGCCTGACCCAGCCCAAGCATTTGTGGGCATTTGGGGAGTTGACCAGCAGATGGAAGATATCTCAGCTCTTCACACACACACACACACACACACATGCACGCACCACTGTCATCCGAGACACTGAGCTGGAACTATTTCCTGCTGCCTCCCAGCAGCTGCATTAGCAGGAAGCTGGATTGTAAGTGGAGCTAAGAATTGAAGCAGGCACTCCAGAAAGGGACACTGGTATCCAAAGTACTGTCTCCATCATTACGCCAAACACCTCCCCAAAATGTGTTACTTTTAAACACTGACTTCATATTTTCAGCAATTGTCAGTCCTTCCCAGGGTGGACGTCATTCATGAGTAATATTCCAAAGATGACTTTGTTGGATGGGCATCTTCATGATAGTACTGCTCATTTCTTCTTTCTCAAAGCTTTTAATGTATCACCAGAAGGCACAGTGATCTGTGGAATTATCTGTCTCTGGCTTTTCCCTCTTTTAGGTGGCTGTGCTTATTACTATTCACAGCACAAGCCAAGCGCTATGGTTATTAAGTAGTGTCATTTGTATCCTAATGACTTTGTGCCTTTCACACCGTTCAAAAGGAAATTGAATATTATGAAGCATTAAGTGAGACCCCAAACAAAGACTGAGCATTGGTAACCCTCATCGCATAAGTGTAAGCCAGCAGCTCAGGTGGAGGGGAGTGGAGCATGCTACCAGTGCATAGTAGCAACCTAGAATGCACTGTGGGTGACCGCATTCTGCAGACTCTTCATAAGGCAGCACCGAGGCCCCAGGCTCACTGCCCAGCACCTTGCTCCACATCCGCAATGATCCCAAGGTCATTGCCATTTTTTAGTCTCTCCTTCCACATATGCTCCCTGTGCGTGGTGTGGCCCTGTTGCCCTCTCGACTTCCTCTTCACCCTTCAAGTCCCAACCAAACTACTTCTTCACAGAGGCTCTCCCTGGTCTTCTTGATGAGCACAAATCCCCCATCCACATTCTCACGGCACCACCCAAACAATTATCAAGTGGCTCTGACAATCGGTGAGTCCTTCTTTGATTAAATCTGAATCCATGAAATGTAAGAGCAAGGGATCTTTTGTTTATTCCTCTTCTCACCATCTTCTTACCAGGGCTTAATGCCAAATATATGATCAATATGTTTGTTGAATGAAAAAAGAACATCATGGATATGGGTACCAGTGTCTAACAAGGAACAAGCAGCACACTTCTGTAGGATTTTTGAAAACATTTGCATGAAGGGAGCATTTGCTGAGATGCTTCAGGGTTAGGGAAATCAAGAGGGACATTGAGATGTCCAGAAGCTAGAAGCAGTCAGAACGTTCTAACCACCCTGAGTAGGAGCTGTGGTTGCAAAGGGGCGTGACTTCCACCAGAGACCTGTCTCAGGCAGGGATGAAGAAGGAAACACCCGAGCTCTCCCTGCTCCTGTCCTCTCACCTCCTGCCAGGATCTCCCAGTAGCCAGGTCCAGCTGGATGCCAGGAGACAAAGGACCAAGCAGATGCAGTAAACAGGGGGAATGAACAGAGACATCCAGAGAATGGATGAAGGGAGCACCCCAGAGAATGGCCAGAACCCCAAGACTGTAGCCCTTGAGTCTTCCAGAATGCCCATCTCTCCTAGTTCCTTGGAGGTGGAAGTAAGTACGACCCCAACTACTGCTCCTCCGCTAACGTGGTCTGAGCCAATCACACTTTCCCCATGGCTCATGCTCGGATTCTGAGATGGCCACAGGCTCTGTTTAGAGCATGAACCAGTGGCAACCCATCAGGGCTAACTGCACAAGTCAGGAGCTCTGCTCTAATAAGCCCAGTTACACAGGCTGAAAAGCTTTTCAATAAATTCTAGACCAGGATGCTGTGGTCCCCATGCTGAGGTCTGTCTTTAACCTTGAGGGTAACAGCTTGATCCACAAAGAGGATGGGCTTGGGGGATAAGACTATTTCTTGGCTATGAGACTGTTAACAAAGACACAAAAAATATAGGTGGCAAAAGTTGTGGAATGCTGGAAAAGGGATGTCCTTGGAGCACAGTGACCCAGCTTCTGTCCACTCCACTTTTCCGGATCTGCCCTAAGTCACTATGTCCAGGTTCAATGGCCATCATGCTTCCCCAGCTTGCCCTATCCCTGCCTCTGAGATCCCTGGACATGTTACAGTCTCCTACCTATGTTTTAGGAATGGAGATAGGAGAGGAAATGAAAGTTCCCCAAGGTTTCCCCTTCTCACTGTAGCCTGGATCATTCACGGACTCCCCTACATACAAGTGCATGGCAAACTCTTAAACAGTCACTCACTCAACTCAGGATGATACTGGTTGGGCCTCTTCACCCCCATCCTCTCTCCTTAGCTCCAGTGCGAGTATTTCCTGCCAGACAATTTCCCATGTGGGAGGCCTAGATTGTATTCCAAGCTCTTGGTTTTGGCCTCCATCCAGCCCTGGCTATTAAAGGCATTGGGGGATGAAGCAGCAGACAGGATTTCTCTGTGTGTGTGTGTGTGTGTGTGTGTGTGTGTGTGTGTCTGCCTCTCTCCCCCCTTCTATGACTCTCAAGTAATTAAATAGCCTAGGGCAGCAGACCACTGATGTTGCAAGCACGCCCAAGGTGGCAAGAGAGCCCAGAGAAGAAGTACATGAGCCAAACGTGAGTCAGCAGTGAGAATCACACAGCAAAGGCCTGGAAAGGCTCGGGTCTAAGTTGACAGACAAATCTGAGCTAACTCCAGATCACAACACTACAGGGAGACCAGGACACACAGGGGCAAAGCCGAGAGTCTGGTGAGCCTGGCACATCTGAAATGGTGGGAGTGGGGGTGGGGGGCCGAAGGACAGCAGTGGAGCTGGCAAAGGCAATGGCCGTCAGCTCCGGAAACGCCGGTCCAGTGTGGCCCAGCAGCACCACCATGCGAGCCACGTGCCAAGCTTTCAGTGTTCCAGCAGCCAGATCCAGAGCATTTAATGTATCATATTAGATACATCTAAAATGTTGTCATTTCAACAGTCAGTGTCAGTCATTCTTACTGATCTTTATCATTCATTTGTGTGTGTGTGATTACCACATCTTGGTCCCATGTGTGTTGTTTAATTTGTATTTGCTTATTTGAAAAGCAGAGACAGACAGAAAGCTCTCCCGTCCAAATGCTCACAAGCGACACCACTGAGCCAGGCAGGCCAGAGCTAGCAACCAGGAGCCAAGAACTCAACGCAGGTCTCCCTTCTCCCTTGTGGGTGCCAGGAACCTAAGGACTTGAGCAGTCTTCTGCTGCCCACCACGGTGTGCATGAACAGGAAGCTGGGAGTGGGAGTAGAGCCACAACTCAAACCAAGGCAACTCCAGTATAAGGTGCAGGCATCCCAGGCAGCATTTTTTAAGTACTGCACCAAACACCTGCCCTCCCCCCATGTATCTTGCAGCGCTGCACAGAGGCGTGGACCAGTCTGGTTGCAGGTGCTCAAGTGCCCCACCTGCTGAGAGCTCCTGGATTAGATCGTGCAGACCTAGCACAGCTCTCTTACCAATACAAAGGAGCAGGTTTTAAGCGGACCAGTGCTCTCCCAAGATCTCTGTGGCAGCCACAAGGGAGACAGTCTTCCCAGGTGTTACAGCTTTTCCTGCAGCCTGTCGCCACCATCTTCTGTCTACATCTGTTTTACAAACAGGCACTGTAGGAGCAAAGCCTCTTCCCGCAGCCTTTACCCTGGCCCTCGGCTGTCGGGGGTAGTTCTGGGGTGCAGCCAGCAGAGCCTTGTGCCAGGTTCGGGTCTGGCTCTTAAGCCTTCTCCCACCCTTCAGGTGGCAGCTGGAGCCAGACCACTGGATTTTTCATCTCTGGGCTCCTCGCTCCTGGCAGCAAGCATTTGCCCAAAAGGCTTAGGGTGTGGATACAATGAAGCAACATCGGAAATACTACAGGCCCTGTTGTGGGAGAAGGAAGGATCAAAAGCAGGAGTTTCCTCCCCCCACCCCACGCTGTCATCCAAAGGGCTCCTTGACATCTCGAAGCTCGGCCCAAGGGGACTAAGATGATGGAAATTCTGATAGTGAGACAGCAGGACAGGCTACACAAAGGGTCTCTTCAAACACTCCTGGCCCTTTATCAGTTCCTCACACAAGGAGCTTCAAGTCAGTTCATTTTGGAAAGAAATGTCCCAAAAGTATGCAGATTAGAGGCAGCCCTGCAGGGGGCTTTTCCCCTAGCATCACAATCAGCTTCTACTGCTGAGAAAACAGCTTTCCCTTTCCCTGGGCTCTGACTGGAGAAGCAGCTTAAAAACCAGAACCTAATCTCCTCGGAGTTCCCAGGTGTTTAATGATTTGCCAGGGCGATAAAAAACTGAGTTCCAGGGAGCCCTTATGTGAGACAGTAGCTCCCGCTTTGCTCCGCCTTTGGGTAGCAAATCAAAGGGCACGGTCTCCGAGGAGAGGAGAAAAAAATTTCAGTTGTGACGTCTGGCAGAATGGAGTCAGAACCACAGATCTATCACCAGCAGCCATGTAATCATCAGGTACATTGTTTATATGTTTTAACATCAGGGTACTTATCTGTAAAATGGACATCCCGGATACCTTACAAGGTAATAATTACGTGTGCAAGTGTATTAGCTACTATTACCGCACTTGTCCCCAACACTTCAAGGAGTATTTAGGATGCCCCCGGTTTCTAAAGGCAAGGCCTCTGGGGGTGGCCTGGCTGGGGTCTTTGGCCCCCACCGGGCTTCACTCAAAATGCCAGCTGGGCTGTGGTCTCATTTAAAGGCTGGACTAGGGGCCAGTGTTGTGGTGCAGTGGATTGAACCACTTCTTGTGACATCGTCATCCTATACGGGAGCACTGGTTGGAGTTCCAGCGGCTCTGCTTCTGATCCAGCTTCCTGTTCATGAGCCTGGGAAGGCAGTGGTTGCTGGCCCAAGCACTTGTGTCCCTGACACCCTTGTAGGAGACCCAGATAGAGTTCTAGACTTCTGACTTTGACCTGACTGCTGTAGCCACTGGGGGTCTGACTGCACCAGCAGATGAAGATTCTGTTTTTTCTCTGTCGCTCTGCCTTTCAAATAAATAAGAGGGGCTGGCATTGTGCTATGGCGGGTTAAGCCGCTGCCTACAGCACAGACATACCATATGGAGCAATCCTGGCTGCTCCACTTCCAGGCGTATTAGCAGGGAGCCAGATTGGAAAAGCAGTAAGAAGGGCCTAAGTGCTTGGGCCCCTGCACCCCATGTGGAAGATACAGATGAAGCTCCTAGGTCAGGCCTGGCCCAGCCGTAGCCATTGTGGCCAACTGGGGAGTGAACCAATGGATGAAATCTCCCTCTTTCACCCTTGCTCTCTAACTCTGCCTTTCACATAAATAAAACAAACCTTTAAAAAAAAAATCTGAAGCTAATGATGGTTTAAAAATGAATCAATACAAGAAATCTTTAGAGAAAAAAAAAGGCTTGGCTATAAGAGGCTGATTGCAAGCTCTCTCGGTGGTTGTGGACAGGATCCAGCTCCTCAAGGCTTTGGGGCTGAGGCCATCACTTCCGGTTGGCTCGAGACAGTCCTCAGCTCCTTGCCATGTGTTGGATCCACAGAGCAGCTCATGACACAGCTGCTTCTGTCCTCAAAACAAGGACACAATATGACCCACAGAAAGATGGAAGCCACGGTCTTTAATAACCTGCTCCCGGAAGTCACTTCCCGTCACGTTTAGCTGGGTTCTAGTGGAGGAAGTCTCCAGGTCCAGCTACACTCGAGCAGAGCAGAGCAGAGTCCCCTCGGGGCCCGGGCACCAGCAGGCGGAGATCTCCAAGAGCCACCGCAGAAGCCATCCGCCACACTTGTAGGACCCTCAGCGAGGACAGTCTGCCCTCTGATTCTGCGCATTCTGCAGCCATGGATCCAGCCAACCGCTGATCAAAAATATTTATAAACCCAAGTTGCATCTGTACCGACCATGTACAGACTTTTTTCTTGTTGTGATTCCCTACACACTCGTCTAAGAACGGTTTGCATAGGATTTATGCCATCTTAGGTATTGCAAGTTATCTGTAAATTATATCAGGCATTTAGAAGGAAGTGCATGGGTTAGATGCAAATATGAGGGGTCTTCAGAAAATTCATACAAAAAAAGCAATCAGAAGAAGATGCACATTTTCCAGGAACTTTTTGAAGCCTCACATACAGGCTGCACCATTTTCTATCAAGGACTTGGGCATCCGGGTTTTGGAACACATGAGCGTCTTCCATGGATACTCACAACTGAAGTGGGTGTTGTCAGGACAGAGTGTGAAAGCTCTTCCAACAGCAACCACCACGGCATAAGCAACGTAGCGGGAATGCACTGGGTTGTACCTCAGGGGAAGGCAGCTTAGCAGCCACACAAGACCATCAGTCTTCATGCTAACCGGCGCCTGGTTACTCAAAGACTGCATTTAAAGATGCATTAATTTATTCTAAATGCTGATGTTACACCATGTTGCCAAATAACAGTATCTGGACACTGGAGTTAAAAAACACTCATTTTCCCTACCTACTGTCTTTGTCATATCTCCATATCCCTTTCTAGATACTCCAGAAAAGTCCATGTTTTTAGAGATGTAAATGAAATGTGTGTCTGTTTTCCCATTTATCCGTGTGTGTGAGTGTTAGGAACTTTCTATCTTTATATCCTTTAACAGCTGCACAGCATTTCCCCCGAGTAGATGACCAGAGCCATCGTCTCCTTACTGGGACGTCTCTATGACGTATGAATTGTCCCAACCTTTTGCCACTAAAAGCAGTGCTGTGACCAACCACCCTTTGTGCGATTTTTTTTTTTCTCCCATAAATTGAATTATGTCTTCAGTAGGAAGTTCCAGAAAAGCAAGCAGAGTATAAACAGTTTCAGGGCTCCATCAAATTGAGCTTTTCTATCAGCAAATACGGCTGCTGCAGCCACAGGCTGAGCTCTCTAAGGCAGGCCCTGTACCTCCCCCTTGGTTTTGTAAATCATTGACTGTGGACTAGGTGAATGAATATAAATATGTTAAAAGCTGAAGCTGCAGAACAAACACTTAGGCCGCATCTGTTGAAGACCCTCTGCCCTTGCTGTTTTAGTCAGGGGGCGCTGGGTTTCATTTAGATTTCACTCCGCTGTGGCGGGCAGAGGGGCGCAGCACCTGGCCCTGCAGGGCCGACCCCCGCCCATCGGCGCTCACAGCGCCCCCTACAGTTCCCTTTTCTGGACTGTCTGGGTCAGGTTAGCCAAGCTCAGAATGAAAGTTAACACCCTGAAGTGGGCAGGGCTGGAATAACCCTCGAAAATCCTTTGGTCGGTCGAAATTCAGTATGACTGATAATGCCCTGCCACCTTGCACCGTGCAATACTCTGTAACTCTGGACAACCTTTACACCTCAGTTTTTTAAATTATTTTGGACAGGGTCGCAGCATCTGAGAGGTACGGCCAGGCTGGTGCGCACCCCCATATCGCGCCCACGTCGCCGGCTTAGCCTCTTGGCTTGGGCCGCAGCGCCCTCTGGCGGGTGCAGGTCGGTGTGCGTTCCGGGCACCCTGTTCCCTTGGGTCACTGCTGGCCTAACCAGCGTTTGCTTCTCCCGGCCTCTCTCAGGTGAAAGAGGCCATGCAGCGGATCCACGACCGAGGGAACATCGGCAAGTTAATCCTGGATGTGGAAAAGACCCCGACGCCACTGGTGAGTCAAAGTCAGAGGGACCCCATCAGGTGCACAGAAGGCAGGGGTCTGCAGCTTGCAGCACAGGTGGGACAGAGGGCAACACAGGCAGCTGGGGGGGCTGGTGGGGGAGACCAGGGCAAACCAATGAGTGCAGATGAGGGAGCAGTCCCAGCTTGAGTGCTAACGAGGACAAGCAGATGCTTCCCTGATAGCGTTTTAAGAGTAATCTACGGGCGTATAGAGGAGAGGACAGAGAAATAGAACAGCCTATCACAGGTGCAAGGTCTTGGCTCCCCGAGGTGGGACGATTTCCTGATAAAGTGTGACAAATCCACATCCACGTGCCCAACAGAACGGTGCCAGCTGCCTCTGCCACTGCTCCCTCCACGCCATGACGCCGCTGAGTTTCATTTCTTTTACTGGAACAAAACCCTTATCTCTGAGAGCCACGACCAGAGGGCAGCATGTCAGCATGGCTCCTGTCTGCTCTCACAAGGCCTGCTACAGAGGCAGGGGAGTGCCTGGTGCAGAGACCAATGCACAGACCAGCACACTACATGGGTTCCAAGCCCAGCTCTGAGCTCCAGGTAATAACCAGGCCACGGTACTTTGCTGCCCGAGCTTTGGTGCCCTGCCTGTGACATGGAGGTGGGTATGTCCCCACAAGTCAGCTAGAATGACAGCCCAACCTCTAGGCGAGGCCTAACAAAGAAAGTTCTTAGAGAAAGGCCTTTTCTTCTTGGCTGACCCGTGTGTCTTGCAGCTGTACCATTCCTTTTGAAAAGACAAAAGTCGGAAATGTCTTGCATAGTTCAGTCCAAAGTGTGCAATTTTACAAACCTTTCTTTGGCTTCTATAACCAGAGTGGAGTGAGGCAGGATCCCCATCCCGGTTGATGAAGGACAGTTTAATAAGAGGGCATTTTCCAGCGTTTGAGTGACCAATAACCGTGTGGATATGGTTTATTAAATGCTTGATAGGCCCCAGGACTGTTTGAAGTTGGAATGAGGGGATAAGGGCAGGAAGAAAAAGGGGTATGGTGTCCTGGGCCTCCTGGGCTCCCATGATGTGGCCTTTAGTCACATGACCAAGTCTATTTCAGCCACAGGAGAGGCTCTGGAACCATGCCGGGAAGCTTAATTGATTTTAACCAAAATAATTGGCACCAACTTCCTCTGCTGAGACAGTGCCTGAACCCACCCAGAGCCTGCTGAGTCTTTGGGGGGATTTTCATCAGAGCAAGGGTTATATAGCCTGGTCTCAGGAACCCACCTGGGCATATGTCCCTTCCTGTTTCTGAACTTCAGCATGGCTTTTACCCCGGCACCTAAAGAAGAGGGGTAGAGTGGGTATTTGGAGCATCTGAGACCACCATCCATCCCAATGGAAGAGGAGACATGAGGGGGAGAGAGAGGGAGAGAGGGAGGGAAGACACTCAGTGCAGAGCACCCTGCAGGCCAGGTTGGCTCCAGGGAGGTCATTCCTGGGGCTGGCACCCAATGGCAAAGGAGACAGTAACAAGGCTCAGGCCCCACAGGAACGCACTGCTCTCTGCTCAGCTCAGCAGATGCTGAAGGTTAGGGTTAGGGTTAGGGTTAGGGTTAGGGTTAGGGTTAGGGTTAGGGTTAGGGTTAGGGTTAGGGTTAGGGTTAGGGTTAGGGTTAGGGTTAGGGTGACCAGGCCAGTAAGGTCCACAGAGGCACTTTCTCCTCCAGCAAAGTCAGAAGCTCAGAGAAGGCAGAGTTGGGGGTGGGGGTGGCAGTAAGCAGAGGCTGCCCTAACAAGCCCTGTTGGATTACAGATGGCCAACGACAGCACAGAGACCAGCGAGGCCGGTGAAGAGGAGGAGGACCACGAGGGAGACAGCGAGAACAAGGAGCGGACGCCCTTCATCCAGTAGCCCAGGACCCAGGCAGGAGGTTGAGTAGGCTGGTGGAGGAGATGAGGACCTGGCTGAGAAAGCTGTTCTGCGCTCGGTGAACTGATGCTGTAGTCCAGTGTGTGTTGTGTTTGTCTGCAGTCAGCTGAGCTAAAAAGCTGTTGATCACTGTTGTTTTTGAAATCAAGTGCCAACCCATCCCACGCAGTATTACGTCCCTCTGCGCCCTGTGTGTTACACTCTCCCTTCTCCCCCGTATCAAAGCTGTCCATCTTTGGGTCCTTCTCGACAGTTCTAGAACAGTCTTGCAAAGTAACAAAAGCCCACAGGCCAGACACGGGCAAAGGTGAGTTTGGACGGGAAGGTGTCATCACACAGGGCCGTCCAGGAGCTGTTCAGGCCAGTGACACTCTCGGCTGCCGGCCACCTATGCCTCTAACAAGAGCACTTGCCAATTTGGCCGACAGAAAGAGGGCAGGCCAGGAGATGTTTCCTGAGCCCATAGGTTTTGAAACTCTCCAAGTAGTACTTGTTTTCGGTCTGAGAGGTGACTCCCTTACGTCTGTTGGGTTATCTCACCATCAGAGGTCTGAGTTACTCTCCCCTCACCCTCTGGGGGCTGCTTCTTTCACTGGTTCTTATTCATAAGCATAGCAAGAATGGTATGGGGTGTTTTCGGGATGGAAGATGGGTTGATCCAAACACATCTGAGAACCAACCAGAGACTTCTACTTGGAAACCGTGTCTCCTGAGCAGAACCCCCCTTTAAGAAGTCCCACCACATGTGGGATCATTCACGAGACTCCCCTGTGTTGCGTACTTGCCATCGTTATCAGCAATTCTGCTATTTTTCAATCCCTGGCACTAAACAGCCACCTACACAATGGGTCCCCCAAGAAGAGCCCCCTTGCAGGCCATGTTTGGAGAAAAACCTGAGTTTCTCTTTTCTTGCCAGCCAGCGCCGCGGCTCACGAGGCTAATCCTCCACCTTGCGGCGCCAGCACACGGGGTTCTAGTCCCGGTCGGGGCACCGGATTCTGTCCCGGTTGCGGCCAAAGCCTGTTTTAACAGGTAACAAACTCCAGTGACAGAAAAGGTTGCTGTTCAGCACCTGATGCCAAATGTGCAGGTGCCCCCTCCTCTGATGAGAAAACCATCTGCAGACACCATGGGGCCCCTGTGCCTTGGAAATCAAGGACCAGATTACTTGACTGCAAGCTCTTGTTCAATCGCCTGGCTCCTAGACCCTTAAGAAACGCCCCCGCCCCGTTTGACTGGGCTTCGCGTGTCTTCAAGGGGCTACTCTTTCCCTCCTTCCAGGCCTTTTTGCCAAAGGGCCAGACTGACTGCCTCACTCACAAACCCAGTTGGAAACATTAATAGCTCATGCGGTTAGCACCCCAAGATTCTCTGCATTCCAGAAAACACTAGGGAGACTCTGCACTGCCCAGTTTCTCCTCCAACAAGCTTTAGGGCGGACCCACCTCTTCCCCCAAGTGATGGGAATAAATGTGTTTCAACAGTCACCTGTTTGGCTCCCAAAGCCTTTTGTAACAAACATCATCTCATGCACCAAGTTCCTTGTTCCTCTCCTAAGCTTGGGGTGATGACTTATTTATGCCAAATATTTATCTAAAGGGAGTTTCTCCTCATTGTGAGTGTACATGTGAAATACAATGACAAGAGAGGGTACTGCCCTAAGGGAGCCAAGGCATGAGAGAGTTTCAGAAAGGACACCAACACCATCCTCCTCTTCTGCACCCCAGGACTCGGCATCCCAATGCTAGGGCCTCTAGAGAGATGGTGGGTACTTATCCACCCAGCACCTTCACCCAATGCTGTATTATTGGTTGTGTTTTTCCTTTGTCCATGCCAAAAAGCAAAGGGAGTCTTTGGAACAAAGATACCCGAGGGACAATCCTAGGGAGGTGGTCAGAAATCTATCTTCTAGGGCTGAAGCAATGTAAAACCATGTTGTCCTCCTCCGGGGAGTGGGAATTCCACCTTGCTGATGTCCAGAGCGGAAGCACGGAAAGTCATTTCTCCCCGATCCTCTTAACTAGCAAGTTAATCTGGGACCCAGACACGTGCCACTTGGTTAGAAAACCAACAAACCTCTCCTCTTTCAGAATGTGGAAAGAGACAGCTAGAGTTTGGCCAGTAAGACCAATTTCTGCCAGGAAGGTTGGGGAGAAGGAAGCTGAAATTAGTCATTTCATATCCTCTCGTGTGGAGCCCCTTCTCTCCCGCCTCACGGTGGCTTTCCTCTCGCAAGTGTGAAGATCGTCTCAGTTTGCCTTAAAAGAACTGGGAAGGCTTCTCTGTAATTTAAGCTTCGTTGGAGTGAACTGAAACATTGTCTAATGTATTTGTGGCTTTAGAGCTTTTGTTATATTGTGCCTACAAAGCAAATTATGTTTACATAAAATATAATAAAGTATTCAGCATAGCATAACCCCGGCTGGCATTGTTTACTCTGCAATGAACACTTGTTGGATGAGCTACCCCGCTATGCACATGCAAACAAGGGGGAACTGAAAAGGAAAAATTAAAACCTGAGAGCACATTCCTAAATGAGACACTAAAGTTCCCATGGGGAAAATAGAAGCCGCAATAAACAAGCGTTTAAAAATGCATTCAAGGTGATGGATATGTGAGGTGAAGTGTGTGTTATTAGCTTGATTTAGCTATTCCACAATGTGTACCTAGTTCGAAACAACATGTTGTATGTGATTGATTCAATTTTTGTCGGTTAGTTTTTAAAAAAATGTAAAAGAACTTCCGTTTCGCTCCAGCATTAGAACCACTAGATAAAAGAATTATTCAAACATCATATGCTGACGATGATGATGTACATTAGCATAGTTAAAAAGAAATGCAACCACTAACATTTATAAGGCACCTACCGTGTGCTGCTGAAAGAGCTATGCATGTGCTAATGCACCTGTCTTCCTGATAGCTTTTGGGGAAAAAAATCTTCCATTTGCCGAGATACAGTGGCAAGACTGATGTGCTGGGGAGCGCCTGCACTCACCCAAGGTCACACGGGTAGTAGGTAATAGAGCCTGAACTCCCCAAGTTCAAGCCTCACCTCTGCCACTTCAGACCATGCTCATAACAGTGCGGCACTACTGCTTTCAGTAAAGGGTAAAAGAAAAGCAACCTGCCATGCATTTCAAGTGGTCAGCCCTTGCTCTCTAGAAACCCCTCAGGGATCCTGCTTCCCTCCAATTTCAAGGCTGTGCTTGTAAATTTGTTTTGCTTTGTAGCAGCTAATATGCATGTCGAGGCAGCATTTTTTTGTCCTGTCCCTCCATCCAAGTGTTCCATGAAGTGTTGATTTTAAAACTCACACATCTCAATGGTTTTCATTTTCATGATGTAAAATCCCCAAGGTTATCAACAAGATACATAAAAGTAAATTTCCAAGAGCAAGGATTTCATGAAAGAGACATTCGGGACTGAGGAGGCTGTCCTGTGTTTTACCGTATTTCTCAACAGGAAGTCAACAAACTCGAGCCACACCCCATGTTACTAAGATGCCACATATCTAAACATGAATTTACAAAACAGCAAAGTCCATCCCGTTGTCACTGAAATTCTGATGAAGTCATTCCATGTTCATGTATGTACTGTCTAATGCTCATGTTCTGTTTAAACGTGGCTGCACACAGCCAGCAAGGGGCCCTGTCACATTCAAGCAGTCCAGCAACAAAAACTGGAATCAAAACTGTAATCCACATCTCCACTTACAACCCTCAGAAAGGGAAAGAGGCCTGCTCACAGTTGGAAATAATAATCTCCAGCACTTTGGATAAGGGGGTGAACACTTAAAAGTCACTCTGGGGGCTGACATGTGGCATAGTAGGCTAGGCCTCTGCCTGCAATGCAGGCATCCCATATGGGTGCCGGTACTTGCCCTGGTTGCCCCTCTTCCGAACCAGCTCTCTGCTGATGGCCTGGGAAAGCAGAAGATGGCCCAAGTGCTTGGGCCCCTGCACCTACGTAGAAGACTCGGACAAAGCTCCTGGCTCTGGGCTTCAGATGGGCTCAGCTCTGGCCATCGTCACTGCTTGGGGAGTGAACTGGTAGAAAGACCTTTCTCCCTGTCTCTCCCTCTGTGTCTGTAATTCTACCTCTCAAACAAGTAAATTCTTTTAAAGAAAACAAAAGCCACTCTGGGCATTGAGAAACACTTGTGTAAGAGCAAGGAGGTGAGAAATCTTCAAAGACATATTTGAAGAAGGGGTAGAACAGTATAGCTGAACTATAAGTGCCTAGGAATAAGTAAAAGACAAGAGAAGCTGGTGGCAGGTTTGGAGAGGAGGGGAGGGAGGAGCTTTGAATCTTACAATCTTACAATCTTACAATCTTGGATCTTACAATCTTGGATCTCCAAGGAAAGGAATGAAGATTTGCTATGGTGTGGCCTGAAGCCCTGGATGTGGAGATGATGATGGATAGAAAATGTAGGGTGCAAAGGGAGGAGAGATGTGAGACAAGCCCAAAGGCAGTGACCTTGACCTCCCTAGCATTGGTTGGGTTCCTCCAGAAACAGACACTGAAACCAGGATTTGCACGTAAACAGGGCTGGGAAGCTGATCCCAAGCGGCACAAATAGGAAGCAGAAAAGAGAGAGGAAACGGAGGAAGCCGATTCGGATGTGTTGATGAGACGGTTGCCACCACAGGAGACCACGGGCCACAGTCAGCACGTCCAAAGGGTCGCACTTGAAGGATGAGCGAGCTATTGTGTTCATCCATCAGTCCCCATGCGCCACTGGTTGAGGAAGGTTCCCATAGCAAAGGCACTGCCTGCCTGCCTGCCACTCTTGTCTTGCCCCTGTGTGAACCAAGCATCCAGCACATTGCTGTAAGTAGACAGTGGCTGCAGATACAGCCGTAGGGGCCATTTGGCGTGCCTAGGAGCTGGGGGAGGGGGAGGGGGAAGTGGTGCCCACAGCTCCTAGTGTAACTTGTCTTGGGAACTTACTTGTTCTTCTGAAGCCAGGGGGGAAGCTCTTGAGGCTCTCCACAATTATATTCCAGCCTTGGAAACCACTCCCTCGACCTGCCATCCCCTTGTTTCACACCGCCCCTTCTGTTTTGCTTTTATGTCTGATTAACTGTTCTCTTCACTTGTAGACTGGAGTTCATGCTCAGAGGAGACAGACGGAACACCTCACCAGCCACCAGGATGCAACACTTCATTGGCACCATCTTGCCAAATTTCAGGTCTCATTTTCATTGAAACTAGAAGAATCTGGGCTCTTTGTCATACCATACTGTCTGTTCACCACATTTCAAGTGAGCATACACTGAGCATGGGACCCTATTCCAGGTCCTAGAAATAGAAAGGAAATAAGACACAGACTCTTCCTCAAAAAATTCATAGTCTAGAGCTATTCCATCCAGTAGAAATCTAATGTGAGCCCCATGCCAAGTTAAGCTTTCTAGTAAGTAACACATTGACAGTAGAAACAAATTTAGTTTTAATACATTGTATTTGATCCAATGAATCAAGAATGTTATTGTTTTAACAGACAATCCACATAAAGAGTATTAATGAGCTAGTTTACCTTCTGTTTTCACACTAAGACTTCAAGATCTGGTGTATATTTTCTCCTGACAGTACAACTCCATTTGAAATAAGCACATTTCCAACGCTCAGTAGCACCTGTGACTGGTGGCTCCCATTTTAGACAGACAATTCCAGAGACAGGGCAGAAATGGACACCAAGACATACAATATAGTTTCAAAGAGGCCATGTGAAAGGGCAGAGTGGGGATGTAAAGCAGGGAGGAGCCAGCCCTACAGTGGAAGGAGATGGTGAGCAAAGTGTGGCCTAGAGGAGGCGATGCTTGAGTGAAGTCTTCAAAGATGCACAGATGTTCACAAGAATAAGGAAGCAAAATCACACAGTGTACTGTCTAGTACACAGTAAGCACTCAATGAACAGTTCCTTTTCCCTACTGTCACTTGCCAGTGCTGGGAACTATGGCATGCTTGGGAAATGCTCAACAGCTCCCTCCTCCAACCTTTTTTAAAATATTTTTTAAGATTTTTTTCATCCTTTTTTTGAAAACAGAGTATGTATAGCATCCAGTATTTTCCTTCCATTTGTTTGTGGTGGCAAAGTGTGTGTGCATGTATGACCACAGGTGCGGGTGTGTTTGCACCTTCACTGGCATGAGCAGAATGAGCAAAGCTCCTAATACCTGCTAAGCAGAGCTGCTTTAAGGCCTGTCAGTGGGGAAGCACAGGGCAGATTCATGGGATGGTCCATGTAGCTACTGCACGCATCAACAGGTAAGAGATTGTTACGACTGGATTTTAGAAATCCCTACATATTATTTCAAGGGTTCTGGATTTCATACTAAAGGTAGACGGATTAGTTAATAGGAGAATGGTGTCAAGAAATAAAATATGGGAAATTTTCCCAAAATGAACATCACCATTTTACTTGGCCCAGCTGTGAGAGGTGTAACAGATGGTGTACCATATTGTAGCGACAGTTCACTAGCCAGTTTTCCAAAGTCCATCCATAGTCTATTTGGTCATGAGTTAAGATGACCACTAAATTGGCAGGAGTTAGAGGAAAAGAACTGCTTTCTCTTTCAGGAACAGTGAACAGGGGAGGAGGAGGTACTGAAGGTCCTGGATTTTCACCAGCAGCTGAAAAGTCTTTCATGGGAGGCCCCAGGAGAACAAACGATCACATAGAGAGGCAGCATCCCACTTGCCATGCTCACAATCATCCTGAGAGACTGGGGTCATTTCCAAACACTGCTGCAGGTCAGAGTCACATTTTCATTCATGTGAAATTTAATTAACAACACTAGCATTTACTAGTACACATACCCCAACTGAAATGCAAGAATATCTTGAGCAGTAAGCATTGGTATCATCTGCTCTTACAGAGACGAGCACTGAACTTCAGAGAGATTAGGGAACCTGCCCATGTTTGCTCAGTAAGAAAGCAGAGGCGTCCGGTCTAGAACCCGGGACTCCATGTGACAGCAAGCAGCAGAGGAAAATGAGGGCCAGCAGCTCTCACTAATATCCTCCTGGCAACAGTATCCCCTCCCTCTTGGCAATGAAAAATAACTCACTCTTCACTAGCTCCAGGGTCAATCAAAGTGCTTTCATGAAGGCTCTGATTAGTCCACCTTGGGTCACAAGCCTGTCTGGAAGCCAACTGTTGAAGCAGAGGGATGCTTATCCTGATTGGCCTGCCTGGGTCTTGTTACCAGTTCTGTATGTGACTGGCCATGGTGGGATGGGCAATGTATTAGTCACCTTTCTGTTAGTACAACCGAAATACTTGAGAGAATTGTCTTAGGAAGGAAGGTATATTTTAGTTTGCAATTTGGTGGTTCAGAGTCCAAGATTGTACAGTCCCATTGGTGTTGGCATCTAGTGAAGACAGAGGTTAGCAGAAGATGATTGAATGGTGAACCATAAAGCAGAGACACACAAAACACACTCTTCATCTACCCTTGGAATCTCCTTGGAATGCCATGATAATTCCATCATGGGCCTCTTGCTAGCAACTTCTTCCAATCCAATCACCTTCCAAGGAACTCACCTTCTGACACATAATTTGATCAAGCACCACCTTCATCCATCAACTGTTACCATTAATCCATTTACCATTAACATAAGATTTGGGAGTTTCAATGTCTGCATGAGTGTGGGAAGCCCAGTGGTGTTCAAACCCTAACAAGGAACCTGGTTGACAAGCCTATACTACCAGAACAAGTAGCATAATGATAGCCCCTCGTGGAAGAGATGTTGGGCCATCCACCCTGAGTCCACTCCACCATAGTACAGAACTCCTATCTTGTGTCAGATGCAATCTGAAGTCCTCCTTTTTTTTTTTTTTTTTTTTTTTTTTTTTTTTTTGACAGGCAGAATGGACAGTGAGAGAGAGAGACAGAGAAAGGTCTTCCTTTGCCGTTGGTTCACCCTCCAGTGGCTGCCACGGCCTGCACATTGCACTGATCCAAAGCCAGGAGCCAGGTGCCTCTCCTGGTCTCCCATGCGAGTGCAGGGCCCAAGCACTTGGACCATCCTCCACTGCCCTCCTGGGCCACAGCAGAGAGCTGGCCTGGAAGAGGGGCAACCGGAACAGAATCCGGCACCCCGACCGGGACTAGAACCTGGTGTGCCAGCGCCGCAAGGCGGAGGATTAGCCTAGTGAGCCACGGCGCCGGCACAACAGTCCTCCTCAAAAGCCACCACATGAGGTCTTGGTACATCAGAGTTCACCTGTAGTCAGTCCTGGGTGCAAACAGCTTTCCACCTCAAGTACCCGCACTGATATTTCTTCTTCTGTGCCTGTGGGCTTATTTAGCATAAGGCAAACCCATAATTTCTGCAGAATGGAGTTGGGAAACAACATCCTCAAGGGCAGTCTCAACCAACAGAGGACAGGGGCCAGTGGGATAAAAGCCCCTGCTTCCTGTCCTACTGTGTCACAGTCTGATGCGTGTTGCACATGAGTCCCCTTGGTAGCACTGAGCCTGGTTCCCCTTAATGGTTACTCAGTTATTAGCATGACCTGGGTAGTTTTCCTCCCTACCTCCTCCTATTCTCCCAGTCTCGACTCCTGCTTCCTGAGATCACCTTCCAAATAAACCGCTTCCACCCATGTTCTTTGCTTGCGAAGTACTTGGGGAACCCAAATAAACATAGCAGCTTGAGGCTGGCACTGTTGTATAGTAGGTTAAGCCTCTGCCTGTGATGCTGACATCCCATGTGAGCACCTGTTCAAGTCCCAGATGTTCTGCTTCTGATCCAGCTCCCTATTAATGGCCTGGGAGAGCAACAGAAGATGGCCCAAGCACTTGGGCCCCCAACACCCACATAGACAATACAGAAGAAACTCCTGGCTGTTGGGGCCACCCAGGGAATAAACCAGCAGATGGAAGATCTCTCTCTGTCTCTTCCTTTCTTTCTATAATTCTGCCTTTCACATAAATAAATAAATCTTTATTTTTTGACAGGCAGAGTTAAACAGTGAGAGAGACAGAGAGAAAGGTCTTCCTTTTTCCATTGGTTCACCCCCGAAATGGCCACTACAGCCAGCGCACTGTGCTGATCCGAAGCCGGGAGCCAGGTGCTTCTTCCTGGTCTCCCATGCAGGTGCAGTGCCCAAACACTTGGGCCATACTCCACTGCCTTCCAAGGCTACAGCAAAGAGCTGGACTGGAAGAGGAGCAACCGGGACAGAATCTGGCGCCCCAACCGGGACTAGAACCCAGTGTCCCACGCCGCAGGCAGAGGATTAGCCAAGTGAGCTACAGCACCGGCCAATAAATCTTTTTTAAAAAAGAACATTTTACATATATTAACTTACTGACCACTCACAAAGCACCCTATAAAGTGAATCGTATCAGACCAAGAATGTGGTGCAGTAGTTGAAAAACCCACCTCCAAGATTGAGCCCTAGCTATTCTGCTTCCAATCCAGTTTTCTGCGAATGTGCACCCTGGGAGGCAACAGATGATAGCTCAAATGCTTAGATCCCTACCACTCATTCAGGGGCCCCAAATGGAGTTCTGGGGTCCTGGCTTCAGCCTGGCCCAGCCTTGGCTGCTGCGGGTACTGGTAAGTGAACCAGCAGATGGAACATTTTTCTCTTTCAAATAAAATAAAAGTAAAATTTAAAAATAAAGTACATGGTACTAACCCCATTTTACTGGGAAAAAGAAGCTCCAAGAAGTTCAATAAAATGCCTAAACCAAGCTAGCAACCAATTTCCAGCATCTGAGCCCAGAAAGACAGCCATGCTCACTCCAATGCCCAAGCAACTGAAAATGTACACTACTACTTAACAAGTCGGAAAACACTATTCAAAAGCTAGGCTAGTGTCACAATTAAAATGACTTCTGGGGCCCGCCCTTCTCAGTTCTCAGGGAGGAACAGGGATTATTTCTGTTTTCCTGACTCTGCAGAACTCCATCCAAGGCCAGTGGGAGGGGCCCACCAGCCCTGATGAGTTAAAGGGCTGTGCAGGGAAACAGG
Source organism: Oryctolagus cuniculus (assembly GCF_964237555.1). NCBI lineage: Eukaryota > Metazoa > Chordata > Mammalia > Lagomorpha > Leporidae > Oryctolagus > Oryctolagus cuniculus. The sequence goes on from NC_091449.1 coordinate 60,362,578, forward strand.
GAATCGGACCAATACCAAGAAGCACAATATAGTTGTTTTCTTTACTATTTGCAAAAACAGGCTCAAATCCCTGTTACTGCACAACAGGCTTCAGTCAAGTTGACTGCTGATGGTAGGGGTGCTCTGATTACAGCCTTTGTTCGGGGGCCAAAGTCTGCGTATCCCAATGAGCCCCTGAAACTGATCAACCAGCAAGGCACAAAATCCAGTACATCAGATTGACAGAGTATTTAGTTATTAACTGGATGAATTGAGAGTATATCAGAAGCTCCTGTTCTTATTCAGGATTGATTCATTCTCTCCCTCTCTCCCCCACCCTCGTCTCTGCAATATTAAGGAGATTCAATTCAATTCCACAAATATTTGCTAGGTTGGCCTTTGTGCATGGTCCTGTGTTACATGTGGTGAAGGATTCAGAGATAAACAACCAAGAAAATCCCACTGCTAGAAGGTGCTATCAGACAGGGACACCAATTGTTAGAAAAACCTAGAAGCCTAAAAGGGAAAGAAAGAGAAAGGGAGAGAGAGAGAAGGGGAAATAGAAAGAGATAGAGAGAGAAAATGAGAATGAATGAAAGTATGTATTTCTCTATGGTATGAAGGTGGAGTGGGCTCCTAGTTTTGCCTACCAAGAACTGATGGTACATTACTAACAGCTCTGTGGTCCAATGTAGGGACTCTGGAAACATACGGACTGAGTTTGAATCCTGACTTGTCGTTAACAGATGTACAACCTCAGGGGCTGGCGCTGTGGCTCACTTGGTTAATCCTCTGCCTGCAGCACCAGCATCCCATATGGGCACTGGGTTCTAGTCCCGGTTGCTCCTCTTCCAGTCCGGCTCTCTGCTATGGCCCGGGGGTGGGGGGGGGGCAGTGGAGGATGACCCAAGTACTTGAGCTCCTACACCTGCAGGGAGACCAGGAGGAAGCACCTGGCTCCTGGCTTCAGATCAGCATAGCTCTGGCCATAGCGGCCATTTGGGGGGTGAACCAACAGAAGTAAGACCTTTCTCTCTGTATCTCTCTCACTAACTCTGTCAATTAAATTAAATTAAATTAAATTAAATTAAAAAACAGATGCACAATCTCAAACAAGTTACTGAACCTCTGAGCCTTTTCTTGTCTCCTCTGTAAAGAGGAAGCATTAAAACATATCAGGCTTCAGTGTATTTAATGCTCAAATGAGTGCCCAGCACAAGATAAGTGTAAGGACCTCAATAGACATTTTTCAAAAGAGGAAATCCAAATGGCCAACAGACACATGAAAAAATGTTCAGGATCACTAGCCATCAGGGAAATGCAAATCACAACCACAATAAGGTTTCACCTCACCCCGGTTAGAATGGCTCACATACACAAATCTACCAACAACAGATGCTGGCGAGGATGTGGGGAAAAAGGGACACTAACCCACTGTTGGTGGGAATGCAAACTGGTAAAGCCACTATGGAAGACAGTTTGGAGATTCCTCAGAAACCTGAATATAGCCCTACCACATGACCCAGCCATCCCACTCCTTGGAATTTACCCAAAGGAAATTAAATTGGCAAATAAAAAAGCTGTCTGTACCTCAATGTTTATTGCAGCTCAATTCACAATAGCTAAGACCTGGAATCAAACTAAATGCCCATCAACAGTAGACTGGATAAAGAAGTATGGGATATGTACTCTATAGAATACTATCCAGCAGTAAAATAAATGAAATCCGGTCACTTGCCACAAAATGGAGGAATCTGGAAAACATCATGCTGAGTGAAATACGCCAGTCCCAAAGGGACAAATATCATATGTTCTCCCTGATCGGCAACAACTAACCGAGCACCAAAAAGGAAACCTGTTGAAGTGAAATGGACACTATGAGAAACAGTGACATGATCAGCCCTTGTTGGGACTGTCGATGAACAACTTAATACTTTATCCCTTTTAGTATTTTTTTGTTCTACTTAATACTATTGGTTGAACTCTTTAATTAACACACAATTATTCTTAGGTATTTAAATTTAACTGAAAAGTGATCCTTGTTAAATATAAGAGTGGGAATAAGAGAGGGAGGAGAGATACAGTATGGGGCATGATCAATCGAACTTGCCCCAAATGGTAGAGTTAGAAACATGCCAGGGGAATCCAATTCAATCCCATCAAGGTGGCATGTACCAATGCCATCTCACTAGTCAAAGTGATCAGTTTCAGTTCACAACTGATTATAATGAAAGGATTAAGAGTCAAAGAGATCACATAAACAAGACTAGTGTCTGCTAATACTATCTGAAAGAATTAAAAAGGAAAGAACGATCCAACATGGGAAGCGGGATACACAGCAGACTCACAGAATGGCAGATGTCCTAAACAGCACTCTGGCCTCAGAATCAGCCTATAAGGCATTCAGATCTGGCTAAAAAGCCCATGAGAGTTTCTCAGGCATGGAAAGCCAAGACACTCTGGCCAAAAAAAAAAAAAAAAAACAAACCCACAAAACCTAAATGAAACATCTCTGCAAGTGAGATCCCAGTGGAAAGAACAGGCCATCAAAGAAGGAGGTACCTTTCTCTGAAGGGAGGAGAGAACTTCCACTTTGACTATGACCTTGTCTAAATAAGATCAGAGTTGGCGAACTCAAAAGGCTTGCATAGCTTTGGCAACTCATGACAAGAGCCTAGGGTGATCACTGACACCATAAACAAAAGTGTGAATTGTTAAGTCAACCACAGGAGTCACTGTGCACTTACTCCTCATGTAGGATCTCTGTCCTTAATGTGTTGTACTATGTGAATTAATGCTATAACTAGTACTCAGAGTATTTTACACTTTGTGTTTCTGTGTTGGTGCAAACTGTTGAAATCTTTACTTAGCATATACTATGTTGATCTTCTGTATATAAAGATAATTGAAAATGAATCATGATGTGAATGGAATGGGAGAGGGAGCAGGAGATGGGAGGGTTGTGGGTGGGAGGGAAATTATTGGGGGTGGGGGGAAGCCACTATAATCCAAAAGCTATACTTTTGAAATTTATATTTATTAAATAAAAGTTAAAAAAAGAAATCTCCCCAAATATATCTTCCTTTTGGGATTGACTTCTCCCACTTGAATGCTATGCTAGTGGTTCTATGAACCAAGGATCTCTTGCCTCCTCCACTCAAAAGGGGCTTCTGACCCAGCAAAGGCCAACTGGATGTTTCAGTCATTTGAAGCTTAAGAAAAGCAGAGATGAGAACATGGGAAAATAAGCAAAGCCTGTTCAGCCTGCAGGTGGTATCCTCAGGAGGCTCCCAGAAGTCCATGATACCAGGACCCAGAATTGACCAGGTCTCTAGTCCTCCCCAAGCCTGAATATTCAAAATTGATTCTGTAAAAACCAAACCTGATTTCTGCTGCAGACAACCCAAGATCCCATCTGACTTTTAAGAGATCCTTTAAACCCGACCTTGAATACCTTGGTAACTGTAGCTCTGGATGGTTCAGCTTCCTGACTGTACTCATACAGCCAGCGCTTCTATTGCCCAAAGAAGTTCAGGATGTGTAACCCAGCAAAGGATTTTCACCATTGATCAGAAGTAAGAGGCAGAGACAGAGCATGCATGCCGAAACACAGGTACATGTGAAACATTCTAAGTTGTTAGTTGGAACACAGTGATCAAATATTCGAAGTATCCCAAAAGGGGGATAAGGAAGAGCCACTATGCACAAAAGAAGTAGTTTCCAAATTTATATCATTTGCATACCGACTTTTTGTGATTTTTGTCATATGTGGACCCACTCTATCATCAATATAATTATTATTTCTTTTAAGTCAACTGGCTTTTCAATGTATTTTTTTACTGCTGGTAAACCTTTTAAAACTTATTACCACAGTTAAAAAAAACCAATACCACTTATTATGAATTTAAAGCACTCAATCATCAACATTAATACAATGGAGCCAGGTTAGGGGTTCCCACTTATCAACTCTGGGAAAAATTTGAGCATCAAAATCAATCATGAATTCCTGAAATATAAAAATCCTTAAGTCTACCAAAAAATTATAAATTACAGTTGAATACCGACAAATAAATACAGAAGCAACCAGGGAGTCAGGAAATCCACTGCACATAAAAGTCTGCTGAGAAACATGTCATTTACCTAGTCTCAGAACATGTCCCTGCAATTTACTTCCTAATCTCAAAGTGGAAAATTGTAGCTTTACAGTTCAGAGACCTCACAGGCTATACCTTAACCAAGGGATCAAAGGGAACATCACCAAAACACACAAACCACCAATACGGGCTCAAGAGGAAATATCTAAAAGGATATCTAAGAGGAAAATCTAAAAGTGGAGCATTCTAAAAAGTGAAGCTAAAGCAAAAATACTGGCCTGTACTCTTCACAAATTGTAAGGTCAAGAGGGCCCGAGAGGCTGAAAAGCTATTACAAACTAAAGAAAAGTAAAGAGTAGAGAGATGACAACCAAATTCAAAATGTGATCTGGGACTGGGTCCTTGACTGAGGCAGTGGAGCGGGGTTGGGGAGGGAGGGAGGGAGGAGGAACACTATTGGGACAATTGATGAAATCTGAATATGAAATACAGATTAGATCATAGCATTGTACAAGTATCATGTTACTTGATTCTAAGTGCATTATGTCTATGTCATCAATTTCTAGGAAACACACACTTTAGTACTTAGATATAAAGTAGAACAATATTGCGAATGTTCGCTTAGGGTTCAAAGAATTTTTATATGGAGAGAGAATGGAGAGTATACAGCCAATGGAGCAAAATCTAAGTAGGAGGAGAATTTAGGAATATGGTCTAAAGGAGTTCTACTATTTTTACAACTTTTCTGTAGTTGAAAATCACATTAAACTTAAAAGTTACTAGTAGAACGCTAACAAAATTAATAGAACTTAGAATCTGGTTTAAACACTGTTGCCTGTTGAAGCCTCTGATTGTGAGACCAGTTTCTTGTTAATAAAAAAGAGATTAGCAAGCTTTAGAAAAATTTTAAAAGATATGCCAACATTGAATTAAAATTGCCTGCTTGACAGCATAATCAAGATTGAAAGAGCACTGGGAAGGGAGGATTACTCTCCCAGGGTGATCAATGCTCTGTAATGCACGTGCCCCAGCGGTATGAGATCCACACTTTGGGCAAAGCTGCCTTTGAGCACCAAGACTCAAACAACTTCAATCCACTGAGCAACTGGAAGCAAAGGGAGGCAGGAGGCCTGGGCATCTGACTTCCCTGCGTGGCTCTTGGCTGAGACGTCGTGCCAGTGCGTAAAATTGAATACCCTGGTTTTGTCTGTAAGACCAACAGTTTTGAAACAGATCTTACTGCTGGGTGGGGACAATATTTTCTCCAGCCAGCTGTTTCTATTTAAATGCTGGCAAGATCCAACTTCCACAATGAATCATCAGGACAGAAGTTTTGTTTTCCCCACACCAGGAGACTTGGATGTAGAAAGAAACCATCTGTCCGCCACTCCAAGCTGCCAAGTACCTGCAGTCCCAAAACCAAGATAGAATTCCCCCAGGGGTCTCCCAAGATGGTTCCGGTACTTTGAAAAGGATAGACTTCAGCAATACCATAGCCACACCACTGAACTTTCAACTGTGGTACTAGGATCTTAGGGATACCCAACACCGTTTATTCATCAGCTAAGCCATCTGCATGAGTTCTTCATTTCATCCTTTCGCCAGCCTACATGCTCTCCTTTGGTAGATGGAGAAACTGAAACTAGAAGAAGAAACTTGCCCTGGTCCCACAGCCAGCAACATGGTGCCAGAATCCAGACTCTGGTGTCAATATGCTGAAACACTGTCAGTATTTCAGCTACGCTGCCCCACAGTAATGGAAGGGGCACCTTGGTGGGTTTTCAGCTGCAACAAGGTCAGTAATATTTGAATTTCAAACAATGAGTAATTTTTTAGTGCAAACATGTCTTGAATATAGTGTGAGACATGCTTAAACTGAAATATTTGTTGTTTACCTGAAATTCCAATTAAGTTGGTATCCATCCTGCATTTTTATTTCCTAAATTTGGAAACCCTATGCCTGGCAGACCCAAACTCACAACACCCATGACTTAACTGTTAGGCTACCAGACTCAGCTACACCACTGAGACCCACATGTCCTGGAATCAATCCCAAAAGTATTTATACTGGCTGGCACCGCGGCTCACTAGGCTAGTCCTCTGCCTGTGGCACCGGCACACCAGGTTCTAGTCCCGGTTGGGGCACCAGATTCTGTCCCGGTTGCTCCTCTTCCAGTCCAGCTCTCTGCTGTGGCCCAGGCAGGCAGTGGAGGATGGCCCAAGTGCTTGGAAGCACCTGGCTCCTGGATTAGTGCAGCACACCGGCCGTAGTGGCCATTTGGGGGGGTGAACCAATGGAAGGAAGACTTTTCTCTCTGTCTCTCTCACTGTCTAACTCTGCCTGTCAAAAAAAAAAGTGTTTATACTTAATGCCCTCTTGCTAATTTCAGAATTGGGGGCAGTAGGTGGAGTTCTAGAAAGTTCTAGAAAGATACTAGAGAATCCCACAGTCTGGTGAGGAGACAGAGAAGACTGAGGCTCAAGTCTTGAAAACCTGGGACAAGCCTTGGACTGAGCTTTGTCACCTGAGTGACCTCCATGAGAACTTGTCAAACAGGGAGATTCTTGACTCCAAGTCCTGACCATCTGAACCAAAAATTTTAGGGGAGGAGCCAGGAAAACTACATTTTCATAAGATCGTCACACAAGATTCTGATGCATCCTGAAGTTTAAACCCAACTGGACCAATCAATAAACCCTGAAAACTTGATGTTACTTGAAAGAAACAAAACACAAAAGCCATCCATTGTACAATTGCATTCATATGAAATGCCCAGAACAAGCAGACCTATAGAAATATAGACAGACCATGGACAAGGAAGGGGCTCATCCAATGAGCATGGGTTTCCTTGTGGGGCAGTGAAATCTTCTGGGATTTGGTAGTGGTCATGGTTGTATAACTTATGACTATACTAAAAATCATGGACTCATACATGCTAAAATGAATTTGGGGCAATTGCTACAGCACAGCAGGTTAAGCGACTATCTGCCAGGCAGGCATCCCATATTGGAGGTCAGGTTCACATCCCAGCTCCTCTTCCAATGCAGTTCCTTGCTAATGTGCCTGGAAAGCAGTGGGTGATGGCTCAAGTATATGTATGGAAGGCAAGCATGGAATTCCTGACCACTAGGCTGGCCTGCCCCAGACTTCACAGCCATTTGAAGTTTGAATCAGTGAATGAAAATCTCACTCTATTTTTCAAATAAATGAATGAATTTTTTTTAAAAATGATGAATTTGATGCCATATGAATTATAATCCAATTTTGAAATATAATTAAGTTTAAATCATAATGAAACAAAAACAACTAGAATGTGAACTTCATTTCCTCAGTTCACAGCCAAGGTGTCCAGTGGTACGTGGGGTAGAGCACCCTTTGTTAAAGTCCCCAGTGCAGCAAGCAGGCCGCACATGCACCCTATCACCCAAGTTTACCCCACATCATCATCCTAACTGCTTCATGAGCAAAAAGTTTCTTATTTTTCACAACACCTGTCTATTTCATGGCAAAAGCTACATATTTTTGTCTATTTTCTCAAGTCGGGAAGAGACTCTAGCTACACTCAGTAAATATTTGCAGATTTGTTGGCTAGTGGAAGATTCAGTTCAAAGGTAGCATGTGCTTACATCACAGACAAATCGCCCTTGTGGTGGACATGACCCACAGCGTTAGGTGAGAAGGAGGTAGAGCCTGGTGGAAAGACTGACTCCTCGGAGACAGACAGACATGGCTCAAACACCAGCTTCATTTGTGCCCTGTGCCATGGGGGATGGCTGGGCTTGAGCCTCTGGTCTCTGGAGCTGTGCACACACGGTCTGGAGTCTCTGCTACTTGGCTGTGTGATGAGTGATCTTCAGTAGTTGGCAGACATTCCCTGTATTCTTCTTCTGTTACTGCTTAACAAATCACCACAAACTCGCAGGCTTTAAAACAGCACACATTTATAATTTTGCAGCTTCCATAGGTCAGCACCCTGGACATGGTGTAGTGGGGTCCTTTGCACAGGACATTGCCACTGTAATTAAAGGCATCGGCAGGCGGTGCCCATATTCCCTTCTGGAACCCAGGTTCCTCTCCCATGCACATGGGCCCACAGGCCATCTCTCACCATGGCAGCCTACTTCTCCCTGTGTGGAGGGCCTGGGCCCTGTCTCTAAACGCTCACCAGATTAGATCACATAATCTGATAAACTGCTTATTAATACGATGTCACCTGGTCACAGGTTTTAACTCTCTGCAAAATCCCCTTACACTTGTGGTACTCTGTTTGGTTGAAGCAAATCACAGGCCCCACTCCTGCCCAGAGGAAGATTATTCAACAGTTCGGGTCCCAGAGGATGGACTCACGAGGGGAAGGGCAGGCTGGACCAATCAGTTTAGAACTTCACCTGAAAGTTCCTTTACCTGCACCTGGATTTCTCCTATCAAACTACAAAATAGGACAAACACCCACTTTACAATACTGCTGAGAGAATTAAGTAATCAATCCTACATAATGAGCCAAGCAGTGTCTACTCTCCTTTAGGAAGAACAGCAGAAACCAACCATGATTGTCCACAGGCAAGCAACAGAACAACTGAATGGCCAACGCACTGAATTGACTAAGGGCACAGCTACACAAACTACACGGACTTCATAAATTTTGGCCCAACCACTAACTGACTATCTGTGGGTCCTTGGGAAAACTGGTGTAAACTTATGTAACCACACCACTTTCCTTACATGTAGAATGAGGCTAACAATGGCCACCAGCCAGCTGGCTGTCATGAGAGTTAATTGAGATCATGTACACCAAGCACTTAGCTCAGTGTTTGGCTCATAGAAGTTCAAACAACCACCACCAGCATAGCTGGACAATTTCAGCTTCACTAAGGGGAGCAAGTCTCAAAAGACAGAGTGACAAGTATATATTTCACAAGCTTCAAGTTTCATTGTGAAGCAAGAGAATTGTTCCACAAAGTCCTTGAACTTGCACTCTGGACTCTCCACAGTGCGTACTGATGTGATAAGCAAAGCACTTGACCTGCGATGTGGATTCTATTACACCTCCTTGCCTGAAATGAGTCTAGGAGCCCTGTGACCTCAGGGGTTGGACAATTTGATCTCTGAGTGCTGCAGATCCACACTGAGATGGACTGAGGCTTGATTCTGCCCGGAGGGAAAAATACGTCTGATCATAAAGCAAGCAGGAGATCTTTGTTAGATGAGGGTGAATGCCTTGTTTTCCTCTATGAAGATCTTTTGGAGAAAACATCTGCTGTATTTTAGCAGACGTGGGGGTTTGGAGCCATTAAAATGCCAATTTCTAATAGCAGTTCTTCCTGGCCCATAACACCACAGAGATTTCTATTTTCTCTGTCATTGGTTTTTATACCCTGTGGATTTTTACAATGGACATGCATCCTAATCCAGAAACCAACACAAACAAGCCATGTTTGTGTGCATGCACACATATGTACATGTGTGTGAAGCTGAGGGTGGCTGGGGCACCTCTGGACCTCGGAGGGCACTCCTGAGAGCCCCTGAAAGGCCGCTGAGAGCGCCCAAGGGAGTGGTTCTCAAACTTGAATTCTGTGTGTGGATGGCAGTGGAGCTTGTGAAAAGTCAGTGGAAATAATGACTGGTGTATTTCCAAGGATTTGACTGAGGGTGCCTGGTGACTCCAAGGATCCTGTACTCGCACAGGCACCAGGCCCTTGTGATCTTGGCACATTCTGGAACACTCTTTTCAGGAGCCAGGTTCTTCTTATGGTGGAAATAAAAAGAACTGGGAGGTTCTGTGTCGTTTCACATGGAGAAGGCCCTGTCACACACCTGGCTGCATAGGTCAGGGTGCAGCTTGCCAATTCTCTTTTGAGATTGTCCATACATTTTAAAAACCACATGCTAATGGTATAAAAAAGTGTACAGATACGTGGTTGCATGGAAGTTTGTTTCAGTCCTATCTAATCAAATGCATGTGTAGATAAATTGAAAAACACAAATGGGAGGTCTTTTGTGAAAGGCACCTGCTGGCTTCTCCCAACCAGGGAGGACCCCCAGCCCAGAAGGACATTCAGGACTCATCACGGCAGGTTCTCGCCTGAGCTTGGACTTGTCAGGAGCCTCCTGCCACCTGGTGGTCAGTCAAGGACACACTGCTAATTTGTCTGCATCTCCACTCCACTCTCCTTCCTTGATCCAGCAAAAGAATTACTGCACCTACGTCTGGTGTGGCCAGGAACTTTGCTGCCTGATGGTGTTGAAAGGAACCCTGCTGATCACTAGTAAGGTCATTTCCAGTGCTGAAACTGAGGGCCAAGGGGGAAGTGGTTTACACGTGGTCCTACATCAAGGCTGGTAACTCCCCATAAAGACGCTTCCCGCCATATAACAGGGCTGATTATCAATCAGTCACCACGGGGGTGGGGTGTGTGAAAACACATTCATCTAGGAGCCCATTCCTGGAATTTCATATTGAGAAATTCTAGAATGGGCTTCCTCAAAGTAAAAATACTTTAAATTCCACAGTATTTGGGTGTTCCCTGAAACACACACACACACACACACACCATTAAAAACCATCAGAAGGCTCTCAGCCAGTTTTGAGTATGATCGTGGCCTATTTAGGTGGAATTTCACACTTTACAAAACTTCTGCTCTATCGCTCTTTGATCTTCACACCATCTTATGTAGGCACGATCCCCATCCTGCAGCTGAGGCAGCCGAACTCCACAAAGGTCGTGCTCATTCTGCAGGGTCACATAGCTAATTTCTGAGCAATTGCAATCCCATATCTTCCTGCCCCTGGATGGCTTCTTGGCTGATTTTCTACGTGAGCCAGCATTGGACGATTGACTTCCATCTGTGCCAGTTGTTAAAGGATAGCATACTACATTTTTCCCCCTTAACTACATTGAGAATCCACAACTGGCAAAACATAGGGAAAGATCTGTTTCAGATGTGAACATGAAACAGCCCCTGCCTTCCCGTGTTGTCCTCTGAAATTCACCCTCACGTTTACCCCTACTCAGGTCTGGTTACTCCCATACATGCAGTGGTATGATGGCAAATCCAGTTTCTGGAATAAAAGCTCTTATTCGTAGCTACAGTTCTGTGGTATAAATGATCCCACCATGGTTAACTTTATGCTATCAAGGACTGAACATTGAACTTGCAAAATTTCTAAATACTTACGAATTTGTTCTTGAGTGCTGGCAGGAGCTGATCCCTACACACACTCATGCCATACATTTACACAGTGCGACCGAGCATCAGAACAGCCCTGGATTAGTTTGATTTGCTACTCGTATGGTCTGAGCATTAAGTGTTCCCTAAAAGCCAGGATGTTGAAGACTTGGGCTAAGGAGGGGCTGGGACTCAGTGGGAGGCCCTTCTGTCATCAACAGTGTGTCTTCCTCCACACATGGCCCTGGCACCCTCGCAGAGGTTAAACCAATGGCACTGCCCAGTCTTGGACTTGAATTCCCTAACACTGAGCTAAATAAAACTCTTCTCTTTATAAAGTTAGTTATCTCTGGTATTATAGTACTGAAAATCTGAATAATACACAATTACTGCTATAATAAATCAATATAAATTTATCAACATGAATTAAACGAAATTTATTATCTTTCTGTTCTGGAGATTAGAAGCTCATCTTGGATCTCTCTGGGTTAGAAGCAAGATTTTAGCAGAACTGGCTGCCGTAATCTGTTTCCTTGCCTTTCCAGCTTCCAGAGGCCTCCTGAACTCAGCTTGTGCCTGCTTCCAGCAATGGTATGTCTTGGACCTCTGCTTCCGCCATCACACCACCTTCCCATTAATTCCAACCTCCTGCTTCTATCTTTAGTAAGAACCCTGCCAAGCCAGCGCCCTGGCTCACTAGGCTAATCCTCCGCCTTGCGGCGGCGGCACACTGGGTTCTAGTCCCGGTCGGGGTGCTAGATTCTGTCCCGGTTGCCCCTCTTCCAGGCCAGCTCTCTGCTGTGGCCAGGGAGTGCAGTGGAGGATGGCCCAAGTGCTTGGGCCCTGCACCCCATGGGAGACCAGGAGAAGCACCTGGCTCCTGCCTTCGGATCAGCACGGTGCCCCTGCCGCAGTGCGCTGGCCGTGGCGGCCATTGGAGGGTGAACCAATGGCAAAGGAAGACCTTTCTCTCTGTATCGCTCTCTCACTGTCCACTCTGCCTGTAAAAAAAAAAAAAAAAAGAACCCTGCCATTCCATTGGACCCACTCGGATAACCCAGGGCGATGCGCATTTCAAGATCGCTAACTTAAATGTATTCTGTGCATCTGGGAAGTCCACTTTGTCCTCACAGTCACAGGTTCCACAGGTTAAGCTGTGGGCATCTTTGAGGGGTCATTATTCTGCCTTCCACAACACCTCAGGGAAGGGTGCAGGAGATCCTGAAAGGGCCGGCACTCATCATCTCATAGAGGAGAAAAGTGGAGCTCAGAAGGTGAAGTTCTGCCCAAGGCCAGATGCTTTGCTAAAAGTGGAACCACAATAAGAGATATTTCCGCCCATATAGTCTCACCCCAGAATAAGAGGCAATTCACCCCAAAGTCCTACCCCCTCTATGAAAGAGCCCTGTGATAGAATCCTGGCCTTCCAACATCTATACATCTATTTTACCTGAAAGTTAAGGTTGTATCAGCCAGGATTCTTTTTTGTTGCTAAGAACACCAACTCCAGCAAGGAAAAACAGAGAAACAGGGGATAGGAGCATGGGCTCACAAAGCACACAAGCTCCTAACAAGTAAGAATGCAAGCTCCAACAAAGCATGAACCATACCTCTTTTGTTCTTTGTTATTTCTCAGTGTGGGGCATAGCATCTGGTCCATAGAGCAGGGATTTGTGGCATATATACCCTAAGATGACCCTTGGAGAGTTACACCCCTATATAATTCCTTCCTCCTGAATGTGGGCAGAAGCTGTGACTTGCTTCTAACCAGAGAGCATGGCAAATGTGATGTTGTCATTCCCTAGCTTGGGTGACTATATAGAAGACTCCATCTTGGCAGACTGCGCCAAGGGATCCTCCCTTGCTGGCTCTGAAGAAGTAGGGAATTGTGTCATGAGTGCGCCACATGGCTAGAAACCATGAGCACCCCATAGGAGCTGAGAGTGACCTTGAGCAACAGACAGCACTAAAATGGAGTCCTTGGTCATAGAACTACATGGAAGGGAATCCCGCCAACAACCCAAGTGAGCTTGGAAGAACCTTCCCCAGCCAAGCCTCCAGGGGAAAACATCCCAGCCACTGCCTCAACTCCAGCCTTCTAAGACCCTGTGCGGAGGATTAGTAAGACCATATTCCTGAGCCATGGAAAGCAGGATATCCAATAAGTATGTACTGAAAGTCAGGAATGAGAGGGAAGCAGAAGGGGAGGGCCATGGGACAAGCAGTAAGTAGGTGTGTCCCTCCCCCCCCATAACACACTTGAGTTTACAACCCATGAAGCCAAGGCCTCTGAAGGCATCATTGTTACTGCCGCACACTCTTGGTGGGGGCCAGACAGCCTGAGAATCTTTGGGTGCCAGGGACTGTCTCTTCTGCAGTCCCAGCAGGGGGACATCAAGTCTTGCTGAGAGTTCTGTCTGCGAAGTCCCAGAGAGGACTGAAGCCTGGCCCGAGGATAAGATATTTCTTGGTGGTTTTATCTGGAATATTGGAATTGAAGCCATTCCTGTCCACCCAAACCCTCAAGAATTTGTTTTTCACAGCAGATGCGTTGTTGCTAGAAGTCTAAGAGGTGCTGGGTCCACCATGGGGAGCAGTATACAGACATCACCTCTCACAGCTGCTTTGAGCTTTGATGGAGATTATGGGGAATAACACTCAAAGTGGTGCCAGCAATCACTAGAATTCAAGTGTGACAAGGCAGAGATTTCTGTCTCAGTCGTCACTGTTGAATCCTCGCACTTAGAACACTTCCTGGCACATGGTGGGACCCATGAATGTTTAACAAATGCACAAATCTCAAAGCACAGGTAGGTAGGTGCTGTATTTCATCCAGATTAATGAATGGTCTTTTCCATTCTGGCCCAACAGCACGGTCCAACAGAGCATCTTCCTCTCACTGCTATCCACCTATTCTTGACGGGACAAGCGATCCTGGGAAGGGAGTGGGCAGGAATGGTGCTCTGATTGCTGAGGAAGCAGCAAGGGACATCACCCCTAGGTTATGTATGAGCCACAACTGTGTCACCATACTCTGGCCCTGTCTCCACAACACTCTGATTAATACGTAATCGAGCCTTGCCAGTTATACAAAGTAAAGGAGAAATCTCAACTCCCGTCATGGGACTTCTCACTCGGAGTGGAACATTTCATTTGCTGGATAGTCAATACCTCTTTTTATTAGTCTTGTCCAACAGGTCAATTGAGCATCCCTGGGACATATTTAGCAAAGTCCATGACAAGCTAGAAATCTGGCTTTTTCAGAAATGATTTCTATTGACAAGAAATAACATCAAAGCAACTGGCTTCTCCCAGAGTGAGAAACCCAGGAGACCAAAGTGAGTTATAATGTCTTTAATGACCTAATTGGAAGCCACACACTGCCATTCCCATAATATGTCTTTCATGCAGATCAGTTCTGCTCAATAGAGTGGGGCCCTTGACAGACGTATGAATATCAGAAAGGACAAACCAATGGGAACCTTCATGGAGGCCACCATCATCCATCTTCCTGTTGGGTACCAGCTCCATCAGTGAAGGCACACACCCATACACACACACACACACACACAGGTTTACTACAGGGATTTGAGCTCATGTAAGTAGGGGAACAATCTGTAAGGTTGTTTGAGGTCCACAGGACCAGCAATAGAGAAAGGAAGATGGAAATCAAGCGGAAGCGAAGCCCAACAGAGAGAACCCCAGGACATGAGCTAGAACCCTTCCCTTGTCTCTCACTGCCTCCTACTGGGATGTTGTTAGATCTCACAGAAAAAGCTGCTATCTCACCATAACTGGAAGCATTCTAGGAAGGAGATTTTGGGGAAGGATCCTCCAAAAACTTCAATGGAATTAAAAGGTGTTTTGCTGCCCAACAATTTTGAAACCCATGCATACCTTTTTCATAAAATACACTTGGATTTCAAATTTTTGGCATCAGAACAAACTTATCTTTTAATTCAATTTTCCACGAACTTTTTCAAGCACCCCGGTCACTGAAGCCAGCTGAACTGTCTCCTCAACAGCCACTGTAGCTTACCCTCTGGGGCGTCCTGACTCAGAGAGGTTACAAAGAAGTACCTGGGATGCTGGGAGTATCCTGCTCCATCATCTCAGCCCCAGCAGCACAGCCACTTTCATTTGGTGAAAAGCCAGCAAGCGGTACGCTTAGAATTTTGGCTTGCTTCTTTGTGCTTGCATTAGTCAGCAACAAAATACCTGAGAGAAGCTAACTGTATTTAACTCACAGTTCTGGAGGTTCAGGTCCAAGGTCAAGTGGTACCGCTGGCCTGGTGTCTGGTGAGGGTGGTCGAGAGTGTGCAGAGGAGCCAGGACACAGAGAGTGCTTAACCCTCTCGTGAGAACCCCTTTCCTAGGTCCTATCCCCCAGAGCCCCCAACATGCCAACCTCCTGAATACTATAATGAGATGAAATTACCACCCTCAGGGCCAGCACTGTGGCTCAGTAGGTTAAGCCTCTGCCTGTGGTGCCGGCATCCCATATAGGCACAAGTTTGAGTCCCAGCTGCTCCACTTCCGTTCCAGCTCCATGCTGATGACCTGGGAAAGCAGTAGAAGATGGCCCAAATCCGTGGGCCCCTGCATTCACATGGGAAGCCCAGAGGAAGCTCCTGGCACCTGACTTTGGGTCAGCCCAGCTCTGTCTACTGCGGCCATTTGAGGAGTGAAACAGTGGATGGAAGACTATTACCTCTGTCTCTCCTCTCTGTTGGTCTGTAACTCTAGCTCTCAAATAAATAAATAAATCTAGAAAGGAAGGAAGGAAGGAAGGAAGGAAGGAAGGAAGGAAGGAAGGAAGGAAGGGAGGGAGGGAGGGAGGGAGGGAGGGAGGGAGGGAGGGAGGAAGAAATTTCCACCCCCTACACAGGGCTCTGGAAACCAACCTTCAACACATGGGCCTTTGAGCAGCATTAAATATCCAAACTAACAACCCAACGAGAAAAGTGTTGCATTTAGAGTCAACACATTCATCTACGTTTTATGCAGAACACTTAGAAAACCAAAGCAGGGAAAAGATACCAACTTAGCACGCCATTACTACTCTTTCAACACACCCCTCTTCTGGGGCTACTCCCCTACCCACATGCCCGTACTCAGAACTTCCCACCACATACATTCTGTTTTATGAACTAGCTTTTTCCCTTTACAAATATAATAGGAATATTTCCATGTCGATCAATGCCCTTTTGCAACAGAATTTTAATAATGGCTTCAAAGTCCAATGTATCAATCCTCTTTGAGGAACCCTTCTTCAATTTTTGCTTATTAGGAATAATTATTTTACTGACTCCTTCTAAACTACAGTTGATAAACTCGGGTCCAAGACTGTGTTTGCTCCATAAATCCCAGTAAGGGACACTCAAGGCAAGTGCTGGATTTTTCCAAAATAATCCCAGCTCTCTGGTGTGTGTTTTACAAGTGGCCTAGTCTGCCCAAGCAGAAATAAATTCCAGAAAGAAGCAGGCATGGTGAATGCAGGTCTTTCAGGGACATCAGCCAGTCCCCTGAACTCGCTTCCCCACATCCAAACAGCCTGGTCCTGAGAGTGCTTCCTGTGTCTGGTTTCCACTTAAAGGGACCTTTTAGCCAAAAGCAGCATCCAATGCAAATTGGATGGCTCCTCTGCTGATGGGGGAAAAACCAGAAGCCGACAAGGAGTCTTGGGACGAAAACTAGACACTAATAACACGCTGACTCCCTTGCTGTTTACCAGACAGGGATGAGCTGCTGGTTTCCTGAAAGGAAAGAAAAGCTGGCTCATGTTCTAAATCCCTAAAAGCTCTGTCTCTGAGAAAAAGAGCAGTGTTTCCGGATACTACCCCAACTCTCCACTAGGCCTGCAGCTTTCTCCCTGGTCTGAAGTACTCCTCCACCCCCTGAGCAAAGACACAAAGTGGAAACTGGCTTCTTACATTTTTATCCTGGTGGTAAGATTGGCATAATCCTTTTTTTGATTATTATTAAGATTTATATATTATTATTAAGATTTATTTAGAAGGCAGAGCAACAGAGGGAGTGACAGATGGGGAGTGATAAAGATGGGGAAGGAGGGAGAGAGAAACCTTCCATTTGCTGGTTCATTTCCCAGATGGCTGCAACAGCCAGGCCAGGCAGAAGCCAAGAGCCTGGAGCCCCATCCTAGTCTCACATGTGGTTGGTAGGAGGACAAATGTTTGAGCCGTCTTGTGCTGCCTTCCCAGGTACATCAGCAGGGAACTGGACTGGAAGAGGGCTTGCCAAGACTCAAACCAGCTGCTGTTGTGGCAAGTGGTGCCTTAATTGGCCTCACCATAATGCAAGTCCCAACACATTCCTTTTAGATACATTGTGTTGAGTGCACTGGGGATATGCACAGGTGACATCATGGTCAGAAAGTGCAGAAGTATCTGAATGCTGCCATTTGCCCACCCAGTGGCATAGCAGGTTAAGCCTTCTGCATGTAATGCTGCCATCCACATCTCAGATGCTCCAAATCCCATCCAGCTCCATGCTAATGGCCTGAGAAAAGCATCAGAAGAATGGCCTAAGTGCTGGGGTCCCAGCACCCACATGGGAAACTCAAAAAAAATCTCCAGACTCTTGGCTCCAGCTTGGCCTAGCACTGGCCCTTGCGGCCATTTGGGGGATGAATCCATGGATGGAAGATCTGTGTCTCTCTTCCTCTCTTTGTAACTCTGCCTTTCAAATAAATAAAAAAATATATTTTTTTCGAAAGAAAGTCATCTCCATCCCAAGTCATGAAAATATTATGTATTGTCGTTTCAGCCTTTAAAATTAACTCCTTTAATTTCTACTGCAATGTGGCTTCCACCATCTGATGCATTACAAATCACTTGAGGTCATTTTCTAATTCCTCAAACCAACCTGTATTTTTGTCTCTTTAAAATTTCAGTTTTCTGACCTATTTGCCAATTCTGTCTCCTCCCTGCTCCCTAAAAACACATATTTTACCTTCAAAAAATGATTCCTGAGTCCACAAAGGAAAGTGAAGTTTTTCTCCAGTTTTTCTGACTACCAACTTTCTTTCCCTGTAGTCTCCACCTGCCCCTTAAATATGTGGGTCTCTGACTTTCTCTCTGTGTCTCTTCTTTTCCCTAGGTGCATGTCCTGGCTTCAAACTCATCACAGGAGTTCCCCACTACTAATACATTATCTATTCTCCGTTAACAAATTATGGACTCCCTAATACAACTTCCTGTACCTCACCCATGGGCCTAATCTTTATTTACAGTCTCCAGCTGAACAAATCCACCTGTGAGACCCCTGAAACTCTCAAACCATTGAACGTAATAGTCAACTTGTTTCCACAGCCTCTGCCTACCATTTCTTCCCATATTTCTCTTTAATAATGATTAATTATGAATAATTCACCTTTCTGTTTCATTTTCCTGTTATTTACAACAAACATGGATCATGGACACAATTTCCTTGGTTCATGATTTAAGGACAATTTCCATGATTTACCCATTCAGGTGTTCAGCCTCAGAAAGCACATTTTTTGTGCCATTTAGACCAAAAGAAACCAGCTCACAGAGGACAAAAGATTAATAGGAAGAAAATTAGTTAATCCTCCCTTGTCGCTCCCCCTCTTCATGGAGGAACGACACTAAACCCTGCCTAGGCTTCATATCCGAGTCACGGCACCATTATGTCGCTCCCCGTCTTCGTGGAGGAACGACACTAAACCCTGCGCTGTTCTTTCGTCTGCTCGGCCCTCCCCAGGTTTGCTGCTGGTTCTTCCCGGGTTGGCTACTGACCCTTCCACCTCCGTGGAAGGGCGGTTCCCCCTGGCCACTTTCCCCACTTCCGCAGGGGAGCGGCACACCGCCGGCCGGCTCTCTCTGGGGCTGCACAGGTGTTCCTCAGGTGTTCCCCTTAGATGTTCCTGGTGCATGCTGTCTCTCTCCTCCTTTATAGTCCTCTTCCACCAATCCCAACTCTGCTACCCACACGCCGAGTACGCTGCTCTCCTCCAATCAGGAGCAGGTCCTACAGTTTATTGGTTGAACTGGAGGCAACTGCGTAGAAGCTGTTTCTCCCTTCTCAGCGCCATATTGTGGGAGAGCAGATGCATAGAATAAGTCTTAATTCCAGTAACTTAGTCTAGTCCGGGTTGCTCCCCACACTCCCTCCCAACAATGAAAAGCCCAGGACCAGATGGATTCACTGCTGAATTCTACCAGACATTTAAAGAAGAACTAACTCCAATTCTTCTCAAACTATTCAGAACAATTGAAAGAGAGGGAATCCTCCCAAATTCTTTCTATGAAGCCAGCATCACCTTAATTCATAAACCTGAAAAAGATACAGCAGAGAAAGAGAGTTACAGACCAATTTCCCTGATGAATGTAGATGCAAAAATCCTCAATAGAATTCTGTCCAATAGAATGCAACAACACATCAGAAAGATCAACCACCCAGGCCAAGTGGGATTTATCCCTGGTATGCAGGGATGGTTCAATGTTTGCAAGTCAATCAATGTGATACACCACATTAACAAACTGCAGAAGAAAAACTATATGATTATCTCAATAGATGCAGAGAAAGCATTCGATAAAATACAACACCCTTTCATGGTGAAAACTCTAAGCAAATTGGGTATAGAAGGAACATTTCTCAATACAATCAAAGCAATTTATGAAAAACCCACAGCCAGCATCCTATTGAATGGGGAAAAGTTGGAAGCATTCCCACTGAGATCTGGTACCAGACAGGGATGCCCACTCTCACCATTCCTAGTCAATATAGTACTGGAAGTTTTAGCCAGAACCATGAGGCAAGAAAAAGAAATTAAAGGGATACAAATTGGGAAAGAAGAAATCAAACTATCCCTCTTTGCAGATGATATGATTCTTTATTTAGGGGCTCCAAAGAACTGTACTAAGAGACTATTGGAACTTATAGAAGAGTTTGGCAAAGTAGCAGGATATAAAATCAATGCACAAAAATCAACAGCCTTTGTATACACAGGCAATGCCACGGCTGAGAAAGAACTGCTAAGATCAATCCCATTCACAATAGCTACAAAAACAATCAAATACCTTGGAATCAACTTAACCAAGAATGTCAAAGATCTCTACGACGAGAATCACAAAATCTTAAATAAAGAAATAGAAGAGGATACCAAAAAATGGAAAAATCTTCCATGCTCATGGATTGGAAGAATCAACATCATCAAAATGTCCATTTTCCCAAAAGCAATTTACAGATTCAATGTGAAACCAATCAAAATACCAAAGACATTCTTCTTATATCTGGAAAAAATGATGCTGAAATTCACATGGAGAACCAGGAGACCTTGGATAGCTAAAGCAATCTTGTACAACAAAAACAAAGCTGGAGGCATCACAATACCAGATTTCAGGACATACTACAGGGCAGTTGTAATCAAAACATGATGGTACTGGTACAGAAACAGATGGATAGACCAATGGAACAGAATAGAAACACCAGAAATCAATCCAAACATCTACAGCCAACTTATATTTGATCAAGGATCTAAAACCAATTCCTGGAGCAAGGACAGTCTATTCAATAAATGGTGCTGGGAAAACTGGGTTTCCATGTGCAGAATCATGAAGCAAGACCCCTACCTTTCACCTTACACAAAAATCCACTCAACATGGATTAAAGACTTAAATCTATGACCTGACACCATCAAATTATTAGAGAGCATTGGAGAAACCCTGCAAGATATAGGCACAGGCAAAGATTTATTGGAAAAGACCCCAGAGGCACAGGCAGTCAAAGCCAAAATTAATAACTGGGATTGCATCAAATTGAGAAGTTTCTGTACTGCAAAAGAAACAGTCAGGAAAGTGAAGAGGAAACCGAAAAAATGGCAAAAATATTTGCAAATTATGCAACCGATAAAGGATTAATAACCAGAATCTACAAAAAGGTCAAGAAACTCCACAACATCAAAGCAAACAACCCACTTAAGAGATGGGCCAAGGACCTCAATAGACATTTTTCAAAAGAGGAAATCCAAATGGCCAACAGACACATGAAAAAATGTTCAGGATCACTAGCCATCAGGGAAATGCAAATCACAACCACAATGAGGTTTCACCTCACCCCGGTTAGAATGGCTTACATACAGAAATCAACTAACAACAGATGCTGGCGAGGATGTGGGGGGTAAAGGGACACTAACCCACTGTTGGTTGGAATGCAAACTGGTAAAGCCACTATGGAAGACAGTTTGGAGATTCCTCAGAAACCTGAATATAGCCCTACCACATGACCCAGCCATCCCACTCCTTGGAATTTACCCAAAGGAAATTAAATTGGCAAATAAAAAAGCTGTCTGTACCTCAATGTTTATTGCAGCTCAATTCACAATAGCTAAGACCTGGAATCAACCAAAATACCTAAATGCCCATCAACAGAAGACTGCATAAAGAAATTGTGGGAAATGTACTCTATAGAATACTATACATCAGTAAAAAAAAAAAAATGAAATCTGGTCATTTGCCACAAAATGGAGGAATCTGGGAAACATCATGCTGAGTGAAATCAGCCAGTCCCAAAGGGACAAATATCATATGTTCTCCCTGATCGGTGACAGCTAACCAAGCACCTGAAAGGAAACCTGTAGAAGTGAAACTGACACAATGAAAAGCAATGACTTGATTAGCACTTGTCCTGTCAAAGAACAACTTACTATTTTATCCCTTTTAGTATTTTTTTTTTGTTCTACTTAATACTATTGGTTGAACTCTTTAATTAACAATTATTCTTAGGTGTTAAAATTTAACTGAAAAGTGATCCCTGTAAAATATATGAGTGGGAATAAGAGAGGGAGGAGATGTACAGTTTGGCACTTGCTCACATGGACTTACCCCTAATGGTAGAGCTAGAAACATACCAGAGATTCCAATTCAATCCCATCAAGGTGTCATGTATCAATGCCATCTCACTAGTCAAAGTGATCAGCTTAAGTTCATAACTGATCATAATGATAGGGTTAGGTGTCAAAGGAATAACATAAACAAGACTAGTGTCTGCTAATAATAACTGCTATAATTAAAAAGGAGAGAATGATCCAACATGGGAAGCAGGATACACAGCAGACTCATAGATGGCAGATGTCCTAAACAGCACTCTGGCCTCAGAATCAGCCTATAAGACATTCAGATCTGGCTAAAAAGCCCATGAGAGTTTCTCAGGTATGGAAAGCCAAGACACTGTGGAAAAAAAAAAATGACCTAAATGAAAGATCTCTGTGAGATCCCAGCAGAAAGAACAGGCCATCAAAGGAGGTACCTTTCTCTGAAGGAAGGAGAGAATTTCCACTTTGATTATGGCCTTGTCTAAATAAGGTCGGGGTGTGTGAACTCAAGAGGCTTCCAAAGCCTTGGCAGCTCATGACAAGAGCTTCGGGTGGTTACTGACGTCGTAAATAAGAGTGTCAATTGTTAAATCAACAACAGGAGTCACTGTGCACCTACTCTCCATGTAGGATCTCTGTCCTTAATGTGTTGTACTATGCGAATTAACAGTAAAACTACTACTCAAACAGTATTTTATACTTTGTGTGTGTGGGTGCAGTCTGTTGAAATCTTAGTATATACTAAGTTGATCTTCTGTATATAAAGATAATTGAAAATGAATCTTGATGAAGAATGGGATGGGAGAGGGAGTAGGAGATGGGATGGTTGTTGGGCGGGGGAGGGAGGTTATGGAGGGAAAAGCCACTATAATCCTAATGCTGTACTTTGGAAATTTATATTTATTAAATAAAAGTTGAAAAAAATTAGTTAATCCTGAGAAAGGTAACCCTTTTCAATGGTTCTCTCTACAATTTTCACTGATCTTGCTCCAAGCACAGGCAAAGTCAGCAAGTCTCTGAATTCCAAGGAAGAACAAGGATCTTGTTGTTGTCACCTGAACGTTGAAAGCTGTTTCCACCAGGTCCAGCTTGGGAGGCCCACAGAGAGGAATTGTGGTGATTTTTCCACTGTGGGCTGCCCTTGCCCTTGGTGGAAGGGGGTGAATACTAACTTAGTTGTGTTCTCGGACAATCTTGGCAGAACAGCCAGGCCAAACTCACAATAAATTTGCAATGTCAGTACACCTAGGAAAAAACCAGGTTGAATGTTTGCCTTCCTTAAAAAAAATGGGCTGTTCCTTGCAGTTAGTGCTTAGAGAATGGGACAGAAGATGCAACCAGATGGGGTCAGTTAGGTGCTAAGAAAGAAATGGATTTCAAAATGAAGTTGGTGAGTGCTAGGAGATGATGATGGTGATGATGATAAAGGAGGAGGAGGAGGAAGACGAGGAGGCGGGGAAAGGAGAAGGAGAAGGAAGAAGAGGAGAAGGAAGGAGAAGAAGAAATTATTAGAAGTGAATCCACAAACATCTCTAACAGGTATAAGTCATTACACTGATTATTTTCATAGCATTTTAATCTTCCCACTATTGCTGGTAAATAGTCATTGTGATCCCCAATTTATAGGAGAGTGAGAACCACAGAGATTAATGAGGCTGCTCAAGTCACCGAGCTGGCAAAGGAGAGAACTGTGATTCAACTCCAGGTTTAGATGGTGTCATTGGTGCACTTTCCATTACTGCAAGTGGCTGTGGAAAGCAAAGAAGTAATGAGGAGTCTGGCTGTTCCAGGGCAACTTCATCACCATGTCTGGGAGACCCCACAAGCAGACAAGATGGGAAGGAGCCAGAGAAACACTGAGTCCTGAAGAGGGGAGGGAACTGGTTCAAGATGAGATCAAAATGGAAACAAACTCACAGAAGTAGCTGCATGTCCCCAGAGTGGAGCCCCAGTGACCCGGGCAGAAGCTCCTTCATGAATTCACTTGGGTACAGCAATCTTTCCTTACCCATTGCCACGAAAGAGGGTGGGTCACAGTGAGATGGAGGGGAAGGGAGAAGTGAGGACAAATGCTTTCTATGTAAGACAGAACTTTCTAGAACAGAACTGGCTGCCTTTCTGGGTAGTGAATTCCCCACAGTGGGAAATGTTCAAAACAGAGATGTTTCGGTATATTATATCAGGAACTCAAGGATCAAGCTGAACTTCATGACTGCCTGTTTCTCTTGAACTTGAGATTTCACCATCCTAATCCCACTGCCCTGGCTTTACCAGAAATTTTCACACTGATCTCCTGGGTAAGCCCATAAACCCTCAAATCCCCTTCCCCAAGATATGGGTGTCCTCCTTCAGTCAACTCTAATAGAAGATCCAAGTGAGAAGTTGAGAAATCTGCGGCCAGCACTGTGGCACAGAAGGTTAAGCCACCACCTGCAGTGTTGGCACCGCCCTCCCCCACCCCATGTGGGCTCCAGTTCAAGTCCTGGCTGCTCCACTTGCGATCCAACTCCCTGTTAATGCACCTGGGAAAGTAGCAGTTGGCCCAAGTCCTTGGGCCTCTGTCACCCATATACCCATGTTGGAGACCCCAAAGAAGCTCTGGGCTCCTGGCTTCAGCCTAGCCCAGCCCAGCCCAGCCCCTTGTAGCCATTTGGGAAGTGAATGAGTAAAGGGAGCTCGCTCTCTCTCCCCCACCTCCACCCTTCTCTCTCTCTCTGCCATTCAAATAAGTAAATAAAAAAAAATATGTTGAGAAGTCTAAGAATAGTCATTTCACTCTTACAAGGTTACACACTAATAGCTTACTTATTGAACTGACCCCCAAAAATTCTACCTCTACCATAGTGTCTTGAGTAAGAATAACTGAATTTGAGTCACCTCCTGACTCTGAAACTTCCTAGTCAAACCATTTCACATAAAGCGCATTTGTGAGGGCCCCTCTAAACATCAGCCATTCTGTTCAACATGGAACTGTGCTATCAACACAGCAGCCACTAGCCAGCCACATGTGCCCAATGAGCACTTCAAGAGGACAGCACTGATCCAGATATCAGGGAAGAAGACAAGTCTATGTGCAAGGTTTAATATGGGGCAGGTGAAAGAATTGCATGTGTTAGAAGTTCTATCATAGGAGTATGCTTAGCATGGGTGTAACTGAAACCCACTTTGTAGGACTGGCATCATGGCAGGAGTGAGTCTGAGACCCTTATGCAGGTGCAATGCCTCATGTATCTGTATGACAACACTGAAGGCAGCCCAAGCACTCTGGCCACCTACTGTGATGAGATGTGGCTCTCTGCACATTTCCTATATAGGCTTTAGTTGTAAGAACTCAACTAATAAGTGACAACTAATAAGTGACATCTGAACTTTTAATCAAAAGCCACCAGTTCTTGCTCTTTAGTCAATGCTGCTTCAAATTAGCTGTGTCTCATTACCCACTTTCCTAAAACCTGTCACCAACATGGTCTTTAAATTCTGTGACACTTTGAGCAAATCATAGCTGTAACAGCCCAAGTGAAAACAAGGCCATTTTGCACATATCGCAGGCTGATATTTTCTTCATGCATTTCAGTCTCCCTTGTGCTATAGTCAAGTTCAGACCTATCACCTCTCTTAAATTCTGTCCTTGAACCTCTGACCACAGCCTGCAAATGTGTTCAGCCTTGAGTATTAATAGACAAATAGCAGTGAGGCCGGATGGATTTGTTGGTTGGATTGGAGACTCTGGAAAACAGCTTAGAGCAACTTTAAAATAGCAACAGTGAAATAAACACACCAGTTACACAGGGTGGCCAGGGGTTGTGCTGCAAACAGCAATTTATTAAAGAAAATAAAACCTTGGTGACAGCTTTAAAATCCTCATCAAAACATTTTTTGTCTAAAAGCAGTATTTTTACAGTTCCTATTCCCTGGCTAAAAATGTGCTGCTTCTTCTTAAATAGCCCTTTCAGAAACCCAGATCCAGCCCAGGAGACGAGCTAGTGACATCATCCTGCTCTACAAAAAATGAATTGTTCAGCATCCAGGAAAATGAAATGAAGATTGTGTTCCCCAAAGGCAAGGTGGGGAAGGGGCTACCCCCTCTCATTACCTGTGGTGTGTATGTAGCTCTGTGTGTGTATAGGCATATGTGCACGTGCACAGCTCTTGATGCAGTTTTGTTCAGCTTGCTGCTATTCCACAGCTTTTCTTGTTGACTGTTTGAGGGAGGGGCTTCGCCTAAATGGAGCAGGCCACATCAAATGTCAGTCAGCATTTGTAACAAGGACAGCAGTCTTTGATTGTTGATAATGTTCTCAGATTCACCTGTACCCCCAATACCCTCCACTCCCTACCTCTTCTCCCAACCAACCATATCAGCCAATTAGCTTTTCTTCTTTTTTTTTGTTTATTTTGTTTCTGGTTTTTATTTTTTGTTTTTCATGGGTTTTTTGTTTATTTGTTTGTTTTTTGTTTCTTCCATGAAGGAGACTGGATTGAACTTGGAATCCCTGTAAAAGAAAGAGATGTTAAGGGAAAGTCCCCATCCCTGTCTATCTCGAGGTCAAGCACCTACACGACATCAGAGACTCCCCTGTGCTGAGAAGGAAGGTTTCTTAGCATGACTCCAAGTGGCGCTGCACCAGGTGAGTCCCTTCACTCTTCCATGGGTTGACTTGCTGCTTCCCTTCGTTGGTCAAGTGCCTTATCGCTTGAGTCTCAAGAGGAGGTAGGAATGGAAGGAAGCAAATCAAATCTTCCCTGCTACACATTAGCAAATATTTATTGGGCAAATATTATGTGCCAAGTACCATAACTACATGCATAGTTGAGCAAGCATCACATAGCCTCCCTTCAGGAGCTTGGAGAATCAATATCCAGCACATAAATGGATTAAGTCAATGAAATCTTAAATGAGTACCCAGTTGTGATAAGGGCTATCAAGAAAGCGGGGCACTTTGAAGGCAAACAGCAGGGTAGGACCTGTGGAGATTATGCAGGTGGAAAAGTCCTGTCTGAGGAAGGGACACATCAGGTCAGACCTGAAAGACAAAAAGTGACATGAACATAAAGTTCAAGTGTGGGAAGCACTGCATGCAGAGACAGAGGCAAAGCATGTGCAAAGACACTACTAGGGCAGAGGAAGAAACTTGGGTACAATTCAAAAGATGGCAAAAGGTCTCTGTGACCAGAGAATATCACCAAGTAGAGCCAGGTAAAGCCTCATCAGGACAAAGGCCTCATAAACCTTATTAAGGTTGGGTTCATCTTAAGCATGATGAAGAAATCTGGAGGGTTTAAGGAGAAGAGTGGCAATTCGCTTTACTGATGCATGGAGCATTCATTTGTGTTGGATAGAGCTGAGGTGACATGGGCTAGGACAAGAGATCTTGGTGACTTGGGTTGGGATGAGCAGTAGAGAACAAAGATGGCAAACTGACATGCAGATGGGGAGAGGAACCACAGCCCTTGCTGCTGACAAGGCTATAGAGAGGGGTGTTGACGGCAAGGGCATAAAGATGACCCTCAGGTTTCCAAATTGCCCACTTTCTAGATGACGGAAACAAAACTGTGACATGGACAGCTCAAGGACATTAGTGGGGTAAGAATACAGAGTTTAGTCATTGACTTGTGGGTTTGCCATGTATCTGAGACACCCAACTGGAAGTGTCACATGGGAAAGGGGAACCGAGTCTGAAGAGAGGCCATCCAAGCTTGGGAGGTAACTGTGGGAGCCCCAGACAGAGAACTTGAGGCCACAAAAAAGGAACAGGATCATCTAGTGAGAGTCCAGAGGATTCAAGTAATAGGAACACCCAGCAGTAAAGGTGAAGAAGAGGCAAATTGTCAAGCTTTTAATCAGAACAAACATGTGAGCTTCAGGGAACCACTCGGTAGGATGCTTTAACGGTAGATACAGGTCATGAGACATTTGTCCAAACCCACACAATGGGTACTACCAAGAGTGAACAGGAATGTGAACTACAGACTCTCATTAATACCAACACAGCAATACTTGTTCATTGGTTGTAACAAATACACCACGCTAATTCAAGATGCTGATTACACAAGAAAGAGTGGGAAGGGTCAGGGTGGGAAGCAGGAATATATGGGAATGCCCTCTATTTTCTGCTCCTTTTTTCTGTCAATGTAGATCTATTGTAAAAAATCAAGTCTGTTAATTAAAGAATGCAGCATAGGCTTTAGGATATGGCTTGTAGAAGAACAAGTCAAAAAGGTGCCAGAGCCAGCGCCGCGGCTCACTAGGCTAATCCTCTGCCTTGCGGCGCCGGCACACTGGGTTCTAGTCCCGGTCGGGCACCAGATTCTGTCCCGGTTGCCCCTCTTCCAGGCCAGCTCTCTGCTGTGGCCAGGGAGTGCAGTGGAGGATGGCCCAAGTGCTTGGGCCCTGCACCCCATGGGAGACCAGGAGAAGTACCTGGCTCCTGCCATGGGATCAGCGTGGTGCGCCAGCCGCGGCGGCCATTGGAGGGTGAACCAACAGCAAAGGAAGACCTTTCTCTCTGTCTCTCTCTCTCACTGTCCACTCTGCCTGTCAAAAAATAAATAAAAAATAAAAAAATAAAAAAAAAAGGTGCCAGAGGCTGGCATCGCAGCTCACTAGGCTAATCCTCCGCCTGTGGCGCCGGCACCCCGGGTTCTTGTCCCGGTTGGGGAGCCGGATTCTTTCCTGGTTGCTCCTCTTCCAGTCCAGCTCTCTGCTGTGGCCCTGGAATGCAGTGGAGGACGGCCCAAGTGCTTGGGCCCTGCACCCGCACAGGAGACCAGGAGGAAGCACCTGGCTCCTGGCTTCGGATTGGCACAGTGCAGGGGCCATAGCGGCCATTTGGGGGGTGAATATACAGAAAAGAAGACCTTTCTCTCTGTCTCTAACTTTTCCTGTCAAAAAAAAAAAGTGCCAGAAGCTTTATGATAAAGGAAGAAAAGCTTAAAAATAATATAGATTTATTTTAAAGAAAAAAGACATCTTGACCTTGCAAGTCTAGCTTGAGTACAATGCAGATCAAACACCCAGGAGAAACCTTGAGTTTTCTACCCGACATCTTTCCTTAGTGAAGGGTTTGGGAGAATGGTAAAGAACGTTTTTGGGTCAAGCATGAGATCAATTGGAAAGCATTCATCTTGTTGCTCTATTTAAACCAAAGCACATTTTCACAGCCCAGATCTTCTGAAGTCAATCAAAACTAGATTATAATATCTAATGCCCTTGGGATCTTATCATCAGACAAAACAATTTAATTTTTCTTAGGCTCACTGTCAACCGCCTGTAAGATGAGGAGAATGCCTATCCTACAGGCTTACTCTGAAGACTGAAATTACTTGGTATTCCATACATTGTATACACTATTATAATTAATACTACGGGTCTTATTATATAGTCTATATTGTGCTAAGTGCTCTGTAAACCATTATTTCATGCCATCTTTCCAACAGCCCTTTAAAGCAAGCATTCCTAGCCCAACTGTCAAGAGTAAAGACTCATGGGGCCGGCACTGTGCACAGTAGGTTAACCATCCACCTGCGGCGCCAGCATCCCATATGGGCACTGGTTCTACTCCTGCCTGCTCCACTTCTGATCCAGCTCTCTGCTATGGCCTGGGAAAGCAGAAGATGGCCCAAGTCTTTGGGCCCCTGCACCCACATGGGAGACCAGGAAGAAGCGCCTGGTTCCTGATTAGTGCAGCTCCAGCCGTTGTGGCCATCTGGAGAGTGAACCAGTGAAAGGAAGACCTTTCTCTTGGTCTCTCCATCTCACTGTCTGTAACTCTACCTCTCATATAAATAAATAAAATCTTTATTAAAAAAATAGAGTAGGCTGGCGCTGTGGCTCACTTGGCTAATTCTCTGCTTGTGGCGCTGGCACCCGGGGTTCTAGTCCTGTTTGGGGCACCAGATTCTGTCCTGATTGCTCCTCTTCCATTCCAGCTCTCTGCTGTGGCCCGGGAAGGCACTGGAGGATGGCCCAAGTGCTTGGGCCCTGTACCCGCATGGGAGACCAGGAGGCACCTGGCTCCTGGTTTCGGATTGATGCAGCACACTGGCAGTAGCGGCCATTTGGGGGGTGAACCAATGGAAGGAAGACCTTTCTCTCTCTCTCTCCTCTCTCTCTGTCTAACTCTGCTTGTCAAAAAAAAAAAAAAAAGAGTAAAGACTCAGAGTTGACTTGACTAAGATCACATGGTCAATAAATGAAGGAAGTGATGTGAACAGAGACCAGCCTGTTTCCGCAATGCTCTCAATGCTTTTGTACAGGCTACCCTTATAGGTAAAGTAATAACAAGTAAAAATCTTTTTTATGGAGCCAGCACTGTGGTGTAGCTGCTGAAGCTGCCACCTGCAGCACCAGCATCCCATATGGGCACTGGTTCGGGTCCCCGTTGCTCCAATTCCTATCCAGCTCTCTGCTATGGCCTTGGGAGGGCAGTGGAGGATGGTCTGGTGCTTGGGCTACTGCACTCACGTAGGGGACCTGGAGGAAGCTCCTGGATCCTGGCTTCAAATCAGCCTAGCTCTGGCTGTTGCAGCCATTTAGGGAGTGAGCAAGCAGATGGAAGGCACCTCTCCCTCTCTTTCTCTCTGCCTCTGCCCCCCTGTAATTCTACCTTTCAAATAAATTAATAAATCTTTAAAAAAATCATTTTCATTTCACACTCACATTGCTAAATTATGTCATACTATTTACCTCAGTACTCTGACAGTGGTTTTATTTTTTTATTTTTATTTTTTGACAGGCAGAGTGGACAGTGAGAGAGAGAGACAGGGAGAAAGGTCTTCCTTTACCGTTGGTTCACCCTCCAATGGCCACTGTGGCCGGCGCGCTGCGGCCGGCGCACCGCGCTGATCCAAAGCCAGGAGCCAGGTGCTTACTCCTGGTCTCCCATGTGGGTGCAGGGCCCAAGCACTTGGGCCATCCTCCACTGCACTCCTGGGCCACAGCAGAGAGCTGGACCGGAAGAGGAGCAACCGGGACAAGAACCCGGCTCCGCAGGCAGAGGATTAGCCTATTAAGCCGCGGCACCGGCCCTGACAGTGGTGTTAATACACAGATAGATTACAAAGTCATTCTAGCTGAGGAAATGAAGATGGGTGAGAATATGGTTTTCTTTACTAAGATTCAAAAGGAAAAAGTAACCCCTGGATTCTTTCACTTCAGACCTCTCATTGCTGCAACCACTGGCCCCTGTCCACCCCTACTCATCTAGACAACCACGTGGAGTCCACTGATGCTTTGCTGTATGTCAAACTCAGCCAACCTTCGACACACCTGCATGAAAGTCTACAGCTTTTGGAGCAAAAGCCTATCTGGCCCCTAGGCCTTAGCCTTAAAGCCCATGGTTAAGGTGTGAACAATAATAATATGGAGTCTTTCATCACATTGCTGTTATTTTTTATAATATATTTGGAAGTCAAAGTTAATGTTTCAGGGGTAACTTAAGGGAAAAAAATTGTTCGATGGAGGGGATATGAAAAATAACTGTTATTTACATATTAGCTATTATAGAAGTAGCTTATCTTTTTTTCTTTTCACTGTAAGATATATTGTCCCAAGACTGTAGTTCTTGGTGAGTTCACAAAACCCCAGTGGAGGGAGTCTAAGATTTTATTGTGGAATATCCACTTTAACTGTCTCCATAAATCCCACTGAGCAAACAATCCCCTAAGTCCACTTGAGCTATGCTGACACAAGAGTGTGTGGGACACTGGTTTAAGTAAATGTAAGGTGATGACACATCACGCACACACATGCATTGCTTTGGATGTGTTTCCCCCCCACCCTTTTTTTTTTTTTTTTGGTAATTTTTTTTTTGCCCTGAAATGAAATTATATCGATTTTACAGTATACTTAGTAAATTTCAGAACCTCAAATCAAAGAATATGGGGCCAAAGACCCTAAGCTTCCCGGGCTTTAAATTAAATTAACAAATAAATAAGGAAAAATCCTTAGTTAAGTCTGATACACTCTGAGAAGGCAACTCGACTAGGAAATGTAGAAGAAATAAAAAACAAATAAAAACCCCAATATGTGAGATGAGAACAAAGAGCTACCTTATGCTGCAGCCGGCTGGGCCACTCAAACATTTCGTCAGCAGGACCTCAGCCAGCCTTCACAGCCACTTTTATAAAGCTGGCCCCGGGCACTCCAGAGTGACATGTGGCTGTGCCACCTACTACTCCACAGCAGCTTCAGCGGGGCTGGCAGACTTGCCTGAGAGCCATGGCAAAGACTGGACTTGTAATTTGTATCCTGGTGATCACCCTACTCCTGGACCAGACCACCAGCCACGCGGCCAGATTAAAAGCTAGGAAGCACAGCAAACGCCGAGTGAAAGGTAAGGGGACTTTTCAGTCTAGCAGAACTCTAGGCTTCCTCAGCGTGGGGAGGGGCTGGGCCGTGCTCACGTCCTCAGTGGCAGCACTCGCTGCTGTGTGTGTGGCGCATTGCAGGGGGCTGGTGGTCTTTCACTTCTTAGGGACAGTCTGATATTTAAGGAAATCATGTGGCAAGATTTGTGTGTGCGTATGTTTGTGTGTGTGCTTGGGGTTTTTATACACACACACAAATACTTCATAATGTAAAAAACTTCTACAGGGAGTGTCCACTATCAGGTGGATTTCATACGTCGCACATTCTTCAGAGGGAGTGAACTCGGGTATGTGAACACTGGTATTACGGATATCGGGGCAGGCAGAACATAGGATTATCAGAGTGCACTGTTTCAATGTAGCATTTGAACATCTCCATTCTAATTTATTTCTAAGACAGGTATAGCTTTATGGAATGTGTATGCAAGGATTGAGCTATTGGTCATTGTGAAGTTCTTTTTTGTCATTGGTTATCATTACGTTGCCACATTCCTGGTCCTGTAAGAATATGTCGTGAAACTTACATGCAAAAGAAACTGAATCTTTATTTAACTTTAAAAAAAAATGTCAATATGTCAGTAACTGTTTGAAAGCATTTTGATAGGAAATTGAGTCTCTAAGCCAATTTAAAATTTTTAATGGCTTCAACTGGGTTAAAAAGCTTCCAAAAATGTTGCAAAAAATGAAGATGATGGCAAATTATCTATAATATGTTGAAACCAAAGCAAATTTAAAAAGTATCAAGACACAGGATGATGTTTGATTTCACCCTCTGCATCATGGCAACATGTTTCAATGCAAATATTATGGAACTATACTCTTATTAATTCCACTTCATTAAAGAGTAAACAAAGAAAAATCCCCAACAAAGTACAAGTCTTATTGCTGAGACACAGACACAGCAAAGGGTGGGTGGGTAAAAAGAGGGCTTGTCTTCTGTTGTATTCTGGTGATTTCTATGGGGCATTGATTTACAAAATTTAGGTCTGATGCAAGGTTTCCTGAGTACTTTTTCCTTATGGATACTGTACTTTATTCTTTTAAAGATTAAAAA
This sequence comes from Oryctolagus cuniculus, assembly GCF_964237555.1. Lineage (NCBI taxonomy): Eukaryota > Metazoa > Chordata > Mammalia > Lagomorpha > Leporidae > Oryctolagus > Oryctolagus cuniculus. The sequence continues at coordinate 60,396,096 of NC_091449.1, forward strand.
TATGACCTGAGTACTTCACGTATATACTAAAGATGAAGGCAGGGGAAGGAGCAAGTATTCTGTGGATGTTTGTACTGGGAAATGGTGACCACTCAGCAGGGATACAAGGAAAGGGAATGAACAGGGAAAATGTGTTCTCTCCCCTCCGCTTACACACATGCCTGTACATACTTTTTTCTTTAACCCACTGTGTGCACACCTTAGAAATCACCACCCTAGGATCCATGTCTGCTGACTTTTGACGCTAGTCAAAATTAAGAAAATAGATCTACAGGAAGTAAACCAGTAGGTCTGTTTGCCCAGAGGTTCTTCCCTACCCCTCTCTCCTTTCTATTATTTTAAGTACCTTGAAATAAATCCAAAATTTATTAACTCAGAGTTGAACGCCATTTTCTCCCTCTTGCTCTGTTCTCACACAGCATTCTTTACTTAACTGCTAGATGATAACATGCCTGGAGATTCTTAAGTACACAATTAACATTTGTACTTTTGTAAATACAAACAGAATTGACTATACAAAACTTGTAACAAAATAAAAACTGGTTGTATAAAATGCATGTAAGTAATTCTGTTATTAAATCCTGGACAGCAATCAATGTAAGGAATTTCTTAGCATTTTGTTTTTCTTAAGGGGAGAACTAGTTTCCCTTAGATTCCAACTAGAATATCTTAATTCTTTTTATTTTTATTTACTTGAAAGGCAGATACAGAAATCTTCCACCCATGGATTCACTCCCCAAATGACCCATGGCAGCCTGGGCTGAGCCAGGCTCAAATCAGGAGCCAAGAACTCTATCCAGGTCTCCCACACAGGTGGCAGGAATCCAAGTATTTGAGCCATTACCTGCTGCTTTCCAGGGTATGCATTAACAGGAAGCTAGAATTGGGAGCAGAGTCAGGACATGAACCCAAGTACTCCAATGTGAGATGCAGGGATCCCAAACAGACCCCACCTGCTGTGCCAAATACCTGCCCTGTCATTCGTTTTAATAGTTGCATAATATTCCACTGTTTGGGTGTCATGATTTAATCTGTTCTTAGTGAAATTTTCTGTGGTTTCCAGTACATTTCCCCTTGACTTAACATCCCCAATGAGCTGCTTTGTGCATACTTATTTTTTTAAAAAAAGATTTATTTATTTACTTCAAAGTCAGAGTTACATAGAGAGAGTAGGAGAGGCAGAGAGAGAGACAGAGAGACAGAGAGAGAGATCTTCCATCCGCTGGTTTACTCCCCAGTTGGCCGCAATGGCCAGAGCTGTGCCGATCCGGAGCCAGGAGCCTCCTCCTGGTCTCCCATGTGGGTGCGGGGACCCAAAGTCTTGGACCATCTTCTACTGCTTTGACAGGCCATAGCAGAGAGCTGAATCAGAAGTGGAGCAGCCGGGACTCGAACCTGTGCCCAAATGGGATGCCAGCACTGCAGGTGGCAGCTTTACCCGCTAAGCCACTGTGCCGGCCCCTATGCATACATAGGACATTGCTAAAAGGAAAATTCCAAGTTGGTAACACTTCCTAATGGTTTCTCCCAGTGTTAACCCTAAACCGTGCACTGTCTTCATTGTGTGAGAATGCTTTCAACACACCTTGACAACTCAACATTTTATCACGGTTTTGTTGGTTGTTGCTTCTAGGGACTGATTTTGCATTTCTACACTGTACCTACTTCTGAGAACAACCATCATAAAATGAAAGGGAGCCTTTTATGGGACTCAAAATGGCAATTGAGCAATTTAACTCCAAACCAAAATTTCCCTGGTACTTACTTGCTAGATCTCAACAAATTATATGCTGCATTAATGAATGAAATGTAATTTTTACTGTTTAATAGTTGTTCTGTGTATTGCCTTCCTTTATTATAGACAAAACACATTCACTTAGCTGCAAAGGATGAAAGCTGAAGACAAGTCACCTGGATAATGATTTCCTAATGATCTCTCAGGAGTCTAATGTTAACTAATTTGCCTTCAAGCTAATTACAATGTTTATGGTCTCCCAGTAGAGGCCACTTATTTAAACAGAATGGGGGCAGGCATTTGGCCTAGTGGTTAACATGCCTGCCTTGCACACTGGAGTGCCTGGGTTTGAGTCCAAGATCCCAATTCTCGAATCCCACTTCCTCCAACTGTGAACCCTGGGAGCCAGCAGGTGACAGCTCAAATAATGGGGTCCCTGGGACACCTAGAGTGAGTTCCTCATTCCCAGATTCAGCCCAAGCTAGTACAGCTCTTGGGGAATGAACCAATTGATTTGAATTATTCCCCTTCTCCCTTCCTTCCTCCCTCTCATATACACATCTATCCATAAGCAAGAACCTGACAGGATGGACACAATACCTGTAGAGTTGGCAACTTGCAGCTCAGAAGCATGTCTTCAGCAGCTTCGCACACCTGGACCCCAACAGCTGGTGATTTTGCTTTCTAAATGAACTCTTGTTTTTATTCTGGATTGAATGACCTCACAAAAACATCCTTGGGTTATTCCATTTCTGAGCTGAGTTATTGGATGCTTTGATGCATAGCATGAAGCTAAACAGTGACAGGGGCTCCTCCTGGAGACTTTAGAAGACATTTTCCTAACTTTAGTGTGGAAACATCTGGCTAGTAAAACTTAGGTTGAAGGACACAGACCATTGACACATTTGGATTCACACTGTCCTGGAAAACCCAAGACAGAAAACAGATTCTCCATATGGTAGTCCCACAGAGGCAGCTGGGGACAGTTCACAAGATTTAATTACCCTCTCTGTCTGAAGGGACCAAGAAGATCTATGTAGATTGGACAGATGGGAAGGAATAGGCTTGGATTAAGGGCAATCTAAATAATAACTCTGCACCGCCTTAGCTGGGTGGGTGACTCCCACAGGTTCACTTGGCTTCCTATGCCTCTCTTGCCTCTTCTGTCAAACAGAGCTAATAAAGTGCCTACCGCAGAGGAATACTGAAAGAATCCCCAGGCACACAGTATATGGTAGATGACAATATTTTTATTGTTCATTATGATTTATTATAATTCCTGACTTTGAGAATCTCACAAGCTGTCAATTTCCAAGTCCCCATCATGTCTGGAATTGCAATTTAGCCAATATTGCTCATTCTCCCCCACTTACTTATAGCTAAGATTGGCCATGAACATCCAGAATGATTCTTTAGACTCATCCAGGGATATTCAAGATTAAATAAGTGGCTATATACCTATATAGGTATATTTTCACAAGGTCCTTTATCTCTTAACCCTGCTAGAAACCACTATGCCTGATCCATCACATACGTGGGGACTGTACAGATAGGGGTCCCACAGAAGTCTGAGTTTGAGTTCTACAGCACTTCTGCCAGGCCACTGAGCTCATTGTGTTCATCCTCATTCTACGATGGGGATCTGATTTTCCTCCCTTCAGTTTTTTTTTTTTTAAGATAAAGTGAAAATAATGTGAAAGTATTTTGTACACCCTGTTTATTCATTCAACCACTGTGATGAGCACTATCACCTAGCACTGTGTGAAGCATCCACAGCACCAGGGATGGCAAGACAGATCAAAGTCCATAAAGTACAGACTGGATCAGGGGCTCTGAAGAAAACCAAGCAAGCTTGAGTGAAAGAGGTCCACAGAAGGGACTCTGATTGACATCGTAATCAGAAGTTTCCTCGGAAAAGGCAACAACTAAGCTTGGTAAACAGGGAGGAGCTGTGGAAAGCATCATCCAGGGAACACACAGGGAAGTTGAGAGAGAGCTCACTCTCAGATGCATCTGCAAGTCAGGGAGCCTGAAGCCACAGGATGAGATCAACAGACAGACAGGAGCCCTAAACTTGCAGAAGGATCCCCACCAAGCCCTTGCTCATCTTCTCTGGCAAGTTATGTTCATACATTATTCTTCAGGCACACTAGACTCAGGTCCATCAAAACCACTGTTGCTTTTAATTCTGCATTCCAAAGCTTTATTTCTGTGTCTTTTATTTGACGTTAATCATATACGTTCCATTCTGCCTACCCTAAACTTCCTCCCAGAAAAGGATGGAGACCTGAAAACCCAAGTTGAAAAGCTCTGGAGAGAAGTCAATGCCCTCAAGGAAATGCAAGCCCTGCAGACAGGTAAGACCTTACTGCATAGGTGCCTAGCCCCAAAAGGAGAGAGGGAGCGGACTGGTGGTTGCCAGAGGTTTTCATTAGTCTAGGCCATGTGTCAAGATCTGGGTGACATCTTTTTGAAAGAAACATTGATAGGGCAGGTGTTGTGGTACAGTGGGTTAATATTTGCACTTCCAAAAGTTAATAGAAAACAGAATTAAAAGATAAGCTTATTTTGGTGCCAAACAATTTTTTAAATCCACCCCTACAGGGCAATCTTTAAAAAGTTCACAAAAAATGCAATTCATAGAAAACATGTGGGCATGTGAAATGCTTGGCAGCAAAATCAACTTACCTTTTAAAATATTCATTTTATTTTTTTTGAAAGGCAGAGTTACAGAGACAGAGAGGGAGAGACAGAGACAAAGAGATCTTCCACTCACTGGTTCACTCTCCTTATGGCTGCAACAGCCGGGGCTGGGCCAAGCCAAAGCTGGAGCCAGGAGCTTCTTTGGGTTCTCCCACATGGAGAAGGGGCCCACACACTTTCTGCTGATTTCCCAGGTGCATTAGCAGGCAGCTCAATAGGAAGCAGAGCACCTGGGACTCAAATTGGCACCCTTAGGGGATGCTGGCACTGCTATATCACAGTGCCAGCCCCAACTTCTCTTTTAATTCCATTTTTCTGCAAACTTTTTGAAGTTCCTTCATATTTCACAGATATACCAGGAACATATTTTTAAAAATCAGGACCGGCGCTGCAGCTCACTAGGCTAATCCTCCGCCTTGCGGTGCCGGCACACTGGGTTCTAGTCCCGGTCGGGGCGCCAGATTCTGTCCCGGTCGCCTCTCTTCCAGGCCAGCTCTCTGCTGTGGCCCCGGAGTGCAGTGGAGGATGGCCCAAGTGCTTGGGCCCTGCACCTGGCTCCTGCCATCAGATCAGCGCGGTGGGCCGGCCGCAGCACACCGGCCACGGCAGCCATTGGAGGATGAACCAACGGCAAAGGAAGACCTTTCTCTCTGTCTCTCTCTCTCACTGTCCACTCTGCCTGTCAAAAAAAAAAAATCAGTCAGGAGTTATTCTCTAATGAGTAATGAAGATACCACTATGTGACTGAAGGGATTCACGTTGGTCGATGTTAACCAGACGCCCACAGGAAGATCCACCGAGCTTCAGCAGAACAAACTCACGAGGCTCACTCAGGCCACATTTGCCATCAGGTGCTCATGGAAGAACACCTGTTAGAATCACAGCCTGCCGGCAAGACTGTGTTTGCTGTTCCTTTTGCACAGCTGAAGAGCTCTCCGCAGCCTACACAGCCGTACGCTCTAAGATCTGGGAGCTTTCTTCTTCACCCTCGAGAGTGAGGAAACAAGATCCACACTGGTTGGTGTGGAAACAACCCTGTTACAAAGATTTTACCCACAAGAGCCAGCTTCTCTAGCAGCAACTCCCAAAGTAGAGAGGAAAGGGCTCCCGCAGGAGCTCTGCCCCATCCTGAGCAAAGACTGGTGTTACACAGCTTCTGGCAACTATTTTAACTTCCAGCCACACATACATTGCCAACCTGCGGCCATTTTTACTGTAAGCAATGTTGCCTTATCACACGGGTGACATACTCTTGTTTCAGTCCAGGCAAAGAAAATCCAATGTCCAAAAAAAAAAAAAAAAAAAAAAAGAGAGAGAGAAAGAAATGCAATGTCTATGCAGAAGAGGAAAGGTCTTTTTACACCCCTATTTCGAGTTGTGCACCATAAATACCTTATTAACTTTAAGACTTTAATCCTCCAACAACTTCCACTGCAAATCCAGTTTATGCTGACTGCTCCAACAAGGTGTGCTATTACTACTGTGCTCACTTTATGGATGATGAAACTGAGGCACAGCTGGTCAAAGTCACTGATGAGACCTGAGCCCTATGGCTCATCCACTCTATGGCTGTGAAGCTTCTCTCACCAATGCTATCCCCTAAAGCTTCCTTTATATCTGGGTAATTCTAGAAACCTGAACAACATTACTAGGGTTCAGTTATCTGCCTAAGGAAACCACTTCATTCACATATACTCGGACTTGTTATTTTTTGTAATTTTAAAAATAGTTACCATCCAGTTCCAAAATCTCAGGGAAATTCAGCACATGTGGATCTACACAATATTAGTAATATGTGTATCAAAGAATCCCAAGACATAAGATCATGATCTGGGGTGAGGCAGTCCTTACAAGCCATCTAAGTTACAATTGGCATGCCAAGGTGTTGTAAGTCACAATTTTCTGAGCCTCCATGTCATACCATGGGTGTGGAGGAGGCAGGGAGGATGTGTGCCTAGCCATTAAGACAGTCCCAGCAGAGTTCCTGGGTTCAATTCCCAGTTCCACTCCTCATCCCAGTTTCCTGTCCCTATAGACCGTGGGAGGCAGCATGGGTCCTTGTCACCCACATGGGAGAAGAGGGTTGAGTACCCAGATCCTGGCTTTGAGCCTGCCCAATCCCAGCCAGCTGTAGAGTTCAGTCTCAGCAATTTCTCTTAAAAAATTTTTAATTAAAAAATTTTTAAAAATTTTTTTACCATCTGATACTTTCTCACATTAATGTGATATTAATACAAAAAGTACAGATTCGTAGCTACAATTCTAAGAATATAAAAAAGAAAGAGAAAGCAGGACAGAGACAGAGGGAGGGAGGAAAAAGTTTTGTTTATTAAATGGAAGTAATGAAATAGCACATCATGGGTTGTTTGTGATTATTATATGAGTTCATTCATGTAAAGCACCTGCACAATGTCTCACATACAAACTCTTGAATAAATATCCATCATTATCACATCCGTTGTTCATTACCCAAATATTTATTGCCATTGATCAAGTCCAATCCTAGGCATACTGCACACCAAAAAGACCCTAATATGTCAAATTTTTAATCCTCACAGTCTGTCTCCGAGGAACAAAATATCTTAAGAAATGCTACCTTGCTTCAGAAGGCTTGAAGCATTACCATGAAGCCAATGAAGACTGCATTTCCAAGGGAGGGACCTTGGTTATCCCCAGGAACTCTGACGAAATCAACGCCCTCCGAGACTATGGTAAAAGGAGCATGCCAGGGGTCAATGACTTTTGGCTGGGCATCAATGACATGGTCTCAGATGGCAAGTTTGTTGACGTCAATGGAGCCACCATCTCCTTTATCAACTGGGACCGTGCACAGCCTAATGGTGGCAAGCGGGAAAACTGTGTCCTGTTCTCCCAGTCAGCTCAGGGGAAGTGGAGTGATGAGGTCTGTCGCAGCACTAAGAGGTACATCTGTGAGTTTACCATCCCTTAAGAAGCCCTGTCAAAACAATCTTCCAAGCAAGATCGGTTGTGACTTATAGTCTGATTGGACCCAAGAATAAGTCAACCTCATGATTATTAATTGCAAAGTTACAACATGGAAGCCAATGTCTGTAGCAATTCAACAGAGTCAGCTGATGTTGCCACCATGTTGCATTGCCATTTTGCCCTCCCTGGGCCACAGGGGATCAGAAAATAGCAATCTAGCCAGTGCACACTGTTTAGCAGCTTCTGCACATCACGCTATGAAATCCTCCTTTTACTTTCCTAGTCCCATTCACCTGCATACACTGAGTTATTTTTAAAAATACAATAGCTACACATCTCTTCAATCCAGGAAAGCAAGCTTGGGAATACCCAGGAGATTTCCTTCTTAAAATGTAACACATATTTGGTTGATGAGAATTCCCTCAACCAGAGATTCTGGGTATGATACCATCCAAAGACTTTTCTGCCTGACACCCAGCCTATGTATGCCCTCTTGGCAACAATACTTGTCAGTCCACAGCCCTTTCTCTGAATTGCTGAGTCTCCAAGCGAGATTTGTGTCTCATCTGCCATAGCAGAAGACAGAGGTCTGAAGAGATTGTGACTTAACCAACTATGCTTTCTTAAACCCATTGGAAGTTCCCAATCATAGTCCATCAGGAAATGACAAGATAGCATTTTTTTTCTATTCCGAGCATTATATTATAACTTCTGTCCTAAATGGATTACCCTAAGGCAGGGCATGGGCAGCAGACTGTATGGATAAAGAGGGAGAAAAAGCTATTTTTCTTTTGTTTTAGCTTCCTTACTCTCTTCTCTATGTAAAATTGAGAGAAAACTTACTTGTATGAATATATATTAGTTTCCTTTTTTATATTCTTTATATACTTATGAATTTTTCAATCATCATCATATATTTAAGTCTTTTAGGAACAATTTATCTTTGGAATTTGAAAATCAGATTTAAATCATACTATTTTGGAGTCACATCTATGCAATTTTTAATTCTGCCAAATTCTATTCCCATTAAACTGTTTGATTAGATTGTATATAATAACTTTATTAAGATGAAATTGCAGTTTAGGCTTAAGGGAAATAGACTTTTAGAAGTAAATAATTTTAAACATATTCTATTCTTCAAGTAAATATCATTTTTTCTTTAAATCTTAAATGTGTTTTGTGAGTAATAACCTTCCCTGCCAGCATTCACCGCATGTGCTTGGAATTAAGTTTCAGTTGTTTTCAGTGTACAATAATAAAGCCCGGGTTCCTATCAAGGTGGATGTGTTTGCATATTGATTACGTTGTGGACGCTTCATGGAGTTACAGGAAACCTGGCAGAATTTGTGGGGAAAACACCCTGGTTTTCACAATCGTGATTCAGCTGTACTTGGAGAACAAGCTTACCAAGCAATAAAAGATGCAATTCAGGGACAAGAAGACAACTTCTAAGAGAACTGCACTGGAGAGAGGGCAGCACTGTGGTGTACCAGGTAAAGCTGCCACCTTCAGTGCAGGAATCCCATATGGGCACTGGTTCAAGTTCCAGCTGCTCCACTTCTGAACCACCTCCTGCTAATGCACCTGGGGAAGCAGAGGAAGATGGCCCAAGTCCTTGGACCCCTGCACCCATGGGGAGACCCAGAAGAAGCTCCTGGCTTCTGGCTTCAGATCAGCACAGCTCTGGCTGTTGTGGCCATTTGGAGAGTGAACCAGTAGATGAAAGAATGAAAGATCTCGATCTCAATCTCTCGCTCTCCTTCTCTGTAACTCTTTTGAATTAACAAATAAATCCAAAAAGAAAATATTGTAGTGGGGCTGCTTTGGCATAATGGATTAGGCTGTCACTTGGGATGCCAACATCCCATATCAGAGTGCAGGTTCAAGTCTTGGCTGCTCCACTTTCAACCCAGATTCTGGCTAATGTACCTAAGAAGGCAGCAGAAGATGGCCCAAGTATTTGGGGCCCTGCCATCCACATGGGAGACCTGGAGGGAGTTCCAAATTCCCAGCAATTGTGTGGAGGAGGATCCTGAAGCAAGACAGAAAGTGCCCATAAGCAACAAGCAATGTCTCTTGTAACTTCCTGGTAGGAGGATAGCGACAATTGTGTCACACAAGTGTCATCCCAAGGGCCAAGGCTTGGCTTTCTGCAGACAGATGTCAGTTATATTCAAAACTCAGAAAGCTGGGACCCTGCACACCTCACCAGGAAACTGATTCTCTGTAGAGCAGTGCTTCTCAAACTTTTACCTTACAAACCTATAAAGCACCCAGTGTTCTCCTTTACTGCAGCTCCCATAGGCCTGGGCTGAGGCTAGATTGTGCATTCCTAACAAGCCTCAAGTAGATGCCAAAGGTTTGGACCACAGATCGAAGTGTGAACAGCAAAGCTCTAAATATTTATCTTCAGTCTCTGATTCCAGCAGTGTTCCCTCCCTTTAGCACAAAAGTCAAGGGTAGGATCTAGCAGGATCTACAGCTCATCTGTGTGAATAATAATAGATAGAAGTTCTTTAGCCTTCCACCAATGCTTCCAGTCACATGATTATGAGAGGCTTAGAGCAAAAACCAACTAAATTAAACACCAATTATAGACTCAATTTAGTGATCTGAAGGAGAACTTGCTTGGTGCAAGGCCTGATGACGCCTTTCACTTCCCTAGTACTGCTGAATAGTACTTCTTATCTAAACTTAGAAAGACTTTTGTGCTCTCAGATTAGTTAGAACTTTGATATCATCACCCGAAAGGGTACGTTTAATCAATGAAATCCACACAGTTTAGTCTTTGGAGCCCATTGTAAATAACATTTGCCAAATTTTAGCTAGATAAATATCTTATTTACTCTGATGGACTGTAAAGCACTGTGCTAGCTTGCATGAGAGACAAACTAAGTTCTAGAACTCAGAGGGGGAGCAGGACTATGGGGGCCTACTAAGACATATTATCAGCTCCAAGAACATGTGGCAGTGAAGTAGATTTGCATCTTCTTCATATCTCATTTTTCCTAAATGGGAATCCATAAAATAGGCTATGATTTCAACAAATTTCTGCAAAGAACTACAGATTGAACACATACCAATAGTCAAAAGCCTGTGTACACAGCCAAGTAGGCAAAGCTGACACTTCCATTCCTCCTGTGGTTGGTTCCAGGAGGCATCCACAGTTCACGCAGAGCCAATTAGAATCATTTCTGGTGGTTATCATCTGAACACTGGGGGCAATGAAACACTTTACAATGAACCTGATACATCAGGACAAAGTGAATTTAAGGCTTTTGATAGAATTATTCCTTCTAGATGAATGCAAACAAAGATAATCAGTAATGAGAAATGAAGGCGCAAGGAAATAAAGGGGGTGGAGAGTTAGTTCACTTACTGCTTAGTCTATCATTCCAAACCCCTAAGGCGTTGACTTCTATTTCTGTGGATTCCATGAGCTACCCAACAAATCCTCCAAGTGATACAAGTTTCTCTTTTCATTCCAGCTACTTTGAATTGGTATGTCAGCCAGAATGGGCTAGGTTTTGACAAGTAACAATCTCAAATCCCAAGTGACTGCAAACAGCAATGGTTTATTTCACAATTTTCAAATCTATTATGCATTAAAAAAGAACACTCTGTTGTTGTACCTATGTTTTTGCTCCAAGCCTCTCGTAATTGTACCTATTCTGGGAGGGAGCCGCTGGAGCAGCACCTCTGTAAAATCCCATCAGCTTCTACAGCAGAGGACAAGAGAGCTCTGGACAAAGCTCAGCAGCCCTAGAATTGCTTCCACTCACAGGGGGACTTGCAAGTGCAGTTCTTCCAAATGCCCAAGAGGTGGAGAGCTTGACTTGGGGAGCCGAAAAGTGCCTCCCATGGCTGGGTTTCTGTCAAGTGAAACAACTCTGATTAACACAGCTATGAAGAAAGCTGGGGCTGGAAAGATCTGCAGTCCAGTGGAAGAATGTGGGTTCACAGAGATAGGAAGTAGAGTTCCATGGACAAAGAGAAGTCCACTGTAAAAAAAATGGAAATTGACTCCATGGCTTCAAAAACTGGAGTCAATTTTAACTCTTTTCAACAGTACAGATTGAAATTATTATGTGCAATTCCAAAGGCAGGCTCTTGGCATCTGTGAGAGTTTTCTAGAGAAGTGGGAACTGCATTTTTAAGTATCTAGGGAGATGGCATATGCAAATTATGTCTGATTAAAAGCCAGTTATTCTAGTTGCTCAATATATCTCATTTACTGAATAGAGTAACCTTACGTTACATTCCAATTTACCCAGGGCACTGCTGGTGACTGCCAATTGTTCTGGAATTTTTAACACACTTTCTTCCCTCTGAAAGTTTCCTAGTCTGGATAAAAAATTATATATGACCATCCTAACTCACACAGATATGCAGATTTTACCAATGCCTCCACCTTAAATTTCTACCTCTTTTCCTTTTAATCTAAGCCACTCCACTCGTGAGGACCTGTTGCACTCCAGTGATTCACACCAGCTGCACTCTGCCTGTCCTTCTCTTTCCTCAGTGTAGAACTATTATTATCCACTTGTATCATTGATGAATTTTACATTTCTGGTGAATTTCTCCTCATTCTTTAAGATTCTACACAATAGGACATCTGCCAAAAGACATTCCTTCCCCTGTGCCGTCATAATACCTTAAATGATTCACAACACTTACTGCATTTGTCTAACAATGGACAAATGCATCTCTCCTACTTCTAACCTTTCAGAGGCTTTCCAATTCCTTAAAAACTAAACTGTTGCATAGCAGGTGAAGCCCACCTGAAGTGCTGGCATCCCATATGGGCACTGGTTCCAGTCCCAGCTGCTCACTTCCGATCCAGCTCTCTGCTACAGCCTGGGAAAGCATTAGAAGATGTCCCAACTCCTTGGGCCCCTGCACCCACATGGGAGAACAGGAAGAAGCTCCTGGCTTCGGACCGGCCCAGCTCCAGCTGTTGTGGCCAATTGGAGAGTGAACCACAGACACAAGACCTCTCTCTCTCTCTCTCTCTCTCCCTTTGCCTCCTTCTTTCTCTGTGTAACTCAAATAAATAAATTTTTTAAAAAAGAATAAGAAACAACTAAACTCTAGCATTGTGGCGTAGCGGGTAAAGCCACCAATTGCAATGCCAGCATCCCCTATGGGAGCCAGTTTGAGTTCTGGCTGCTCCACTTCAGATCCAGCTCTTTTCTAATGTGCCTGGGGAAGCAGTGGAAGATGGCCCAAGTTCTTGGGCCTCTGCTGCCACATGGGAAACCCAGAAGAAGCTCTTGGCTTAGGACTGGCCCAGGTCTAGCCACTGTGGCCATTTGGGGAAGGAACCAGCTGGTGGAAGGTTGGTTTGTAGTCTGTCTCTCTCTCCACTCTTCTCTCTTTCTGCCTCTGCCTCTCTGTAATGCTGCCTTTCAAATAAATAAATCTCTAAAAATATTAAAAATAAATCCCTTTCTCCCCCCCCCCCCATTAGTCTGTCTCAGTCTTAAATAAACAAACTAAACTCTAATATGACCTGGAAAGGCTTTAAGTCTTGCGTTTCATCCCTCTCCACCTCTCCTTCCTTAATGTTGCATTCTCTAGATTTATTCCCAACCTTTCTAGGCATCACTTTCCTCCTACAACAAGATAGGGCACTCATTTTTATCTCTGCTGAAAAGCTCTTACATGTTCAACTAGCTAAATCTTGCACATTCTTCAGGCTTTAGTTAATTAAAACTTCGTCAGGGAAACTTTGAGCTCCAATGACAGCATTCAGGGGCACATTTGGCTGCAGGTAACTGAAACTATGACTTAGGGTGGATTAAACAAACTGGGGTTTCTATTGACTATGAAAACAAATTCTTAATGTGGGCAATTCTTAGCATTGTCTCAGCAGCTCAGTCAAGTCAGGATCAACATTTCTACAATTCCGTGGGCCTTTCTTTAGAATCACAAATTGTCGGCCATGGCCCCAGACAGCACATTCACAACCAAGGTGGGAAGGCAGAGTGGCATCACCAGCCTGCTGTGTTCTCTTGTAACTGACCTCCTTCAGCAGATCGCTGGCTGAGTCTCTGTGGCTGTAACTCTGTTGGGTGCATGCCTTAATCCATGAATGGCTGGGAAAAGGTCATTTTTCTTGTGTATTTTGTTACCCAAAATAGAATTGGGGTTCTGTTAATGAGAAAGAAAAGGAAATGGAGGAAATAGAAAATTTTAAATAGCAGACTCTGCCAGAGTCAGAGTCCCCCCCCCCCTTTGCTCTAAGTTTCCATAGCACCACCAACCTCTTACTTGTTTCAATTTTTTTTTTTTTTTTTTTGACAGGCAGAGTGGACAGTGAGAGAGACAGACAGAGAGAAAGGTCTTCCTTTTGCCATTGGTTCACCCTCCAATGGCTGCCCCAGCTGGTGTGCTGCGGCCGGCGCACCGCGCTGATCCGATAGCAGGAGCCAGGTACTTATCCTGGTCTCCCATGGGATGCAGGGCCCAAGCACTTGGGCTGTCCTCCACTGCACTCACGGGCCACAGCAGAGAGCTGGCCTGGAAGAGGGGCAACTGGGACAGCATCCAGCGCCCCGACTGGGACCCTGTGTGCCGCCGCCGCAAGGTGGAGGATTAACCTATTGAGCCGCGGTGCTGGCCGTTTCAATTGTTTTTACGGATGAAATTTTATATTTATCTCTCCTGTCCAAGAGGTCAGGAATTGGAGAATTCATTTTTGCTTCATTTATTATTTATTATTAATTTATTAATTTTTGCTTATTAATTTCTATCCACAGGATAGAGCCCACATTTAGCAGGGGTTCAATAAAAAAGTTGTTGACTGAATAAATGCATTAAAGCATTTGTGAATAAAGAAAAATATTTCCTGTTTTCAAGGCTAAGGTGTAAATTCTATCCTCCATATCTCAGGTTCTGAGAATAATACTAAGTATACTAAAACAATAAAGGAATCTAATAATTTGATTAAATCATTTTATCCAAGAACACAAAGCTTCAAAAACAATTTTCCTGTTTTCTCAAACAAATCTGTTATTTATGTCCAGCCCTTTGCATGCCTAAAAAGTTTTATTTATTAAAAAAGAAAAGGAACCACAGAATTGTATCAAAACTTCACCCATTATAGCCCCAACCTGGTGCATTATCCTGGGATACATTCTTGGTGATAATGGCTACCAAGTTTCAAGAATCAACAACTAACAGCTGAGCCAAGAGAGGCCGCTCAAAGCTTTGCAGTGAGTAAAAACTTTCAGAGCTCATAAGGTATTTTCCAAAGCTTCTGGAAGAAACATACTGTGAAAGAAACTATGCATGGATTTCTAAAATTTTGCACCAAAATAAACTTATCTTTTAACTGTATTATCCCACAAACCTTTCAATGTCCCCTGAAATGGAGGAAATAACTCAAACACCTTCATTGAAGTGGTTTTCACGTAAGCCCCTCTAACCCTGCATCACCCAGGCCACTGTTCAGAATCAACCAAGTACAGGGATGAGAATTCTCACTATAAATGTCTACAGAATATTTTCAAAGGTTGTTGTCCAAAATTCTCAACATTATAGCAAAAACGGTTGCTTGTACCACAATTACTTAGACTCTGAACAAGCTGTGGCAGGCGTACAAGAACCAATCCAATGGGTTGAAGAATCAGATCAAATACTTGGCACCTGTGTCTTCTAGTCTGTTTTGTGCTATTGTGAGAGAGTATCATAGACTAAGTCATTTATAAGGAACAGAAATGAATTGACTCACAGTTTTGGAGGCTGGAGTGTCCAAGATTGAGGATCCAGCACCTGGGAAAGTCATTCTTCCTGCAGCACCTCATGGAAGAACCTCAAGAGTAGGGAGAGAGCTTGAAAGGGGCCCAAACTCAACCTTTTATAATGGCGTTAACCCCACCTGTGTGGGCGGGCCCTCACAGCTTAACCACTTCTTAAAGGTACCACCTTCCAATCCTGTTAGAGTAGCGTGAGTTTTGGAGGGGGCAAACATTCAACCATAGCATCCCTCTGTCTCCCCACTTTCACCCACAGCAGACATCACTAATCTAATGTATGCATGCCAAGAGCCACGTTTGAGCAGCCACCACCTAGTAACAGGGGTTAGTGTAGGAGAAGACCTTTCTCACAATTCTGGGCACATCCTGAAGGAATTCCCCACCCACTCTAGGTCATCGGTTCCCTAAATCTGACACACCTTGGATGTCTTCAAAAGGATGAGTGATCTAGGAACTGTAACAGACTTTCCATCTATACCGTGGAGATTTCTCTCCAAACTTCTCCCGTGTTTCTTTCTCACTTCTGCAGAGTTGGTACACCTGGAACAAAAGCCAAACCCCTCACTCTGGGATTCAAGGCTCTCCAGGATCTGATCTTAACGCTATCTTTCTGGGGCCGGTGCTGTGACATAGCGTTTAAAACCACTGCCTGTGTGCCAGCATCCCATATAGGCACCAGTTCGATTCCTGGCTGCTCAACTTCCCATCCAGCTCTCTGCTGTGGCCTGGGAAAGCAGCAGAGGATGGCCCAAATATTTGAGTCCCTGCATCCATGTGAGAGACCTGGAAGATGCTCCTGGCTCCTGGCTTTGGACTGGCCCAGCTCCAGTTGTTACAGCTATTTGTGAAGTGAACCAACAGATGGAAGATCCCCCCCCCCCACTCTCTCTCTCTCTTTCTGCCTCTCGTTAACTCTGTTTTTCAAATAAATAAAGAAATCTTTGGTTTTTTTTAAGACTATTTCTGGACTTATTTCTCACTAATTTCTCATAATTATTCCATGTTAATAGGGTAAGTTTAACACTTAGTGACCTCCAAATTTCATTTCTATCCAGAACCTCTGATTATAACTTTATTTTGAAATCAAGTTTTTAAAAAATCATTATTTGAGGGGCAGAGTGACAGAGAGAGAGAGGGAGGGAGATATCTTCTACCCATTAGTTCACTCCTCACAAGGCCGCAATGTCCATGGCTGGGCCAGGCTGAAGCCAGAAGACAGGAATTCCATCTGGGCTTCCTATGTGGAGCCCAAGTACCCTGCTGCTTTGGTAGGCAACTGGATCACAAGTGGAACAGCTGGGACTCAAATCAGCACTCCTATATGGGATACAGATTTCCTCAGCCATGGCTTAACCCACTGTGCTATAATGCTGACCCCAGAAACAGGGTTTTTACAAACCATATTAGTTTGCTTGGATGTCAAACAAATTACCATAGGCTGGGTGGCTGCAGCAAGAGGAATCTATTGTATCACATTTCTGGAGGCTATGTGTCCATGATCAAGGTGCTAGCAGGGTTGGTTTCTTCTGAGACCTTTCTACTTGGCTTACATACATCATATTCTGGTGTTGGTCCTGGCCTTCTCACTCTCTGTCTCTATAATCTCTTCTGCTTATAAGGACACCTGTTGTTCTAGGTTAGACCCCACCTATGTTAACTTACTTTACCTTCTCACCTCTTTCATGGCTCTATCTCCAAACACAGTCACATTATGAGACACCAGAGGTTGGAACTTCAGCATAGGAATTTGGAGGTGGGGCAGAGAGAGGCGGCACAACTCAGTCCACAATACTTTTAAAAGGAGGTCAGATTGGATTAGGATGGGTCCTGAATCCAGTAACAGACAACTTAGAAGAAGACAACAGGAGGCTGGTGCTGTGGCGTAGAGGATAACGCAGCTGCCTGCAGCACTGTCTTCCCATATGGGCCCTGGTTCAAGTTCCAGCTGCTCCACTTTTTTTTTTTTTTTTATTTGACAGATACAGTTAGACAGTGAGAGAGAGAGACAGAGAGAAAGGTCTTCCTTCCGTTGGTTCACCCCCCAAATGGCCACTACGGCTGGAGCTACGCTGATCCGAAGCCAGGAGTCAGGTGCTTCCTCCTGGTCTCCCATGCAGGTGTAGGGGCCCAAGCACTTGAGCCATCCTCCACTGCCTCCTCGGGCCACAGCTGCTCCATTTCTGATCCAGTTCTCTGCTATGGCCTGCGAAAGCAGTGGAGGATGACCCTAGTCCTTGGGCCCTGCACCTACGTGGGAGACCCGGAAGAAGCTCCTGATTCCTGGCTTCGGATCAGCGCAGCTCTGGCTATTGCAGCCATCTGGGGAGTGAACCAGATGAGGAGGAGGAGGAGGAGACAGAGGTATCAGAAGAAGCAAAGCACACAGGGGCCGGCACCGTGGCTCACTAGGTTAATCCTCTGCCTGCGGCGCTGGCATCCCGTATGGGCGCCGGGTTCTGTCCCGGTTGCTCCTCTTCCAGGCCAGCTCTCTGCTGTAGCCCGGGAGTGCAGTGGAGGATGGCCCAAGTGCTTGGGCCCTGCACCCGCATGGGAGACCAAGAGGAAGCACCTGGCTCCTGGCTTCGGATCGGTGTAGCTCCAGGCGTAGTGGCCATTTGGAGGGTGAACCAACGGAAGGAAGACCTTTCTCTCTGCCTCTCTCTTTCTTACCGTCTAACTCTGTCAAATAAGTGAAAAAAGAAAAAAAAACTTTCAAAAAAAAAATCACACAAAGACAGGCAGAGATGGAAGAGATGCAACTACGATCCATGCAGCACCTCAAAGATGTCCAACAACAGAAGCTCGGAGAGAGGAACCGAGTAGTTCTCCTGAACTGTGAAGGAATAAACTTCTGTTGCCTTCAGTTACCCAGGGTTTGTCCATTTCTTCCAGCAGTTGTAGGAAATGAATAGGCTGATTCTGATGTCCCCCACTCATTTATGTAACAACTGAAACGGGCCTGACCCTGACCATTCAGACAGAGGAATGAATTCATTCGCTGCAACAGGAGTCAGAGGAGAAATGGAAAAGACAAAAATGAAAAAAGCGTCCAAAAGACTCATGAAATGGTAACCCTTAGTAGACAAAGAAATGTCTCATAACAAATGAAGAACATCCATTTATAGATAGTTTCCCTGAAAGGTGTTCTACGGACTCCAGGTCGAATTTACTTGAAATGGCAAAAGAAGTTATGGAAACGAGGCAGCGAGAGAAAGAGTACCATATTACACTACCATTAAAGAACACTTAACCTACAGCTTCTCAGGAGGATTTCTGCTATTTTTCAGGTTAATGTTGGGTGAAGATGCTCAATTTTGGAAACATTAGCTCAAGATATAGGTCATTATCATCAAGCTTCCCATTTATCAGAGCTGTGCTTGGCACCAAGGAAGAATGTGATACTGGGGCAGGAAGCTGGAAGTTCAGATCAGCACAGCTCTGGCTATTGCCAGGCAACCCAACCAAGGTGGTGAACTGCAGGAGTTCAACATCAGTGCGTGGCTCCAGGGAGAAGGAAAGCCCTAATTCTTTTTTAAAAATATTTATTTATTTATTTATTTGAAATGTAGAGCAATAGACAGAGAAGGACCTTTGATATTCTGATTCATTCCCCTGTAACAGCCAGGACTGGACCAGTTGGAAGCCAAGAGCCAGGAACTCCATTCAAGTCTCTCCTATGGGTCACAGGGGCCCACCCACTCAGGCTGTCATTTACTGCCCTCCCAGGCACATCAGCAGGAAGCGGGATAGGAGACAGTGCTCCAATACGGGATGTCAACATTGGAAATAGGGCCTTAACAGTCTGTGCCCGAATGCTGGCTGCAACCCTTAATTCCTATCAAATGACATTGAGTAGGATCAGAGCTTCACACTCTTCCCTAATGCCACAAACATCCAGAATACTGAACAGCCCTAAAATATACACTTCACACGTTATCAAGGGCATGTGTGGAGCATGAACATGCCTTGATGAGTAATGTATTGGATCATCCTGATTTTGATAGTTACACTCTTTTTTTTTTTTTTTTTTTTTTTTTTTTTTAAATTTTTGACAGGCAGAGTGGACAGTGAGAGAGAGAGACAGAGAGAGAAAGGTCTTCCTTTTGCCGTTGGTTCACCCTCCAATGGCCGCCGCTGCAGCCGGCGCACCGTGCTGATCCGAAGGCAGGAGCCAGGATCCAGGTGCTTTTCCTGGTCTCCCATGGGGTGCAGGGCCCAAGCACCTGGGCCATCCTCCACTGCACTCCCTGGCCATAGCAGAGAGCTGGCCTGGAAGAGGGGCAACCGGGACAGAATCCGGCGCCCCAACCGGGACTAGAACCCGGTGTGCCGGCGCCGCAAGGTGGAGGATTAGCCTATTGAGCCACGGCGCCGGCTGATAGTTACACTCTTTATGTAAGAAACATATTTTTAGGGAACACACGGTGAAATAGTAAAGGGATGTCATGTTTGCATTAGAAGGAAGCTGGATGGAAGCACGAAATAACCAAACTTGAACTAGGCACTGAGCTATGGAATGAAGGTGTCCCAAGTGGTAACTTAATTAACCATTGTGTCTCAAACACCAACCAACACCAATCTCAGTTCCACAGGTGTTTTTTTTTTTTAAGATTTATTTATTTGAAAGTCAGAGTTGCAGAGAGAGTAGGAGACAGAGAGAGAGACAGACAGACAAACAGACATCTTCTTCCATCTGCTGGTTCACTCTCCAGATCACTGCAATGGCCGGGGCTGGCCAGGCTGAACCCGGAGCTGGGAGGTTCATCCAGGTCTCCCATGTGGGTGCAGGGGCCCAAGGACATGAGCCATCTTACCCTGCTTTCCCAGGTACAAGTGAAACAGCTGGGACTCGAACCAGCACCCATAAGGGATTCCAGCATCACAGGTAGAGGCTTAACCCACAATGCCACAACACTGCCCCCCCCCCAGTATTCTATACACGTATGATTGCAATGTTTTGATTATACTGATGACTGAAATTTAATCTAAACATTTGAAGATAAATATTTAATAAGTATTTAAACAAAAGGAAATTTTATTTACATTTTTATTTTCAAATAATGCTGTAATTAATATCCCTAGGATTAATTTTCTGATGAACAGCTTTGTGATTAATTTTGTGTGTGATTACTTTTTTAAAAAAGATTTATTTATTTTATTTGAAAGTCAGAGTTACACAGAGAGAGAAGAGGCAGAGAGAGGCGGAGAGGTCTTCCAGCCGCTGGTTCACTCCCCAATTGGCCACGACGGCTGGAGCTGTGCTGATCCGAAGCCAGGAGCCAGGAGCTTCTTCTGGGTCTCCCATGTGGATGCAGGGGCCCAAGGACTTGGGCCATCTTCTACTGCTTTCCCAAACCATAGCAGAGAGCTGGATCAGAAGTGGAGCAGCTGAGACTTGAATCGGCACCCGTATGGGATGCTGACACCGCAGTTGGCGGCTTTACCTGCTATACCACGGTGCTGGCCCCCTGAGATTTCTTAAGTTCCATTATACGTGACTCCCATCTCATGGTCCAAGAAAGCTGATCAAGTTTTCTGCACCACATTCATGTTCTAGCTGGAAGTAAGGAAAAGGGGTGGGGTGGAGGGGTGAGACAGGTATGCACTTCACTTTAAAGACATGTTGCTTCTAGGTTATTATAATCACATACCTTTGACTCAAAATATCATTCTATATTAGGGATAGATGTTATCTGGGGTTAATAAGCTATCTTATTATCTATCTCCAGGATTAACCAGAGTCCATATGGGATGCCGGTGCTTTAGGCCAGGGCGTTAATCCACTGTGCCACAGCAGCAGCCCTGTGGGTAAAGTTGCCTGCATTGTTGCCATCCCATATGGACACCAGTTCAGGTCCTGGCTGCTCCACTTCCGATCCAGCTCTCTGCTATGGCCTAAGAAAGCAGTAGAAGATGGCCCAAGACCTTGGACCCCTGCACCACCTGGAGGAAGCTCTGGTCTCCTGGCTTCAGATCAGCACAGCTCCGGCCGTTGTGGCCAGATGGGGAGTGAACCATCAGATGGAAGACCTCTCTCTCTCTCTTCTCTCTCTCTCTCTCTCTCTCTCTCTCTCTCTCTCTCTTTCTCTGCCTCTCCTCTCTGTGTAACTCTGACTTTCAAATAAAGAAATAAATCTTTAAAAAAAAAATGCAGGTGGCTTTACCCACTACCTGCAGTGCCAGTCCCTGTCTCCGCCCATTTTTAAAAACAACTTGTGGGTGTAACTTTAACCCACTAGCTAGCAGTCTATGAGAACTTTTTCAGTTGGAATGGTGAGTAAACTCAGAAATTATTCAATACCATCTATGGAGGAAAATGAGCCTTTGGAGATAGCACCAGATCGAATCTGAGATGTGAGCAACACCAGCCTTCAATCACTTCCATGGCATGACCTCAGACTCTCGGAAGTGCCAGACATTAGCCACAAGTGGGATGCCCAGGCTACCCATACTCATGCTTAGCCAACTACAGATTTAAGATGTCTGAGGACACCTACCTGTCCACAGGGTGTGACTCAAAGGACTCAGGAAAATTCTTACAATCAATCAGGAATGGCTGAAGAGAAAGGCTGCACAGGGTAAGGTCTGCAATAGAGGATGTGGTGCCTCCATGTTCCTTCCTGGCATCACCTGCTCCACGTCTCAGTGCATTCACCAACATGGAAGCTCTACAAACCCCCTTGTTCATGGGTTTTCAAGGAGGTTTCATTATGTACGTTTGATTGATTTTATCATTGGCCATCGGCAATGTGGCTCACTATCTTTTTTTTGACAGGCAGAGTTAGACAGTGAGAGAGAGCCAGAGAAAAAGGTTCACCCCCCAAATGACCACTACGGCCAGCACACTGCACCAATCCGAAGCCAGGAACCAGGTGAATCCGAAGCCAGGAACCAGGTGCTTCCTCCTGGTCTCCCATGTGGTGCAGGACCCAAGCACCTGGGCCATCCTCCACTGCACTCCCGGGCCACAGCAGAGAGCTGGACTGGAAGAGGAGCAACCGGAACAGAATCCGGCGCCCCAACCAGGACTAGAACCTGGGGTGCCGGCGCCACAGGCAGAGGATTAGCCTAGTGAGCCGCGGTGCCGGCTTGGCTCCCTATCTTGTCCCTCCACAGATGGACCAGTAATTCTATTGTCTGAGAATTGCTATTGGAAGTCTCAACTCTTATCTCAGTGCCAGATATCTTGGGCCAGGCTACCCAGGCATGAATAACCTACAAATCCTTTACAGAAATCTTGTGAAAGACCAATATGCACAGTCTTTTAGAGATGTCCTGGCAACACCCAAACATTTCAAAAACAGAATTGGTCCTCGAACTTAAACGTCTGTGCTCAGTTGTGTCAGTCAATTTCATGCTGATGGTCTGTAAGTTTTAGCTACCCTAGGGGACACTCTAGTGATGAAAGCCTAGTTTCTGCAATGTTCAGGTTTAAAGTGACCAAGACTCCTAAGACACATGCCTTAAGGACTTCCATGAAGACAAACATGGAAGCCCGACTGGCACATCCTAGTCCTTTGGACTATGTAAAATCTTGTGATTCCTAGACAGCTTGTGGGATTATGAAAGTGAGACTTCAGGGCCGGCGCCGTGGCTCAATAGGCTAATCCTCCACCTTGCGGCGCCGGCACACCGGGTTCTAGTCCCGGTTAGGGCGCCGGATTCTGTCCCGGTTGCCCCTCTTCCAGGCCAGCTCTCTGCTATGGCCAGGGAGTGCAGTGGAGGATGGCCCAGGTGCTTGGGCCCTGCACCCCATGGGAGACCAGGAGAAGCACCTGGCTCCTGGCTCCTGCCTTCGGATCAGCGCGGTGCGCCGGCTGCAGCGGCGGCCATTGGAGGGTGAACCAATGGCAAAAGGAAGACCTTTCTCTCTCTGTCTCTCTCTCTCACTGTCCACTCTGCCTGTCAAAAAAAAAAAAAAAAAAAAGTGAGACTTCAAGAAGGATATTTTCAGATAGGGTGGGTAGGCCCAGGTAATTCAATTTTACACTGCAAGGTTTGGCTCTCTTTTTATCCTGGTTGAAAAATGACTGATGCACATGCCATCTCTCAGTTTGGACTGCTCCAGTTACTACCTAATGTGTGTAAGACACCCGATCAGTTTTAGAACAAAGCATAATGGATTCTCCAATTTTATTTGAGATGATCGATGTTTTACCCAAAGATTGAGCATTTCTGGCTTAGTGCCAAGGTATGTTCACTGCATTAGCACAAACTGATTAGAGAAGTCACAGCTCCCACACTCCCTGTGCTGATGACTCAGCCTGCCAAGATGTCATTGTGCAGCCAGGTGGGAAGGTCACCTAGGTGATATATCCTGGAAACAACCTAGTTGAGAGTTCTCTGAATGCAGACTTCCAGGAGGCAGTAAAGCCTTATCTGTGAATCATCAGGAAGCCAATGATCAATCTTTCAGCTGAGAACGGGGCAAATGAGAAAAAATGGAATATGAAATATCCTCTTTGGCTTACCTGTGTGTGATCCAGTCTTGTGATGGCAACATTAACCCCATAAGCATTCCAAGACTCCACCACGTAGTCCAGAATGAGTTTCTGTAGAGAGCACATCTCCCCATGGGAACCATCTGCCACCGGGGAAGAGAGGGGAAGAGAGAGTGAGTAGACCAGAGAGAGACAGACAGACAGAATCTTCCATCCACTGGGTTCACTCCCTAAGTGGACATGAAGGCCAGGTCTGGGCCAGGAAGAAACCAGAGTCAGGAACTCCACTCAGGTCTCCCACATGGATGGCAGGGACTCAAGTACTTGAGCCATCATCTGTTGCTTTCCCAGGAACATCAGCAGGGGGCTGGATCAAAAGTTTACAGCCAGGACTCTAACCAATATTCCAAAAAGGATGCTGACATTGGAAGTAGTGACTTAACCTGCTGTACCACATTGCCAGCCTTAGTCATTTTTAATTTTGATGAACTTCAATTTTCCTTTTTTGTTGTCTAAACCATTGCCTATTCCAAATTTACAAAGATTTACATATATGTTTTCTTTCAAGTGTTCTATAACTTAAGCTTTTGTATTTAGGACTTGGATCTATCTTGAACTAATGTTTGTGTTTGTGTCCAAGAAGAAAGGGTCCAAGCTAATTGTGATGTATGAGGATGTCCAGGTGTCTCAAAAGCATTTGTTGAAGAGACTATTTTTCCCCATTGAATGAGCTTGGCATCCTTGTCAGAAATCAATTCCCCACAAACACTAGTTTATTCCTGCACTCTGAATGTCATTCCATTGATCTCTTTATCCTTATGCAACTATCACTCTGTCTTGACTACTCTAGCTTTGTTGTCAGTTGTGAAGTCGGGAAGTATGAAATATTCAAATTTGTTTTTATGTTTCCAGATTGTCTATTCTGTATTTTTGTGAATTTCAGGGTCAACTTGCCATTTTCTCTGTGGCGCTTTTCTTTTTGCAAAGAAGTCACCTTGGATTTTGATATGGATTTGATACGGAATTCTCAAAGGACCCCTTGATGTAGATACAGTCATGCCACATACAGAATAACACACTGAAGTCTTGAATGTCATGAGTCAACTTTCTGGAGAAATACATTCATGGATAAGATTGGCATAGAGCTGGGTTGTTGGGGAGTGTCTTTAGGATCCACACCTGTGAGGGAATGGGGACTGTGATGATGGGTGGGGAGAGAAGTTGAAACAAGACGTAGTCACAACAGCAGCTTCAAATGTTCTTGTGGGAGGATCTAAGCTCAGATGGGCCTTCAGGGAGGCCCAGAAGTAAGGCAACAGACCAAGTCTTTGCCCTTCATCACAGATGCCGGGATGCAGGGCTCTCTAGGGAGAGTGCAGTCTTGGTGAAGCAGCTTCCTTCACTCAAGGACAATTCCTCGACGGGTCTTCAGCTGTGAGCAACCAGGAGTCACTGCTGCAGGAAGGAGCACCTGCACCCTAGGAGGGGAGTCTAGGCTGCATCACAGCACCTACTACAAGGTAGTTCCTCCCCTTGCAGATAGTAAATGACCAAGGGTGACATCTGAACCCTTCAGCCTCACTGCAACCTCCTCACTCTCAACACCTGTGCAAAATTCACACATTTGCAGAGACCCGCACTGAGTTGGGATTTCCCAAATCATCCCTGGATGACATCTGCAGCAGCTCCTCCCCAACAATGGACTTGGGTTTCCTGGAGCATCTCAGCTTGATGTCTTGGGGAGTAAATATCACACTGGGGCTTCAAGAATCCAGAGTTTTAGAAACAACCTGTGAAATAAGGACTAAAGCTTCCCCTTCCTACTCTCTTAAGTAGAAGTGTGACTCTGCCTTGGCAGTCTGGGCTCTCAGAGGTGGCATCCCTCCAATGACCCTCCCCAGCTTGCCTCACTGCTAGGTGAGAGGTTTGTAAACCTGCTCTTCCCCACGGATCCAGCTGGAAAATTCAAAGGCCTTCCAAGCAACATAGCAAAAAGGTCTTAACTATACAGACTGTGTGGCAAGGGTATAAACCTTGGTATCTGAGAAGCCTGAAGTTCCTTTTGAAGACACAGCTGAATTCCAGAATCTGTGCAGTTTAACTATTTGCACATGTTTTGCCAGAAGTCCATGAAGAATTAACAACCATCTGTCATGGCTACAAGGTTTAGGCATGGAGATTAGATGGCTTAAATTGGAGATTCTTCCTACTTTTTTACTTGTTGAATATTATGGTTAGTGGTGAATGAAGCCTATGAATGTAGAGTGGATTCAAATTATGTCATTGCGGGGCCAGCGCTGTGGTGCAGCAGGTTAACACCCTGGCCTGAAGCGCCGACATCCCATATGGGCACTGGTTCAAGACCCGGCTGCTCCTCTTCCCATCCAGCCCTCTGCTATGGCCTGGGAAAGCAGTGGAAGATGGCCCAAGACCTTGGGCCCCTGCATCCATGTGGGAGACCTGGAGGAAGCTCCGGTCTCCTGGCTTCGGATCAGCGCAGCTCCAGCTGTTGCAGCCAACTGGGGAGTGAACCATCGGATGGAAGACCTCTCTCTTTCTCCCTCTATCTCTGCCTCTCTTCTCTCTGTGTAACTTTGACTTTCAAATAAAATAAATAAATCTTTTATTTATTTATTTATTTTACAGATAGAGTTAGACAGTGAGAGAGAAAGAGAGAAAAGTCTTCCTTCTGTTGGTTCATCCCCCAAATGGCTGCTACAGCCGGAGCTACTTTGATCCGAAGCCAGGAGCCAGGTGCTTACTCTTGGTCTCCCATGCGGGTGCAGTACCCAAGCACTTGGGCCATCCTCCACTGCCTTCCCAGGCCACAGCAGAGAGCTGGACTGGAAGAAGAGCAACTAGGACTAGAACTGGCACCCATGTGGGATGCAGGCACCGCAGGCAGAGGATTAACCAAATGAGCCACGACACCGGCCCAAATAAAATAAATAAATCTTTTTTAAAAAATTATGTCTTTGCAAAAACTGATAACAGAAAGAGTGTGGAGTGAGGGAGAGAGGGAAGTTTGGGGAGAGGTGGGGAAGGAGGGAAATGTGGCTGTCTTCTTGAAACTGTACCTATGGAAAGCATGAAATCTGTTCTCTTTAGATTAATAAAAATAGTGTAAAACATTAGAGATTCTGAACAAAAGTTGATGAGGCCCTGCCTACCCCTGAGAATTTACCCAAAGGAAATGAAATCAGCATATGAAGGAGTTATTTGTACTCCCGTGTTTAGAGCAGTTCAACTCACAATAGCTAACATATGGAATCAACCCAGGTAGAGAGAGACAGAGACAGAGATATCCTTCATTTGCTGGCTCACTCCCAAAATGCCTGGTGGAGCTGAACCAAACCAAAGCCGGGAGCTGGAACACAATGTGAGTCTCCCATGTGGATGGCAGGGTCCCAAGTACTTGCTGCCTCCCCGGGTGCACATTAGCAGGAAGCTGGAATTAGAATTAGGGACAAGACTCAAATCCAGAAACTCTGAGGCAGCCTATTAACTGCTACACCAAATGCCCAACCAAATTAGGAGAATTTGAAGAACAAATCCTTGCTCACACAGGAGATACGGGTGATGTATATTGGAAAATCCCATGCACATGCCTGGTCTTGTTTATGCACTGGGGCTCTTCCCTTAAGGAATTTGCAGTAAATGGTTAAGGACATTCTTTTTACATATGGGAGAGGGGACGGTTCCTATCTCAGGGTTGGAACTATCAGAGGAGGATGATGACAAGAAGAGAGAGTTGAAGCAAGGGCTGTCTGCCTTTCCCTTCCCACATCCATTCCATTTGCTTTGGAGGGCGAGATTAGCTATTACCAACAAGGCAGAATTTTCAGAGTTGAGGGGCTTGAGAGAAATGCTGTAGTTAGATGTTTTCTTTCCCTGGGAGGAAACTGAAGATGTGAAAAGGTACTTTAGTGTTCAAGGTATCCCCTTTCCATTCCTTTCTCACCTGCATCCTATATAGCAGTGCCTCAGTAGAAACTGTTACCTTCTGCATGGGTTTTTGCCTATCACACTACCCTATCCAAGCCTGTATGGGGAGAGCTCAGAAAAGATAACCCCAACAATCGGCTGTAGAAAAGAACCCGGTGCTAACTGAACATCTACTTTGTGCCAAGCACTGTACATCTATATTTCTCATCCCATTCAATTTTCAACAATAATTATTTGAACATGAGAAAATATGCACAATATTTAGAGGGGGATGCTAAATATCTGAGAAGTTAAGAAATTTGTCCAATTTCACCTGTAGCCACTGGTGGAGCCCTTATGAATTCAGGTTGTCTGACTCCTACTTTTTTTCCTCTACAGCACACTGCCTCCAAGTGTTCATCATGGCAACTGAGTGCACAGGACATGGGATCTGAGAATCCAACCTCCAGGGAGCTTGCTCTTATTCTATCCCCCTTGGAGAATTCAGCAGACAGCTGGAGTAAAGGATAGAGAAGGGGGTCATCTTTTCGATTGGGAAAACTATGCAAGAAAAGGAGATAAAAATTGCTGGCATTTTTTTCTGTGCACCTGCTAGGGGGTTTCTGAATATTGTTATAATCCTCATAGTAACCTGAAGGTAGGTGCTGTGATAATTCCTACCTACAGAGAGGAGATGAGCCTAGGAGAAGTCAACTTGCCCAGGCTGACTTAGGAAAGTTTTCCAGTTGGCTGATAAGTAAAAGATTCTTGATTCATGCCTAGATCTGTCTGAGCTCAGAGCCTTAATTACTTTGCTGCATTGCACCTGATGTTGAGAGTGATTATTCTCTCTGTCTCCAACAACCCAGCAACTGCTAAACCACAGGAACCTTTTATTTATGGGCAGTCTAGGCAAGTAAATTGTATTGCTTAATGACATAGCTCTTTTATTTAGAGAGCTGCCTGCCAACCCGAGATAATCTCTCTCTTCATTTTGTCACTGTTACTCATTCATTTAGGGCTGCTGCTAATTTTAATTAGTTGTTTGACCTTTGATGACTGCAAAGTTAATCTGGTTAAGAATACTTTCTTAATGTAGAAAATTGTAACAAATATCAAAATGTCTAAACTCAACCAAACTAGGCATGCTTGAATAAATGTCTAGAGTTCATAAAAGTTTGGCCTGTGCCCATGACATTGTGAAGAGACGTTTATGACCAACACGATCTTGGATATCTTTGGGTTATTGCTATCATACCAAGGTGAACTTGGCCATCACTTTTGATTTCTTTTCCCACTTGGTGAAAGAACAAGTTAAGTTTCTCACACTTTCTCATTACTGGTACTACACAGAAGTCAACCCATTTGAGATACGCACACTTACACCCACCCCCCCCCACACACACACACACATACACACACACAAAACTTTCTCAATAAAGGAGGATATTGAGAGGTTAAAATAACATAAAAAATACTCTGAAATTCAGAAAGCAATAGAAACTTTCCAAAGACAATAGGGAAATGTAGGAGTTCAGAGCTAGCATGAAGGATATATGTTAAACATGAAGGGGAATTTCCTGTTTCTGAAGTTGAAGATTCTGTTTATGAAGAATGTCCTTCTTTGAGGATGCCTGCAAATAGGGCCATGCTTTTCTCTGTGGTGATTTCTGGATTTAGGAAAAGAGTCCTTTGGATTTCTTTCTTTCTTTCTTTTTCTAAGATTTACTTATTTGAAAGTCAGGGTTACAGAAAGAGAGAGAGAGAAATAGAAAGAGAGAAAGAGAGAGAGAGAACCTTGCATCTACTTGTTCACTGCTCAGATGGCCACAATGGCCTGGGCTGGGCCAGACTGAAACCAGGAGCCAGGAGCTTCATTCAGTTCTCCCACATGGGTGGAGGGACCCAAACACTTCGACTAACTTCTGCTGCTTTTCCCAGGCCATAAGCAGGGAGCTGGACTGAAAGAGGAAGTGGAGCAGACTGCACACAAACCGGTGGCCATGTGGGATGCTGACATTGCAGGCAGCAAGCTATCCACTATGCCACAACCCTTGCCCGCCATGTAGTTTTTCACAAGTGAAAAAGCAAAACTGTTACAAGACTTACAAATACCTTGTTTTTTCTTCAGCAGATATCATGCTAAAAGGCATCAAATATTAAAGTTGGAGGTGTCCATTCTTCAAACGGAAACTCCAGGGCTGATTTAGGTTTTTCCTTCCGGCTAAATCTACACCTTGAACAGGTACTGTCATTTTAATTTACTTTACATTGTTGAGTACTCAGAAAATTTATCTGCTTTTCCGATGGTCACTTGAAACCTAATTTTTGAGCAGTTGCTTTTATTAAAAAAAAATGATTTGTCTAACCTTCCAGTTCTTAGAAATCAGCTGGCAGCTGATAGTAGTACATATCATTTTCTAAGCATCTCCTTTGAGACCGTGCAGCATTCTTTTCCTTGCATTGTCTTGTTGGATTGTCACAAAGATTTTAGTGAAGTGAGACTATTGTTCCACTTTCTAGAAATTCTGAAATAGTACCTGCGTTTTACAGATGATGAAACTGCTTCAACATGTGAGTTGCTTGCTCCCAGTCTAAAAGCTGCTTCGATGTCTGTGGCTTTACTAAATTCCAGGGAGGGAGAGGATACACAGTGTCCATCCGTTGTCACCATCCGATATTTGAGGGTCCAGAAGCTAAGACGGGGCAAGTCACACTATCCTTCTCCCTCGACCCTTCCTCTCCGTGGTCCCCGGAAGAAGCAGGAAGCCAGGGGACTGACCCTTCCTCTACAGAAAGCGGGGCCAGGGCTCCTGGAAGACGTCGGTCCCAGTGAAAAGCGGCCATTGCTCCATAAGCCTTGAGGGATGTCGAGGTCCATCCCGGGACTGGAGGCGAAAGGGGGCCTTGCGGAGGCTCAGCACGACCTGCTGCGGCCGTCCCGCACGTCTTGATTCAGCACCCCGCACGAGCGGACAGCGGCAAACGCAGTGGCGCGTCCGGCGAGTCCACTGTTGGCCACCAGCGTTGCCGCGCGGTCCCGCGTGCGGACTGGGTCCAGCTCCTGCGCCTCTGTGCCGTCGGTCCCCGCGGTCCCCGCGCCTCCTTTCCGGGGGTCCTGAACCCACCTCGCACCTTGGTGGCTCCCAGACGCGCGCTGAGGCCAGCAGGTAGGCAGCGCAAATGAAAGCACGGTTCCCAAGCGGTTGCTGACTTGTGTGCCCCTTCTCAGGCTAAGAGCCCTGATCGTCCTAGCAGTCTGGAGACCTTTCATACCCTTTGGTGGTACTACCACCTACATCACCACTCGTCACGGTTAGCAGTGATTTAATCGTTTAGTAATTCTTTATTTCATGCTATCTCCTTACCTGTTTTGTTTTGTTTCCCTCTGTATTCCCAGTTCTTAGCAGGGCTTGAATTTGTGTAACCCCACCACAGTGAGGCTTCTTCCAAGCTCCCCTACCCCAAATCCTGGCCTTTTTCTTAGCTTTTTAACGCACGGAGGGGAGGGGCGCGGGTATTTGGCCT
Organism: Oryctolagus cuniculus; assembly: GCF_964237555.1. Lineage (NCBI taxonomy): Eukaryota > Metazoa > Chordata > Mammalia > Lagomorpha > Leporidae > Oryctolagus > Oryctolagus cuniculus. The sequence goes on from NC_091449.1 coordinate 60,427,133, forward strand.
CGTGATTAAGACGACTGCATCCACTACCCGAGTGTCTGGTTTCAAGTCCAGCTCTGCTTCCAATTCCAGTTTCCTGCCGATGTAATCTTCAGAGGCAGCAGGAGATGGTTCAAGTAGTTGGGTCCCTGTCGCCCACGTGGGATATGGGGATTGAGTTCCAGGCTCCAAGCTTGCGCCTTCCCAGCCCCACCTCTACCTGTCTGGGGTATTTTGTAGTGAGCTATCTTTAGTTCTCTGCCTCTCACATAACATAAATACATTTAGAAAGGGCAATCAGAAAAAAAATTGTCAAATCAACTATTACCCAAAGAAATGAACCTTGTGCCTATTTTTTAATCTTAATAATTTTTGAGGTCTTGTGAATATTATTAATTCCTTACACTACTGTTGTACATCTATTATTTATTTTAAATAGATGACTTTATTCCAGGTCATGGAGCTAGTGAGCATGGATACTGGGATTCAAACTCACGATGGTGTGACCTCCAAGTTAGAGGCATTCAAGGCACTCGGCCTCTGTGGTTTTAACAGTCCTCTTGGAGAACAATTTGGGGCCATGGTACCAACTGTCTACTTTTATTGCTACCCTTTGATTCAATAATTACATTTCTGTAAATTTATCTCAACCAGGGAGAAAACTCCAGCATCCAAAAATAATTATAGGCCAGCGCTGTGGCATAGTGGGTAAAGCTGCCGCCTTCAGTGCTAGCATCCCATATAAGTGCCAGTTCAGGTCCAGGCTGCCTCACTTTTGATCCAGCTCTCTGCTGTGGCCTGGGAAAGCAGTGGAAGAAGGCCAAGTCTTTGGGCCCCTGCACTTGTGTGGGAGACCCAGAGGAAGCTCCCGGGTCCTGGCTTTGGATGGGCTCAGCTACAGCCATTGTGGCCATTTGTGGAGTGGACCAGTGGATGAAAGACTTTTCTTTCTCTCTCTGTCTCCGCCTCTGCCTCTGCCTCTCTGTAACTCTGACTTTCAAGTAAATAAATAAGATCTTAAAAAAAAAAAAAGTAATCACATGGGGCATAGCTCTGATATGGTAGAAGCTTCCGGCTCCTGGCTTTGGATTGGCACAGCTCTGGCCATTGCAGTCAACTGAGGAGTGAACCAGCAGATAGAAGATCTCTCTCTCTCTCTCTCTCTCTCTCTCTCTCTCTCTGCCACTCCTGCTCTCTCTGTGTAACTCTGACTTTCAAATAAATAAATAAATCTTTTAAAAAAATGGGCAGAGACTGAATAGTTGATATAATAGGGACAAGAATAATACTCTATTCCATTTTCATATTGTGAAAGCAAGCATTACTATAATCAATTTATAGTCAAGAAACATGGAAGCTGTTGTTACCTGAGTATCTGTACTACCACTTTATGTGCATTTATAACCACCCACTCATCCATTCCTTGAATCGTTATTGAACCTTTGCTTTCTAGGTGTTACTCTGAGCTGTACGCATATGAAAATGCTCTGTTTTCCAGCCCCTAAAGTGATAGATCTCAATCCCAGTTGAAGTTTACGATCACTTGGAGAGCTTTTAAAAGCTATGAATTCTCCAAGCAGGGTTTCTGGGATGCTGGTTATTTTTTGTTTGCTTTTTAACCTGAACCATGATTCTGCTGAGGTGTTCACTTTGGGACAACTCAAAAAGCTGTGTGTTTGACTTGTGAACTTTTCATATGTATACTACACGTCAATTTAGATTGTTGTCGTTTAAAAACACCAACGTCTGATTCTTCGTCCAGATCATTTATATTAGAATTTTTAGAGGTAGGCCTAGGCAATTGGTTTCTCTGTTTTTATTGATTTTCCATTATTGACTATAAGGCAATATACAATCATGCTGGGTAGCAATCCCTGATGTTTTTCCCAAGGAGTAAAACAAATCATATAAGGGTCCCCTGTTTCAAAGTTTCCTTGGTCCTTTTGTTAGGTAGGAAGTCAGAAATTAGCTTATGTGTGTGTGACAAAGGCCTAAGGAATTAACATCTACAGTAGTCCAGCATCTGCATCTCAAAGTCACCCCAATAACCTTCCAGGTACAGTCCAGTATCTGCACTTCAAAGTCTTGTCCAGATCCTGGTGACCTTGGCGGGGGGGGGGGGGGTCCCGCCCCTTCTACCTGGCCTGATAAACATCCTTCCTCTGTCTGATAACTTCAGGGGAAAAACTCAGAAAGGAATTTTTCATATTTACACTGAATAAGTCTTTTGTTCAGGAGGAGAAGAAGGAGAGGAGGAGAGAAAAGGCGAGAAGGCAAGACCCATCTCCTTAAAGACCCCAGCGTAAATGTGAACTGTTCTGTCTGGAGAGGTGCCCATCTGTTCTTACAGGTGTCCCTACCCTAATAAACCTTGCTATTTTGCTTTCCACTGCCCTCTGTCTCACGCCTGAATTCTTTCTTGCATAAAGACAAGGACCCTTTGCTTTCCCAGTAACACTTTCTAGTCTCAGTCTGATTGGGAAAAGAGCTTGGTTTGCTTTAACTGTGTACTCCATTAGGTTTGGAGCATGTTTGAAAAGCCTGGAAGATCTGAGCCCAGTTAGCCAGAGTGGAGAAACACTGGCTCCTTAGGTGACCATCAGCTCCCCAGTTCTCTGTAGGCCCCACAATCGCTGTTTTCTGGCCACTGTGAGTCTGAACACCTGCCTGTATGCTTGTTATCCCCACGCTTGAACAACAGCCACTCCCAGCCAGCTACACTTACTTACGCTATGTGCCTGTCCTGGGTTAGCATTTCAACTTGCCACCCATGCTCTGTCAACTCTTTATCATTGTTGTTGTTGTTGTTGTTACTATTAGCTCTGTTTTTAGTCAAATTGAGGGAGCAGTTATGTGACCTCAAAATTTCTATGGTTTGGATGTAGTTTGTCCTGTTAATGTGTTTGAAGCTTGGTCCCCACTGTGGCTATATTTTGGGGTGGTATGGAACCTTTAAGAGATGGAACCCAGTGAGAAGTTGCTAGGGGGCGCTGCCTTTGGAGAGGAGGACCCTGAGTAAGTTCTCACATGAGTTAGTTGCCAGAGAGGAGCAAGACTGGTGCCTCCTCACTCACCAGCATCCCGTATTTTCCTTGCTCTCTACCTCCATGGATCCATCCTCCATGATGTGATCCAGCCAAGGAGGCCTTTCCAAGAGCCTGCAGTTCCAAAACAGCGAGCCAAATAAGCTACTGGGTTTTACGACCTACCTAGTCTCAGATATTTGGTTACAGCCATGGGAAACAGACGAATATCTATCTGTAACCGTGAGCTGATTATGACAGGGAGGCTTGTTCTTCGTATCCTCTATGCAACCCTTCTTAAATGGTATCCCTGAAGAATTAAACCCTACCCCCACCCCCAGCTGCGAAGTAAATCAACTTCCCCACTTGGCATCTCGGATATTAGCTGTGCACAATCCTTGGGAGGACTGAGAAACTAGCCACTTAAATAATTTTCTGTAGGGTTGATTTTTGTTACTGGATGAGAAAGTCTGCCAATGGTCAGAAAGAGGCCTGTGTTAGAGATAGTTCCTTGAGAGTTTTGAGGGACCAGTCTATGACCTGCACATGGATTCACTTGTCATCCTCATATCAGCCCTGGTTAAAGAGAAAACTGTTAATACCCTCACTTTTATGAATGAGGAAATAGTTGCACTCACTGTGAAAGCTTAGCCAGCTGTACTAGTTTCCTATTGCTGGGACCTGCGCCGTGGCTCACTTGGTTAATCCTCTGCCTGCAGCACTGGCATCCCATATGGGCTCTGGGTTCTAGTCCCAGTCACTCCTCTTCCAGTCCAGCTCTCTGCTAAGGCTCTGGAGGGCAGTAGAGGATGGCCCAGGTGCTTGGGCCCCTACACCCGCATGTGAGACCAGAAGGAGGTGCCTGGCTCCTGACTTTGGATCAGTGCAGCACCGGCCGTGGTGGCCATTTGGGGAAGACCTTTCTCTCTGTCTCTCTCTCTCACTAACTCTATCTGTCAAATAAATTAAATAAAAAATTTCCTATTGCTGTATTAGTTTCCTATTGCGCTGCAGGCGGCAGCCCTACCAACTATGCCACAGCGCCAGCTCCACCACACATAGATTTACTATCTCATAGTTTCGGAGCTCAGAAGTAGAAATCAGTCTCATTTGTTAAAATCCAGATGCCAGCACTACTGGTTCTTTTTGAAGTTATTTTTTTAAGGGTCTTCCTTCCATTGGTTCACCCTCCAAATGGCCACTATGGCCGGTGCGCTTTGCCGATCCGAAGCCAGGAATCAGGTGCTTCCTCCTGGTCTCCCACGCAGGTGCAGGGCCCAAGCACTTAGGCCATCCTCCACTGTCTTCCCAGGCCACAGCAGAGAGCTGGACTGAAAGAAGAGCAACCAGGACAGAATCTGGCACCCCAACCGGGACTAGAACTTGGGGTGCCGGCGCCACAGGCGGAGGCTTAGCCAAGTGAGCTGCAGCGCCAGCCTTGAAGTTCTGAGAGACCTCATATTCTTGCCTTTTGTGGCTTCTACTGGTCACTTCCCTCCTTAGCTCATGACCCTATTTTCAATCACTTCACCTTCTTGCTCCTGCCCTTACATGTGCTTCCATGAGTCTGACTTCTTTCTTTCTTTTTTTTTCTTAAAGATTTATTTATTATTTACTTGAAAATCAGAGTTACACAGAGAGAGAAGGAGAGGCAGCGAGGTCTTCCATCTGCTGGTTCACTCCCCAGATGGCCACAACAGCCAGAGCTGTGCCCATCCAAAGCCAGGAGCCAGGAGCTTCTTCCGGGTCTGCCACATGGGTGCAGGGGCCCAAGGACTTGAGCCATCTTCTACTGCTTTCCCAGGCCATAGCAGAGAGCTAGACTGGAAGTGGAGCAGCTGGGACTCAAACTAGAGCCCATATGAGATGCCGGCACTGCAAGCAGTGGCTTTACCCACTATGCCACAGCACTGGCCCCTAACTTATTTCTCTCTATTTTATCAAGTTCCTTTGTGATTACCTTGGATAACTCAGCAAAATCTCTCAATCTCAGGATCCTTAATTTAATCACACCTGCAAGGACCCTTTTACTGTTGTTAAAGAAGAATTATTCATGACACTTGCCAAAAATGGTGAGGCACAGTTTATTCAAGGAGCGCTGTGGCAATAGGTATAGGGCCCAGTGCAATAGGATCTTGCAATGGAGGAGACAAGAGGGACTTCAACAAAGACAAATGGGATTTGTCACCAAGGAGCAGGGTGGAGTCAGTGAGTGGAAAATTACTGAGAGGAAATACCAAGGATAAACTGACTTGATAGGAGTATTGTGGAAGACAGACCTGGATTAGATAAGATAGCAAAGGTGGTGAGACTCAAGGAGGTGATTTTCCACTTTCCTTCACTGATTTAGCAGGATTCTCTCTCAAACTGCATTCTGCAAGGACAGAAAGGAAAGCCCAAGGTCACTGCTGTCAAGCAGAGGACCCAGAGGAACCTGACCAGCATTTTGGTCAAGGGAGAGTGTTTGTCACCACGTAAGGTAACATTAGGGTGTCAGGATTTTTTTAATCATAGAGTATCTTAAACTATTTACTTTGTATTTTTATTTTGAAATACAAGTTTTTAATACTGCCACTATATTAAAATAGATGAATTATATTTGTGTATTTCTTTTTTTAAAAAGTAGTTCTGTCAAGTCCTGTTTTTCTGGCCAGAGGACTAAGAAAATGGGCCCTTGGGAACTAGAGAAAATTCTGGAAAAAAGAGAAATGAAGAAGGGAGATACCCTTATTCCGTGTACGAACCGACACAAATCTTGGGCTCAGCCTGGAGTTGCATATGCCAAGAACACATTTAAAAGTAGTACCTTGACATCCAACCTGATTGTGGAATTGTGCAAACAGAAGGTAAGACTAAATTAGTGATCTGAACCCAACTGGGTTGATTGCTTGCCAAATACAACAAAATTAACAGGGCTGGCATTGAGGAGCACTGGTTTATGCTGCCCTCCAGTGGTGTCGGCATTCCATGTTGGAGAGCTGGTTTGAATTCCTGCTGCTCCTCTTCTGATCTAGCTCCTTGCTAATGTGTCTGGAAAAGCAGCAGAAGAAAACATGAGTACTTGGGCTCCTGCCACCTATGTGGGAGACCCAGATGGAGTTCTAGGCTCCTGGCTTTGGCCTGGCCCAATCTTAGCTGTTGCGGCCATTTGGGGAGTGAACCAGTAGATGGAAGATCTTTCTTTCTCTCTCTGTCATCTGACTTTTGAATCAAATAAATAAATCTATTTTTAAAAGATTTATTTTATTTATTTGAAAGACAGAGTGACAGAGATAGGTAGAGACAGGGAGAGAGGCCTTCCATCCACTGGTTCACTCCTTAGATGGCCACAATGGCTGGAGCTGAGCCAATCCGAAGTCAGGAGCCAGGAGCTTCTTCTAGGTCTCCCATGTGCGCGCAGGGGCTCAAGGACTTGGGCCATCTTCTACTGCTTTCTCAGGCCAAAGTAGAGAGCTGGATTGGAAGAGGAGCAGCCAGGATTAGAATCCGCGTTCATGTGGGATGTCAGCACTTCAGACCAGGGCTTTAACCCACTGCACCACAACGCAGGCCCCATAAATAAATCTTAAAAAAAATTAGTAGTTCTGCTTTCTCAATGCAGAGATTATATAAAATGTTTACAGGTGCAACTTCAGTAAATCAAGTAAATTTTCTTGTCCCTTAAAGGACAAGTTTCCTGAGATTTGAATATAAACTTCCACATTAGTCATCAATTTATGTGTTACCAAGTGACCCATCTACCTGGAGTCAGTCTAAGAGGAGGAGCCAGCTGTAGAACTAGGAGAGATAGGTCTGGGCTGTGCCCTTTGACAAGGGGCTTGTGCAGGGAGCAGTTGTGGCCATTTACTGTCTTGATTGTCCCAGGGAGGGCAGAATCCACAGGAAGCAGCTGGGACAGGTAGAACAAAATTCACCCCCAGCAAACCGCAGAGTGGTTTGCATATGCAATTTCAATTACCCTACCCAGCAGGCAGTATTCTACTGACAGTGAAACTAAAGCATTGGAGGTTACATTGCCACAAACATCCTGCTGGTGATTCAGGGATCTAACCCAGGTAGGCTAACCCTGGAGCACTGCCTGCTGACTGTAGGTCAAAGGCACCTGTTGGGACAACAGGCTGGGAAAGTGGCCCTTTCCACTATAAACACTCAACACCCCCCCCCACCAGAAACAATTGTCCTGTAGAAAGAGTACGGGTTTTGTAGGGAAATAAAGACAAAAGCTCCTTGCAACGCAATGTTTTTCAATCAAAACGGTTGTACATTTCTCCTTTCCATGCCAAAACAGCTGTGTGTGTGTGTGTAACAAGGATCATCAAAGCCATGTATGTGTGTAACAAGGATCCATCAGTGTGTGTGTGTGTGTGTGTATCACAAGGACCCATCAGAGCATGAGTCACCCTCTAACCAAGCAATTCTGGGCAGTGATCTACCATTTCGAGGAATCGGGCCCGATTCCGCACTGTGACGGCTGCAGTGGGAACATGAATTGCCTTGTGATTCTCAGAAACCAGGAAAGGAGGTAGATGGAAACGTCTGTGAGGAGAAAGCCATCCCTCATTCACGGGTGCCTTCAGCAAACAGGACGTCAGGGACTGGCGGCTCTTCCTGACCCTCCCGATCTAAAGGAAGTCCCCAGGTTGTTCCTCACCTCAGACACGTGTGTGTTTCCTTCATGGCACATGTCACAGCGTGTTGCTAGTGGAGTGCTTGTCTGGACTGCAAACCCCAAATGCAGGCATCACGTCGGTTTAGTTCACATCCATCTCCAGCCCTGAACAATGAGGACTTTGCATTCACATTGCTCACTGGGAAATCTCAGCCCTCGGAGTGGTGTGTGGCATGGACATCCACCTCCTAACCCTGGAATGTGCCGGGGTTCCTGTCTGGGAAGAGGGCCTTGGCAGATGGAACTGCACTGAGGACGCTGGGAAGTCTCTCTGATGCGTCAGTATTTACACTGAGATCTAAGCTGTAACAGCAGCCTGGAGTGTTCCAGGTATTGATCAAAAAAATTAAAAAGAATAAAGTGTAGTGATTGGAGGATGGGGGGAGGGAGGAATGTTACCAAATAAGTGAGAGCCATAAACAGGGACCAGGTTAATCAGAGCACAGAGTCATCACCAAATGTTTGGATTTTACCTGATGCACAACAGCAAACAGTTTTGTTTTATTGTTTTTTTTTTTTTTTTTTTTTTTTTTGGACAGGCAGAGTTAAGACAGTGAGAGAGAGAGAGAGAGAGAGAGAAAGAGAAAGGTCTTCCTTTTTCCATTGGTTCACCCTCCAAATGGCTGCCACGGCCTGCGCGCAGCGCCAATCTGAAGCTGGGAGCCAGGTGCTTCCTCCTGGTCTCCCATGCGGGTGCAGGGCCCAAGCACTTGGGCCATCCTCCACTGCATTCCCCGGGGCTACAGCAGAGAGCTGGACTGGAAGAGGAGCAACCGGGACAGAATACGATGCCCCAACTGGGACAAGAACCCGGGGTGCGGCACCACAGGCAGAGGATTAGCCAAGTGAGCCACAGCGCTGGCCAGCAGTTTTAAGAAGGCCAGGACCAAGGTCAGATTTAAGCTTTAATGGGTAATCCTGCTGGAAAAGAGAAAAAATGAGAGGCTGTTGAAGGTGAAGAATGATGAGGGCTTGGAGCTGGGGCAGATTCAACAGCTATTTGGGGACAGAATCTTCAGAGTCAACCTTGGCTATGGGGCTCATGGCTTTGGTGGCTGGGATCACGGGATGCTACTTCCTGAATGGGAAGTTGGGCAGGACTGTCCCTCACAGTGTGTGTTTCTACAGGGACAGTCTTTCCTTTGCGGCAATCTGTGGCCTTGGAGAGGACACCAATCCAGTCCCACAGTGACCTTGACCTGAGGACCATTCCTTCATTCTAAATAACCATTGGCACTTTAGAGCACTTCCAAGGTTCTCACATTACTTAAATAAACTACTACTCTCAACTCTGCTTTTTTATTTTTTTTTAAGATTTATCTATTTATTTGAAAGAGTTACACAGACAGAGAAGGAGAGGCAGAGAGAGAGAGAGAGAGAATCTTCCATCCGCAGGTTCACTCCCCAAATGGCCACAATGGCCAGAGCTGTGCCGATCTGAAGCCAGGAGCCAGGAGCTTCTGCTGGGTCTCCCACATGGATGCAGGGGCCCAAGGAATTGGTCCATCTCCCACTGCTTTCCCAGAGAGCTGGATCTGAAGTGGAACAGCCGGGACTCAAACTGGTGCCCATATGGGATGCCAGCACTGCAAGTGGTGGCTTTACCCACTATTTACCCACTACTCCACAATGTTAGAGTTTAGGTGTTTTTTTTTTTTAAGATTTATTTATTTATTTGAAAGTCAGAGTTACACAGAGGGAGAAGGAGGCAGGAGAGAGAGGGAGGTCTTCTATCACTGGTTCACTCCCCAATTGGCCACAACAGCTGGGGATTGGGCCAGTCCGAAGCCAGGAGCCAGGAGCTTCTTCTGGGTCTCACATGTGGCAGCAGAGACCCAAGGAATTGGAACCATCTTCCATTGCTTTCCCAGGCCATAGCAGAGAGCTGGATTGGAAGTGGAGCAGCTGGGACTCAAACTGGTACCCATATGGGATGCCGGTACTGCATGAGGAAGTTTTACCCACTGCACCACAGTGCCGGCCCCAACCAACTCTACTTTTTCAAAATAAATAAATATTTTTTAAAAGTGCTTGCATTTCACTATATCTGACTACAATGTGTTGTGTTTTACTCAAACGTGCTTGATGGTCAAGAAAGGCATGCCAAACCCTGATTTGACATATGGGATTTTCATTGCCAATCGGAGAGGCAGACTCTATGCATTAAAAGACTACCTCTTTGTGTTCCATCAAAGGAGATGCATATCTGTTGGGGAACGCTGGCTGTGTAGCCATTGCAATGTGGCCCCAACCAGAAAATACATTGATTACCATGACTTGCATCGGTCTGTCCTGATTACTGATTAGTGTATCAGAAATGTCTTGATCACACTCCCACATTGCCTGTCTTATTTCTGCACCACATGTTTACTTAAGAGTGTTCCAACTGGAAAAAAAAAATCTCATTTCCCAAAGCTTCCTTCTTTCCAGGAAGAAAAATCTCCCCAAAAGCTCCCAGAAGACTTCCCTAACATCTCATTGACCAGAACTGGGTTCCAAGCCTTGTCACTGACAAATCTTCAGTAAAGGGAATAGGCTGCTTTGACTGACTGTGGACTAATGGTGGATCACTTCTCAGGGGCGGTGCACTTTGTTGCCAGAGGAATTCATGGCTCCTTTAGCAGGATGAGGGGAACAGCTTTTGGTGGGTGTCCCAGTGGGTCTGCACTAGCATGATGTAATGTACCATCAGAGACCTCAACTTAGATATCCCTGACATTTGTCCACAGAAGAACCTTCAATCTCTAATGACACAAATATCCCTTGCAAAATGTGCTGTTATGTTATCACTAAATTCTTTTTCCCCCTTCTTTTTCAGATCTGAGTGTTTGATGATACAGTGTACAGCTGTGTTCTCTGTAGGGTGTAGGTAACTTTTCTGGTTTCCAGGAAAAAATGTCTGTAATGGGTGTCTTTAGGAGAAAATTTCTCAGACCAATTATCTGAAAAATTGAGTGAGCATGTGACATATACCCTTTGCTAATCCATAAAATCTTTTGAGTTCTGTGACAAAATAATCTCTGTGTGTCAGAAAAGTTAATTTAGGCGCCTTCTTCTTCTAGGTCTGCCAAAGAGAGTCTTAGCTAGATTAAACTGTTCTCAATATAACTTGTGAATTTAATTAAAATCCATCTACTCTGGTGGGAGGAGGCTGTGTGGTAACAGGGGCGGGAACTTCTCTGGGGACAGGGGGAGGCAAAGAAGTGGAGTTGTGTGCAGGAGGCAATGAGACCACCAGGTAGAATCCATTTTCCTCGCAGATTGTGCAGTCCTGAAGGGCAGGGCAGCTTACCATTGTAATTACAAGTTGGGGGACCTGATTTCAAGGCATATTCTCTGCTTACTATGTGGTCTCTGGAAAGTTGCTTAACCTCTCTGGGTCTCAGCTCATCTCTGTGAGGACGGAAACAGCAGCACACACTTCATAGGGTTTTTCCCTTGTGGGAGGGACAATCAGAAACACATAAAAATAATTTTATCTGTATTAAAGTGTCTTAAAATCTTGGGGTTGATGTTTGATGCCATAGTTAAGATGCTGCTTGGGATGCCCACATTCCATATTGCAATGCTTGGCTTTGAGTCTGGACCCCACTTCCTGTTCCAGCTTCCTACTCATACACACCATGGGAGACAGCAGGTGATGGCTCAAGTACTTAGATTCCTGCCATCCATATGGGAAACCCAGTGGGAGTTCCTGGCTTCAGCCTGACCAAGCCCTGGCTATTGTGGGCATTCGGAGGCATGAACCAGCAGATGGAAGGTTTCTCTTTGTCTCTTTCTTTCTGTATGTTTCTCTGCCTTTGAAATAAATGAAAATAGTATGATCATATGAAATTTTCATCTCTTATATACTATGGAGTATTTTGGTGGCCTGCTGGGTCCTCCCTTCTCAGGAGCCCAACACTTACATCATCTCATAAAATCTACACACCCACAAGAGGGAGCCATTAACATTACCCTTCATCCAAAAGAAGAAAACATTACCCCCATTTTCCCAATGGGAAAACTAAGGTATGAGGAAGCTCCCCAGCTAGTGGCACTGCCAGACCCGCACACAGTTGTCCACTTCTACTGGCCCCAGCTGGGAGCCAACTGAGCTCTTTTCAGCAGTTGTGGGACAGGCAGAATGCTTCAGGGACTAAAATAATGGCAGACACGGAAAGATTAGGGGAAGATGAACAGAGACTGGGAATGTTCAAGATACAGGAAGAAAGCTCGTCGTCGTTTTTTTCCAGTGGAACTAGTGTGAATTGTAGAATTAAGATTCTTACTCAAGCACCCACGGCAGATAGGAGGTGGCATGAAAGTTCAAAAGCAAGTTGGTCTGACTCTCGAACTCATGACACCATCCCCCTCTCCTAACTTTGCAGTGTGAACGCCCCCAGCCTCCAGCAGTGAGAAATAGGCCCAGTGCCCATCTCTCTGGTCTTTATGGTCCAATTGCATCACAGTTCCGAGCACCTCGCCCATGTGGAAATGGACAGAGAAAAGGCTTTTTGCATTTGAGTTTTTCTAGGTCAATAAAACATACTCTGTTGCCTAGAGGCACTAAGTTGGGCTATTTTAAATGCCCTGTCACTGAAAATATCCTCTTGATTTATGAAAAGCTAATCAATGAATATATGTTATTTTGATTAGTGTAGCTACAAACTATACACATGGCAGGAGTCCTTCTTTTTTCCAAATTGCATTGTGTGGCTTGTAGATAGGAGCATTAGACAAAACATTTCGGATAAAGCAACAACAATGATAACCTGAGTATCATAATATTTACTGTCATTTACTATGTGCCTGTACTCTGTGAGGCATTATACTAGGACTTCCCTATTTGTTATTCTATTTAACTTTCTCAAAAATTTAATGAAGGAAGCTGGACACCTACATTTATAGCCACCTTCTCCTGAAAGCTGTGATAATGACTCAGTGCAGTAGTTTGTATTTTGCTTTGGTAAATTCACACATAGGGACAGAGAACAGGAGAGATAATTACAGCCAGAACATTCTGGAATCTGGAAATCTAAACTTGGGGCCAGTGTTGTAGCATAGTGGGTTAAGCCAGAGTCTGCGATGCTGGTATCACTTATGGGCACCGGTTCAAGACCTGGTTGCTCGACTTTGGATCCAGCTTCCTGCTAATGCAACTGAGAAAGCAATGGAAGATGGTTCAAATCCTTGGGCCCCTGTGCCCACGTGGGAGACTGGAAGAAGCTCCAGGCTCTTGGCTTCAATCTGACACAGTCCTGGCCACAATGGCTACAATTGTGGGCGCTCTGTGTCTGTGTGTGTGTGTGTGTCTCCTTCTCTCTCTGTTAACTTTGATTTTCAAAAATAAATAAAAATAGATAAAAAAAGAAAATACAAGAAGTACATGTGCTGTAATTTCCTTATTTAGGTTTAGCTCAAGTGGAAGAAAGCTCAACTTCACAGTAACTTAAACATCCACTATTATTCTCCTGTGTAAGTTTGAAACTGAGGAGTAAAGGGAAGGTGTGGAGGTTCCCTAAACTCAGGGACTTAGGTTCTTCCAAGATTTCTTTTTTTTTAAAGATTTATTTGAAAGTCAGAGTTACACAGAGAGAGAAGGAGAGGCAGAGAGAGAGAGAGAGAGAGAGAGAGAGAGAGAGAGAGAGAGAAGTCTTCCATCCGCTGGTTCACTCCCCAGTTGACTGCAATGGCCGGAGCTGCGCCCATCTGAAGCCAGGAGCCTGGAGCTTCTTGTGGGTCTTCCACAGTGGGTGCAGGGGCCTAAGGACCTGGCCATCTTCTACAGCTTTCCCAGGCCATAGAAGAGAGCTGGATCAGAAGAGGAGCAGCCGGGACTCAAACCGGTGCCCATATGAGATGCCGGCACTGCAGGTGGCGGCTTTACCCGAGATTTGTTAAGTTCCATTATATGCGACTCCCATCTCATGGTCCAAGAAAGCTGATCGAGTTTTCTGCACCACATTCATGTTCCAGCTGGAAGTAAGGAAAGGGGTGGGGTGGAGGGGTGAGACAGGTATGCACTTGACTTTAAAGACACTTTGCTTCTAGGTTGTTATAATCACATGCCCTTGAACCAAGATTCATTCTATAGTAGGGATAGATGCTATCTGGGTTGAATAAGCTATCTTATTATCTATCTCTAGGATTAAGCAGAGTCCAAGTAACTGGCATTTATTAGATAAATGCTGTAGTTGAAATTTCCTCCTGGAAATTTGGAGCCCAAAACATCTAGCGCTGTGGTAAGCACTCACTGGGAATTCTGACTCCAGGATTAGCTGAGGGGAAAACCATAGTCGTGACATTTTATGTCCTTTAGTTCTGATGTTCTCATTGGCATAAGGGAGGCCGAAAACCCTTCTGTAATCCTGAGCTGGGATACAAAATGAAACAAGTCTTCTAAACCAAAGGCAGCGTAAAGTCTCTCCCATAGAGCAATCTCCTTTCGACCCCTTGCCCTTTCAAAGGCCCCTCTGAGCTTGGTACATCAGCAAAGAGCAGTAAGGACCCTTCATTTGGGAAAGGTATTTTCCTATTTACAGGGCACAAACACTGTCTCGTTTGGAGGCTGGGGCATGTATGGTGCCGTGGTACAAAGCTGGAATGAAAGTTCTAGAATGGTGATGCCACTTCTCTGATTCAGAAGCAAATTTTGCTTCTGTTAGGCACAACTGCCAAGTAGCGCTAGGATAAGAACTGTACCTGCTTCATAGGGTGCCTAGCAGATTTACAAAATTCCTGGTAAGTGGTTAGCATAGTGCTTGCAACATGGGGTCTGTCGGATGGTAGCCCTTGTCATTCAGTGGGGGGTATTAGTACATTAGATGCAAGCACTGACGATGAGAGCCCACAATGACTCTCAATAATTAATAATAGCATTAATTATTGAATGAGCCCTTAGCATGTGCCCAGAAAGTTGTCTTTGTCAAGCTATAGAATGGGAAAACAGTGGCTGCAGATTCTTTGATGTTTAATAATTTTTGTTAATGTTTATAAAATCATATATTTAAGAGTTTGTTAAATATACAATCCCATCTCTTTTTTAAGAAATTATTTCTTTATTTGAAAGGCAGAGTGACAGAGGGAGAGGGAGACAACCCCCATCCCCCAACCCCCACACAGAGATCTTTCATCTCCTCCTTAGCTTGCTCCTCAAATACCCACAATAGCAGAGATTAGGCCAGGCCAGGCTGAACCCAGCAGTCAGGAACTTCATCCAGGCCTCCCATGTGGGTGGTAGGGACAAAGATACTTGAGCCATTGTTTGCTGCTTCCCAGGTGCAGTAGCGGGAAGCATGGAGTGGCTGGGCCATGACCCAATACTCTGATACGGGATGCCAGCATCCCAACTGGCAACTTAACTCACTGTGCCACAGTACTGACCCCTAAAATCCCATCTCTTTAGTGATACATGTATTCATCTCATGTCACTGCTGTGACAGTTACTAACGCAGTGGCTTAAACAACACCCAGAGTTTACAAAGATCTCCCTTTCTCAGTCTTTAAGGCCAGCAGTAGTGGGTCACAGCCTTCCCATTTCACACGACCTAGAACCTCCTCTGCCTTTCTCTTCCACGTTTAAGGACCCCTGTGCTTACCTGGGCCCCCCTGAACAACCCAGTGCAACTGGCCTCTTTGAGGTCTGCCCAGGAGCAAGCTGCACTCCATCTTCCACCGTAATTCCCCTGGGCCAGGGAACAACACATGCAGGGGCTCTGGGGATCAGCACGTGGACACTGGTGCAGGCCTGCACAATTCTGCCTGCTGCAATGCAGAGACTTCTGGCGGAGAGACTTGGCCAAGGCGACACAGCAACTACAGGGAGGCCAGAGCAAGGACCCATGTCCCCCGATGGACTTGGCTCACAGCTGTAGTGTTAAAATTAGTGTTAATATTCCACAGAATATTGAAGAGAATAATATTCCAGAGAATAAGGCTTGCACTTGATGGGAAGCTGATCATGAAGAGAGTCCAGGACAAGCCCGACGCACGCCAGAACTTACTTCACACAGTGGAGGGATTAAGAAAGAGCAGGCTTGCATGTTCATGAAGTAATAGAAAAATGGTAGCGTCAGCAGGAGAGGGCTGTGGAAGAAACACAGTAGAAGACAGCCTTTGCCAGTGCCTGGCCCGTAACTGACCAGCGTTTATGAATGCTGGGAGGCGTAGGGAGATGAGCTGACCTCCAAGCCACGGCTCTTCCACTTCATCCACTGCTCAACCAAAGCAATCTGCCCGCTTCAGCGCCAGATGCAGACCCAGAAATGCAATGTGCAAACCTAGCCAAGGCAGGAGTATGCAGACATACTGCAGTAAACAGGGAACTATTTGCCGTCATTGTATTCCCCCTTCACACCAGACTTGAGCACTCTCTGCTTAATCAATTTTAGTTTAATGGGGGTGGGAGGGGGAGTAGTCCAGGTTTTTCAATTTACAATACACAATTCTCCTATGTTTCCTTTCTTTTGCAAAGTAAGGGTAAAATCAAGTCAACCTCACCATGACTGTTGACATTATTGAGATGCCCAATCTAAGGTGTGATGAGGGATGGAGACATGGAGGCAGGTGGAGGATGTGGAGACGAACTCATCGCCAGGAGTGAATGCTCGGGTAAGAAGAGGCTACACTGTGTGGTGGTTAAGACATAGATTCCAACACCAGTTCTTGGCAATGTGGGGCAAACTGTTTAATCCCGCCATGTCTCAGATTCCTTTTAAAAATACAGGCAGTGTAAGTGGCACACCCCCAGCAAAGGGAGCTTTCTAAAGATGAGAAGGGACAAAGGCGTAAAGTGCTCAGAGAAGTGAGTGGCACAGAGTGAGCAGTAGAGGGTCTTCTTTTTTAAATTTGCTTATTTGAGAGGTAGAGTTATAGACAGAGAGAAAGAGAGTTATTCCATCTGCTGGTTCACTCCCCAAATAGCTCCAACAGCAGAACCTGGGCCAATCCAAAGCCAGGAGCCAGGAGTCAGGAGCTTCTTCTGGGTCTCCCATGTGGTTGCAGGGGCCCAAGCACTTGGGCCATCTGCCCTTGCCTTCCCAGGCCATAGCAGAGAGCTTGGTCAGAACTGGAGCAGCCAGGACAGGAACCAGCATGCATATGGAACACAGGCGCTGCAGGTGTTGGCTTAGCCCACTGCGCCACTGTGCTGTCCCTCTTAAGGGGGTCTTTAACAAGGTTTTGGAGAAAGCTCCTTATCCCAAGGTCCCAAAGGTGTCAGACTTTCACTTCCCCACCTTCACATTCAGCTCAAGGTTCTGCCCCTTCTATAATCCCCTCCATCAAAATCACAATGAGCAAATCACTTCTTCCATTCTACTCCTAAAATGGGTTGTCATCCCTCACTTAGCATTTTTTATTCTGCCTTCCAGGCCTTGGGCTAGTTACACCTTTGTCTCCCTGAGGGCCAGCAGCAGGGATCAGCTCCTTTGACCTGTCTGCAGTGTGTTGCTCTCCACTTTGATTGGGTGGTTGTTGTTTAGCTGAACAAATGAATGAAAAGTACAAATGAGCAGACAAACGCAGCCCCTAGGGAGGTGCCCGTCCTGCTGTCCGAAGACAAGCATCCAGACCACGAGGTGACCTCTGTCTCAACTCCCTTCTGGCTGGTGCATTTCTTTGGAAGGGAGGATGTTTGCAAAATTTGTTGAGTCAGCAGCTGGGAAGAGGCAGGGGAGGGGCAGAGCCTACTCCTCTGCCTTTCAAATGAATAACCAAAGCTTTTTTTTTTTTTTTTTTTTTTTTAATGCACATTTGATTGCCTCACTCCCCAGCTGCAAAGGCTCCCTTTGTTCTGAGTCTGAAGAAAACCTCTTAGGAGGCCAGAGTGGAGCACACCCAGAGTAATTCTCTGTAGCACTAACTCCCCCTCCCCTGCCATGCCCTGCCCTTCCCTCCACAGATGTCTCTGGAGTTTGAAATTACAGGGCCCCCCTGGGGCTGGCGCTGTGGCTCAGTAGGTTAATCCCCTGCCTGTGGCGCCAGCATCCCATATGGGTGCAGGGTTCTAGTCCCGCTTGCTCCTCTTCCAGTCCAGCTCTCTGCTGTGGCCCGGGAGGGCAGTGGAGGATGGCCCAAGTGCTTGGGCCCTGCACCCGCATAGGAGACCAGGAAGAAGCACTTGACTTCTGGCTTCAGATCGGCCAGATCAGTTGGCCGTAGTGGCCATTTGGGGAATGAACCAACGGAAGGAAGACCTCTCTCTCTGTCTTCTATAGCTCTACCTGTCAAATAAAAAAAAAAAAAAGAAATTAATTAATTACAGGGCCCCTGACCTTGCTGGCTCCAGGTGATCCTCTTGCTTCCTCCCCTCTTCCCCCATCCTGGAACCAGCAGCTGCAGCTAACACCTGGAGCACCTGAAGCCCCGATGCTGGTCCAGTCCCTTTCCCCACCTGTTGCCTTCATACCCTTCTCCCACACATGCTGCTTCCCAGGTTCCCAAGCTTTGTGGCTTCCAGGTGGGTTCACTCAATGGGAACACACCTGAGACAGGAGCCTGGAGGACAGGAAGGGGGACCAGGACCATTCTCCCACCAGGATGACTTCTGGAGGGTTCCCCCACCACCAGCACCAGTAGCTGTCCCTTCTCCCAGAATCCTGCAGGGTGTCCCCACTTCCTTGTGGCTGTGCACCTAAGCCATACCCTGCAGCTACAAAAATGTCCTCCCTGGGCTCCTGTCCATCTCCCACCTGCATCTGTCCTCTCGGCTCTTCCACACGTTGTGTAATGAGTTCCCTCTGTTAAATTCCAAATGTGTGAATACTGCTTTATTTTCTTGATGTGACCCTGACATTTGTTGGCGCATTCAATCTCCCAACATGGCTCTGAGGTAGGCACATTATTATTTTCCTCTTTAGGAAAATAAGGGAAGGTAAGGAACTTGGCTACTGCTGTATAGCATGTAATTGATATTCATTGGATTTCAAAGAAAAAAATTACAAGAAACCCTAAAACACAAACCTCTCCCAGTCACTGTATAGCTATAGGTCTTGGCTTGAACTTAGCACTTTCACACCCTAATTCCTTGAGTACCTGCCAATCTTATTCTAACTGACTGGTATTTCTGTGTTGTAGGCGTCTGCCTCCTATCAAAGACATTTTGTGTTTGCATGAGTAATGAAATATTAACACAATCAACCTGAATAAAGCCACACTAAGAGAGTTTGTCCTACAAATCCTGCTCAATATTTTTCCTGTTGCTGCCTCTCAATGAGAACCTTATCAGAAGAGCCAGGAACTCCCACAGATTTCATTAGTATATTGAGTTTGGCACAAACAGAGCAGGCTTAGTTCCCCAAGCAATGGTGATTTAAGTTAAATCAGCCTTGCTGACATAGTGGCGTGTTTTGGGTATGAGAGTGTCAGGGGAGGGAAACAAGTACCTTCACGGTAAGAAAAATAAAGAAATGTGGTTCCAGGAATGCTACACTGAACTTGGCCCCCCGCATGCAATGCTTTTGAGTTACGTCAAATTGCATTCGCTAAAAGCTGATCAATCTGATACCCATAAAGTCTCAGTTATTGCGTAAGCAAGCTATTAAAAAGGAAAGTTCAAATGTGAAAATCCTTACTGGGAACTGGCTTTGGTGTTTAAAATCGTGAGCACATGGGGCCATCTGGTGTGCAGTGGTATAAACACACATTGAGCATTTTTTTTAATGTCCTTGCTTATCATCAACGTGATTCAGTTGGGTTGAGGCGGACATTATGTTCTTCTCAAACAAGTCTCTTCAAACCATTCTAATCTTCCTAATCAAGAGGCTAGGGCTGTCTCCTGAAGGAGCCTCACAAGAGGAAAGTTAAAGCCCTGTGCAAGGCTACGAGGAGATAAAGGAAGCTGGGAAGGAGCGCACAAAAACTGCAGCCCATGGTTGTGTGTGGAGGGGATGCAAGAGCTCGTGAAGCCACAGGGAGGAAAGGTACAGAGCTGTCCCTACACCCCCTCATACCTTAGCCCTAGTAACACTCGCTCAGTTCATGTGCACTCTGACCGTGAACTCTGGCCCTTAGATCCGTCTGTGCTCTTTGCAAGCAAAGGCACCTGACTCAAGCAATATGTTTCAGTGAAGCCAAAAGACTGTAAAGTATGAAATCTGGCAGGCGAGCCCTTGGAAGTTCCTAAATATCTGTAATGTCATCTTTCATCACCTGGCACAGCCCAGCCAATGAGATGTGGGAAGAGGCGGGCTGATAATGAGATCATGATATTCACCTGGGACTATTACTGCTGCCCGGATCTGCCACCTGGGCTTCTGCCGTTCTCGTCTCTGACATGCAGGTGGGCTGAAACTTTGGGGGGCAGGTGCACCCAGACAAGGCTACAGAACTGGACAATCAGAGCCTGATTGGCAGCCAGCAAGGTCCAAGTAGCCCCACGTGAATTTTCTGCTGGAAATGGGATCTCTGGTGCTTCTCAGCCTCATTCTCTTGATTCACAAGTTAGTGATTCCCTGAATTACTATCAGTGGGGATCAGTGGTTCTCAGCTGGAGCCCAAATCGACAACTTCTGGAGACATCCTTGGTTGTTACAAATGGGAGAGGAAAATGCTGGAAGTCAGAGGTGCTGTTCAGTAGCCTAAAATGCACAGGATAGCAAAGAATCCTAACATCCATGGGATTACAAGGAATTATCAGGCTCTGAATATCAGTAGCACTGAGGTTGAGAAAGTCTCATTGCAGTGGAGGGGACTGTTAATGTGTTAAGAGCAGCAAAGGATTGGTCCAGAAGCTTAGAATTCTACCAGGTTTGGGGACACCATATTGTATCACTGTCTGGTGTGAGGCCAAGCCACAGGCAACAGGTACCAAGGCAAAGCAAGTAAATCTAAACAGTCAGAGGGTGCAGGTGACTGAAGAACTTGAGGCTAATCATTTAGACCTCATTCACTCCCATCCCCCATAGTCAGGGAACCTTGTGGCCTGATTTCCTATTTGTAGCACAGGAAGAGGTGGGCTTAGGGGATAAGGGAATGAGATTCAAGTCAAGTAAGCAGAACAGCAAGTTAATGGTAGCCGATATAAACGGACAGGAACCTAAGAAAAGTTGTGTTACGGCAGGTTCGAGATGACACGGCCGGCGTGGTAGAACGAAAAGGTGCTTTTTATTTATCCAGTGAGCTTTTGTTTAGACAAGGACAGCGAAGCAAGGCTGTCTCACAAAGCGCAGGCAGAGCAGAATCCGATAACCAAAACCACGTTAGGGATTTAAGACATAAGGCAACACACCTGGCTCCTTAGAATATTCATTCTCTGAAACTTAGGGTAGAAAAATCATGGTTAAAGGTAGGTGTCCCTGTAACAGCTCTGGGAACCAAGGTTTTTTTTTTTTTTTGACAGGCAGAGTTAGACAGTGAGAGAGAGACATAGAAAAGGTCTTCCTTCCGTTGGTTCACTCCCCAAATGGCCGCTATGGCCGGCCCGCTGTGCCGATCAGAAGCCAGGAGCCAGGTGCTTCCTCCTGGTCTCCCATGCGGGTGCAGGGCCCAAGCACTTGGGCCATCCTCCACTGCCTTCCCGGGCCACAGCAGAGAGCTGGACTGGAAGAGGAGCAACCGGGACAGAATCTGGCGCCCCAACTGGGACTAGAACCCGGGGTGCCGGCGCCGCAGGTGGAGGATTAGCCTAGTGAGCCATGGCACCGGTCTTTTTTTTTTTTTTTTTAATATATCATTTTGCCATGCCTCCTTGGGTGTTGCCCACCCTTCCTGAGTTGTGCCCACGTCACAGAAGTGTGGGTATGTGGGAGACATAGTTCATGATTTGGTGGCCCAGACCCTGCACTAAATGCCTCATAAGCAACATCCACTGTTATCAGTAGAACCGTGCTATGGCTGCAAGAGGAATTCGGATTATAAGTCCTCCAGGTTCCATGAAATTGTGTTTATAGGCACAGAAAAATCCTGTGAATCATTCTGGGTCATGAGAAGCCCTGGTTGGTTTTTTAACCAGAAACGTTTATTGTCCTTAAGGCTCTGAAACACTCAGAGGCTAGAACCCTGGCCACTCCAACAGAAAGCTGCACCACCTTCTAGTCCGGCTAGGCTTTGGACTACATTTCCCAGAATGCCCCACGGCTCGGGGCTCCTGCAGGATTGGTCAGGACAACGCGGAAGTGATTACGGGTCGCCCAGCAACGGGCGAAGTCCTGGCCCTTGACTGGCTGCGCACGCCCCTTCCCTGCTGTCAGGTGGATGAGGAAGCTCCGCTCCGTCACCTGCCTCCCGGAGCGGTCTCCGGCTTTTCCTTTCAGCCGAGCGGCGGGGCCGCCTTCTCCGTGCCCAAGCCGCTGCTCTCTTCAGGCTCCGCCCACCCTTGGCGCCAGCAGCCGGCAAACTCGGGAGGCTGGATCGAAGCTGCGGAGTCGGCTTCGCCGGCCGCGGGGGCGCAGGGCGCAGGCGCGAGCGGTCGGGCCCCGACGCGCGCGGCGCTCGGTTGAAGCGGGAGTGAGTTCCTGGGCTAGGCGACCCGGCGGCTGAGGGGACCGGGCGAGCGCGCGCCTCCTGTGTCCGCCATGGCGGCTCTGCGCTACGCGGGCCTGGACGACACGGACAGCGAGGACGAGCTGCCCCCGGGCTGGGAGGAGAGAACCACCAAGGACGGCTGGGTGTACTATGCCAAGTAAGGGGGCCGCCGGGCCTGGGACGCTCCGGGACCCCTGACGGCCTCTGGCGCCCGGGACGCCGCCCGCGCGGGCCCCGCGCTCCGCCTCGCAGAGGCCGGCGCGAGTCCGCGGGGTCCGCGCAAGGGGCCGGGCCCCTTTGTGGGCCCTGGGTCCCGCGGGGGTCCCGCGGGGGTGCCCCTGGCAGCGTGCGGGCGCGCCCTCTGCTGCTGAGGCGGCGGCACTGCAGGGGCAGCAGTGACCCCTGGGGCTTGGCCCCCCCGCCCCCCGCCCCTGACAGATGGAGACGTTTAAAAAAAGAAAACAAAAAACATGAACCCCCCCCCCCCCAAAAAAAATGGCGAATGGCCAGTGCCCTCCGTGGAGATCTGGGTTGCAAGCCCAGGAGTGTGTGTGTTTCTCCCCGCAAATGGCCTGCGCAGCTCAGCTTTCGTTGCCGGGGAGCATTTGGGAGACCTGTGTGCCCGCGGGCCGTTGAAGGAAAGCTGTAGTCTCAGTTGTGTCATCTGCAGAATGGGTCCATAGTCCAGGGCGTGCGCCTGCAGCAGTCTGCACGGGGCCTGAGAGACTGTTCAGAAGCAGCCTGTGCTGGTGGCTTTGCGGCTGTGCCAGCACCCGCCCTGGCCTGGTGTTAGGAGCACCTGGGGCATTTCGGGTCTCTGTAGAGAACGCACTTCAGCGGACTCCCCGCTCCCGGGGAGCTGTGTTGTCTGCGCTTTGCAGGTGCGGCGGATCACCCGTCGCCTGGCGGCGTGGAGAACTAAGTTTCTCCCGGGTCCCTGATTCCAGAGATGGTGACTTAATGCATTTGGGCCCATCCCCCCCACCCTACCCCGGTAGGCTGTGAAATCCTCCCAGCGAGTCTGCTCCACCCAAGACGGCGACACGCCGCTGCCTTTCGTGGCCAGGTGGGGAGCAGAGCAGAGCAAGACAAGCTCCGCTGAGTTCATTCTTCTAGCACACACAGCGATCTTGAGTTCCAGGCCTTGTGCTCATCTGTAAGGAGCTCCCCTCTCCAAGGGCAGAGCGACAGACAGTAGAGTCCCAGTGTTGGGTCTGTCCCTCACGCGTTGGGCGGGTCACCTGGGGCGGCCACCTGGGAGCCTGATCATAGAGCACGGTGGAAGCAGGGGTGGCTGAAGGGGGCAGCAGGGCAGCCCGGGGCGGGGAGGGGGGAGTAGAGACCGCAGGCCCGGCCTGTGCAGGAGCGTGAGGATGCAGGCAGGGGAGGGAGAACCCGGTCCGTGGAGTCCCTTCCGTGGAGCTTGGGTTGTGCCATCAGGCTCAGGGGCCCCCCAAGTGTGGAGGTTTGTGTCTGCACAAGGGAGCGGTCTTGGAGAATTAAAGGGGCAGCGGCAGCTGCAGGCGGTCCCTGGGCTGTCGCTGGGGTCCAGGCGAGCTTTCGCACAGGCACTGCTGTTCCCTCTGCCCGGGGCATCTCCGTGGGCAGGGCAGTTTGCACCGCTTGGAGCTGAGCTGCGCTGCGACTGCTCATGGGAGACCCTCCTGGCCTGGGCACTCCCCAGCCCGTGGCATCCATCACCTTCCTGTTGGCTCCTCTCCCTCCTCCAGCTTGTGAGCGCCCTCAGGGCAGGGACCTCCGACCTCCGCTTGCTCACCTGTCTCTCCCGCCTTTAGCCCCTGGGGACCTGCCAGTACCCACGGTGTGGGGGGGTGCTGGTAAATCCCCTGGTGGAGTTGAGCTGCAGGTGCCTGTGGGCAGAGGACGTGTGGGGCTCTGGGGGTACAGAGGTGCTCTCGACTGCTTTCTGGGTCCCCTCCTGGCTCCCTCCCTGAGTGGGGCCTCTCCTCGCCGACTGCCTCGCCCTACAGCCCCTCCTGCCTTCCTTCAGGTTTGTCCTGGAGCCGGGCTACAGCCTGCCTCTCCCCTCTGCTCTTACCCCCAGTCTTACCTTAGGGCCTTGGCTCTTCCCTTCTGCTGCTATCCTGGATGGCCCATGGCCTGGGCACTCAGGGGGGCACTGGGCTTCTGAAAGTCCTTCCTCCGACCCCCACCAGTGTCTCGGGACTCAGAGTGGCCTGACTGGCCCTGTTGGTTACATGGACTGCTGGCTGGGTCCTTGCTGGAGAGCCCATCTCTCCGTCCTGCCCACCCTCTGTTCTTGGTGTTGGGGCTGACGGAAGCTCTGGCTGATGCTTACTTGGGTCCCCCGCAGTCCCTGTTGGTCTCTCCTGTTGCTGAGCGTGCTGAACTTTTCCCTTCTGACTCGGGAGGTGATACTTGGTTTTCTGCGGGGGTCTGGGAGACTTTGCTAATGGACTCTGAGATCCCACCCTTCCAGTTGTTGGTTCTTTTAAATGGTCTTCCTCCTCCTGCAGCAGGGCTGGTCTGCATTGAGACCTTGGGGTCTTAGGAAGACCCCTGTTGGTAACCTGGGGAAGGTGCGCTTGGGCCCTCCTGGTTTCCTACGTGCCCCCGGGTGCACTCACAGGCCACAAAGGCACGTGTGTTACGGCTCCGAAGCTCACCAGGCTGGGCTTGCAGGAGGCGTCTCCGGAACATTCCACCGCTGTGGCTGTGCGTCTTGCTCCCTGGCCCCTGACAGTCCTGAAGCAGTGCCTTTGGGGGATGGGGACAGAAGGGTGAGGATCAGGGCCAGGAGGGCTGCTGCAGCCTCTTGGGTCCCCTGGGTGTTCTCCCAGAGCTCAGGCCTCGAGGCAGCTAGGGTGCTGGCTGGCCTGGTCCTGGCCGGAGACCGTTCGTTCCCGTCCACATGGCTGCTTCCCCTCTCTTGGAGCTAGGTCTTTCTGGATTTGTTTGTTTGTTTGAGAGGTAGTTGGAGGGAGGGAGAGTCAGAGAGAAAGGTCTTCTGTCTGCTGGTTCACTCCCAAATGGCCGCAATGGCCAGAGCCGGGCCTATCTGAAGCCCGGAGCTTCTTCCAGGTCTCCCACATAGGTGCAGAGGCCCGAGTGCTAGGGCCATCTTCCCCTGCTTTCTCAGGCCATTAACAGAGAGCTGGATTGGAGGAGGAGCAGCTAGGACTTGAACCGGCGCTGTAGGCAGAGGCTTAAACTGCTGTACCACGGTGCCAGCCCCTCTGTGCTCTCTTTAAACCATGCCCACAAACCCCCAAGCCCTGCGAGAGCATGTCTGAAAGTGGAATTCATGTAACGTAGTATAAATTAAATTTTGATTGCTTTGGTTTTAAAGTTAAGATTACAGTTAATTATGTCTTCAAATGACAAACTTACTGAAAGGAAAAAAATAGTGGGCTTCTATTTAGGGGAGAATAAGATGGGGAGGCAGCCATGGTTTCCTCTTCATTAAGAGGTCATTTAAGGTCACAATGAAGATGAACACCTTTGAGTGAATCTTCATGTTTACGTATTTAAATGCGGTTGAAGAATGCCTTTCTTAGTTCTGCACGTGCTCGCTGGGTCCTGTGCAACTCCCAGAAGGAAAGGCTGTCACTATCCCCATCTGAGCGACAAGGACACAGACACAGGAACGTTAGCCAGCTTCCCCTGGGGCCCGTGGCTGGCGAGGGGCAGCACGGCTCCGGAGTCCGCAGGACCGAACTCTGCTCTCTTCCCCGCATTTAGCTCTGGGTCCACCCGCAGGGACATGGCTGAGAAGAGTGGACCATGGTGCCAAGTTGTCAGAAACCTGGGTATAGGTCAAGAACGTGGGTTGTTCTGTTCTTCAGATGTCTTTCTGATAAATAAAACTATTTGAGTTTTATAGCTGCTTTGGGAAGCATTCCTTCTTTCTCTTTGCATTTGCATGCCCACTGTGGGCCGGGCACAGTGCCGCATGGCGTCTGAGGGTCTGTTAGACCCGGATGCTCTGAGAGTCTCAGCGTTCTGCTGTCAAGGTAAAACACAGCCTTGTGGTATTTGGACGGCAGACATTGTGGAAGCTGGGCTGCAGGCCCCGTGGTTGCGTGCCTTGAGACCAAGGCAGCTATGGTGTCAGGGCAGGGGTAGCTGTACCCTCTGAGGATTCCTGAGCAAGCATGAGGCCTAGCGAGACTAGGAACAGCAAAGTTGCGTATTTCTGCCGATGTCTGGGTATACTGATATAAGTGCTCCCATTGTGCCTAATAGTACTTCCTGGGAAGTCTGAGCCACCCTTCATTACAACTAGGGTTAGATGTTGTTTGATATAAGAAGGAGGAGTTTCTCTGCTACTCACAGTGTCTGCTCCTATAACGATTTAATTGTCCTCCAAGCACGGTCACAGGAGTCAGGTGCATCTCGCCTTTTCAACATCTCTGGGAGGTGGGTGTAGCACCAGGGAGACTGAACAAGCGAGTACCAGGAACTCGGGTGTTGTGACTCCCAAGTCCTTGTCCCTGCGCCGTGACCAAGCGAGTACCAGGAACTCGGGTGTTGTGACTCCCAAGTCCTTGTCCCTGCGCCGTGACCAAGCGAGTACCAGGAACTCAGGCGTTGTGACTCCTAAGTCCTTGTCCCTGTGCCGTGACAAGGCCCAGCCATGGAGAGTTGGCAAAAAATGGATTGGAAGCCAGCAGTTTATAAAAAGGCCTTACCTGCAATTTTCAAAATTTTGCATAAAATTTATGGTTTCTGTATTCCCTTTCTTTAACATAACTGAAGGGGAGATTTACCTTTTTGCCCCCTGTATGTCAGTGGTGAAATGGTACTGTGTCCTTTTTTGGCATGAGTATGTGAACTTCCAGGAAATTCAGCTCCCCTTAGAATGTCCCTTGAAACATCTGGCCTCTTGACTTTTTTTTTTTTTTTTTTTTGAGATTTCATCTATTTATTTGAGAGAGAGAGTTACAGACAGTGAGAGGGAGAGCTAGATTGGCAGAGGGGCAGCCGGGACTAGAACCGGTGCCCGTATCGGATGCCGGCACCGCAGGCGGAGGATTAACCTACTGCGCCATGGCACCGGTCCCGCCTCTTGCCTTCTAAAGGAACTGAACATTTTCCTGCATACCTTATTGCCTCTGGTCATTGGCCCATTATGTTAAAACTCTGTTGTGTTGTTCTAGCATAAAACTCTGAGTTTAGCTCAGAAATCAGGGTAGTTTGTATAATTACTCACCTCCAAATAATAGCACTTGGGAGTGCTCTGTGCAGGCCTTCGTGTACAGGTTGCTCTTGGAGACCCCAGAGGTCAGTGTGAAGATCATTTGCTTCTTACTGGAGAAAACAGGGAGCCTCCAAGGAGGAGTGATTGGAGAGAGGTGCACAGGCCGGTGACCCACAGGACTGCCTGACTGCGTTTTTTTAAAAAAGGTTTATTTGTTTGAAAGGCAGAACAATGGAGAAGGGAGGGAGGCAGGTAGAGATTGTTCATCTAATGGTTTACTGGTCAGATGCCAGCAACAGCTGGGGCTGAGCCAGGCCAAAGCCAGGAACCTGAAACCCAACCCAGGTCTCCTATGTAGGTGATAGCGACCTAAGTACCTGAACCATCAACAACTGCCTCCTGGGGTGTGTATTAGCAGGAAGCTGGACTTGCAGGTGGAGCTGGGAGTCCATCCTAGGTATTCTGGTGGAGGCTGCTGGCATCCACAAGCTGTGTCTTATCTGCTGTGCCAAGTGCCTCGCCCGAGGGCATTCCTCACTACTTCTAGGAATCAGTGCCGAGGAGCACACTCTGAAGTTACTTCTGTAGGAAGAAAGTCAGCATCATACAGAAATGTATCTAAATACCAGCATTCTAAATGGGGCATGGCTTGTGTCCCTGTCTCCTGAAATAAAACTAAAACAACCACAAGACAAAGTGCTGACTGTTGGGAGTGGGGAGTGATTGATTAGGCTCTCCAGTTCACTGCAGCCGGGCACTCACTCAACACTCTCCCTCTGCCTTCACACCCGACCTTCCAAGGCTCACAGGGCACCTGTGCAGGATTTCGTCTTTGTCCAACCTCGGGAATCTCACTTGAGGCACACAGGAGAGTTCATGTTGTGTAGATTTCTGCTCCTGGTGTATGATGTTACCGAGAGAGACAGGCAGGCACTGAGACTTACCTGGGGGAGAAATGGTGTAACACAGTTGCTTACTTTTTAGACGTGTGAACCTTGACTTACGATTGCATGGTGGATTTTTTTTTTCTTTGACAGCCACACTGAGGAGAAGACTCAATGGGAGCATCCGAAAACTGGAAAAAGAAAACGCGTAGCAGGAGGTTTGTATGTTGTTGTGATAGAGCAGAGTCTTGTGTTTGAAACATGAGTTAGATAGGGAAGATGTACGAGGCAGGGAGTGGTGGGTCACTGTGTCAGTCGGGGAAGGCTGTCGGGTAGAGAACCCTACAGGAACTGGGCTCCTGCTCTGAGAGCTTGTGAGGTTTGGCAAGGGGGTGCTGAGGTGGTGCCATGGAGTGAGGATGACTTTCTACCTGAGCACAAAAGAATTACAGTAATTCGGGCTCTTGACTCACAGTTTACTAAGTTTTGCCATAGCTGTGCTGTTGGTGAAGTTATCCTTGGCTTGTGGCGTGGAGGAAGTCGAGGGTCTAGCTGGAGACAGTTTGCACATAGGAATACAAAGGAAGTGCTCTATTGCATTGTGTGAGGCGTCACGGGTCAGCCTAAGAAAGATGGCGGCTGCCTGCCGTACGAAGAGACACATTCTGTGGGCTCAGTTCAGGGAGTATTCATGATGGTTTGGCGTCAAGTAAGATTGACAGCAAGAGCAGCAGCTGGGGGGAGCAATCAGAACTAACCAGGAAAGAAACGGGTTTTGGCTAAAATAAGAGACGGGGAGGCGGAGCCTGGCTGTGGGTGATGGACCCTTAGCAGCTGCCTCCATTGGAACGTGTGACCGAGATGGGTTGAGGCGACCGTTGGTTGGGAAGGATGGACCCAGGGAGCAGGGGTTGGAGAGGGGCCTCTGGTCCTGGCCTGGGGGCTGGGGCTCCATTCACCTGGCCGCACTTCGACCTGTCTGTCTACCCTGTGTTTCAGATTTGCCGTATGGATGGGAACAAGAAACCGATGAGAACGGACAAGTGTTTTTTGTTGAGTAAGTGCCTATGTAGATAGAATTCTTGACCATTTTTTATTACATGTATCTCACATTGTAGAAAAATACAAAGTAGTGCATGCCTGTAATCTTAGCAGCGGGAGTAACTGCTTTGAACGATTTCTGGATTTATTCTTTGAATATATTTTCTGTGCACATGCTTTATTTTTTAAAGAAGTGGGAAATACACTATCTGAACTATTTAGTAACCTGCTTTCCCAAATACTGTAGTGTGAGCATTTTCTCATATCTTGGTTTGTTAGGAAGATGATACTTCAGTGGCTCTTGAGTCTTAACGTTTTATAGATACAATTGATCAGTGTCTATTGGGCATGGAGGTTAAAGTCCTGCTATTAGGAGTCTATGGCTGTAAGTAATGCTTTGAGGATGCTTATCTGTAAAACCTTTTCACACATCTCTGATTGCATCCTTAGAATAAATTCCAGTAATAGCAATTGTAACCACCTATACACGGCATAAGGGAGGTGTAGTTCTTTTTTTTTTTTTTTTTTTTTTTTTTTTGACAGGCAGAGTGGACACAGAGAGAGACAGAGAGAAAGGTCTTCCTTTTCTGTTGGTTTACCCCCCAGTGGCCCCTGCGGCCGGTGCACCATGCCTATCCGAAGCCAGGAGCCAGATGCTTCTCCTGGTCTCTCATGCGGGCTCAGGGCCCAAGCACTTGGGCCATCCTCCATTGCACTCCTGGGCCACAGCAGAGAGCTGGACTAGAAGAGGAGCAACCGGGACAGAATCCAGTGCCCCGACCAGGACTAGAACCCGGGGTGCTGGCGCTGCAGGCGGAGGATTAGCCTAGTGAGCTGTGGCGTTGGCCGGAGGTGTGGTTCTGATGACTTTTTTTTTTTTTTTTTTTTGCAGTATGAGCTCATGAGCACCACAGTACTCTGTGGATAGTATTCGTTATGGTCCCTGGTTACTTGCTGATGAGTGTCCAGGGTCCCACGGCTCCTCATGACAGACCAGGGTTTGAGCCCAGCAATTGCGTGAGGTTCTGCTCTCTGGACCACATGAGTTAAGAAGGGAATGCGTGTTTCATGGTGGTCAATATTTCAGTCAGAGGTTGGCATATTTGGTAGGACTGGGATTCGTTGGTTAATAGAAGTTGATTGAAGCAGGATTTTTTTGAAAGTATATATAATATTAACATTTAATATTTGATTCAAGTTTATTAGGCCTTTGGTGACAGGATAGGCCCACTCTTGGAATGAGAGTCTGTTCCTTGGGTCGTAGTATGGCCCTCCTTTCCCATGCATTCTCCTAGTATATGATCTGCAGTTTCTGCTTTTGCCCTCTTTAAAGTTGAGGAAAAATTTACATTTCAAAGAATCTGAATGCTATATCTTTCTAGAGTTTTTAAATTTTAAGCTTTTTCACTGAACTGAATTGAACCAAAACTTTATTTAAAAAATACATAGTTGAAGGGCAGAGCAACAGGAGAGAGAGCCAGAGCCAGTGCCAGTGCCAGAGAGAGAGAGATCTTTGACCCACTGGTTCACTCTCCTAATGACTGCAACAGCCAGAGCTGAGCCAGGCCAAAGTTAGGAGCCTGGAACTCCATCCTGGTCTCCTACATGGTAGGCAGGGGCCCAAGCATTGGCTGCCTTCCCAGATGCATTAGTAGGGAGCTGGATTGGAAGTAGAACAGCCTGGAATTGAACTGTTGCTCCAAAAGCTGGTCCCTCAATTTTTTTTTATTTTGGTAGTTGTGGTTGAGGCTCTGCAGAACATTCAGTGGTATTTTCATAGACTGACAGTTTGTTTACAGTCCACATGTTAACAGTCCACATGGTAATGGTTCATTAAATAGTGTAGTTACAGTAACAAGTTCAAATGGCACAGGTAGTTTTTGAATAAACCTGAATGCTTGATGGGCCTGCAATGTTGGGAGCAACTGGGCCCTGGCTTTTTTTTTTTTTTCTCCATTTTGTGAAAAGATTTATTTATTTGAGACAGAGAGGCAGAGGCAGAGAGAAAGAGAGATCTTCCGTCTGCTGGTTCACTCCCTGAATGGCCATTATGCTGGAGTTGGACTGATCCGAAGCCAGGAGCTTCTTTTGGGTCTCCTACGCGGGTGCTTGGGCCCAAGGACTTAGATCATCTTCCACTGCTTTCCCAGGCCATAGCAGAGATATGGGTCAAAAGTAGCAGCCTGGCAGCTCTCTGCTGTGGCCAGGGAGTGCAGTGGAGGATGGCCCAAGTGTTTGGGCCCTGCACCCCATGGGAGACCAGGAGAAGTACCTGGCTCCTGCCATCGGGTCAGCGCGGTGCGCTGGCCGCAGCACGCCGGCCGCGGCGGCCATTGGAGGGTGAACCAACGGCAAAAGAAGACCTTTCTCTCTGTCTCTCTCTCTCACTGTCCACCACTCTGCCTGTCAAAAAAAAAAAAAAAAAATAGCAGCCTGGACTTGAACCAGTGCCCATATGGGATGCTGGCACTGCAGGAGAAAACTTTTACCCATTATCTTGAGATGAGTCTCTCGACCATCATGGGCAGCCCAGGAAGAAGAGATAGTCTGGCTTGTTGGATAGAGCGGATGTGTGTTGTTGCTTGTTAGTTTGTAAACTCTTTGTGTACCTTGCTGTATACAAGTTTGATTGCTTAAGAAATAAAGGATATTGACCTTTTGGTGAATGTTATGAATGGTTTCTTCCAAATTTTTCTCTTAACATGGTTGGCCTTTTAATAAGTAAAGTCGTCAGAGAATTTCTAAAACTTTGCTGTGATCACACCAGTTTCTGCTGTATAGTCTTGGTCTCCACACACAACGTCTGGACAGCTACTCTCCAGCTCTTGGCTTTGAGCAGAAGTTCTGAAGAGTAGCTGCTGAGCCAGCAGCATCAGGATCACCTGGCGATTAGTCAGAATGGCACATTTGCAGAGGTCGCACCTGCACCTTTGGAAGGAGCTGCTCTGGGGTGGGACCGCCAGGCTGTGCTCTCGCAGCTTTCCAGAGCACTCTGATGTGCTCTAGTCAATAGCCCCTAGTCCACTGTACAGCAGGGGCTAGATAATGATGGAGGCTTTGCATGCCATACGGCTATTCAACTTTGTCATTGAAATGCTTAAAGTAGCTATAGACAATATATAAATGCTGGGCACTGCTGTGTCCCAGTAAAACTGTATTTACAGAAACAGGCAGCAGGCCAGGTTGGGCCAGTTGGCCATAGTTTGCCAACTCCTGGTCTGATCTAGAGGAACAGGTAAGGACTTTGGAGCAAAACTAGCACCTACTGCTAGCCATCACTCCTGTGAGCCCACTGCAGGGGTTAATAGAAGAGCCAGCTCTTGGCGGGCAGGAAGAAGCCCACATTGGCTTCTGTGGTGCATATCCTTGTGCCAAAGCCAATTGCAACCACCGAGGGAGGGGATGTCCCTGAGGAGTGAGGAAGAGGTAGTGCTTTGGCTTTTGTGAGTATGTGAGCCTGCTCCAGCATGGCCCCGTGCTGCTGTCCAGGTACCGCACTGAGCTCCTGATGCTCCTCGGGAAGCCTGTGCTTGTATTTAACATACAAGTGTAATTACTCTTGGATCTTGGTGTTTATAGGGTAATGGATACAGATTTTAAGCTGTCTGATATTACACACACATAGTAAAATACATTTTAACTTATCGAATCAGTTTCTGGAAGATCCTTAATAGTGTCTAAGATGTTTGAGGTCTTTATCTCAAATTACAATAATAGATTTCAAGTGCAAAAGAAGTATTACAAAGAATAACCTCTTTGTATATTGCAATATATTTTAATATTGCTTCTACAAGGTTTATATCACCTCCAATCAAAATTAGAGTGCTTATAGAAAGTGTGAGTATACTCACAAAAATGAAAATTGTTAGCATTTTATTATGCAGATTCCAGTTTGCTAAGACTTTTATTATTTTGGGTTTTCCACTTTATTTTTTTAACCAGTCCCAGGCTCAGAGAGTTAACTGGCATCTCCTCCAAAGAGTGGCTGACAGATCTCCCAGCCACAGCTACGTGACTTGGTAGAAACCTGAAGCGTTCTCAGGAAGCCTCTGTTGGATGGAGGTGATGAGGCAGTGGCCATGAAGTGGTGGTGGAATCCCACAGCAGCTCCGAGGGAGAGGACCCTGTAACTGCTTCCCGGAGGAATGTAATCCTCCTAGAGGCCCGAATGCAGATGGCCTGGGCCCCACTTCTCTGTGGTTCAAGAAGTCCTTTAGGACATCAGAAATGATGCCTCAACTATGAGGTTATCTTATTTTTTGTGAGTGCTAGTCTTCACTGCTTTCTCTTTCTTTTTCTTTGCAGTCATATAAATAAAAGAACCACCTACTTGGACCCAAGACTGGCATTCACTGTGGATGATAATCCAACAAAGCCAACCGCCCGACAGAGATATGACGGCAGCACCACGGCCATGGAAATCCTCCAGGGCCGGGACTTCACTGGCAAGGTGGTCGTGGTAACTGGAGCTAATTCAGGAATAGGTAGGCTGTTAATGTATGGATATGTTATCTAATGAAATCCACTTAAATCTAACTGTAATGAAATTTTGTACAGTAATTCTCTAATTTAAAAATGCATTTACAACCTTTCCAGCTATCATTTCATTAAAATCACAGCCTCTTTTAAATCCTGGTGTTACCAAGGAAGGCTTTGTAGGGCCGACCTTGAAGTCTCTGCAAGCTGAGCACTCAGCAAAGATCGTGGCTATTTTGGTATTCAGGGGTTAGAGACGAGAGGCTCTGTCCGAGTTTTTGACCTGGTCTGTGTGGTGTACGGACATATTCCAATTACCTGGGTTATTCAAACCAGAATTGATTGGTAATGGGATACGGGGAGCAGCAACCTGTCATGACTTTGGAACAAAGGGTACTGTGGGTTTCGATTGGTCAGTGAGCATATCATTTTCCTTTGGGAATAGGATCTTATTTCTTTATAAAACTGGAGATCAGTCCTTGTCTTACCCTCTAAATTAACCCTCTTAATGGCCAGAGATGAACTGCAGTGACCATCGTGAGGTAGGCGGCTCAGGAGGGTGCCCTGCCTTCAGCGTCGTGTGCTTTTGGGGGCACAGCAGCCCTGCAGATACTCACATGTCACTGTCCAGAGTTTGATTTTGTTTGGCCCATTTGCATGAATATCAGAATCAGTGAGAACCAACTGCTTTGAGTAAGGATCTGCATCTTCAGGTTTACTGTTAGAAGAAGTGGGGTTGCGTTCTGCTGTCTTGTGTCACATTTTCCCTGTCCTTTTGTCACCTCCCACCCCCGTAGTTCCTCCCCCCTCAGTTCCCCCTCATTGGTTTCCTTTCTCATAGCTTTTATTCCCTGCACTCTTTGTTTCTCTTTCTTTCTTTTGAATGACTCCTCCTCAAGCCTGCAAGCATTCCCTGGCGTCATCAGGGCAAACACGGGAGGTAAAAATCCATTCTTACAGCATCCATTGTTGTATAGTACAGGGTCACAAGTCTAACAGAGCAGGACTTTTGACTCTACTTGTCTAATAAGGTACAGAAACAAATGGAAGTTTTTTGTAAATTGAAGTGGACTTACTTAAAAATCATCGCTCGGACATCATCCTGGGCTGAGAGTATTTCAGTCCTGCTTTGTGCACTTGTACATCAGGTGCCTTCTCTACATCGGTGTCAACATCAGAACTAGAGATGCACTGTTAGAATTCGTGACTGGAGGCTGTCATCCAGTGAGCAGTGTGGCGTGTGGAATGAACGGAGCCCTCTCACGTGGGCGTGTGTGGACCTGTGTAGCACAGAGTAGTTGAGGAGAAAGGAAAGGACTTAGGCACGATGCTTTTTTTGTTTGACATTCAGCTGGAGGACCTCCTGACTTGAATCATGTTGGTAGACCATTTTCTTAATGAGTCGTGTGTGTGACTTAGGTTATTTCTACCTGAGTGTTGACACTGCTGCATCTGCCTGCTGCTAGTAGTCCTGGGAAGGCAGCTAGTGCGCTCTCGAAGACTGAGAAGCCGGCATCTTGACACTGTCGTTCAGGACTGATGGAGCTGTGTCCAGTCGGCTGTGTGATCAGGACAGAGAGGAGAATCTGCAGGGTGGAGAAGAACCAGGAGCATTGGTTAGAAAGGCCCGCAAACCTCTGGAGCCACGCTGAGAACTCCCTGCGTCTGACAGTCGGCTCCTTCCCTAAGGCCTGCCTCCCTGATGTCCGTGATTTGCATTGTGGACACGGCAGGAGGTGTCGCTGGCCGAGGTGGGTGTTGAGGCCAGTTGGGGAGCCCAGGAGGACGTAGGTGTCGTGGACCCTGTGGCGGAGAGCAGCCTTTCCTTTTGAGTGCCCTCTGTGCTCAGCTCTGACCTTCATGCAGAAGTCGCCTTCCCCCTCCCCCTGCACTCTAGAGAAGCAGAAGGCTAGGTCAGAGTTAAGATTTTGTATTAATTTTTGAAATAATATCATACTGCATATTCCAGGCCGTGAAATACTGGCAAATCACTTTCTCTCTGCAGCTGTGGTATCAGGCTTACAGACAAGAAGAGGCTGAAGATAGGCACATGGCTTTTCGTCATAACTGAGTTAGCTTTTATGTCCTGCGTGGCTGCCTTGGAAAGTGCCCTTGCCCAAGTAGGCTGTGCCTTCTAGATAAAGTCCTTCCTTCTACTGAGCTATGAAACACTCCAATTTATAAATTGCTATCTCTACTTTATTTCTGCCCGTTTGAAATGAAACGGCTGAATGCAGACTGAATTGGGTGTCTTCATTTCCAAGACTTTGGGGGCACTTGGGAGTCATCTTCTGTCACAACTTGAATGGTGTTGGCTTTCCCTTGGCTCCGGCAGCTCCAGGGAGCCCGTTTCTTGTGTGTAAACTGCTGGATGCCCCAGCCCTCTGAAGGTGTCCTCTCTTTGAAGCAGAGTGGGCTACAACAAAACCTGACGGTAATTACTTTGGTAGTGGCGACTCTTCACCTAACACCATAGACGCCTGATTTGGCTTACGAAGGCAGATTTACGAATCTGGTATTTTTAGTAGTTTGTTTCTTCCCTTTTTGAAAATCTCCTACAAGGCTCTGCTTTGTTGGAATCGCTGTTGGTGGGAGCTCTCCAATGTGAAGGGCTGCAGTGCTGTCTTGCAGACTCCAAGGGAAGTCTGGATGGAACAGGGCCCTGCCCTTTGAAGGGGCCTCCAAGCAGGGTCTGTCCTGTGGTCATCAGTCTACTCTGGGTGAGAGTGATACAGCTGTATTTTGAATTTTTGATATCAGATTTACTAAGACAATCGAAGGGATACTTACTAAATTTAACTCAGAAAGATCAGGCTGGTTCTGGAAGCTGG
The DNA here is from genome assembly GCF_964237555.1 of Oryctolagus cuniculus. Lineage (NCBI taxonomy): Eukaryota > Metazoa > Chordata > Mammalia > Lagomorpha > Leporidae > Oryctolagus > Oryctolagus cuniculus. The sequence goes on from NC_091449.1 coordinate 60,463,660, forward strand.
AAGGAGGATTTTGAGGAAGTGTCAGAATAAAGAATTATGTTTTGCTACTGAACTTGATTTGTAAATGTTTGAGTGACAGAGGGACAGAGATAGATGTACAGAATGAGAAAGCAAGCTCCTGTTGGCTGGCCTGTTTCTTACAAGCCTGCGTTAGCCAAGGCTGGGAACTCCATCCAGGACTCCCATGGGGATGTCACTCCTGCCTCCCCGGGTGCACTTGAGCAGGGAGCTTGAATCAGCCAGCGTCCTCACTGCAATACTGAGTGCCCACCTCCACATTGCAGCTTTTACAGTTCAGGTTTGGAGCCTCTGTCGTCTGGATTCTGCAGTCTGGATTGGGCAGGTGGGGGCGGGCAGGCCAAGAACCAGGGCTAACTCTGACAACCACCAGATTGTGCAAGTTAAGTCTTAGTGGAACGCAGCTACGCTCCGCGTTCCCGTATTGTCTGGGGCTTTGCCTGTTCGAGTAGAACTGAGTAATTACAGCAGAGACCATATGGCCCCTGAAGCTTGAAGTGCTGACATTTGGTCCTGTGCAGACAAAGTTTTCTGAGGCCTGCATTAGGTGATCGAGTCCTTACGTGAGATCTTTCCAGCCTTCTCTGAGTGGGCCAGAATGCAGATGAAATGCAGGTAGATCGTGTGCCCCAGCCTATAGCTATGGCAGGGTTGTGGCCACATCTTGTGTGTCACTGTTGGGGACGTGCCATCAGTATCCTGCACCTTTTGCCTGTTTCTTCCCTCCTTTTTAGGGAGCCATGAGGATTATGTTAGCACTTCTAACTAGCATTTTTCTTTCCCTGACCTTTGTTTAATCAGCTTTCTGAACCCAAAGAACTTTAGAGATTGAAAGCTGTAGCTTGTGGACCCCTCTATGTGGAGGTTAGCGTCTCTGTGTCCAGGGAGAGGTCGGCTTTTCACCTAGAGCTTCTCCTGGCCCATGAAGAGGCCCAGGGCACCACGGTCCTGGCTGTTGAGCAGCCTTTCTGTTGGGGTTCAAAGTAGTCTGAGCAGGAAGGGGCAGGTGTCTGACAGTTCCCTGGTGTTGCAGCTTGTTGGCTGTGATTGGGTAAGAAGGAGTAGAAGTGGCTTCACCGTGGTAATCATTGTATGCAAATATTACTGGGAAGTCTCAGGAGATGCAGTATTTGAGGTTTGGGAATTTCCTAGCCTGGAAGGTCCAGTGGCTTTTCTTAGAGACTCAACCTGCCAGTCAAGCTAATTTGCCTGTGCATTTAAATAACTCAGCACACAATGCTGCCTCTTGAATCTGCAGGCTGCCGTGTGCTCCTCAAACGCAGGGTCCTTCTAATGAGAGGTAATTGAATGCCTGAGTGTTGGACAACACCTACTGTGTTTTGACTCTTATTAGTGAGGATGTTTGTGGGAACCCACTTGCCATTGCTGCTGTCAGTAGATGGGTTTCTTTTCATCATATTTAAGGAGTGATAACCAGGATTTTGTGAAACCTTCATTAAAAAACTATTAACAAATATGAGCAAATTAGATATTTTATGATGTCCGTTGGTAAGGATGATAATTCTAATCTTAAACCGGTAGTGGCTTCAATTTGATTTTTAAATTTCTTTGAGTTCAGCCAGGATGAAAAGTTCCTTTCACCTTTTGAACCTTGATACAATGGGGCTGCATCAAATATTGTGACTTGAATAGCTTGGCCTGGTTTCGATTTTTGAGCCAGGGGACCCATTAAGTAAAACAAAGCTTTTTTTTTTTTTGTCAAAAAGAAATATCAGCTAACCAGAAAACCTAACTTTTATTGCAGACAGTGTGTATACTTTGAGATACAAAAGTCTATACTCAAGCTGTCGAAGCCGCCCACATCAGATTGTCCTGCAGGGAATCTAAAGATGTTCCTGCCAGATAATGTTGAGATTGTCTTAGCCTAGAGAGCCCACCTTCTGAAACGCGGGTTCTTAATCCCAAGTTGTGTGTTCCAGTTAAAGGGTGAATGCAGTTGCGGTTCTTCCTTCCTGTGAGTGATCCTCGCATCTTGTGTGTGCTTAACCAGTTGTGCAGTGGCACCAGAAACTTGCCTTTCTTCATGTAGAGAAGGGTGGTCATTCTCTCTCTCTTTCTCTTTTTTTAATCCAGGGCTTTATTTTGTAATTTAGAGGCCATACTGTGAAGGGTGTTCATTCTTAAGATTTTATATCCACACACCTTAGTTACGGTCTACAGCTTCTTTTACACCTTCGGTTCTTCTTGTTTTTCATACCTACAAAATGACTAAATTTTGCCTTTAACCCTAAACCATGCTGTTGACTTGTTCTAAAAGATTACATAAACTCAAATCCATAAACTATCCTAAATTTAGAATTTTCTTGGGTACAGTATACACATATGAAATTATTGCACTTGGGATCCTGAAATGCCTGATAGGTTTCCTTTTTGGTAGTTGACTGAAAAAGAAAAAAAAAACAACTAGTGAGATACTGGTGTCTATCTTCATTTCAGGAATCTGGTAGTCATTAAGTAGAGGAAGAAATTTTGAAATAATCTAAATAACCTCTCAAGAATTTAAATTCCCATTTTAAATGAAAAGCATTTGTGAATGCTGTTCACTTATGCTCAAATATGCCCAAATAAGTAAAATTATCTTGAAATTATTTTGTTTGAAAAACTATTGCAGTTTTTGACTGTATTGGGTACAGTTCTTGAATGATACTACAAAGAAATTGACTTAATAACTTAGGAGTTAGCTGTTCTACATTGAAATATTCTTGAACATACATAGAAATCACATGATCAGACTATCATGGAAGCTAACTATCTAAACAAATACCACCTAAAATATTTTAATGTTATTCATCTGAACATTTTGTAATCCTCTGTAAACAAAATTACTATACACACACACACACACACACACGTATGTATATATAATAAATTGATCTCAGTTGAAACTTTTGCCACGTGGGGTCATCAGTTGATTTTATAATTGGGAGCAGTTTTAGATTTTAACTTTTTGTGGTGTTAGATAACAAATGGCATCATCCAAGCTATTGTTTTTTTTTTTCCAAGCTATTGTTAAATGACAACATAGTTCTAGCTCATAATTTAAAAATATTTAAGAATTATTTCCACCCTAACTGAGGTTTTGTGTAAGATTCAAAACAGGTAAAATAATTTTATCTTCTGCTTTTGTATAATAAAGTGACATCAAATTGTAATAAGTTCTACGGATTTTCTGTGACTTCAGCTAAAAGCAGCAGTTTTCACATAGTATTATTTTTCCTCCACTAGAGGGCTCTGTTGCCCTTTGATATAATTAAACAAAAGAGGTAGCCGTCAAGATGGTTTTTTCCTCTTGGCCGGTCTTGCTTTCATTTTTGTTAAATAATACCTTTTACTTTTCTAACATATCTTTTAGGTCTGGTACTTCTCTGTGATAGAGTTCAAACTGAAGACTGTTACTGGTGTCATGTTTGTTTCTCTCTCTCTCTCTCTCTTTTTTTTTTTTTTTTCTGTTTTGTTTGTATGAAATGCCAAGGAGGAGAGATCCATTTAACAAAAAGGGCCATTGTACTCAGGGAGCAGCCTGTTCTGCCAGATTATACAAGGGCGTGTGTTTTCAGGCCATTGCTGGCTTGGAGTGTGTTGGCCTATCAATAATGTGATTTCCCCCCACCCCACCCACCCCCAAAGTAAAAATTGTAATATTTACATATTAATGCCTCTCTTTAAATTTCCCTTTGGATGCCCTGAGACCTTATGTTTTCTTTAAAGAGTATCAGGTGGTCTTGTCTTCTGTCACCTGTCTTACCTAGTATTATATATTGTATTTTAATTAGCTTGTTGATTAAGTTTATGTTCTTAGCCTAGGAGAAATGGTGTCTTTTTGGCTAAGCATGTGTTTGCTAGGTAAGAGAAAGGCCATGGTAAACCAGTACTCAATGTGGGGCAGATAGCCAGTGCTGTGCACATAGGATATTGTGAAGGTGATTTTTTTCCTTGGCTCTCTAACTAAAGTTTGAGGTTGGCCCATTAATTGTATACTTCAGCTGTCACACAGACTTTTACCCCAAGAGGAAAAAAAAACACCGTATAGCTTTCTCAAACTCCGTGTTTTCAAATTTTAAATGGGGACAAAAGATATGCACTGTGTTACGTATACTTTTATTTATGTCATCCGTTTTCTCAGACTTTCTCACTTTTGAAAATGGAAGAGCCTGGAGACATTGAGAATCTGTTTGTAACCCGGCAGACCACTTTGGCCAGAGTGAAGGCATTTTGTTCGTTCATACACAGATGTGTTCGTTGTTGATCAAATACATCGCTGGAAGGAGATGGCTCTCTGGGGAGTTCTTATGTATTGTGTAGCAGAGATGCCGGAATCTGCCCGCCCCTTGACCATGGCTTGCTTGGCTGCATTCTTTCTGGGGCATTGGCAGCATCTGCACTGATCAGATAGGAACACTCAGCCTGCTCCAGAATAACCCCTGGGCCAGTCAGCAGGGGGCTACCTCGTGAAGATCCATCCAGGCGTCATCTGTAGCTTGGCCCAAAAACAAATTCCAGTAGTTTGAATTTCTTGCCTAAATTTACTATCTCCCTTTGGTTTAATAAACAACAGGAAATTTCGTGAGGTGCAGGTCTTGATCTACACAGGCCTGAGTTTAATGGGGTACATAAGAGTGGTGTGATAAGTGTGAATCTGATTGTTGACATCTTGGAGTATCTGTTGTCAGGCTTTTTTTTTTTGTCCTTGATGTTAGCCGCCACATGCAGATAGTGCTTTTCTGAACGTGAATTGAATCAGGTCTCCCCTCAGGGTGTAAGAGAAGATTGCAGATGGAGGGTGTGTAGAAGACAGGGGGAGGAAGGGAGAGAGAGAAGGAAGAAGGAGATGAGGGGAGGGGACTCAGGGTCCAGTGTCTTGACTGTTTCTCCCTAGGTGTGAGGTGAGTGAAGCTAGGCTTTCTGTATGAACATTATTTCATAAAGAGAAGAAAAAATGAGGATCCAGTGTTTTGGTGTGGTGGTACAGAACATGGAGTTGAAACTAGTAACATATCTTTCACTTAAACCCTTGGTTCTAAAATGTACTCTGTTTTCTGGATTCAAATTTATTGATCATTGTTGTGTCACACTGATAACCCTGTAAAATTGGTAGAACTTTTGTCCATTGTCCTGAATTTCCCACCACAGTGCTTAGCAGTCCTCTTGGAATGGTGTTGGGGTGAAAGAACAAAAGTGAGGTAATTTGCCTGTGATCACACAGCCCGGGGTGGTAGGTAGCACTAGGGCTAGAGCAAGGGACTCCTGAGTCCATCCTTGGGCCCCTCTGCGCTGCACTTGCTGCCTTCCTATGTGAGAAATAATAGTGTATGGTCCTGACTGCACTGGTCTCTGCAAGCTGCTCCGTCCGTCTCAACCCTAAGTGCAGCACGTGCGGGGAGGCCCACTGTGTGCCGGGCCGTGTGCTGAGTGCAGCTGGGGTGGAGGTATCTGGCCAACCTTGTGCTCTTGGTAGAATAGAACACCAGCATTCTCCTCATGGAGATGCCCTTTGGTGTTAGGAAGAAATCTGGGAGAAGAGGAACCAGCACTTGTCAAGCTTGTATATATGCCACATGTTGGACCCAATTGGCTTTATATGCCTTTTCATTGAAGTAACTATTTTCAAAATTTTTTTTATTAAATATACCTTCCTCATGGAAACTGTAGAAGATGCAGATGATTGCAAATAAAAATAAATGTAGATGAGACAAAACACCTTATGTTTCTCCCCAGCTAGAAGTATACCATAACTGTTGAGTGTATATGATTCTAAGGGTTGTTTCTCTTTTCTTTCTTTGGGCTTTTCTTTTAACTTGGGATTGTAGATTTCCCTGCCCCTTAAGTGGCTGCATAGGATGATACTGTACAGCTCCAGCCATTTCCCCAGTGTGGCACATTTGGGTAGAGTTCAGCAGTGTAATTGCTGAATAAAGGGATTTTCTCTTTAACCTTAGTATTTTGATTTGTTTTGTCAACCTGCACCCTTGGAAGCTTGCAACAACTTGAATGCCCATTTGCCTTGCACCCTTGCCAACTTTTGGAGTTCACGTTTTTAAAAAGCGTCATGTAAATTTGCACTTCTCTGATTATTAGTTTGATAAGCTTTTTGTACGTCTGAGATTTGTATTTATTTTATGAATTGCCTTTTCATTTTTTATGTGTAAGTATTGGATATATACTGATTGCTAATTGATTGCTTGATGTGGTATAATTTTCAGAACACCCCTTTCTCTTGGAAGTTAATCTGTCTCAAAGTGTCTGTTACTTTAAGTGTATATTTGGTTCTGTGAGATTTCTGAAGAAGTTGGCCTAGCCCCCCAGCTTACGGCACTAGCATCATTACAGCTGTTTCATACCTGTGACACTGGGCATGACTCTAGCTGTGGGCTCCGCTTCTTTGGTATCTGCCGGGAGGGTGGGAGCAGTCCAGCACGCTCTGATTCACCAGCTTAACCATTGTGATGGGGTCCCAAGATCACATAATGGGCAAGATTTCATGATTTCAGGTTTTGCACATTTCCTGCAGATGTTCTATTAATGAGAGTAACACTTCTCTGTGCCTTCTCTTGTGTGATGAGCCTGGCTCTGCTGTAGTGAGATTCATCCATTGCTGAAGGTAGCTCCTCTGGCAGTGGGATCATTTTGTCCATAGCAGGCTTTCCGTCGGGAGAGGTGCTGAAGAGCGATACTGGCTCTGTGTTGTTTGACACGACCTAGTTTGGAAATCTGGGCTGACTGCTTCCCATCCCAATGATGTGGGGCAGGTCACTGTCCTTTGAACTCTTCCCGGCTTTGGAAGGGTGAAGGGATCTGTGCCGTTGCAATGTTGTTACAGAGGAGCTCCTGAAAGCCCAGGGAGTTGTCTGCTTCTCATCACTAGCCCTTAATAATCTGGAGCCAGTTGTGGAATGGGAAGCAAGAGGGTCAGATTTCTACTGAAATCTCTTTGGTATTTTCCTAGCTTCCTGGTTCTGGGGTCCTCCAGAGGCTGCGGTAGTATCTGAGTTTGTCCTGGAATGATCTCCATAAATAACGGCTTGGGGCATTGGCTTTTCATTGGTATGAAAGGAAACGATGAGGTATTTTTTGGTTGGAGGTCAGTTAATAGCTATATTCAGAAAAAATCAAGTAAGAGAAAAAATTTTTTGGCTTTGGAATCAAAGTGAGAAAGATTTATTAAACTTGAGGAAGGAGGAGGAAAACTTGTACCTTAAATGATGCATCACAGAAACACTTTCATTACCAAGGGTTTGGCATTAGAGCCCTTGTTCACTAGAGTTAGTGCTGTTTATAGAATTGCCTGCTGTATTAAGTATAGATGTTCGGCTTTGCTGTCTGATTTCCTTGATCATACTCAGGAATGTGTGAGTGAATGTAATTTTACCTGCACTCGTAAAGGTACGGTACTTTGAGTGCAGATTACCTGGGCACAGTAGGAAGAGAATGCTGAATACCAAGAGACAGATTGTCATTAACTGGGTCTGTAACCAGACACAAGTCCCTTGACTATTGGGAACCTCACTTTCCTCATTTGTAAAATCAAGAAAATAATCACTTCTGTCACTGTTTTGTATGGCTCAAATAAAACAGTATGTGAAATGTAGTACTGAACGTTACTGTATGAAAGGAAGGCCGCTTGCTGTCGGGAAAATAGCAAAACAGAGCATTCTCTGGGGGCAGGGAAGATTTGAGAGAAGACGGAGATAGAGAGTAATTCCTCAGTGGAAGAAACAAAATTGTAGTTCTGGATCCTTTTTTGGGGGTGTGTGTGGAGAGATTTCTGCAGGTGTTGTCTCCAGGGCTCATAAAAGCAACCAGAGGTCAAATCACTGTGCCTTGTGCAGTTGACGTGGTGGTGGTGACTAGAAAATCTTAACAGGTGCTGACCCATCTAGAGTTCTGAGAAGTTGTAACTCTGGAGCAGAAAGTTGATGCGGTAAGAAGGGCATCTCTACAGAGGCAGAGACTTGGGAGGGTTGTGGTTGTGCTGAGGTTTCATAGTTTCATAGGGGGAAATGCGGTCAGTTCCTGGGCAGTGTACTTTCTTCCTGGTTGCTTCAAGTGTCACCTGCCCAGGTCCTTGCTTCTGCTCACAACACAGAGCTAATTCAGATGTAGATGCAGAATTGACTTGTCAAGTGGGTGCAGTTTGCTTAATGTGACAACAATAAAATTGCCAGCCACATCTTGATTCTGGAAACCATTTTCTTGGTGATTCTATGAAGCAAAAGAATGAAAACAGCCTCTTTGAAATTGAGAGACATGCTGTGTCAGCCACCAGTGCCTATAATGATAAATACGGAAAGCTTTCTGCATCTTGGGGTAGGAATTGTGCATCAGGTTAAGCCATTGCCCACCTCCTGTATCGAGGTGCCTGGTTCAAGTTCTGGATCCTCTACTTGAGACGTAGCTTTTTGCTAATGTATACCCAGGGAGGCAGTTGGTGTTGGCTCAAATACCTGGGTTGCTGCCCCTCACGCGGGAGACAGTGATGGAGCTCAGGCTTCTGATTTCAGCCTGGCCCAGCCCCAGTTGTTGTGGGGATTTGAGGCATTTTCTCCATCTCCATTTCTCTCTGGCTCCTTATCACTCTGCCTTTCAAATAGAAACTTAAAATGCCTCCTGCTTCTTTCAGTATAGTGTCTTCTGACTGCCTTTAGTTTTCATGTGTGTCTTTGTTGCATAATAAGGTGACCATGGCTTATGTAGTTGGTAACTGGATTCAAGAAGCTTCTGTCAGCTGAGAGATTGTCAATGTTTCCCAAATGGCATTACCAGAAAAAAAAATGCCGTTATAACTTTATTAGCGAAGGAAGTTTGAATTCTAAATTCACATAAGGTTACCAGGTAGACTGTTTGACAAGAGCACTGTAACAGATCCATATGGGGAAACATCTCAGTAAGTGGAGTCAGGTTTTTGGCAAGGGCTACCATGCTTTCAGCCTGCAAAGCTGACATGGGAGCTGTCAGTCCGTGTGCACTTTAAACAGCTGCTGCTTGCCCCGGAGTTCCTTGTTTTTTGCCTGCTGGCTTGATGAGGGAGGACTTTGATAAGAGGGAGCTGGCTGTGTCTGTGTTGTCATTGCAGTACGTAGTTGTGATGCACCAGGGTATACATGTGGGAATGTCTTACTTGGGTGTTTCTTGCCTGTTTAATGATTGGGAAGGCAGATTAATTTCCTGTCACTGTAATAGGTCAGCACCAACTTAGTAGCTTAAAGCAAACACATAGCATAACAGTTCTGAAAGTCAGAAATGTGAAATTGGTGTTACTGGTTAAAGTCAGTGTCAGCAGGCAGGTTCCTTCTGGAGGTTCTAGGGTACACTGTGTTTCCTTGCCTTTTCCAAAGCTTCAGGGGGCTGCTTGGCGCTGGCTTGTGGCCTGACCCTGTGCCTTCAAAGCACATCACTCTAATCTCAACTTCCACCATTGGACCTTCTCCTGTGTACTCAAATCTCCCTCTGCCTTCCTCTTAGAAGGACCCTTGTCATTCTATTCAGGGCCCGCCTTAGGATCTTCATTTGAATCACATCTGCAAAGGACCTTGTGCTGTGTCAGGTGACATTCACAGGGATTAGGATGTGTGTTTGTGTGTAGGGAGAGGGAGGTGTGGCATTACCCAGCCTAGGACAGAAGATAACCAACCAGTCATCTCCAATGACTCTTTGATTTTCAGCATGAAAAGACACTGTCCCCACGCTACTTTTTCCTTACCTAAGGTACTCTGGGATGGTGTGTCTGACTATTAACAGAGTTTTGGGAGTAGTCCTCCCAGACCTTGGCTCCACCGGTCTGAGTTCGAGAAGCAAGGTGGTCCGTAAGTGTCTGAAACTTGCACTCTGGTGTGTGCTTGGAGTCACGTGGTTGGGATTGAGGGCAGGAGACGTGTCTGTGCTTGCTCCCTTCCAAACCCTGGGGGCTGTTTGGCTAAGAGAGGAACAAATGATACATGATCTGATCCATACACATTGTAGACATGTACTGAGATGTCAGACTGGAGGGGTGGGCATTGTGGCACCATTTGTTAAGCTGCTGTTGATGTGCCCACATCCCGTGTCAGAGTGCCTGGTTAGAGTGCTGGCTATTTCACTATGGACTCAGCTTCCTGCTAATGTCCTTGGGAGGCATCACAGGATGACCTGAGTACTTGAATCCCTGCCATCCACGTGGGAGATCTAGATGGAATCTGAGGCTCATGCCTTCAGCTTGGCCCATCTCTGGCTGTTCAGAGCATTTAGGGAGCGGACCAGCAAATGGAAGATCTCTGTCTCTGTCTCCCTCTGTTTCTGTCATTCTGCTTTTCAAGTAAAATCTTTTTAAAAACAATGTACAATATAAATATGTTTAATTCCTATGTCAGTTGAAAATAAAAATGCATTAAAAGGTAAAAAGAGTAGAGATTTCCAGTCAGCTTTTAGGATAAAGATAAAAACTGGTATCCTGTAGTCTGTATCTGGCCCCTCAAAGTTTTATGTGGTCCACACAAATGTAGCCTGTTGTGGTTTTTCATTTATTTAGAGGATGACAACATACACACAAAGGACCAAGAGAACAGAGTTTTCATCCACTGATTCATTCTGATTCATTCCCTAAATTCCTGAAATGGCCAAGGCTGGGCCAAAGCTGGAGCCAGGAACTGGGAATTCCAGGTCTTGCTTGTGGGTGGCAGGAGCCCTGTCATTTGAGCCATCACTGTTGACTCCCTGGGTGGCCATTCCTAGGAAGCTGGAGTCAGCCAGAGCTAGGAGTTGAAATCAGGCACTCTGATGTGGGACACAGAATGTCCTAACCTCTAGGCTAAATACACACTTCTGTTTTTGTTTTTAATTGGATTATTTGTCAATGTGTTAAAATCAGGATATTCTACTTAGTAAAAAAAACCAAGGTTTCTGATGATTTTGAAAAATCAGACGATCTAGTGCTGTGGACTGGATATTTGTGTCCTGCTCGCAGCTTCCAGTTCGTGTTAATATCTGAGTCGTGATGTGATGGTGTTGGAGGTGGGGGTCTCTGGAGGTGACTGCGTCATGAATAGGAGGACGCCTTGTGGGGCTACAGTGAGAAAGCATCTTCTGCCCGAGAAGCCACCAGGCTGACCCTCAGACCTTTGAGTGGATTTTGTGAGAAGTAAGCGTTGGTTGTTGAAGCCTTCCATGTGTGGGATTCTGTTACTGCAGCCTGGGCTGATAGGGACCTCAGCTGGCTCTCCAGGTGGCCTCCTTGCCCTGCTGCCCCCTGTTGTCATCCCCCCAGTAAGCACAACTGCTTCATGTGGTTGATAGGACCCGCGGTTTCTGGAGTCCACGGCCTCGACATAGTGTCTATGAAGAGGATTCTCTGAGGAGGCTGGACTGGCTGGCTCATAGCCAGACATACCGTTGATTCAGTCTGTCGTTGAGTCATCTACCAGTTACTGACAATAGAGTACCAGGTGCTAAGACTTCAGGGTCTCTGTCTTTAGGAAGGAACAACCAAACCAAGTCATAGTACCATGATCTTTGTTGTTTGAGAGAACATCTCAATGCATTTCTTTATACTGTAATTTTTTTCCCACACACATTTCTTTGTATATATATGTGCCTCTAGGTGGTTTCCAGTTACTACTTTTTCTGTTTGTATCTGAAAATACTGAAGTCTATTTTTTCATTCTTGCAGAGAAATCTGCAAATAAATTGCCAAATACGTTCTTATACATTGGAGAGAAATTTTACTGTCTTGACTACTACCTTTTAAGTAGTCTACCTTTAAGTCTCTTAAACTTTACTTCTGTGCACTTCTGAGTAACTATAAAGGAAGGCAAGACCTGAAAGAGGTACGTGGTGAGCTCCCAGTCCTCCACACCTGAACAGTGTGTGGATCCACGGTCGGGTGTAATTGCTTATTCTGCAATTTATCTCACTCACATTTCCATTGCTTTCCTTGTGTTAATAAGCATGCATACTTTTTTTTTTTTCCCTAAAAGGTCATCGAATATCTTGATGTTGGTGCTTATAATCTGAGAAGTTAATACATTCTTCATGGAGCACTGCTAAAAATGATTGGCTAGTATGAACTGCTGGCACACTTGTTTTATTTTGTGGACAGATTTCTTTTCCAGTTCTTGCTGGGTTTCCTGTAGTTAACTTCTTTGCTTTGCTCTGTGTTATGACTTTGCCCTGTAGCTCTGGGCTCTTCATTCCTTACACTGCTGATGGTATAGCTGAGCTCTGCTAATGCTGGTTATTAATCTGACAATATATAGCAGGGAGGTTTTATAATTGCCATAATTCTTCTTTGCTCCATTCCATTTCCTGGCTCCTTGAATGGTCTGGCAGCTGCAGAGCACAGTGTTTGAACATGAGGTGGAGAATTGTAGCTTAAACTTCTGATTGTTACATTCTGTCAAGACTACAGGAAAAGCAGTCGTGTTTCTGGGTAGTATTTGGAGCTACTAAATTCTAAGCAACCTTTTTATGACCGATTATGTAAAGTGGAAAAGTTAGCTAAAGTAGGATGGCATATTCAGTATTCAGGGGTTGACTGCTAGATTTCATGTTTTGGTTGTTAAAAAACTGGTCTGGTTTGGATTGAAGAATTTAATAGTGTCTAACTTTTTAAAGGACATTCTTTTTCTTAAGTTAACTCTAAATATCATGTGTTCTGTTTAAGCGGCCCAGAGAGAAGTACCTGAAAGTGAAATAATTTCCAGCTAATCTTCCCAGGAATACATGCAGATGGCTTAAAATTAATAGTAAGATCAAACTGGAAGCTGCGTGTCAGCCAGAGGAAGCTAATCATAGGGAAACTGGCTCACAGAAGCTGGGGGTGTACCTGCAAGGCTGGGCTAAGCTTGGAAGGGAGCAAAACACTGCAGAGTTGTCACATTTAGAAATAAGTGATTCCAAATTTACAGTCAATGGACTGTGAATTCCTTCCACCCTCCTCACAGATTTCTCTGGCTTTTGCACAGGTATTAGGGAGCCATATGTGTTTCCTTAAATAATCCTTGTCTGTTTCCTCTAAGAATTGCTTGTATAGTATGGCTTTCTTAGTGTGTCTGCATGTTGGTAGGGGAGAGTGAACTCTTGCGATGAATAAGAAATGGCAAACGATGTTAATGTTGACTTAGACTATTTGCTTAAATATTAGTTTTGGATTTTGGAGTCAATATGCCAGCAGGATGGTTTTGTGTTAAATTCTTGTAGAAAGTTAGCTGTGTTCTTTTTTTTTTAATTACTATTTTTTAGTTGAAGGACAGAGAGAAAATCTTCCATCTACTGGTTTATTCCCCAAATGCTTTCAATAGCTATGATTGGACCAGGACAAAACCAGGAGCCCAGAACTTGGTCCAGGTCTCCCATGTGGGTGGCAGTGACCCAAGCTATCAAGCTATTGTATGCTGCCTCTGAGGGTTCACATTAGCTGGAAGCTGGAGTTGGAAGTGGTGCTGGGACTCAAACCCAGGTATCCCAGTATGGGATACAGGCATCCCAAGTGGCATCTTAACTTCTGGGTCGAACTCCCTGCCCCATCTACTATTTTTTTTTTTTTTTTTTTTTGACAGGCAGAGTTAGAGAGAGAGGAAGGTCTTCCTTTTGTTGGTTCACCCCCCAAATGGCCGCTACGGCTGGCACGCTGCACTGATCCGAAGCCAGGAGCCAGGTGCTTCTCCTGGTCTCCCATGCGGGTGCAGAGCCTAAGCACTTGGGCCATCCTCCACTGCCTTCCCAGGCCACAGCAAAGAGCTGGACTGGAAGAGGAGCAACTGGGACAGAATCCGGCGCCCCAACCGGGACTAGAACCCAGGGTACCGGCGCCACAGGCAGAGGACTAGCCCAATAAGCTGCGGCGCCGGTCTCCATCTGCCATTTTTGATAGCATCTCTGGATTACTACAAATTTAATTTACTTTAAATTAAATTTAATAAATAAATTAGATAAATTAGATATTAGATAAATTTAATAAATAAATTAGATAAACAGATAAATTTACTTTAGAAATTTAATTGTATTTTTAATGTCAGGCATTGCAAAAAACAACAGTATGGACTATGTAAAGGTTATTTTTTGTGCATATAATTTGAATACTTTGTAATGTGCGCTGAATCTTACCTACTCTTTCCTTTTGGGAACCACTAAACCCCCTTCCTTAGTTTCCTGTAATCTTTTTTTCATCATGGCAATTGGTATGAGACTTTTCTTTTTCATGACTTGCGTTATTCAGAGCACATCCCTGGCTTATCTCTCCGTTCTGTTAAGTTTCATATTTTACTTTAATTTCTATACATCAGTATCTGTCACTGTGGTATTTCAGTTCCTAGAAGAATGCGGCAGTTAATGACTTCTTGAGAGCATAAAGCACTCCACTGTTGCAATGTTTTGTTTATGCTGAGTTAAATATTCACTTTATTTGGTTAATGTTGGGATCATTTAGGTACTGTTTATAATTAATAACAGGGAATATTTTCCTGTTGTTAAGGTTATAATTTTGGTTTTAGATATCTTGATTGTCCCCCCCCCCCACCCCGTGTTAGATGTAAAAAGAAACAGTGATCCCACTGTGGAGAAGTATGCAAGAGAGAAAAGCCAGAAGAGAGCATTCAGCTGAGACATAGCATGTTCTTTGGTGACACAGAGTGCTGGTGGCACGGCAAGCAGGGGTGATGCACAGAGAAAGGGGGCTGCGTGCATATTGAGAAATGGAGATTGTAACATTGCAGACCCTGTGACAGAAAGACCTGTCTCCCCCTACCTTTATGAACGAAGACAGGATGTGGATGAGAAACAGACAAGGCAGACTCTACCCTCAGGCTTCCGCTGCTGGGATGCAGAGAAAACATACCCTCATGCAGCAACTTGGGATTAGTCGCTTACCTAGCAGAGAATTCACAACTGGAGGCCCATGTTGGAAACCTGCATCATCCCTTTACTGTTCACTTCAGAGCATGATGCTAGCCAGCTGCCCTGTGGTCTACCCAGTGTAGGGGGATAGTTTCTTTCTGAGAAGGGTGGGCCTCGGTTTCCTTGAACATCTGTAACAGTGCTCGAATCTGGTTTTATAAGAGTAAGAGAAGTGTACCAGGTGGAGTCAGGATTTTCAGCAATGTAAATAGCTCGGGTTTTTATTATCCTGTTAAGTTGAGTTATTACATCCAAGTTTGTTGACTATAATACAACTTTGTTGACATTTGATCATTGGTGATTCTTCCGTTCTCTGAACTTGTATTCTTTCCTCCCACCAATGACAGTTACCTTACTCTCCGCTCATCCCTTGGTTTTCTACTACATTTTTGATTCTCAATAGACTCAAAGAATAATCAAGCTGGAATTATTATTGAGGGGAAAAAGCCCATTTCAACTAAAACTGACCCCCAAAGATATAGCAAGGAAAAGTAATAGGTATGTGTATGTGTTTGCTCCTCCACTTGCTAGGAATTCTTGAATGAGTTGAACATGTAAGCACCTATGCATTTATGACTTTTAAGATCTCTGGAATAGAGAACTGACCTTTGTGACTGAGGTTTATTCAGCATGCGAATGTGGGCAGGTGGTTGTTACATATATGCCTAGTGTTGAATGATGGGTAGGTGTGATAACTACATATAAAATTATATTAAAGTCCAAGAGGTGCTTTTATGAGGCAGGCTGGAAATGGCATCCGATGTTCTTACGGCTTTTTCATGTCCATTTTGATGAATCTATTTATTACTTCTATAATGAGTAGTACACATGGTTGGTTAGCCAAGTTATTGAACTTTATCAACCTTGGCTGAAATTCACAATGCGTGCCAAACTTGTGTAACATGTAAGAAATTACATCTGGGATAAAAGGTTCAATAATGATTACTCTTACAATGGAATCTTTTACAAAGCATGGGATTTCATGATATGCCTAAGCTTTTTAAAAATTGCAATGATACAATGAAACAAGGAATAACATACAGCAGGAGAAATGTACTTAATTGTAGTACAGATTCAGATTTATAATAGGCTTATTCACCTCCCAGGACAGGGGAGGAAGGGATGCTGTTCCCTGAGTGCATACTTTGGTGTCTGTCATTTCATGTTCCTCTCTTTAGACCTTGCCGGATCTGGCCTTAATGCTGTGACTCATGAGCCTTTTGGTTTTTGGGGACTAGGGCTAGCAACCTTGGCTCCCTATGTAAGTTCTAACCTGGTTTGAAATCTGTAGCTACACTGATCTTTTTTTTTTTTTTTTTTTTTTTTTTGACAGGCAGAGTGGACAGTGAGAGAGAGACAGAGAGAAAGGTCTTCCTTTGCCGTTGGTTCACCCTCCAATGGCCGCCGCTGCAGCCGGCGCACCGCGCTGATCCGATGGCAGGAGCCAGGATCCAGGTGCTTTTCCTGGTCTCCCATGGGGTGCAGGGCCCAAGCACCTGGGCCATCCTCCACTGCACTCCCTGGCCATAGCAGAGAGCTGGCCTGGAAGAGGGGCAACCGGGACAGAATCCGGCGCCCCAACCGGGACTAGAACCCGGTGTGCCAGCGCCGCAAGGTGGAGGATTAGCCTATTGAGCCACGGCGCCGGCTCTACACTGATCTTAGATGGTAGATTGGAGGCCTGTAGTCCAGCTTTTTCTCCCACTAGAGAAATCTGAGAAAAGTTGATCTGTTAATCCCTAAAGAGATGTTAGAGTTTGAGGGGCTTAGTAAGCACCTGTTGTCTTTCCTATTGATGATCTAATTGAGAAGTAAGAGCATAGAGAAGTCAAATGGAACACTAAAACATCACCTGAATCACCAAGGAAGTGGCTTTGGAGAATATGATGTTATCTGTGGACTGGTGGGCTTTGTACTCCTGAACCCCAGAATTAGGCAGGGTAAGGAATCAGGGTAAAGACTTCACCAGAGGGCAGAGCTTTGCCAGGAATCATGGGTAACATTGAGAGCCTAGAGCAGGGAGTGTGCCCCCTGTAAGAGGAGTGGAGAGGCAGGGCTACATGTGTCCAGTTTTTCCTATAATTAAATTCAAATAAGTTGTATCACTTACATGGACAGGAACAAGTGAGAGTGGAAGAGGGAGACAGGGATGTTAATGCAAATAGAGATTCTTCCACCCAGAAAGGCACAAAAGTGGGAGGGGCTTTCTCCTTACTCCATCAATAAGAAACTAGAGCGTACCAGGAAAGTAAGACGACAGCTTAAATGTGGGTCTACTACTTCGTTTTCCTTTAGATGATAAGTGTTTCCTTAGATAAGCAGACATATTCTAAATGTCTTTTAAAGTTTGTTTGACAGGCAGAGAGCAAGTGAGCTCCTCCATCTTTTGGTTTACTCCCAAGATGCAGACAGTGGCTGGGGCTGGGCCAAGCTGAAGCTAGGAGGCAGGAACCCAATTATTTGAACCATCACTGCTGATGGCTGGAGTCTGCATTAATAGGAAGCTGGAGCCAGGAGCTGGTACTGGGACTCAGACCCAGGCATGTCAGTGTGGGGTCTGGGTGCCTCAGCCACTAGGCAAAGAACTTGATTGCTGGGCATACTCCATTGATTTTAGTACTTTATACCTTGCTAATTCTGTAACCTTGGTCTTTGTTCTTAACCTTAGAGTGTCTCCTCCTCTCTGAATTGAGTATCGTGACACCAACCTCATAGAGCTGTAAGAGTTCAAATACATGAACTAAAATCGTGTTGCTTGCCATCTCATATCTTGTGTTCCTTCACCAACAATTTGAACGTTTTTTTGCTTAGGACAAATTTTTTAAATTTCTTATGGACAATTTTGTATATATGTTGACACAGAGAATTATGATCTTTCTTAAGAGATGAAAAGGTACAGATGTAAGGTTCACCTCTGAAACAGAAGATTCATGAACCAAGCTGGTAAGAGAAATCTCTACAGTTGGCATAGTCTCAGTTCCACTTTGGGTATTCAATAAGTATTGTCCTCCTTTATTGGATTGCTCTTTGGTAGTGAACAGAATTGTCAATAGATAGGAAAAGAGGTTTTTGTACGACTGTGGTTCCTTGTGTTCTCCTTGAATGTGATCTGTACATTTAGCAGCATAGACCTAAATATTTTCCATAGTGCGTGAACGTTAAAATTTTGTCAGAGGATATGAAAGAGCAGGTGAGTGAGTGTTGTTAGGAGGAGAGGGAGCTTAGCTCAAGCGGAATGGGAATTTATATGCACAGATAGGCTTTCAGTGAGGAAGGCTGTCGAGCAGGTTGCTTGGCCAGCTGTCAGAAGGGTTTGCTCCATCGACATCAGGGGAGCGATGGTGGAGCTGCAGAAGAATCACTGAGTAGTATAGCACAGCACCAGTCCCTCTGAAAATCCTGCAGGAGCCAGCCCGGTTTTGCTGACTGCACAGTATGCCTTTCAATTACTCTGTCTTCACTGAAATACTCCTTTTTAATTTTATTAAATTTACTTCTTATATTAAGAACTGTGTTTTTACACTTGCCAATGGACATTTAAAATGTGCAACTAATTTGTTTTATTTTTTTATAATGCCTCATTAGAACTCAGTTGAGCAGTAAAGATGTGCGTGATATGGTTAGTTGAAAATAAGGATGTGAAAGCCAAGGGGAGAACAGGTTGGGACTGAATCTGGCTCTTGCTTTGCAGTGAGGGTCCAAGTGAAAATTCCTCATGGGCATTGGTCTTTCTACCTTTGATGTGGGAGAACAGAAGTTAAAGAGAGCTCTGGGTTTAATAAAGCTTTTTCAAGAAATAAAAATAAAGTTAGAATCGCATCTCTTGATTTTTTTAAAAATATCTTGTTTCCTGCATGATAATAAAACAGCCTACTCTGAGAAGTCAGCAGGTGTTTGCGTGACTTCAGTAGCAATCACCCAACTGCCATAGCCCATAATCAAGCTTGCAAGAACCATGTGCACCGCGCTGCATGAGAGGCAGAGTGAAGTGCTTAATGTGCCACTCCACTGATGTGAGAGGGGAGCACATGTTGAAGACGGGGCTTCTGAATTGCAGTCTTCATTTGGCATCTCTTATCTACAGCTGCTCCTGGGTGTTTGCCCTATGCAACTGTGTCCTGCAACATTAGAGCTTCTGACGTAGACAACCTGTTTGCACCCTTGGTTCGCGGAAATCTTCATGGTTTGTTTTAGAGAAAGAGGTAAACAGTCCCAGTGGTAGGACCACCTCCTAGAACGTTGTGTTCATTTCTGGGTGGAGCATGTACAAGCTGAAGGCTGGTAAAGTCATTCAGTTGTGTCCTGGGTGTACCCATTGAAGAGCCAATGGTTAGTTAATTGATAAAAGAAAGGATTTACATAAATGAAGTCCTGCAATAGATATGTAGGAGATACATAAGTCTAGGTCACCTAAAGGGATGGTTCAAGGACCAGTGGACTGAATTCTGCAGAGAGGCAGTACTGAATAGGAGAAGACTTTCCTTATTGATGGAAATTCTATCAAAACTAGGTAGTGAGATCTCTGTGTTGTAGATGTTTTAAGATTTTTTTTTTTTAACCTTGGTCTGAGTTCTGCCACAAGCAGAATCTAACACAAAGCCATCTTTACATATAATCTGGGATGTGATTTCAGAGAGAAGGAGTGAGGGATGGGAGAATTAGGTGATGGAGGAGGGCGAGTGTGTGTGGTTGAGTTGGGCAGTGCTAAGGGCTAAGGGCAGCCAGTGCTCAGTTCTGTGGGACTTTGCAAGGAGCTTCATGAAATGGGCCTCAGAACTATCTGTCTGTAGAATGAGAGGCTTCCATCCCCATCAAACAAAGATGACCCCACAGGTACTGATGTCCCAGTGCTTTGTGGTGCACATGTATGGGTGCTGGGTGCTGAGCAGGTTTCTATAGGCTCTCATGCTGTGGTGTCAGAGTCTAGGATAGGAATGTTGATGCTCTCCTTGGCTGAAATGGTCTGATTGCATGGAATTAGTGTCTTAGAGCCGTGGATACACTTCGACGGGACATAGGGATTTGCAAGTGGTGCACAAGAGGTACCTAACAGGGGTTGGCCCCTTTCACCATTACTCAGCTGCCTTGTGCTCTGTTAAATACAGTCTACTACAGCATGCCATCTCAGGTTAAAGGGCTCTGTGTCAGCCTTATGAATGAGTCATAGTTGGTGATGAATTCTGGTCTTTTCACTTCATAAACTGTCGGATTATTTTGTTGGGCCTGCCATAGCAAAATACTCCAA
This sequence comes from Oryctolagus cuniculus, assembly GCF_964237555.1. Lineage (NCBI taxonomy): Eukaryota > Metazoa > Chordata > Mammalia > Lagomorpha > Leporidae > Oryctolagus > Oryctolagus cuniculus. The sequence goes on from NC_091449.1 coordinate 60,483,806, forward strand.
GCTGGGGGGCTTAATACAATGGAAATGTATTGTTTTTGAGTTCTAGAGTTGCAAAGTCTGAAATGAAGGCATTGCTGGGGCTGTGCTCCCTCTAAAACCTGTAGGGTAGGATCCTTCCATGCCTCTTGCAGCTTCAGTTAGCCCTGGGATGTCCCCTGGCTTGCCCTGACGTCATTTCCACCTCTGCCTGTGTCCACACGAGATATTCTCCTTGTCTCTCTGCATGTTGTCTTTCCTCTTTGTGTCCACACTTCTCAGTTCTTAAAAGCACCAGTCACATTGGGTTAGAGCTCACCCTAATGACCACATTTTAACGTGTGTAACCTCTGTGTGGGCATGGTTTCCAAGTAAAGTCACATTCAGAGTCAGTAGGGCTTAGGACTGCAACATTCCTTTATCCAGGGAACAGAAGTCAAACCCCCCACAGTGATGCTATAAAGGAGGTGTTGTTTCCCATTGATGCAACCCAGATTCATAGAATTCATTCAACAAATACTTAATGAACAAGGACTCTGGTCTGCCATGTCTTTGGATCTGGAGATTCATCAATGAACAAAATGCCCCTGCAGAGCTTGCTGTCTCATGGAGCATGGTTTTCAGAATTCTCGCTCTTACGTTGTGTTTCTGTCACCCACGAAGAACTAATAAGAGAACTGGCTGCCTTGAGCAAATGAGTTCTCAGTCTTGGTGATTGCTTATCTAAGATGCTGCAGAGGCAACTAAATGGCGGAGCAGGGCTGTGGACTTGTAATGGTTAAGGTCCCTTTCTAACACTGAGATGGTCTGATTGCACCCTTGGACTTGTTCTGGGGCTGTATTTTGTCAAGTATACAATACCTCATTCTGTTTATCTTTCAGAAGAATAAAGTGTTTTCACAGCTTTCTGCTTAACAAAAAAATCTAAGACTGCTGGATTTTAACCTTTTCTTTTTTGCATCCTGTACTGTTTTGTGAATATAATGGAACCTCTGGCCCCTTTCCACAGGGAGAACATAACTGTATTCATAGCATTTGTGTATGATTTGGGGGGAGAGGAAAGGATCGGTCATGGACACTGAATTAAGAAGTCCTGATACTTTTAGGAATTTTAATCTGGAGTAGCAGCTAAATACCTTTGCTTTAGAGTAATTTTATTCATCAAAATCCATTGACTTGAATAGGATTAGAAATATGCCTAGAAATGTTTTTGTTATTTTCAATTGTAATGGGCACTTTTCTAATTGAACTTCATCAGCATGTAATCAGTAAAATATTTTTCATTTCAGAATTCTATTTTGCTAAACAATAGAAATTTCCTAAATAACGGGCAAGTAAGGAAAAAAAAATTCAGCTACTGACAGCCTGTCATAGTTGAATCTAAAACCTAGAGGCAAAATACATATATTCTATGTATTTGCCATTTCTAGTCCCTGGATTTCTAAATTCTTCCTTATAAAATTTTAACTTTTCTTCTTTTTTGAAAGATGGGGCCCCCTAATTACTGACTTTTTTCTATTGATAATCTCTTAACAGATTTGATTTTTCCGCTAAAGATAATTATTGAAATGCCTCTTCTGGTGACCAATACATATAATTAAAAACACTAGAAAGATTTGGTATTAGAATTAGGTAAACCTCCAAGATCAACCTTTAGTGTCATATTCATGGAAGGTACAGTAAAAATATTTACAAAACTGGATTCAGGCCTTGTGACACTTTGAACAGCTTTTCAAAGTGAAATAGTTACTGTTTGTGGAAATTGAAATTACTCTATAGCATGATGAAAAACTAACATTAGTTTACTTAAAACAAAACTGTATAGCAGTGTATGCTTATAGGTTTAGGATCTCCTCAACCAAATATGCAGTAAATGCAATGAAAACCTTTGTAAAAACATCATCATGCTGTAAAAGAATGCGTAATGCCAATACCCACTAGTAGCTGTGTGTCCAGAACTGCTTGTCATTTTCAAAATTATATTCATGATATCTTGCTGGTCATTCACCTTGGATCTGATCACTGGGGTAGCCTGTCAGGAAAGCACTGTCTTGGGCAAGTGTTATGGGTAGAGCTTTGCCCGAAGTCATGATTATGGGTGAGTAACTTTAAATGAATCCCTTTGATACATGATATTGTGCTACTTCCGACAGAAAGATGGAATCAGTGCTGTTGACTACACTGGAGGTTTGCATTCTTAAAATTTCTTGTTTAGGCTGATCTGAGCAAAGATGTTCAAATTTCTATTTATTTTAGCAAAATGGAGTTACTGCTATGCTGAAGGAATATTTTTAGCTAAGTAATTTACTTAGAAACTGCCTTATTCAATACTTGATGTAAAATTTGAGGTAAAACACATAGCATCATATGACATGGGTTCTTACATTAACATTTTGTTGGATTGGAAACAGAGTCAACACATTAGTCATCTTAATTCATTTAAGTTGGCTTTCTCCAGAATTCTGAGATCCAAAAACAACACATTTGTCAATTTTACACACATCGAGAGAGGCAAGATGTACTTTATAGTTAAGTATCTAGCTTTTCCAGTGCAAAGCCAACTTATAATAAGTTGAATGAAATTCTTGGTGAAACAAACATAATATGCAGATGAGTAGTTAAACTATTTTTTTTAAACAAGATTCTCTCTATGTATGGTCTCATAGAAACTTGTGCATTGCTTACAGCTAAACTGTCTGTTTTCCATGAAACTTCTGAACTTGGCTGTAGTGATTATTGGCATTTCTTTCAGAGAAAATGTGTAGGTAAAGGTGACCTTCCTGTCTTTCCAGGCTTGTTCTTTTCCAGGTTGGTTTAGAAGTAAATGTTAGAAGAGCATTATCGGCCGGCACTGCGGCTCACTAGGCTAATCCTCCGCCTTGCGGCGCCGGCACACCGGGTTCTAGTCCCGGTCGGGGCGCTGGATTCTTTCCTGGTTGCCCCTCTTCCAGGCCAGCTCTCTGCTGTGGCCATGGAGTGCAGTGGAGGATGGCCCAAGTGCTTGGGCCCTGTACCCCATGGGAGACCAGGAGAAGCACCTGGCTCCTGGCTTCGGATCAACGCGGTGCACTGGCCGCAGCGAAAAAAAAAAAAAAGGCATTATCTATTCCAGGGGTCAGCAAACGATGGTACGTGGGAACATGCATCCCTCCTATGCCAGTTTTTTGTAAATCAAGTTTTACTGGATCACCGTGTGCTCCCTCACTCATGTATTGTTCACTGCTTTCGTGTTAAAACAGCACAACCAAGCATTTGTGTAGAGACCATATGGACGGAAAAGTCCGCCATGTTTACTGTCTGGCTATTCATAGAAAACACTTGTAAACTCCTGGTTTATTCTATGCTGTCCACTTAAGGAAACCTCTGATAAATTTTAGAGTTGTTAAAAAAGGGAAGTTCATCTCTCCTAAGGAATCAATAAACTGTTTGCATTTAATGAGAACACTAGAAAGTATACACTGAATGTCTGTTAAATAAAATGCTTGGGACCAAAAGTGTTTGTGATTTGGAGTTTCTTAAAAATTATTTTGGGGGGCTGGTGCTGTGGAGCAGTGGGCTAAAGCCCTGGCCTGAAGTGCCAGCATCCCATATGGGCGCCAGTTCTAGTCCTGGCTGCTGCTCTTCCAATCCAGCTCTCGGCTGTGGCCTGGGAAAGCAGTACAAGATGGCCCAAGTCCTTGAGTCCCTGCACCCACATGGGAGACCCGGAAGAAGCTCCTGGCTTTGGATCAGCACAGCTCTGGCTATTGTGGCCATCTGGAGAGTGAACTGGCGGATGGAAGACCTCTCTCTTGGTTTCTGTCTCTCCATGTAATTCTATCTTTCAAATAAATAAAATAAATCTTTTTTTTAAAAAAAGTATATTGGTATATTTACGTAAACATAATGAGATACTTTGGGAGGAGACCCAAGTCTAAATGTAAAATTCATCTAGGATTCATGTATGTCTTAGACACAGCCTGAAGGTACTGTTATGCAATATTTTTAATTGCGCCTTAAGTTTCATTGTATGGAATTTTCCATTTGTGACAATCTGTCAGTGTTCAAAATATTCTGGAATGTGGATCTTCTTGAATTTTGGGTTCTCAGATAAGAGATGTTGAACTCGTATCTATTTCCTTTCCTTATTTAGTTACCAGGAATCTCAGAACTAACATTTAAGTACTGGAGTAGATAACTAACATACTTCAGATTCTAGGTAGTTCAGCTATCTTCTCCTTAACACGGGGACACATTTTCACTTGCTTAAAAAGTCAGTATTGTCAGGAATAATTTACCTACAGTAGAACTCGTACATTTTAATTGTACACATGAGTGACTTCACAGATGTGTTACACACATAGGCCAGTGCTCCTGTCAAGCTAAAGAGCATTGTATCTGCTGTCCCTCTGTCCCAGACAATTTGTCAGTCTTCCCCACCCATCCTGTTTCAGGTACCTACTGATATTTTCCAAACCCTCTGCTGTCTATAGGTGTTTATTACACTGTTTTAAATACCATTTGAAAGTAGTTGGAGGTGCCAGTGATTCATAGTTGAACAGCATAGCTAGTGGGCAGTATGAGATTTATCTGTTTTGTTTAGTTTTCTGCTCAGATTTTTAGGTTTGCATTGGAGGATTTGAGACAAAACAAACATGGAGAACATTCCAGCTGGTGCTGTGTTTCTACGTAGTAACTGCATTCAGTTTTCCTATTGGCACTTTAGAGTACTTCTAAATATTCCCCTTTAACAGATAAAGAAACCGAGTTTCATAGGAATTAAATAGATCAGTTTGTTAAGGCTGTCTTAATAGTTCTAATTGGGTGGCTTCAAGAGGGGACCTCAGTGTCTCATGGTTCTGGAGGGCAGAAATTGAAAGTTAACGTGTTGGCAAGGCTGGTCTTCTCAGGCCTGTGGGGCTAGGATCTGCTCCAGGCCTCCCCACCGTGCTTGTAGGTGGCTGCCTTCCTGTCCACAAGGTGTTCTGTCTATTAGTAAGGACGCAAGTCCCGATGGGTATGTTACCTTACCTTGGAAATTGATCACCACCTTACAGAGGCCTTGTCACTCAGTAAGGCCACATTCTGAGGTACTGAGGATTAGGATTCAACCTATGAGTTTGTTTTCTCCAGGAGGGGAGGAGAGAGACACAATTCAGTCTATAGCATTAGTATCATAGCAGAGCAGAGTCCTGACTCAGGTCCTGCTGACCCCAGTGAGTAATCCTTAAGCTGCTTCTCTGAGGATCTGGTGTGATTTCAATAACAAAGTGATGGAATGCCTTTAGCTTTTGGGCTTTTTAAATGATAGCAGGATGGTGCTAGCAAGAGGTGTGTACATATTACCCTGCTGTGCCCTTTGGGAAATCCAGGAATAGGAGAGGAAACAATGAGCACCTTTGCCAAGAAGGGAGCTCTAAGGAGCCTTAGAGGTGCCAGGTCCTGAAGGCCCTTGCACTTGCTGTTTGTCCTAGCTCATGTGCGTGTTAATTTCCTAACTTGTGCAGTACACCAGCATCACGTACTATGGTGTTCAGAGTTAAATGATACCATGATGTGATTATCATCTGAATATGAAGCCCTAGACAAAACCTGTTGATAGGGTAGGTGAGTTTTGGACATGGGCTAGTCATTGTCAACTTTGAAGGAGCATCTGAGAACCCCAGAGGCTTGTGAGAACCCAGATAGCCAGAGTCTCTCACTCAGCAGGTCTGGGGCGGGATCTGAGAATTGGCATTTCTAACCCATTTGTTCTTAGGTGATGCTACTGTTGCTGGTCTGGTTATCACATTTTGAGAAGCAAGAAACTATATCTGTTCCTTTTAAATTTTTTTTTTTTTTTTTTTTTTTTTTGCGTGAGAGGCAAAGAAACAGCACGTGAGCGGAGTACTCCGATTTGCTGGCTCGCTCCCCAGATGCCCCCAATGGCCAGGTCTGGGCTGGGGCCGGATCCAGGGATTGGGAACACAATTCAGGTCCGTCCCATGGTTGGCAAGGACCTGATGACTTGAGCTGTCACTGTGTCTCCCAGGGTCTGCGTCAGCAGGAAGCTGAGTCAGGAGCTGGAGCTGGAAATTGAATTCCAGCACTCAGCTGTGCGATGTAGGCATCCTAACCACTAGGCTAGATGTCTGCTCCTTAGTTCTCTTTCCATTGCAGATCTGTTTCTCCGTTTTCTTTAGAGAAACTCCAAGGAGAGATTGCAGATTACGGATGGATGTTCCAAGCACTCCACCTTAGTTGTTGCCCTAATTTGGGGAAGACGTGAATACTTGGATCTTATTTCCCTGGTGGTTGGAGCCAGGCAGCTGAGGGCACATTGCCTTCCTTCTTTAAAGAAGACCTGGTCAAAGCAGTAGTTGATTAGTCTGTTGGGGTTGCCATAACTGAATACCACAGACTGGGTGGCTTAGATAACAAGAATTTATTTCTCAGAATTTCAGAGGCTGGAAGTCCAAGATCGAGCTATCAGCAGGGTTGGGGTTTCTATGGAGGCTTCTCTCCGTGGCTTGAAGGTGACAGGCCTTTTCTGTGTATCTTCATGTGGTCTTCACTCTGTAGGCCCCCAAACTTGGAGTTCCTCTCTGTCCAAAGGATACCACCAGTCCTGTTGGGTGGACTTAGAACTCCTGTTACCCTTAATTACCTCCTTAAGACCCTCTCTTCTAATCAGTCATGTTAGGGATTAAAGCTTCAAACATAGGAATGCGGAGGAGTGGAGGACGGTTCAGTCCATAACAACCAGCAAGACTCCTGATGTTTGCTCCAACAGTAAATTCTTCGATTCATGCTTATTTCATTTACTTTTCGTTAGCTGTCTCAAAGCACTGAAGAAAGTCAAGTACAGCTTCTTTTGACAGAGACTCTAAAGTGTGGTGTGCTTGCAGGCAGACTGCACATTTGAGCCAAATAAAAATTCTAGTTGAGCACGCTTCCTCAAGCGCTCAAATCCAGGAGGGAAAATCTCCGTTGGAATCTTTTGTGGCTGTTCCCTGTACCGGGAGCTGGGACCCCTCCTGGCAAGCAGTTTGAGTGGAAGCTCTGTGCAAGCCAGAATCCTTTGTTAGTGCTCTCTTCTTTTTCAATTGAAGTTGAGCCTAATCCCTGATCCTTCACATTACCTGTGTTAGAACTCCTACCGGGACTTCTTGGCCCAGAAGCTGCTAGGTGAGGAGAGCTGAACAGAAATTGGCAGCTGGCTGAGTCTCCGGAAGTCAGGCAAAATCAGCCCCAGCTGGAAGGCACTCCATGCATCACTTATATTCATGTCAAGCAGGTGTCTGATCTCAGCTGATGGTTAGATTACAAGTTTCCTAAGAGATATAGATTTTAAAATTGGTATGTTTTGCCAGTCCCTCATCACGGCATTCCAAAACAAAATGTTTTCAAACCGAAACCTATTTTCTCTGTCCTCCTTCTGAGTGAGACTGATCTTGTTCGCTGAGGTAGCTTAAAATGTGATAGTTTCTCCTCCCAGATGTCCCATGGAGACCCAGGCACTGTTGTTGCCAAGGGGTGAGTTCTATCAGAAAGGTCAAGGTCAGAGTGGTGATGACTCTTGGTGCCTTGCTCTGTGCATCCTGGCATGTGAAGCAGGTGTCGCTGAAGAGGTCAATTTGAAACCCAGTGTTCCTGGTGCCTTTAACTGGGGGCTGTTGGCGTCTGCTTAGCTATTTCAAGAGATCTGACCAGACAGAGGAACTTGAACCTTCCAGAAAAGGGGAGGGGGCATTGTGGCTTGCTTGGTTAACCTGACACTTGAGATACCTGTATCCCATTTGAGAGTGCCTGGCCTCTACTTCCAATCCACCTTCCTGATGATGTACCCTGGGAGGAAGCAGATGAGGGCCCAGGTGCTTGGGTTCTTGCCATGTTTGTGGGAGAGCCAGATGCACTTGCTGTCTGCTGGCTTTCGCCTGGCCCAGCCCCAAATGTGGCATTGGGGGAGTAAGCCAGTAGATGGAAGATCCCCCCACCCGCCTCGGTATCTGTGTACATGTGTCTTTCCCTCTCTGTCTCTCTCTGCCTTTGAAATATATAAATGAAATTAAAAACAGTTATAAAACTATTTCAAAATTTTAAGTTGAATTTGAGATTGTGTTAGTTGGTGTTTAAAACAACCCAAGAAGCACATGGAGCCAAGCCACTGTTATTTTTTGTTTTATAAAATCTAATTATATTAAAGATAATACCTAAGATTGTGATCTAGTTCTTACAGATTATCAGTGATGCAAAATGATTGCAAGGGGAGGAATATCCTTTAATTAGATTTTTTTTTACTTTAGTTTGCTTTAAAAATTTTTAACTTTTGCTTCCTATTGTATGTTTAGAGCAAATCGTTCTTTTTTAGTCATTACTGCTTCCTGACCAATCAAAATAAATGTCCGCTTATCAATTTGTTTGGAATTGTCGGAGTCATTGATTTTCAACAAGGTCATGGTGGCAGGAAGAGCATGAAGTTAATGGAACTCTCAGGCGTGCATCTGGCTTTGAAGACCAAATTTCGGTCATATTTTTGAGAAGTTGCATCTTAAAAAGTTAAACGCAATGAGAATGAAAAGTCAATTTGGCCACTTTAAAAGTGAGCCTCCAAAAAGTGCTGAATTTTCCCAACATTGTGTTTTGAGCACTTCCGCATGACTTTGGAAGCATAAAGAATTTAATCTTTTTAAGAGGCAAAGTAATATACCACTTTTTTTAAAGGTGAGGGCCAAGGTCGATCTGAAATTAAAAAAAAAAAAAAGTGCTTGAATTAGAATTGTGCTTTGTCCACACTGACCCTGCAGTGCAGCTGGCTTTGTGCTTCTGGGAGCACTTGGTGGAATGAAGAAGGGCTTTTTTCTTGATTTTCTGTTTTACATTTTTTTTTCTTAAACAATTCCTTCTTAATTGATAAGAGTAGAAAAGTGTGTTAGGCAGGCTGATCATGGCCCTGTTGGTCATGAAAAAAGTGAAAGGGGTCCCTTTTTGGACAGTGTACGTCCAGGATCCTCACGATGGACCGGTTTGCTCCAAATCGTAAAGAATCCTGTCTGTGGCAGACAGGAGAGTCACAGAGTCGTCCTTAGTGAAAGGAAATCCTCTCACAGCTGTGAAAACAATGAAATGCTCAGTAATGTGATGCAGTGCTCTTGCAAATTCAGAGGGCTCCTCTCTTCCTGTAGAAGTGACTAGAGATTCACCCATCAAAGTAGAGAAGAAAACAAAACTTGAGGGGTAAATGTTTCCACTTCAACATCCAGAACCACTTTGCTTCTCTTAGTATTTGCTGGTACCAGTTCAGGAGTACAAGTGGTGAGACCGTGGGTATGTGTGTCCTATGTTAGTCTGTGAAAGGCTCACCCTTGGAAGACCTTGTTCCTGAGCCAAACAGCGTGTGTCCAGTGTGGAATTGTGGAGCCTTCACGTTCTTTCTTAAGAATGCTGGAGAGGCAGAGGCTGTATTTTGTTGTACAGCTTTAACAGACATACTGATCTCTACATCAAAACAAAACAAAGCACCAAAACTGGATTTGAGGTGTTTTTTTTTTTTTTTTTTTAAACCTGAAGCCTAATGTCTTTTTTTCCTGTTTTCTTTTTTAATACAAAAACTCTACTTTGATGTTAATTACTCTTTCCTGGGGGAGAGGTGTCTTCATAATTGATTTTAATAAAAATAGTTCCTTAAAATTTGTCATTCAAGCCTTTTGGAAACTGAAGAAAAAATGTACACATGACTTGTAATTTGACCTAAGGTATGAAGGTTGCCTTTTATAGATTGGAAAGATAGAGGTGAGGTTAAATTAAGTCTGTAAGTTATTGACCTTGGAAGAATGTCCAGAGGAGTGTTAATATATTAGTTATCCAATCTTGTAGGTCTTACTTGGAGAACTGTTTATGAAAACAGAACTGTTAATTCTGAGCCCCTTTGTGAGATATTTAATAAGAGTATAAAATTTGATAATATGTAACGGTTGGTAGATGGCTTTTTTTCCCCCAAGATTTAGTTGTTTGAAAGACAAAGTTACAGTGAGGCAGAGGCAGAAAGAGGTCTTCAATCCACTGGTTTGCTCCCCAAATAGCCATAATGGCTGGAGCTGGGACAATCCAAAACCAGGAGCCTGGAGCTTCTTCCTGGTCTCACAAACAGGCACAGGGGCCCAAAGACTTGGGCCATTTTGTACTGCTTTCCCAGGCCATAGCAGAGAGCTAGATCAGAAGTGGAGCAGCTGGGACTCAGACCAGCACCCACATGGGATGCTGGCACCGCAGGCGATGGCTTTATCTGCCATACCACATCGCCGGCCCTGGTGGATAGATTTCATAAAGTATGTTTGTGTAATGAAGAAGAGTCCTCAGCTCTTTGCGTTAACATGATGGCACAGAGATAGAGGCATTGCTAGGCTGTTGACATTGATGCCATGATGTATGGACCATTGCTCTCTCTTTTAGAAGGACAATGGCTTAGTAAACTGTAGCTTAAATTGTACAAATGCTGAGCATGGAACCATACGAAATATATGTCATTGTGTTTCAGAGTACGTTCCAAAGTCTATCCACCATGTTTGACAGTTGAGGCCCTGGTAGGTGAGAAGCTGATCAAAGGATTCCAAGTTGATTTCTTGCACTCTCACGGAGCTTCTCTAGTTTATGTCTTTAACCCTAGAGGAAGGAAAAACTGTTTTCCTCTATAACCTTACACAGAACACTTCTGACACAAAATGTGTGGATTTCCCCCTCAGGTTCAGTACTTCTCCAACTCCATGATATCAGCTGGGAGCCCTACACTTCAGTTAAGACACACCGGCGCCGCGGCTCACTAGGCTAATCCTCCACCTAGCGGTGCCGGCACACTGGGTTCTAGTCCCTGTCGGGGCGCCGGATTCTGTCCCGGTTGCCCCTCTTCCAGGCCAGCTCTCTGCTGTGGCCCGGGAGTGCAGTGGAGGATGGCCCAAGTGCTTGGGCCCTGCACCCCATGGGAGACCAGGATAAGTACCTGGCTCCTGCCATCGGATCAGCGTGGTGCGCCGGCCGCAGTGCGGCATCCATTGGAGGGTGAACCAACAGCAAAGGAAGACCTTTCTCTCTGTCTCTCTCTCTCTCTGTCCACTCTGCCTGTCAAAAAAAAAAAAAAATTGTATTTCTTACTGTGTCACAGGATCATAGACCCTCAGCGCCATGGTGATGGTGCTGGTAGGGGACGTCTGAGCTGGGGTGCCCCTGCCTTGAACTCACCGCACTTCTCACTGGGCTCTTTCGCTTTTTTCATTCTCATTTTGTGAGTCCTTAAACTATTAGAATCATGGGTTTTCTCTTACATGGAATGAAAACAGTGATGCTTCATAGGGTTTCTGCAAAGAACATCTTGGAACTAGTGAATGCAGAAAGCACTTGGCATGGTGCCCAGCACACAGGAACCCGCGCCAGGCCCCCTTCCTACCTGGCATTTCGGCAGTCTTCTCTGCAGATCACGATCCTTAGAAAACATTGTTTGGGGTAGGAATAGATTCTTGTTGTCTTTTCTCACTTGCCTTGATTGCTGTGTATTAAAATTCATAAAGGCCTATAAATTATCAATTAGGTGTCATTCAGTTTGTTATTTTTAGTTCTTTCTCTAACAGGCATGCATGCATGTGTTAAAAATTGAAATAGCATAAACATTATAAGATGCATAATGTCTCCCTTGCCCCTAACCAATAGCTGTCCTTCGAAGTCATTGCTGTCAGTTCCCATTCTAGCATATACCTCCTCTATTTCTTGTTTCGCAGGCACGCTCTTCTGTACTTGGATTTTTGTAAAGAATATAACATGGGGATGTTTGCTTGCATCTCCCTATCTCACCTCATTCTTTGTAAGTGCAGCACAGCATTTTGTTCTATGCATGCCATATAATTTATTTAATCTAATTGATGGATATTTAGGTTGATGGCAGATTACTTTTTTTCGCCTTGTGCAAACAATGCTGTGTTGAGCATTCCCCCTGCATTTTTGCCCGTACAGATAAGGCTATTTAAAGGATAAATTTCTGGTTGTGGAATAGCTGGGTCAAAGAGCATCTCCATTTAAAATTTGATTGATATGACCCAATTGCCCCCTCCAATGTTGAGCCATTTTATATCCCTTTCCCCTTATTAATAAATGAAGTTGGCTTGTTCCCCCACATCTTTACCAACATGGATACTGCTCAGTGGCATTTCCTTCCAGAATCTGTCTTCGCCATGTTGATCATTAACTTTGGGCACTTTGCTGCCTGTGATTTCTCACCAGGACTGTCATTGGCAGGGCAGATGAAAACTCAACCACGCAGCACAGTAGCAGCATGAGTAGCCAGCCCGGGGTCAGTGTGGCCTCTTGAGAAATCTCATGGTCACTTGGAATTTATTATGTAGCTTCACAAAACATGACAGCCTCGGCCTTGTACTGCACAAAGCACATAGGTGCAGCCCGGCGAGGTTTGAAAAAGATGTTCCCTCGTGAACACACCCATTTCCCCCTTCTGTGTTCACATCTCTTGAATTGGTAAATAAACCTATGGCACAGTCAGATTATGAGGGGTGTTTAGTAAGTTCTGCATAACACTCACTGCTCACTGTACATAACATCCATTTAAAAGCAGGGCTGCTTGCGAGTTAGTTTCCTCTGTTTAGAATTACTGATCTTCAGGGTTGGCAGCTATGGATCATGTTGAGTGAGAGCACTTTCTAGCTCTTAGGAACTCAGAATGATGTAATTGAAATGGTGTGGAAGGTACATGTGATACTTGAAGTAAATAAGGTAACTGCAGAGGCAGTGGCATGGGCTGGCCACTGCAGTTGTGGTATTAACCTGTGGCCATGACTGTATGTCCTAGAACTTGATCTGATAAGCCCCAGGAGAGTTGTATTTCCACAAGAAGGTGAATGTTATGTCATTCTCATTTCATTTACATTAATCAGGTCACTTTGGAAAGTATAGTTGTTGTACCTTCAAGAGGGTGCAGGAGAAACTCCTATCCTTAAAAGCTAGTAGTTGATGAACGGAAAAGCTGTCTCCAAATTTGGATTGTTGCTAAGTCTAACTCAGGCTAAAGGAGTTGGCTTAACTTCATGCTCTCTGTGTGACTGCAGGCCTCCAGGGAGGAAGAGGATATGTACTAGAAGCTTTGGCCACTTGTTACTAGATCCTGAAGTTGGCTTTAGTGTTGTGTTTTGGTTGTGTGGGGGATGGGGATCCCCATCTCTGTGGCCTTTTAATTGTGTGCAGTTACAAGTAACATTTGTCTCCAGTGCCTCACAATTATAAATTAATAATAACTATCCATTAGAAATTGTGGGCGTATTGAGCCCCAACTCCTCTGGGCATCTTAATAAAAATGATAATTAAAACCATAATTTAAAGTAAATGGGGATACTGCCCAAGTACATCTACAATGTAGAAAAATTAAGAAACTCAAACCAAGGAACCGTCCTGGTGTTGAAGAAGGAAATTTCCTTATTCTTAGCTCTTGATTCTGTGGGTGCTTTGTCAGTATTTGTGGGGACCAGGATCTGACTCTGATGGTCCTTGTACCTGAGAAATCTGGGGGAAGCTGTCTCCCCACCTGTTCAAACTGTAAGTGCGTCTCTTTGAATGCGGCTCCCTGCTCTGCATCCCTTTGCCACCACGCACAAACCTTCTGCTCCTTTCACATTCTCTGCCTGGGAAGAGGCATTGCCAGTCTCATCAGTGGCCCTGGGGGCACCTTGGAGACCTGCTGAATACTCCAAGCCTAGGTCTAGGCACTCACCATGTTTAGGGGATGTTTTGATCCCCAAGTGGCTTTCCAGTTGATCGCTTTAGCTGCTCCACTGAAGAAAGAGACTTGTCCTCTCAGGGGTAGTCGCAAGGCCTCAGTATCTTCAGTCAGTCCATCATCTAAAGGTCCATTAAGTGGGTAAAATAATAATTCATGGTGTTAATCCCTGTTCATTTCTTTCATTAGCTCCCACAGCCCGCATAGGAACCCCACAGTTGGAGCGTGATGTGTAGAATTTTCTCTCTATTGCATTTCCTGTACCTCATTCCCACGTGGCTGCTCACCAGGCCTTGATCATTATTTGCCCCATACCCTGCCTGTTTACTTGCTAGGTTGTTCTTTTTTTGCTTTTATCCCAGTGTAGTGCTTGGCCCAGAGTTTCTGCTGCCACCCAGCGCCACTTGGGAAATGCAAAGAATTGCACCACACATCCTGATTCTTGCAGGCCCTGGCATCATTGCCCTTGTGATTCTGTGACTGTGCAAAGCTATGTGCCACTGCCCAGTGTTTCCAGGTGTCTCTGTCATCCTGGTCCACTCCTGATCCACAGAATAGGATGGACACAGCCAAATACAGTCTCAAGGCAGGCTGGAGGAAACATTCTTTCAGAATAAGTGATTGGGATGTGAACATTAAGTTTGAGGACTCTTTTCTGGTAAGGCTTTAGTCATTATCTCTTAGAGGGTTCTTTTCCAGATAGCATCTGAGCATGAGATGTCTGCAGTGACCCAGTAGGCCATGCCAGCTGTGTGAGTGGTGACTTCCTGTGGCCAACATGCAAGGCCAATCCTTGTTTCCATTTAGCAGCATCTCCTCAGATCACCTGGCTGTCAGCAAGTGTGCTTGAAGTCCCTGTGTGCTCTGATCCTAAGTTTTTGTTAGGAAACTTGGACATCTAGGTTTGGTTTATGTGACCTCTCAACTTTAAAAAAAAATTATGAATTCGAAAGGCTGAGTGACAGGGAAGTTAGGGGAGAGGGAGATGGAAAAGCAGAGGGGAAGTGATCTCCCATCCACTGGTTCATTTCCCAGATGCCCACATCAGGTGGGGTTAGGCCATGCCAAAGCAAGGAGCCCAGCACTCCACTGGGGTCTCCCACATGGGTGGCAGGAACCCACACACTTGGATCACCCAATGCCTCCCAGGCACATTAGCAGGAAGTTGGATTGGAACCTGCAAGTAGCTAGGACTTGTACCAGACACTCATGTATGGGATGTGGATGTTCAAAGCAGCAGCCCAACCATCTCTACCATGGTACCTACTCCTCCCAAACTTTTAGTTCTGGGAGCTAATTTAAATTAGGAAGGCAGTGAGAAAAGAAAGCAAAAAAGGTAAGTCAGAAAGGAGAGAGGAAGTGAAGGGGAGTGGGAAACAAAATGCAAGTGGACAAAACAGGTTTCTGGGCTTGATTTATCCTGTAATCACTAGTGTGTAACCTCTCTTCTAGAGATTGAAAACTAGTGTAAGGTTAGTGGGCATTTAACTTTGTGTGGGTTTTTCCTGTTTTGTCATACTTGAATCTTCATAAGATGATTAATTGGAAGGCAGGAGAGAGAAAGAGATTGCGGTTGAGATCTTTGATCTGTTGGTTCACTCTCGAAATGGCAGTCTGGGCTCAGCCATCACCAGGAATTTCATCCTAATCTCCTACATAGGTGGCAGGGGCCCTATCACTTGGACCATCTTCTGCTTTCCCAAGGGCACTAACAGGGAGCTGGATTGGAAGCAGGGCAGCTAGGACTTGAACCAGCCATCTGATGTTGGATGCCAGCACAAGTGGCAGCCCTTATCCGTGGCCTCCCGGTGTTGGCCCCTGTACTCAGATCTTTGTATCTCAAGCCTAAGACCCCTGCCTGAGATAAAAACCTCCATGGCCACTTGCTTTTCTGATTGGGTTGACTATAACAAATGCTAGGGAACTGATGCTACCCTTTGTTTTAAAGTGTCTTCCTTTATTTTCTTCCATTATGCCGTTAAGCTGGTTCAATTTCAACATTGTCACAAAGTTAATTTTTTATAAGATGAATCAGGTTATTAAATTTAGTAAACCATTGCCTTCATTATTTTGTATAAACTTTGGCACTATGCAGAACTGGCTTAGCCCTGCTACATTTAGTTAATTAAACTGGCCATCAGCTGCAGCATTACAAGAATGAGGGATGCTGTCCTCATGGGGCTTTATCCAGAACTTTAGCAGTAGGTAGCATTATTAAACTTTTTTTTTTTTTATATAAAACTCCACACTCTAGAGATATGGTTCACCATAAAAGTGTTATTGTGCTTCCTGTTAAATCATCATCTTTTGAAATAACCACACTTTGTTTTTGCTGCAAAGTCAATTGTAAAGGATAAGAAAATGGAGTTGTCTATGCAGCTTTGAAAAGCAGATGAGCAATGCATAACATATCACGTAGATAAAGGAAGACTTAAGACCCAGATGCGATTTGACCAGACATGTGACAGCCACCTGCATCATACTGCAGCCAGGGATTATCTGGAGGAGAGAGGGTGCAAGCTTATGCTGGCAGATGTGTGGCTCTGGGGAACAAAACGTCATTTACCATAGGTTATTTTGTCAAAGTGAGACAGCATGACTTCACAGGTTTGTTAGGAAAATAAAATTGAATCTTCATCTTTATTCATTATGTAAAAGGAAGTCAGAGGGCTGGAAGTGTTGCTGTTTGAAATGACTTGGGTTATTTTAATGCAGTCTAGGACTGGGGCCTGTTGGTGGATTGAAGAACCACTAGTTCCTCCTGCAGACTTTGACTGAATCCTACTGAGTTTTAGTTCTGTCGGACACAGGGGTGAAAAAGCAGAGATCCCAAGGAGTCTGCTGCTGACCTAGTAAGTTGGATATATGAAGCTCTGGGGCCTACCTCACCTCGCGTTGTATTAACGCTTTCTCAATCCGTTAAATGTGTGATTGTTAACTGATAACTAAGAGTCTGCAACCTTCCCCATTCTCCTGCGTCATTTTCGTCTTGGAAGTCCCTCTGGTGACAATGTGATGAAAAACATTTCTGACCATTGCTTTGACCTGGCAGTTTTCAAGGGACAGAGTCCAGCATTTTCTCCAAGATCTTCTGGGTGTGCAGAGTCGGGGAATTACAAGGGAAGTCGTTTTTGGCCACTCACTGGTGCCTCCATATGGCTGTCAGCATTTCATTAGCCTGATTGATGTTGCACGTCAGTCAGCAGGAATTTGTCCGGCGCCTGCTCCCAGCCAGCATCTGAACAGCAGGGCTACAGGACCATTTAATTTTTTTCTCTTTGGGCAAATTACCTAGGTACTTTTGCTCACTGATGATCGGGTGAAATTAGCGTCATAGGTAAAAATGAGTGAATTTCAGATGATTGTCTTCTTGCTTCATGTTTTGGATATTCGACTTCAAACACCACTTACTACATGAACCAAAGAGGAGGCAAACTGGTGAGGATGTTAAGTATTTCAGGTTTGAAATTCTTGGTACATGCATTATATTAATATCCCATGTAAGTGTCAGAGGTCATCCTTAGGTAATGATAAGGGAATGTTTTGAAATATGGAGCTTGGCAAAATCTCAGAGAATAATTTTAGCTTGTCTCTGCAGTGAAGTTCAGGTGTGCTCCAGAGCCAGCATTCAGTCAGATGAAATGGAGCCCTTATCTGATTTCTTTGAATTCTGGTTGGTACTTACAGCTGTCCAGCTCCTGGGTTGCTGTTGGAAGTGGATCTAAGAGTTTTCTTAGCCGCAGTGAGTGTGCTGTATTTTGTGGGTCATAGAGTCAGAGAAGAGGTGTACAACTTCACACCAAGAGTTTTGAAGAGCAGGACAGTAGTATCTACAGTACTTAAGTTAGTCTTTTGTTATATGTTGACCACTTATTGTCCACTTTTTAAAAAACTAAATTTCAGTTGGGTTAAAGAATTAACTTTAGGCTTCACAGCTTATAAATGGTAAAGCTGGCACCAACAGAAGTTTGCCAGACTCCTGAGATTGATTTTGCCTTTTGCTGTGTGTTCTTTGGTAAGTACTTTATATAAATAGGCTAGTCTCATTGAAGACTAGATTGTGGAGGTGATATGAATGAACTAACTTTAATAGACTCTTAGACATGTTGGTCTCAGGAAGATGATGATGCTCTAATTTTGGGTATACATTAATGTAATCTCAGAGGCAATAATTTATGATCACTTGGCATGGATTTGGCTGAATTACACGGTTGCCATCTTTAGTAGAATTGATGATTTGGTTGTTGGACTATTCTCTAAACAGTCTTCTAAAGCTTCCAAAATACGTTATTTAGCAGTTTAGAGTAATGGCTTGGTGTTACAGCTCTGTAAGTGAATTGCCTCTTGTCTTTATCCCCTTTTGCTCCCTCTCCCACCCTTCCTTCTTCCCATCCATGCGTATGAGGGGGTCTTCAGACAGTTCATACAAAATGTATCTCATGAAAATTCTATATGTGGTTTTCAGTTTTTTTTTTTTGTTTTGCACCAAAATGAACACCTTTTAATTACATTTTTTCACAAACCCTTCAAAGTACCCTCACATATAGAGCTTTTTCAATGTTCCTATTTATTCATGTCATAATTTTTCCGTAGTGTCTTTCCAAAAATTTGTGTTTTTAACCTGTATCTTAAGTTTATAGGTATGAAGTTCATTTTATCTTTTAAAGATGTTTTTCGGGTTTGTGGCATCTGAAGTCCTTTTTAAAATATTTAGTTTTTAAAAACCACTTTAAGATGCAACTGACATACAAACAGTGTGGATTTACTGTGTGCAGCTTACTGAGTCTGAGGATCAGTGGTCATCACAATCTGCTGTAAATATATCTATCACCTCCAGAAATTCCCTCCTCCTTTTATTTTTTGTTTTAAAACATTTATCAGTGATTTGAAGGGCAAACAGAGAGACAGACATAGACGTACCATCTGCTGGTTTGCTCCCCAAGCTGCCTGCAACAGCCAGGGATGGCCAGGCTGAAGCCAACACCCCAGAATTTAGTTCTGGTCTCTTGCATGGGTGGTAGGAACCCAAGCACTTGAGCCATTACCTGCTGCTTCCTGGGATGCACATTAGCAGAAATCTGGAATTGGGAGTGGAGCTGGGACTTCAGCTTAGGCTCTGTGATATGGGATGTGGGTGTCCCAAGTGGCATTTTAACTACTAGCCAAACACCCACCCCAGTTACTATTGCTATATAGTGTGAAGCATGTGTATGTATGTATGGTAAGAACACTAAACATGAGATCTACCCTCTGTAAATTTTTAAATACACAATATAATGTAGTTAACTAAGGTCACTGTGCAGTACAGTGGATCTCTAGAGCTATTTCACCTTGTGTACGTGAAACCTTGTACCTTGTAAGAACTTGATTCCCCCTTCCCCTTGTCCCAGGCAAACACTATTCTGCTCTCCACTTAGCTGAGTTGGGCTGTTGGAGATTCTTCACGTAAGTGGCACTGTGTAGAGTTTGCCCTTCTACGTTTGGCTTACTGCATTTAGCACAGTTCTCCCAGTTTACACATGTTGCAAATGACAGTGTTTTATTTCTTTTCTTTCTTAATTTCTTTTTTTTTTTTTTAAGATTGATTTATTTGGTGCCAGCACTGTGGGGTAGTGGGCTGAGCCTCCCGCTGTGGCGCTGTCATCCCATATGGGTGTCAGTTTGTGTTCTGGCTGCTCTTCTTCTGATTTAGCTCTCCACTTGCGGTCTGGGAAAGCAGCAGAAGATGGCCCAAGTGCTTGGATACCCTGCACCCACATGGGAGATCTAGAAGAAGCTCCTGGCTTCCGATCAGCTCTGCTCTGGCCGTTGCGGCCATTTGAGGAGTGAACCAGTAGATGGAAGACTTTTCTCTCTGTTTCTCCCTGTCTCTGTAACCATACCTCTCAAATAAATAAAATATTAAAGATTTATTTATTTTTAAAGATTTATTTATTTTACTTGAAAGTCAGAGAGAAGAGGCAGAGAGAGGGAAAGAGAGAAAGAGAGAGAGAGGTCTTCCATCCGATGGTTCACTCCCCAGTTGGCCGCAATGGCCAGAGCTGCGCCGATCCGAAGCTAGGAGCGAAAAGCTTCCTCCGGGTCTCCCACGTGGGTGCAGAGGCCCAAAGGCTTGGGCCATCTTCTACTGCTTTCCCAGCCCATAGCAGAGAGCTGGATGGGAAGTGGAGCAGCTGGGTCTCAAACCGGCGCCCATATGGGATGCCAGTGCTTCAGGCCAAGGTGTTAACCCATTGCGCCATAGTGCCGGCCCCAGATTTATTTATTTATAAGGCAGACAGAGAAAGAGACAGACAGACAATCTTCCATCTGCTGATTCACTCTGCAAGTGGTCTCAATGGGGGGGGCTAGGCTAGGCCAAAGCCAGGAGCTTCTTCCGGGCCTCCCATGTTGCTGCAGGGGCCCAAACACTTGGGCCATCTTCTGCTGCTTTCTCAGAAGAATTCCCAGGGAGCTGGATTGGAAGTGGGACAGCTGGGACTGGAACCAGTGCCCATATGGGATGTTGGCACCACAGTCAGCGGCTTTACCCACTAAACCACAGTGTTGACCCCCTGGAGTTTCCCTTTTTCTAAGGCTGAAGAGTATTTTATTGTGTGTCTGATTTCATTGTGTGTCCATGCCATATTTTGCTTACTAACTTATTTGTCATTGGACATTGAGGTTTCTTGCATATCTTGGTTATTTTGAGTAATGCTGCCATGAACACAGATGTGCAGATATCTCATTCAGAGCATGATTTCCTTTGGATACATTCTCAGAACCGGGACTGTGAGTTCCTCTGGTAGTTTATTTATAATTTTTTTGAGGTACCTCCATACTGCTTCCCATAATGGCTGTATCAGCTTTCGTTCCTACTAAGGAAATCCATGCATGGTTTTTTCATAATAAATGTTTCCCATGACCTTGTTGAACTTCCCTTGTGTGGAGTTAGGGCTGTAGAGTGCCTTTTAACTGACCATACATTTTGATATGTTGAGTTTTTAAAATTAAAATACTTGATAGTTTTCACTGCAATTTTTGAGTCATAACTTCGTATGTGTAAAAAAATATTTCTAGGAGGAATTTCTCTGGGATTTTATTTCTAATTTCATTGCAGTCATAGAGCATGTTCATTTAATCTTTTGAAACTTGTTGACACTTGCTTTTGGCTCTGCATGTAATAAATTTTGTAGATATTCCTTAAACACCTGAATGCACAGTTGGCTGCTATGTTGAGTGTTTAGCATATTCACTTATCAATTATTTTTTCAAATCTTCTATGTACTTGTAATTTGCTTATTTTATCTTACTGAGAAGGATATGTTAAAATCTTCCACAATGGTTGTAAATTTTTCCTCCTACTTCTGTCAAATTTTGACTTGGGCATGTATGAGACTCTATTATTAGGTACATACAAATTTAGAAGTGCCATATATTCTTGATAGATTGAAATTTACTATTATGACATGTTCATCTTTTTCTCTTGTAACACTTTTTGATTTAAAGTCTACTTTTTTTTGAAATTAGTATAGCTACACCAGATTTCTTTGGGCATATGTTCCACTGGGTATACCTTACCCATTCTTTTGACTTTTTTAATCCTTAGGTTTAGGATTACAAAACATAATGCAATTTCTTTCATAGGGAGGATATTGCATGTGTGTGTTCTGTTGTGACAATCTTTGTGTTTTAATTATACTCTTTATTCTATTTATATTTAATATAATTACAGATTTATTTGGGTTTAAATATACCACCTGATTAATGGCTTCCTATTTAATTTGTTGCTCATTATTTCTCTCTTTTCTTCTTTGAATTCTGCTTGTCTTCTGCATGAGCTTGTTAAATGTAAAGAGTGCAATCTGGATCTTTGTCTTAAGTCTACTAAAGTTTGTGCTGTAGCACTTCATGGATAAGACAGTGGCCTAATGACACTTTTAATGATTTAAAGTGATGGATTTAAAGTGATGAGCATGTCATAGTAAGTTGTATGTTACTGCAAATGTAATAATTTTTGCTCTACAAACCTACACATTGAAGTATCAATTGCTTTTATGGCATTTAAATTTCAGAATATCTATTCAGGTTTTTTTTGTTTCCTGTACCCTGGCAGTATTCTCCATCTGGTCTTTCAGTTCCTTGAATGTATTTATCAAAGTTACTTTAATCACTATATCTGATCATTTCATTATGTGATTTCCTGTACATTTGTTTCTGGTTTTTCTCCCTCTATCTTTTGGTGAAGACTTTGTTTTGGGTATGCCTCACTGCTTTGTGGTTTTTTTTTTTTTTTTTTTTTTTTTTTTAGAATTTATTTATTTGAAAGGCAGAGTTGGTTGGGGGTGGGGAGAAAAAGGTCTTCCGTCTGTTGGTTCACTCCCCAGATAGCTGCAACAGCCAGAGCTGGGCTGATGAGAAGCCAGGAGCTTTTTCTGCATGTCAGTGCAGGAGTCCAAGGACTTGGACTATCTTTTACTGCTTTCCCAGGCCATAGAAGAGAGCTGGATTAGAAGAGGAGCAGCCAGGACTCGAACTGGTGCCTGTATGGGATGCTGGCACTGCTGATGGCAGTTTACCCACTACGCCACAGTGCCGGTCTCATGCCTCACTATTTTTAAAATTTTAAAAAATGTATTTGAGAGAGACAGTTTTCAACATGCAATAGCCTGGTTTGGACCAGGGCCAGAGCCAGGACCCAGGACCTCATTATATAACCTGTGCCTTCTTTGCTTTCTGGGGTTAGCAGGATGCTGGAGTTGACAGCCAGAGCCAGGAATTGAACCTAAACACCCTGATGTGGGTTCTGGGTGCTGTGCCCACTAGGCTAAATGCTCATTTTGCCTAGTTTTTTTTTTTCTGCATGTCAGAGATTTTGAGTATTTGAAGTCATTTCAGTGGCAATTGGAGACTCTGGATGATGGTATCTTTGTCTGGAGTATATAGTATTTTTTTAAAAAATTAATTTATTTATTTGAAAGGCCAAATGATGGAGAAACAGAGAAAGAAATACATCCTATTAAATGGTTCACTCTGCAAATGCTGGCAACAGCCGGAGAGGAGCCAGGACAAAAGTTGGAATAAAGAGTCTGGGTTTCTTTCTTGGGTGGCAGGAATCTAAGTACTTGGGTCGTTACCTGCTGCCTCCCAGACACATGAGCAGAGAGCTGGATTGCCACTGAGGCAAGACTCTGTTCCAAGCACCACTATATAAGAAGTGACATCCATAGTAGTGGCTTTACACACTGTATCACCACTCTTGTCCCAGAATACAGTATTTTCTTGTGTCTGGCAACTAGATAGGTAATGATAAAAACTTGAGGTTCTTTGCCTTGAAGTGGAAATTGTTAAGAGACCACCTTGCAACTCAGAGGATGTTTACTGGGGGAGCAGGCAGGGTGGCATATGCTCAAACACAAGAGAGAGAGTGGCCAGAAGAGGTGCTGCTGGCTGAGTGAGTGAGTGGAGTTGGGTAGGGGTTTTCACCTGGTGGGGTGGCATGGCAGTGTCCCCTCTGCACCTGGCCTGGCATTCTGGCTCCTCCCCTGGTACCCGTGGCACTTCAGCTGGCCTATAGCCCTTCTGTTGTGCACAAGGCCATTTCTGTCTTTACACACAGCATGCTCAAAATAGCGTTGGCACAGCCCCGCCAGGAAGGTTATATATTGGTCATATTGGGCTATTCTGGGCTGGTGTGCAGGTGGGGGATGCCCTGATGAGGCAGCAGAGGCAGTCTTCTGTGGTTAGGGTGTGAATGCTTCTTGCTCCTGATTGGTTTGGAGTTTGATGATTGTCATGTCTGACCGGCTTGATTTTGAAGTCGTATTACTGTCCTGTCTTAGTAGGAGCAGATCACTGTAGTGGAGTCAGAAGTTAAAAGGCTCTCTCCCTTGGTTCACCTTAAGCTCAAATTTGTCTTTGTCCCATTGTGAATCTGCTAAAAACTGAGCCCATATTCTCAGCTCTCAACCACTACTTTGGAACTTGAATATGCCGTGAGGAGAAAAAGCTGCCAGATTGAGGCCTCTCAGCTTTTCCAGATCTTGTCCACCAGAATTCTCAGTCATGATGTTTCTCTGATGCCTTCAAATGGGGTTTATGTGAGCGTGTATGTATGCATGCTCGTGCGTGTGTACACTGCTGTTTGCCTGGCTTCTCTAATTGTTCTCAGTAGGAGGGTGGTGATGAGAATCCTGGGCTACCATTTGTAAAAAAAGAGCCAGAGGCATGTGTCAGAGTGGAGCGCAAGTCTTTGTTTTTTGTTTTGCTTTTTAAAGATTTATTTATTTATTTGAAAGAGTTACACAGAGGAGGAGAGGCAGTGAGAGAGGTCTTATGTCTGCTGGTTCACTCCCCAATTGGCCACAATGATTAGAACTGTGCTGATCCAAAGCCAGAAGCTTCTTCTGGTCTCCTATGTGGGTGCAGAGGCCCAAGGACTTGGGCCATCTTCCACTGCTTTCCCAGGTCATAGCAGAGAGCTGGATTGAAAGTGGAGCAGCTGGGACCTGAACTGGCACCCATATGGGATGCCAGCACTGCAGGCAGCAACTTTACCTGCTACACAACAGCGCTGGCCCCAAGTCTTTGTCTTTAGCATGGGGTCTGTTGATTACTTACGGTGAAATGGCCAGGCATACCGGGGACTCTATTCATCACTCTGCTTTCATCTTTGGACCCTCTGTGACCTGAGGTCAAATTGTCCCAAACTCACACGGTTGACATTCTCATCCAGAGGGTGTTTGGTAAGGAGGGCTGTCCTGTGCGTTGTAAGATGCTTTATAGCATCCCTGGTTGTTTTTGTACTCCACAACTGTGGCCACTGGATATGTCCACTGGAGAATGCAAGTGGTGCTCAGAAAAGATCTCTCTCCATGACTTAGGTTGTTGATGTGCTGATTTTTAATACTGACTTTTTTTTTTTTTTTTTACACCATAGGGTTTGAAACTGCCAAGTCTTTTGCCCTCCATGGTGCACATGTGATCCTGGCCTGCAGGAATATGGCAAGAGCCAGCGAGGCGGTGTCACGCATTTTAGAAGAATGGGTAAGCACTTGACTGGGTTTTTTTCTTCTTTTGATTGTCAAATACACGCCAGGCTAAACACATGGAGGTTTTAGTGCAGCGCATAAAGTTTATTGCTCTTGGAATAACGTCTTTATTTTTAAAGTCATCTTTGCTTTGTTTACTTTATGAATGAAAGGATGAGCAAGCCTGTTATTATGCACGCATTTGTTTATAGTTCGTTGTCAATGTCATCTGCTTTATTAGTCAGTGGTTTGAAAATGTTTACTCATTTAACTCATTTACTAAGAAAATAAGACGTGGTTAACGCCCCTGAATGCAATGAGGAGCTTGTTATGCTTATGGGTTTTAAGATTAGAAAGGAGTAGGCTTTAACTCTTCCTTGGGTTTCTTGCCTCTGCGTCTCTGTAGATGTCGGTGTCAGTATCTCTGAGTGTGCAGAGTTCTGGGGGACAGGGGTTGCCGTGCTTGTGGGACTAAGAACGAACCATCAAACAAAAGCTCCCTGCTCTCCTGGGCTTACTAGGCAGGTAGGAGAAACAGACCATAGAGGCATTATCTGTTAACATTGAACATGATGTTAGGTGGGTCTGATTAAAGTGAAAGGTGACTCAGCAGGGACTCTAACATTGTGACATTTGATCCGAGACCTGAATGAAGTAGAGATGAGCCACAAACGTCAGGGGAAACACTTTTTTGGTAGGAGTAGCATGTGTGGAAACATGGAGGTATCTCTTGGGGTTGAGGGGCAGTGAAGAAGATGTTAGAAGGTTTGAGCTCGAGAGTGACAGGAACTGATGGATTGTTAGAACGTGGTCATTGGGTGTCAGCATCAAGTACAGGCTGCATTCATGCAGGCTTCTGTGAGGTGTGCCTCTGTGATAGGCACTCCGTCTCCTGTTGAGGACAGGCAGACACTGCCACTGTATGTGTGGAGCTTGCAGCCGGTGGTGGAAGATGAGAGGCACCCAGGAAGCATGAAACTCGTTGTAAGTGGGGAACGGCGGTAGCAGGTTCAGTGGAACAGTCCCGAGGAAGACAAGGTTGAACTGAGATCTTGAGAAAGACCTGGAGTGTGGATGAAGGCCAGAGGGGGTGAGGGAAGGGCAGGTGTGGTGGCCCTGGGAGGAGGAGGTGGGGGACAGAGCAGTGTGGCCAGGGCAGAGTGTGAGGAAGCTCGGATAACCCTTGCCATGCTGTCTTCATTTGCTTACTGCTGTGAGTTTTTTTCCATTTAAAGAAATAAAGCATGGTTTGTTTAAGAACATTTCTGGTTTTTGGGACTGGAAAGTTAAGAAAGGAGAGAAAAGGACGATTTATTTTTGAGTTTTCAATATGTTTTGGTGAAATATTATAAATTTAAGTATTTAAATGTAAATTTCAAATGATTGGAGTCATCATATTTGGTTAGGTCTTTATTTTTTAAATTTATTCCAGAGACTTACAGAGAGGTGTGGGGGCAGGGGGAGAGAGGGAGGGAGGAAGGGAGAAACGCCCAGTTGCTGGTTTGCTCCCTAAATGACCACAATAGACAGAGCTGGGAATTCAATTCAGATTGCCCACATAGGAGACAGAAACCCAGTTAGTTGAGCCATCAGTGCGGGCCTCTTGGGTCTGCATTATTAGGTAGCTGGAATTGGGAGTCAGAGCTAGCCAGGAATCAAACACAGGTACACTGACAAGGGATGCTGGTATCTTAACTAGTATCTTAACTTCTGGGTCCAATGCCTGCTGCTGGGTTAATTTTTTTATTTAAAAAATTAAACTATTTCTGATTCTATACTTGAAAAATCAATTCTTTTAGGTGGAATAGTAGTAGTTTTTAGAGATGTATAAAGAAGAAAAATGCTAATGCATGCATATGATTTGATTGTTCATATACAATGAAAAGGACAAAAGTAAAATGCGGAAGTTCTTCCTTGTCCTTTTCTTGAAAGGTAAACACTGTTAACCATTGATTGTGTTTTCTTCCAGGAAAGGCTGTATATATAGCAAACCCATAGTTTTCTGTAGTTTTTTTTAAATGTAATTTTATAGGAGAGTTTTCCTTAATGGTGCACATAGATCAACTCCATCATTCTTAACTGCTGCATGATATTCCACTGTGTGCTTATGCCATAAGTTGCTTGACCAGCCTCCCTTTTGATGGTTATGTAGGGTGTTTGCATTGTCTTGCTATTCCAAGCAATGTTGTTACATTGCTTGTTACATGGATTCATCTTTCTTGCATCAGTCTTTCATGAGTTTTGTTGAAAATTGGGTCAGACTAAGGTGTATGGCACATTGCTGTTGCACAGATTTGTATGTGTATTTATGAGTGAATCTTAGCAGTGGATTCTTGATTCAAAGATGAATGCATTTAAAAATTGAGTAACAGTTTCCCAGTTGCTGCTCCAGTTTCTCTTACTGTTGACATAATAGATGGGTACCTGTTGTCTAGCAACAAGAAATGTCAGCCTTGTAAAAGTTTGCCCATTTGTTGTTAGGATTTTAACTGGAAAGCCAAATTCCATGGCTCTAAGATGTTGTAGTGACCATAGTGTGCAATGACATTAATAAGGAACCAAGTCCTGGGAGATAATGCTGAGACATCCTGCTTTTTCTTCTTTAAGTTTCTTCTCTTTCCTTAGAACATGACACATAAGTGAGCAGACTGATCTGCGTTTGTCTTGTTAGAACTATTGCTTGATACATAAAGGCAGGAGTTCCTGGATATGCCCTAATTATTTGTGGGGTCTTGAGTAAGTCTCTTAATTTGTGGTTTGGAACCTGCTTGTTTGCTTGTGAAGAAGATTGAATGGGTGGACCTAAAAAACTCAACATCAGGCTCTCTTTATTGTATTATAACCATAGTTGGGTCCATTAGTACAGTCAGCCTATGGGTTCTGAATTATGGGTTCAACCAGTTGCATGTTGAAAATGTGCAGAAAACCTGCATCTAAATTGGACGAGTATAGACTTTATTCATTATTCCCTAAATAGTACGGTATATCAGTTATTTGAATAGCATTTACATTGTATTAGGTATCATAACTAATCTAAAGATGATTTGAAGCGTACAGGAGGTTATGCATAGGTTATGTGCAAATTGTGTATCATTTTGTGTGAGGGACTTAAGCATCTGCAGATTTTGGTATTCCTGGGGATCCTGGAACCAGTCCCCCTCAGATACTGAGGAGCCAGTGATAACCAGAGAAAGAGTCATCCAAAAACATTGAGTGTCAGGGACATGGGAAAGTGAAACAGAAACACACACACACACACACACACACACTGTTTCATACATTTAAATTGGATTTTATAGGTTATGGACTGAAAAATTCCAACCCCTCCATCATCTCATCTCTTCCCTGTTCTCTTGTATGCCATGGTACTGTGTCCCTCATTCCCTTGGATCATGTTATGAATGTGATGACTTGAAATCTGCACCAACAGCTGTCAGTACTGCTTCCTGTCACTGCACTATTGTTATAATTCAGAGTCTCAGATCCCAGGGATGTGCTTCGGTGACCTACATCTGGCTTGGTCCCCACTTTTCTACCCTTGGTATTTACTGGTATGGTTTCCTCAGGCCTTCAGCTATCTTCCATCTTTACACAGGGATTTTAACTGGCGTATCATTAAATACTAGCTTCTTGTGTTTTTCAAGGTCAATTTAATCAACTCCAGTTTTTCAGCTGCTGGCCGGCCTGAGCATCCTCATACTTTATCTGGGATGAACCACACTGGCGTCTGTGCAGGAAAGGTACTGTGACATATTGGCACCTCACAGGAGATGCTCAAACGATCCAAAGTTTTTGGTTGCGCAAAAGCCCATTCAGGAGTCTTTGGGCCATTTGGCTCCACCTTGGTTCTTAAGTGCCAAGGCTCTGCAGGCATTCCCAGCTCCAGTCCTGGGGATAGAGTCCGTTCCTCCTTACTCAACTTGTTCTTCCCTGCCTGGTCTTCCTCTTCCTGCCCTTGCACATTCCAGGATCACTGTGTTCCAGAACACTCATGTCTACCTCTTTGCCAGCAGAATGCTTTTCCCATAACTCACAATGGGGCAGCTAGCAACCTCCATTTGTCAAATCCCTTTCATGTGCTTTGCTCTGGCAAAATATCCTTTATTCTGGAGGATGCAAAACCCTGATTGTCTGCATTTTATTGAAGTCAAGGGACAGTTCAGAACAGAGAAGGGACTTGCCTAGCTGGCGAGCTCAGGGTCAGGCTCCTAGCTTGGTGCTTCTGACTGGCATGCCTGAAGTATGTCTCCTGTACTCCATGGTTGGGTTTCCCGCCACATTGAGTACTACGGGTGTGCATTACCTTTCAGATTTTGCCTTCAAACTCTTGTAATATATTTGAGTGATGAATCAGCAGTGCTCATATTTGTTGGAGGAAACAATTTTGATCTTTCTTGTTTTGGCCCTTTACTTTCTAGATATTGATAGGAATCGCAGACCACTGTTAATAAAGTATAGCCTAAGTGAAAACACATTTCATATAGAAGTATATTAAGAACCTATACATAATTACTACACTAATAGTTTCATGGGAAAAAGCCCTCTTGCTGAGAAGTTTGGGATATTCCAAAGTTAGAAATGAGAGAAATGAAAACAATTAAAATAGGTTAACATGGACAGTATGGAAGTAAACTACTTTCTTAAGAGGCCAATCCATTTAGCTTAATTAAAAAATGTGGGGAACTGGTATTTAGTGTAACCGTTAAAATGCCACTTAGGATGTGCCACATTCCATACCAGAGTGCCTGGGTTCAAGTCCTGGCTCTTCTTCTGATTTCATCTTCCTGCTAATGTGTACTCTGGGGGGCAGCAGGTGATGGCTCAAGTACTTGAGTCTCTGCCACCCATGTGCGAGACCCAGATCGAGTTTCCAGCTCCTGACTGTGGCCTGGGCCAGCTTCAGCCATTGGAGGCATTTGAGGAGTGAACCAGTGGATGGAAGATTGTCTCTCTCTCCTTCTCCAGCACCCCCTTTCAAATAAATGAAAGTAATTTTTTTTTTTTTGACAGCCAGAGTGAACAGTGAGAGAGACAGACAGAGAGAAAGGTCTTCCTTTGCTGTTGGTTCACCCTCCAATGGCCGCCACGGCTGGCGCGCTGCGGCTGGTGCACCGCGCTGATCTGATGGCAGGAGCCAGGTGCTTCTCCTGGTCTCCCATGGGGTGCAGGGCCCAAGCACTTGGGCCATCCTCCACTGCCTTCCCGGGCCACAGCAGAGAGCTGACCTGGAAGAGGGGCAACCGGGAAAGAATCCGGCGCCCTGACTGGGACTAGAACCCGGTGTGCCGGCGGCGCTAGGTGGAGGATTAGCCTATTGAGCCGCGGTGCCGGCCGAAAGTAAATTTTTAAAAAGGAGGGAGGGATGGGAGACCCATCAACTCCAAATTGTATTTAAAGAAAAGATTCCCGGAAATGTCCATGCCTCTGTGGTTAGGCAGTTAGCAGGTGCAGTGACAGAGTCTGCCTTGGTGACATCCCCATACGGACGGCAGCTCGGTGTGGTTTACCTCTAAGACAAGTTCATACTTTGCCCCTGGGTGTTGCTAGGAGCCCATGTGGTTGGCTGTATGGGAAATTGATCTTTTCCTGCTCTCCCGGTGGGTGAGTTTTCTGGCTGGCAGCAGCATCTCTGTTAGGACTGCAGGTGAGCGCTCCAGTTCTGGGACACTGGTGCGGTGTGTGTGAGCGCTGCAGTGCTGTGGTTTATTCTTTGTGCTTATTGGGGGTGGGCTTTTTTGTTTTGTCTTTGTTTTTTGCTGTGTTTGTGGACATGTGGCACATGGCACTCCTTATCCTGAGGGCTAACGACCTCCGGGGGGGTGGGGCATGTACAGAACAAGAGCTCCTTAGGTGCTAGGGCACACCTACTAAACAGTCCCGGCAGGAAGTCCTCGGCCTCCCCATGTGGAGCTCTTGGAAGGCCTACATAGAGCTTCAGAACCCCACTTCTCTCTCCTTAATAGATTGCTAAATTTTAACTTCTTGATTTTAGGTACCTGTAACATGGAATCTAAAACTTGTTAGCTTTTTTTTTTTTTTTTATTTGAAAGGCAGAATCACAGAGAATGGAGAGAGAGTTTTTTAAAATTTTTTATTTTTTAAATTTATTTATTTGAGAGGCAGAGTAACAGAGAGGGAGAGACAAGGAGAGGTCTTTGATCCTCTGGTTCATTCCCCAAATGGTCACAACAGCTGGAGCTGGGCTGATCTGAAGCCAGGAGCCTGGAGCTTCCTCTGGGTTTCCCACGTGGGTGCAGGGACCCAAGGGCTTGGGCCACTTTCTATTGCTTTCCCAATCACACTAGCAGGGTGCTGGATCAGAAGTAGAGCATCTGGGACTCAAACAGGTATCCAGATGGGATGCTGGTAATGCAGGTGGAGGCTTTATCCACTATGCCACAGCATCAGCCCCTGATAAATCTTCTATCCACTGCATCACTCCCCAAATGTCTGCAACAGCTGGGGCAGGGCATGGCCGAAGCCAGGAGCCAGTAGCTCTGTTCAGGTGTCCCACATGGATGACAGGGACCCAAGTACTTGGGCTTTCATCTACTACCTTCATAGGTGTATTAGCAGGAAACTGGATTGGACGCAGAGCAGTCAGGACTTGAACCACTGCTCTAATAAGGGCTGCTGTTGTCAGGTGGCTGCTTAACCTGCCATGCTACAATACTAGTCCCTAAAACTTGAGATCTTGTCAAAGAAGGAGTTGGGTAGAGCAAGAGCATGTGTGCCTAAGGTCACCTGCTGACCCCCCCCCCCCCCGCGCGCAAGTTGTTTGCCGGAGGAAAAGCGGTGGGGCTGTGTTCAGGACTCAGGGCTGCAGTAGGAGATGATGAATTGAGAGAGAGGAGGGACTTTTGGGAGTGACTGGCCTAACTAACCTGTTCCAAACCTGCACAGGGTCTGTATTACCATGTAAAGAACTCAACAGGGAGTGCCAGTGAACTGAGTAGGAAGTGTGAAACTCTGGCATCTACTAGGATTTGAGGGAGCCAACAGGTTAGGTTGGGCGGAAGTGGACTGACATGGCCAGAAAGCCTGTGGCCTTCTCTTGGAGTTAGTATTCGACCCCTCCCTGACTCCCTAGAATGAACCTGTTACACTATCCTATGGAAGGAGTAACTTGGATGTATTTAGTTTGGAGGGGGTGTTTGGTCCCTTCAAAACACTCGAAGCCCAAGCTTTGCTAACTTGTCTCTCAACTTTAGATGTGCCATCAGCCAGGAGGATACAAACAGCATGTGGCCCAGCTACTCTTGTAAAATTTGTCATGGCCAGTTAGCAAGATTCTTACGAAGCCCGAGGAAACCAACTGCCTCATGGGGTGATACCTACTTGGTTTACCCCAATCCAGAAACTGAGTCCGATCAGTGCTATAAAGCTGCTCTGACACTGAACTGACTAATGTCCAGAGTATATAAGATAAATCCATCTCAGCCCCTGCCCTTCCTCCCTCACTTCAGTTGTGACAACCAAAAATGACTTTGGGCATTGTTGTCCATTAGGGGTGCAGTTCATCCCAGCTGATAACTATAAAACATGCTGTTTTATAATGGCAAAGACTAGATGTAGATAAACCCTATGGCTTTGGGTAAGTTTCTTAATTTCTGTAAACTTCAGTTTCCTTGTCTGTAAAATGCAGAATGTAATATGTGTGTCGAGATATAAGTGGTTATATAGTAAATGCATAGACTGTGCGTGAAGTATTAATGCATTGTGGGAGTAGATGAAGTACACCATCAAATGGTAGTTGCTGTTGTTTGTGGTCATAATAATAATTTCTTACTCATACATGAAAGTGCAAAATGATGCTTACTTTTCTTAACCTCTCCAAGTGGCTGAGAGAGGAGCTGTAGGAGGATGTTTATCAGCACAATTCAGATGGAGTTGTAGTTAATTCTTTTTCTGTCTTCATATGTCTGGACTCCTACATTTTGATAGATGTGTATTTAGTTTGTTGATTGGTATTTTCCAGTGTACTTTATATTAGCACTCAACTGTCATTTGAAAAGCCATCTTAATTATTTATGTGATTGCTTTTTCTTTTGTATTTACAAAGAAACACACTTTGCATATATTTGCGAAAGATGATTAAGGGATTAGTCATCAGGAACAGCAAGCAATGGTTTATATCAAAATGGTTATTGAGAAAGCAGGGAGATGAGGGATAAAAATAAAAGATTTATTAGCCCAAGGTAATGGAATATGCATGTTTTAGGGAGAGAACGCATGCTCAGGTGATTGTAGACACAGTCAGATGCTGAAGTGTTGTAATGATTCCAGTTTTCAATAAAGTTGATACTGGGTTTCTATCTCGCTGGGGTGGAGGCATGTGGAAAGCACTGGCAGTATTACGTCATTGCAGCCTCCCTGACAAGCATCAGAGATAAGAAGTTTAGCATTACTGTCAGATATGGCACACTTGGGGCCTACTGTTGTGTTATGCACTTGGGCTGGACACGTTGCTGTGCTTTTCTTAGATACTGACAACCTTGTGTTTTCATGAAATGATGGTAAGGATGGGCTGGGAGGCTGAGTAATGAATCACTTGTGTGTTGAAGAGCTTCTGCAGAAATCGAGCTCCTATTAGGCTCCCTCAAATCCACTCCGTGACTTGATGAGCTGGTATGGTTTTGCTGATTGTGGGAATTTACCCTAGTCTCCTTTGATAGTAAAAGCTTAAGTCCTGCAATTTGCTTAGCTGTGCATGCCTCCTTAGGAAGGCCTCGGGTGTGATGGCTCCTCCTTTCATGTGACAGGTGTGTGTGCTGGAAGGAGACGTACATCCTGTGGGATGGGTAATATACAAACCTCACGCCTGTCTAAGTTGGTGACTTAGCTTGGAAAAGATGGTTGGCATCTAACACAAATGTCACACATTGTGGAGATCATCCCCATTGTTTGAAATTATCCTTAGCTAACCAAAAATATAAAAGCTATTAATATTATTAATAGTTACAGATGGTAAGGAAAAGTTCATTCTAAATCAGCCACTGGATTTGTTCCTCATTTGTTTACATTAAAAATTGTTTTTCTGTATAGCGCTGGATTTTCAATAAATAAAGGATGCTATAAAAAGGTCTGTGATCCAGCAGTAAGCATATGAACTGCTTAAGCACACACTTTCACAAAAGGGTAGAGTTCTGTGGCTCTTTCGTGGCACACTTTTATGTAACAAAATGCCAGGTTGTTGCTGTCAGTTGCAGGAACAGATGAGTATTCATACTTGTTTTTGACTAGGCACTGTACATAATTTTTTTAAAAGCTTTTTAAAGCCGAGAGTCTGAAACTCCATTAACAATGAAACCTACATGCTGCACATCAGTCCCATTGTGCAGATGAGCTGAATTTAGAAGAGGAGGAGAATTTACCTAAGCACACACGGCAATGAGGTCCGTAGTGGGCCCAGAGTTTGAAGCCATATTCTGTCACCCCAAAGTCACCCTGTTGCTCAATTCAAAATTTGAGGTGTGTGCTGTGCCAGGAGATGGGCCAAATATGACATTAATAGAGGTGTGTGTGAGTGACTGCTCCTGTGCTGACAATAGGAGGGGGCCTGCGGTTCCCTAGGAAGGAGGGTGTCCCCTGTGGCTTTCTAAAATCTGATGGACTTGATGAACCTAGGAAGCCCTTCCCTTCCTGTCTGATCTTAGACTTCCATTTCAAATTGAATAAAATGTATTTACTGTTCTGCTTAAGTTGCCCATTTGACCTTTCTTGTCACAAGCCCAGGAAAGATTCTTTATCAGATAATAAATTATTCATCCTCCTCATAAACATAATTGGTTGCTGAAATATTCTGAGTTTCCGCTGTCTCCAGAATGCCTAAAACTTGTGCTGGTACTAACCCTCTAAGTTTTAAATTTCATTATAGATTCCAAAAATTTTGCCTTGACTTGTTCTTGAGCGTTACTCGTTGTTCTTTGATCACTCTCTTTGGATCTTTACTGTGTTTCCTGCCACCACTTCCTGCTCACACTCTTGGACTGAATCTTTTCAAACTTTGTATCTGTTGTCACATTCATATAATGAAGGCTGTGATTAACTGTGGAGTTTTAAAGTGAAAGCCAAGCATTTGTGGGTACCACTGAACCATCCATCCTCTTAATAATGTGAAATCCAAAGCAGATACATCCTTTAATTAACATGGGGTCCCTTGAGTTCTTAGTAATGTTGACCTAGTCTGAAGAGACTGACTCCATCTTCATATGGTGTTTGGCCATTATTTGAAAAACATGCTTCTGGCCACTTGGCCTTTAGACTCTGTGATTTGAGAGAGGGAAGTATGCCTGAGACTGTTCTTCACGTTTAATACAGGGCAACTAGAACCCCTTAAATGCAGCAGGTGTTAGAATAAACAGAGAGGGAAGAGAGTCCTGTGCTGACAAATGCATCTACACAATGGTGGGTAGAGATGCAGTGTAGACAAGGAGGCCACAGTCAGACTGCATCAGCACATGTTGCAATAGGTTAAGGCTTATTTTAAACTAACATTTCAAGCAAGTCAGTGGAGAAGAGAGCATCCCAGCTTTGGCATCATGAAGACCTGGGATTGGAGCCTGGTGTAAACAGGTGCTCACTCAGTGATCCTGGGCAGATCTGATCCTCTCTATGAACCTTGGTTCATTTCTGTGCAGAGTGGTGTGGGCTTTTGGTGTCATCATAAGGATAAAGTGAAATAGCTCATAGAGCCCTTTGCACAAAACCTGGTACACATGAGAGACTCAGTAAATGGTGGGTGCAAGAGAGGCTGACATGTCTAGTTTGGTTCCTTAAAATGCACAAATACACTCGCAAATCTTAATGGAAAAATGCCTTTTTTTTTCAAGGCACAGTTACAGGGAGGGGACTTCTTAAAAAATTTTTTTTAAAAATTTAATTCTGTTTACTTAAAAGAGTTAGGTAGAGCCAGAGAAAAGTCTTCTGTTTGTTAACTCCCCAGATGACTGCAGTGGCCAGAGCTGAGCTGATCGGAAACCAGGAGCTTCTTAGGAGTCTCCCATGCAGGTGCAGGGGACCAATGACTTGGGCCATCTTCTATTGCTTTCTCAGGCCATAGAAGAGAGCTGGATGGAAAGTCGAACAGCCAGGACTCGAACTGATGCTTATATGGAATGCTGGCCCTGCAAGGTGAGGCTTTAACTGACTGCTCCACAGTGCAAGCCCTGGAAAAATGCTTCTTTATTTTACGTTGGGTTGCTTAACAAAACTATCATAGACTGGGTGGATTAAAAAAATAATTTCTGACAGTTCTAGAGACTTGAAGTCTGAGATCAGGTTGCCAGCATGGTTGGGTTCTTGGATGAACCCACGCTCTTTTTTCAGATAGGAATCATCTTGTTGTGTCCTCACATGGTGGAGCAGGGAGGGAGGGGGCTCTCATCTCTCTTTGTAAGGACACTTAGCCTAGCACAAGTGCTCTGCCCTCACAACCTAATCACCTTCCAAAGACTCCACCTCCAAACGCCATCATACTGGGGGTTAGGATTTCAGTGTGGGGTTTGGAGGCACACATGCCTCCAAAATGTCTCATTATTCTGCTCTTGGCCTTCCCAAATTGATGTTTGTCTAACATGACAAATACATTTATTCCATTCCAATAGCTCCAAAAGTATTAAATCATTCCAAATTCAACTCTGAATTCTACATTCTTTAAAAAAATATTCAAGAGGCTGGTGTCGTGGCTCAATAGGTACCCACTGTGGTGCCGGTACCCCAGGTTCTAGTCCTGGTGTGGCACCGGATTCTGTCCCGGTTGCTCCTCTTCCAGTCCAGCTCTCTGCTGTGGCCCGGGAGGGCAGTGGAGGATGGCCCAAGTACTTGGGCCCTGCACCCCATGGGAGACCAGGAGAAGCACCTGGCTCCTGGCTTTGGATTGGCGCAGTGCGCCGGCCATGGCAGCCATTTGGGTGGTGAACCAACGGAAAAAGGAAGACCTTTCTCTCTGTCTCTCTCTCTCACTGTCTAACTCTGCCTGTCAAAATAAATAAATAAATAAATAAATAAAATAAAAACTCAATAAATACTGGCTCTTCTTCTTCCCCCAAGGGTGTCAGTTGTTGATACTAAAGTGAGCTGAGCTCAGGAGCAGGGGGAGGGGGTCCGTCTGTCACTCCCGGGGAAAGATGTAACTAGCATAACTAAAATGCCCTCAGTGTCCTGCCCTGGTGCGGAGCCAGCTGTCCTTTCACAGAGGGTGGAGTTGGTACTGGAGAGAAGTGGAGCTGGAGGGCCCATCTGACGCTCTTCTAGGGTGGGACGTGGACCCAATGAAGGTGTGTGATTGCTGAGGAAGGTCCTGAGAGGCGCTATGGCTTCCTGCTGGCTCACTTGTCCACCAGGTTGTGAGAACACTCACTCAGGCCTATGGAGAGGCCCATGGGACAAGGAACTGAGGCCACAGAGCCAGCAGCCACATTCGTGGTCCCTCGTGTGAGTCTTCAGCCTAGTGAAGTCTTTGGATGACTGTAGCCCTGGATGACACATACGTGTCATGAGAGATCTCTATTCAGATGCAGCCAGCAGCCAAATCACTTGTGAACTCGTCACCCATGAAAGATACACAGTGTGTCTGTGGGGGAAATGTGTGACACACTGGTGTATAACTAACATGTGAGCCATGGCGTCAAGGAGAAAAGACTGGATAGGTTAAGCCAATGGTACTCCTTGACAAACCAGGTCTTCCTTTGCCGTTGGTTCACCCCTCACTGGCCGTTGCGGCCGGCGCACAGTGCTGATTTGAAGCCAGGAGCCAGGTGCTTCTCCTGGTCTCCCATATGTGGGTGCAGGGCCCAAGCACTTGGGCCATCCTCCACTGCACTCCTGGGCCACAGCAGAGAGCTGGCAACCGGGACAGAATCCGGTGCCCCGACAGGGACTAGAACCTGGTGTGCCGGCGCTGCGGGCGGAGGATTAGCCTAGTGAGCCATGGCACCGGCCACCAGGGGTGGGGTTGCCTAGTCTGACCTCTTCTCCAGTGCTCAGGCCACTCTATACAGGGGTCATTTAGCTTTGTCATGGATACTGCCACTGATGGATGAATCTTTGTATCCCCAGCTGGCCCAGACCGTTTTTGCACAGCTCTCGATCAGAAAGTTCTCCCTTACGTTGAAGGCAGAGTCTTCCTCAAAGCATCCTATCCCCATCGGCCCTGGATCTGCCCTCTGACTTCCGCTGGCTGCCTTCTCATCAGAACCTGACTAATACTTGCATTTCTCAAATTCCCTAAATAATAAATCCAAAGTTATTGAAGATATTGAGTGACTAGAAGTTGGCAGGGAGACCGACCCCTCTCATTTCTTTGCAACCCCTGTCTCCCTGCTTTATTGAAGCTTGGGATGTACAATGTAAGGCTAGGCAGCTGGGGAGAATGATTCACCTCGGTATCCTTCAGCAGGCAGTGCATACAGGAGCCCAAACCAGCTTTTCCTTCCAGGAATTAATGAATCAGAGAAAACGAAGAGCACAGACAGTCTTGTTTGAAATGACTGGGGAACACTGTGCTTATTTACCTAACAATTCTCAGATCCTGATTGTTAGGAGCACAGTGCAGTCTGTAAACCGGGTAGCTGGGAGAAACTTCAATGCATCTTTGTGATGGCTTTGTTGTTGTTTATTGAGAGGGACTAATTAACTTTGATTATTGCACTAATATTATGGCACTTTGACAGCCCTTCAGATTTATGACTCTGGGAAAATAAACAAATGAAATGCAGGTGCTGGAGCAGAAAGAATAAGTTATTACTGAACTTTAATTACTTGGAATATGTAGCCAGGAGAGAATTAGTTGATGAATTACAGGATGCTTAAAATCTACATCAAATTGTAAGCAATAAGAGGAGAAAACTAAAAAGGCAATAGAAGGGGCAAGAAAGAGGAGCTGGGAGGGGTCTGTGTTAAAGGCAGGACACACCTGTAATGATCTCAGTACTGTTTCACTGAGAGATCCCCATGGTTTCTCCTGCGCAGAAAAGTGCACAGCACCCCTCAAAAGGTGACCTCTGACCTGAAGCCTCAGCATTCCCTGAGAACTTGTTAGAAATGCTAATTCATGAGTCCTACCCCAGACCTACCAGCTGGAAATCTCTGCAGGTAGGGCCCAGCAATCTCTGTTTAGCAATTCCTTCAGGAGATTGTGATCCGTGCAAAAGTTGAGAAGATCTCATTTCATTTGCTTTTTGTTGTATAAAAGGGAAGGTACAGAGTTTTATCTTGACCTACAAAATCAGACTTTCTCATGACTGAGTTTACCAACGTCTGAGCCATTCAGGTTACTCAAAAACAATGGTATAGGTATTTCTGACACTCGTATTAAATACTTGTGATAGAGGGTGATATAAGACAATGTGGGAAGAGTACCAAGGAGGTGATGCCCCCAAACTGTAAGTAATGCCCATGCCGACAACCATATTAAGAATGGTACTTTAACCTGAGACTCAAGAAAGATGGTTTCCCCATGGCCTCAAAGCCGGACCATTGAAGAAGGAAGTATTGGCAGAGTGGGCAGTCCAGATGGCAAGGGCACTTTGAGGTGGAAGGAAGGCACGGACAGAGCATGAGTAAAGCACATGCTGGGAAAGCTGAGTGGGCTGGGTTGCATGCAGTGTGGACAACCAGGCTAGAAGCTGCTGTGTGAGTTCAGATCCTTCAGGACCTCGATTCCATTCTTAGGAGAAAGAGCTTCTTTCTGCCATTGAAAGATCAGAGTGGGGTGATGCAGAAAGACAGATGCTTGGGCTGAATTAGGGAGAGGGTGTTGGGAGGCTGGGAGATGCTGGAAGTCGTGGTTTGGGTTAGCAGCAGTTCCAGATGCAGCCATGAGTTGGTAAGGCCAAGAATCACGCTAGAGATGCTTGGCTTAGTTCCTGCCAGTCACAGAATGCTTGGAAATCCATCAGCTGAGTCACAGTGTATGGGGAAGGGGGGAAGCCGTCGTAATGGTTCTGACCTTGAGAACTTTTATCAAGCTAAAGGAGAAAGTAGGCCTTACTTTGAGAAACTTGATGGAATATAAAGAAATGGACTTCCTTATCTGTAGCCCTCTCTTAGGAAGAGGGGGTTTTATCCTTTATGGTTGGGTATGTCACGGTTCAGATCGGGAAGTGCTGTGAGTGGACGGAGAGCAGACAGACACCAGGAGAGGAGGAGGGCAGCAAGCACTGATGAGCAGTTGTCTGAACAGTGCAGTGGAACTGCATGTGAGTGACAGCCTTGGTGGATTCTGTACCAGGGGGACCGGGGCCATTCCCAGCAACAGGCTGACCATTTTTCCCTTCAGTTCTGGGTTGTCTCCTCTTAGTTGTTTTCATTCCTACCAGTTCTCAGTCTACCTCCAGCTCTAGACTGACTCTGTTTCTTGAAGAGTTGCAAATGTATCCAGGACTCAGGTATTTACAGTCAAACAGGCTGCTAAGTTTCCATTCTGGAGATAGTTTCTTTGATTTATTTTCCCCACACTTTGGAACCTTCTGGATTCTTCCTCTTTGAGATAGTGATGGGCACTTGAGGAGCTGGAGTGTGTTTCCATGTGAGAGGGAGCTAAATCTACTCTCACTGTAAATCTTCTACCTGGAATCCACATGGTAACATGTAAAAGAGGACGGTGATTGTTGGAGGATTGCCTTCTCTCTCTCTCTCTCTGTCTCTCTGTCTCTGTCTTTAACTTTGTCAAAAAAAAAAAAAAGAGATAAAGATCTTCCTCCCATTGGTTCACTCCCCAAATGGCCGCCATAGCTGTCGTTGTGCCGATCCAAAGCCAGGAACCAGGTGCTTCTTCCTGGTCTCCCACGTGAGTGCAGGGGCCCAAGCACTTGGGCCATCCTCCACTGCCCTCCCAGGGCACAGCAGAGAGCTGGACTGGAAGAGGAGCAACTGAGACTAGAACCCGGCACCCATATGGGATGCCAGTGCCACCAGGTGGAGGATTA
Source organism: Oryctolagus cuniculus (assembly GCF_964237555.1). NCBI lineage: Eukaryota > Metazoa > Chordata > Mammalia > Lagomorpha > Leporidae > Oryctolagus > Oryctolagus cuniculus. The sequence goes on from NC_091449.1 coordinate 60,524,449, forward strand.
ACCAAGTGAGCCATGGCACCGGCCCCAGGATTGCCTTCTCTTTGGGATGGTTCATCTGTTGGGATTGCCGTCTCTTTGGGATGGATGGTAATCTGTCCATGCTGGAAACAGAGATGGATAAATGTGTACTTTGAGCCCTGGGTCTGCATCATTGGAGGCAATGCCAGTGCACTTGGTAATGTTGTTGATGGTGACAATCGTACTACAGGCTGGGGACCTCCTCAGAGATTTGCCAATATGGACACTTGTGGAGAGACAGCAAAGCAGAACAGAAGTAGTCTGTATTACTTTGAAATACCTGGCAAATACTTTGTTTAGTCATATATCACCCAGTGGGTTTTATGTAACTGTTTTAGCCATTGCTATGAATGTATAGCTAAGATGGGAGTAAATTTATGCAAGAAACATAATGAAAAATTGGAGCATGAATTAGATTGTTGTCTATTAGTGGAGTGTTGTTGTGAATTACTGTGTTACAATGGAGCATACTATGGTTACAGATGATAAAGTTAGAGGATTAGAAAGGGCTTTGTAATGTCATCTAGTTGATGACAGAGAAGCTAAAGCCCACAAAGGGTGGTTTAAGCAGCTAATTATGGCTTCTTTAGAGACATATTATCTTGCTGCCTGTTTGCCTATTTTGGAAACATGGGTGTGTGCATGTATATGTGTGTGTTAAAGATTTCTTAATTTATTTGAAAGAATTAGAGAAAGGGAGAGACAGAGGAGAGAGATCCTTGATATACTGGTTCACTTCCTGCAATGGCTACAACAAGTGGGCTGGGCCAGGAGGAAGCCAGGAGCTTCACCCCAGTGTCTCATGTGGGTACAGGGGCCCAAGCACTTGGCACATCCTCTGTTGCTTTCCCAGGTGCACTAGCAGGGAGCTGGATCAGAAGTAGAACAGCTGGGACAGGTGCCCATATGGGATACTGGTATCTCAGGTGGCTATTTTCAGATAAAGAGACTGAGATACAGTAACATTTAGAACCTTGTCTAAGTTCACACAGCATATGAACAGCAGAGATTAAATACCATAGGAGGACAGAGCCCTGTTTTACTTTACTCCTCTTGTTAGTTTGCCCAGTGTGTAGCATAGTACCTGATTGACAGGAAGGTGTTAATGAAGAGTTGTTGAAGGAATGAGAGGGTAAAGCAAGGTGACAGCTGAGCTATGGAAGTTACAACCTGGGCAGCAGTATCTTGCCACTATAGGAAAGGACGGTTTGTTGATCAGGTTATTTTTTGGCAAACCAGACTCCCAGAAGGTACAAACAGCTAAATGATGTTTAAGTACTGAGCTCTCTGAATCACTTTTCATACTGGTGCTACCGAGGTGTTCCCAGTTCAGCTACCTTCTGGCTTGTAACAAAAGAGGTCATTATTCATAGTACATTGTGTTGGAAGTATTTTATTCCAGTTCTTTGGCAGGTGCTAGTCCTGATAAGAGAAATCTTAGCTAACTAGCTTTCCAGGCTGCACTGGGGAAGTGAGTGTTGGCTCCTAAGGAAGGGATGGGTTGGTCACCTGTGGTGGTTTTGAAGGACAGAGCAATAGCATCTTTCGGGAAAGATGAGCTGCAGGGCAGACACTTAGATGGAAGGAGTAACTGGCTCACAGATGGATTCAGGAGCCAGACTGTGGTCTTCATTTGAGAGTGTGTGCTAGTGCAAGAGAGATTGGTCAGAAATTAGTAACAACTTTAAAAAGTGAGAGACCTGAGGTGAAATTAGGATTTTTGGAAATAAATATGAGGGAACTTCAAAAAATTCCTGAAAAAGGCAATTAAAAGAACTTTTTCAGTGTAAAAATTTTGAAATCTGTGCACAAGGGGAATCTTCAAAAAGTTGATGGAAAATGAAAGTCATGAAAAAGCTGCATAAATATAAAATATTTTTGTACCAACATCAGGTCACCTTTGAGTTAATTTCATTTTCCCACAAACTCTTCCAAGTTCCCTCGTTTAAAAACCTTTTCTGAGGTGCGCATTTGGGCTTGTGGTTAAGACACTGGGTAGGATACCTGGGTCTCACATCAAAGTGCCTCGGTTCAATTCCTGGCTCCAGTTCCTGTCTCCATCTTTCCAGTAACGTACATCCTGGGAGGCAGCAGTGATGGCTCAAGTACCTGGGTTCCTGCCACCCGCCCAGGAGACCTGGACCGAATTCTTGGTTCCTGGTTTCAGCCAAGCTCGGTTCTGGCCTTTGCAGGCATCTGGGGACTGAGCCAGTGGGTAGGAACTCTGTCTCTCTGTGACTTGATGCTATTCAAATAAATAAAAACCTTCCTGTTTCCTATCACTTAGGTCAGAAAAACCAGCTTAGATTGGCTTTGCTTCCAATGTCCCTGTTTCTTTTTGATTAATCAGTAATTGTCCTGAAACCTGTCAAGATAAATGCATTCTGACAGAGAAATTAACCAGAGAGAGAGACACACACACACAAGGCAGAGACAGAGATAACCATATAGAGAAAGACACATCCACACACACACACACACACACACTCACACACTGTGATGGCTACACAGAGGAGAGGCAGAGACAGAGACTGTGAGACAAAGACAGTGACAGAGAAAGGCTCTGTGCCAAGGATTTCATGGAGTTTGACAGTGCCTGCCTCTGCATGATGGGATAGGGTTGGGGACTGAGTCTGTGTTCTGTGTTCTCTGATCATTTCTTGCTTAGAAAGGAGGAAATTAGAATTGTTGAGCTATGATTTGTTTTAATCAGAAAGAAGTTGTCTAACATAAATCTCTTCTTGAGTGCTGGAAAAGCCCTGAAGCATCCAGGAAAAAAATATCAATACTTTGCAAAGGAGGAATGATTGTTCCGATTTGTGGCTTAATTGACTTTAAGCCTTAATGAAACTTGGGCCAGTGTGGGCGGTGCACTCTTTGGCTGGGACCAACCACGAAGTCTATGCTAGGGCAGGAGGACTTAGAGTGGTTATTTGGTCCTTTGCTATTGATGAAATTTTCTAATTGACTGGGGCTACTTAATACCAGATAATATTTTTTTCCTCCTATGAAGAGAGTAAATCCTTTTTCAGACTAGCAAAGTAATTTATTTTAAATTACAGCCTTTTCTATTGGAAGCATTTGTTTATGTTAGATTATCATTCCCCAAGTGAAATTTCACTGATGCCGTATAATTAAATATAGATTTTTTTTAAAAAAAGCATGTATTTTAAATTTTTAAGTGGACAAACTGGGGGTTTGTAAAGACCTTATTAGCCCACGAACTGCACAGAATGGCTGTTGGAGGCGTTCCCCCAGTGCCCTGCCTGTGCTTCATGTCACTTGTGGATGCTACAAGACCAATTGCTTCTTAGTACAAAGGTTTGCGTTAAGTTTGGCAGTCTGTTAGTGGATTTTGGAGTCAGACCAGCCTCTCAGTGTTGGGATCTCAGACAAGACACTCCTCCCTTTGCCTCTAGATCTTGCTGTGGGAAATGGGGAAGTTGTGTCCCTGCATCCTAGGATGCTTGTCAGGATTAAATGAGTTAGCAGTGCCTGGCTCACATCACATCAACAACACCTGCCAAGTACTGCTTTCGGAGCTGAAGGCTTCCTAAAGGCACCTTTTCCTGCCTTGTACTTTGTGGGTTCCACCCATCGAGTCACTCCTACTTTACCCCTTGCTGTTGACAACTCTTGAACCCGCAGGGACTGGCCTCAGTGCCAGAGCCTCCTTTGGGTAGACTTGCTTCATGTTCCAACAAAGCTCCCTTGCTGTGGTATTGGATTTTGTAGGATGGTGGCAGTTTCCAGAAACCTCTGGTCCATGAGCCAATTTGGAGAAAATGGAATCTTTCTCTGTGCCTTTCGGCTCGCATCCTAAAAGCCTGCACAACGTTTTGGGCAGGCTTCAGCAACTTCACATCAAGGGCTCAATCACAGTTCTGAAATAAAAACATCCCCTGTTGTTCTCTGTGTGTGAAGCTGGATGCTGCACTTGGCACAGACCTCGGTGCTAGCGATAACACTTCCTCCCGGCATCTCAGAAGGCCCCGAGCAGGCAGAATCCACTCTACATGCTCAGTGCTTCTCCAGATGAGGATTTAAAAAAAAAAAAAAAACCTGTCAGAATCCAATTGTTCAGAGGCACTTCCAGCTAGAGGTAAGATAGGGATTTTGAAGTCTTTGGAGAGATTTGTTGAGCCAGGCTGGGTCGCACCAGGGTCCTTGTGTAGTGATTCTTGTCCAGGTTTCTCATCATGACAGAGCAGTGGGCCTCATTATCACCACGCTCACATTCTCCTTAGCAGAGAGTCCTCTGTAGAAATGGTGGTGAATTTAGTAACTGACAGCCATTAGGTGTTACATGATTTGTAGAGAATGTATATGTGAAAGAAAATGGATGAATTAAAAGTATTAAGCAGCTTAGTCAGCATCAACATGGATGAATTGTTGAGATTTTTTTTTTACTCCTTATACAATAAACATATGGCATGAATTTTCTGCTCTCATTACAGATGCTGAGAGAAGGCAAAGACAAATATTTATATTACATTCATGTTTTACAGTAAAAACACTGCTCGGTTTGTTTATACAGTTCCACTGTTACAGTTTTTATGGTTGGTAATGAAACCACTGTAAAACCAAGCCTGGGTTATATAGCAGCTGTGATAAGCCCTAATACTCAGGGAGATACCCTGGATGGAATAGCTGATGTCACGTGTGCAGAATCAACAATTGAGTTATGTGCTAGGACAGGCTAAGTTACGCTGGAATAACAACCAACCTCAAACTCTCCGGGGTTTACAATGACAAAGGGTCCCTTCTCGCTCAGACTGCATCTCTGTCTTGAGTTGCTTGGAAGGTTTTGTTGTGTGAGGATCTCTCTGAACCTCTGGGATGTTGCAGCCACCAAGGCAGAGGGAAGCGTGTTGACCTGTGCCCTAGATCTTCAAGCTTCTGCACAGAAGCAACACTTGCCGCTTCTGCCCACGTTTCATTAGCCAGAGTGAGTCTCATAACAATGTCCAACTTGAAGGAGGTGGCAACTTGTGTGTGAAGGAGGCAGAAACTAAAACTATGGGAGAATAACCCCAAAGGCTTACTCTAAGGCCAGTTGATATCTTTTTGTGTTACTTAGTTGATGCTCTATTTTGAGTGCAACATGGAATCAAGGGAGTAGGACAGGCACCCAAGAACTTTGTGTCCTCCATACCCAAACTGTTTGACAGTCATAGAACTGTATTTTGATTTTTAGGAAGGATTCACAGCCTTTTGCAGGAGTATTTAACAATGCATAAAATTTTCAAAGCCACATAAAAGTTGAACTGTGATTTTGACTCTTTTTTTTAAAGTTTGCATCCAGAAGCTCATTGTGAAGACTGACTTACTTTTGAGATGTATCTTCCTTTTTTTTTTTTTTTTTTAAGATTTATTTATTTATTTGAAAGAGTTACACAGAACGAGGAGAGGCAGAGAGAGAGGTCTTCTATCTGATGGTTCACTCCCCAATTGGCCGCAATGGCTGGAACTGTGCTGATGTGAAGCCAGGAGCCAGGAGCTTCTTCCAGGTCTCCCATATGGGATGCAGGGGCCCAAGGAGTTGGGCCATCTTCTACTGCTTTCCTAGGCTACAGCAGAGAGCTGGATTGGAAGTAGAGCAGCTGGGTCTTGAACCGGTGCCTATATGGGATGCCAGCGCTTCAGGCCAGGGCATTAACCTGCTGTGCCACAGCACCAGCCCCAAGATATATCTTCCTTAACTGGTGAATGTTGTCATGCTTAGAAAGGAAATAAGCTATCTTTAGGAAGATAGCTCAAAGTGACTTTTTCACAGCAACCTGGAGGTGGTATCCAGAGTTGTGCTGTCTGCTGTGGTAGCCACTGGCCTCCTGTGCCAAATGAATGCTTCAGAGATAGTTGGTCAAGGTAAACAGACACTGTAAGTGTAAACAGAACACCTGCCAAGTTTTAAAGACTTGTATAAAAAACGTAAGCTGCTTTCTCAACAATTTGATTCCATGCTGAAATGATACTATATTAGATACACTGGGTTAAGTAATATTTTTATAGAATTAGTGTTACCTGTTAGTACTTTTTCTTGACAAGAGTACTAGAAAATGTAAAGTTATACATGTAACTCACAGCATTTCCACTGAACAGCCCTGGTGAGGGGGTAAGCGTTGTAAAGGAAAATATAATTCATTACCATTGTGTTAAATCCTTTTTGCTGCATCTCAGAGTTCAGCTGGACAATTTATATCTTTTGGTTGTAATTTTCTTGTTTACATGAATCTTTTTATAAACCTTTATTTAAATTTAATTTTACATTCTCATAGATGTTGCAAAGAGTAGTGTGGAGAATTCTGGGTACCTTTCACCCAGCTTCCCTAGTGATGATGTAGTATGTTACCTTATTGTAACAATCACATCAATTGTGGTTGACATTGGCATAATGGTCTTAACTTCAGGTTTTATTCAAATTTCACCACTTTTTACTTGTATTCATTGGCAGGGATACTGTGTTTGTGTATAGTCATATGTAGTGTTATCACTTACAGGCATTGGGGTAACCACCATCCTAAGCAGGATACAGAAATGTCCCTTACCTCCAAGGAACACTTTCTCTCTACCCGGGGCTGTTAATGAGGATAAAGCTGGTAGACATGTTAGAAACAAAAGATGCTTTTAGCTCCTCAGTCTGTCCGTGTGCCCGTCTATCCCACCCTTTGTGGGGAGCAAACCGGACTAGACTGAGTTACTGGAATTAAGACTTATTCTATGCATCTGCTCTCCCACAATATGGCGCTGGGAGAGAAGTAAACAGCTTCCGCACAGCTGCCTCCAGTTCAACCAATAAACAGTAGGACTTGCTCCTGATTGGAGGAGAGCAGCGTACTCGGCGTGTGGGCAGCCGAGTTAGGATTGGCGGAGGAGGACTATAAAGGAGGAGAGAGACGGCATGCACCAGGAACATCTAAGGGGAACATCTAAGGGAACACCTGTGCAGCCCCCGAGAGAGCCGGCCGGCGGTGTGCCGCTCCCCTGCGGAAGTGGGGAATGTGGCCAGGGGGAACTGCCCTTCCACGCAGGTGGAAGGGATAGCCAACCCGGGAAGAACCAGCAGCAAACCCGGGGAGGGCCGAGCAGACGAAAGAACAGCGCAGGGTTTTGTGTCGTTCCTCCACGAAGAGGGGGAGCGACATAATGGTGCCGTGACTCGGATATGAAGCCTAGGCAGGGTTTGGTGTCGTTCCTCCATGAAGACGGGGAGCGACATAATGGTGCCGTGACTCGGATAGGAAACCTAGGACGGATAGGAAACTTAGGAGGGAAGAAACGGGAAGAAGCAGGAAAATACCGGAGAGAGAGACTAGCGAAGAGCCTAGGGGAAAGCCGGACGAGAAAGGTGCCGGAAGAAGCTATTGAAAGCCTAGGCATAGACTTGGATATGGACTGTGGGAAAGAAGTTAGGATTGAAAGCGAAAGTGAAAGCTTTCATAGACTCGGATGCGGACTATGGCGGGGAAGCTAGGAGACTGAAAGCGAAAATGAAACCTGGAGGAGGCTTGGACTCGGATACGGACTGTGGGGAGAAGCCAGGAGAAATGAGAGGAATATTGTTGGAAGAAAACTTAGGGAAACATACCGGGTAGAGAAAAATGTTAGGGAGGATGAAGCCGCGAGTGCAGGCCGAGGCGAAGACTTAAGCCAGCTTGGAATTCTTCAAGTCAGCCCGGGGAGCAAAAGGCGAAAATCTGGAACCAGGGGCAGAGACGTGGGCCGCCAGGTTGGAGTTCGCCAGGTTAGTCCGGGGAACTTGGACTGAATGCCGGTGGTGGCGGAAACATTCGCGGAAGCCGCCGCGTGCAGAGAGAGCACGGGGCGTGAATAGATAGGGAACGCAGGGCTGGCGCGAGGCCGTGGTGCGGGCGCGAAGTGCGTGGAGACTGCGGAGCATGCGCGCGAAGCCGAGCCGTGCAGAGTCGGGAGCCCGCCGGCGGGGCGAGGCGCCGGGAAGCCGCGCAGAGCCGTGAAGCTGCCGCGGGGCGGGCGCCGGGAAGCCGCAGGGATAAGAGAAACAGAAGTTTAGAAGTAAAATGAGAGAAATAGGAATGCTGGAAGATAGAAGTAAAATGGGAGAAATAGGAATGCCCGGAGATAGAGAAATAGAGAAAGAGAAAGGCCTCCCCACAACGCAGCAATGTGAGAGCTTGGATTCGGTCTGCCTGATTAAGTGAGGCGATGAGCACCTGCGGGCAGCTAGCAGCTTATGCGCCGCAGGTCACCGAAGACAGGCACGAATTAACATCAGTAAGGCCTCCCCACAATACAGCAATTAGGAGGCTTGGATTCGGTCTGCCTGATTAAGGCGGTAAGCACCAGCAAGCAGCTCGACCAGAGTATGAGCTGCAGGTCACCGAAGATAGGCACGAACCAACACTAATAAGTCTCCCCCACAATACGGCAATGAGAAGGCTTGGATTCGGTTTGCCTGATTGTTAGGGCTTATAAGCCCCTGCAGGCAGAGCAGAGCATGCACTGCAGGGCACCGAACACAGGCACGTATCAGCGCCTAAAAACCTCCTCACAACATGGCGAAGAGAGGACCCGGATTCGGTTTGCCTGATTGATAGGACTTGTAAGAACCTGTGGCAACTCTAGCAAGTAGAGCAGAGTGTGTGCCGCGGGACACCGAAGACAGGCGCGTATCAACGCCAAAAATAAAAAGAAAGGGGGATCTGTGGGGAGCAAACCGGACTAGACTGAGTTACTGGAATTAAGACTTATTCTATGCATCTGCTCTCCCACAATATGGCGCTGGGAGAGAAGTAAACAGCTTCCGCACAGCTGCCTCCAGTTCAACCAATAAACAGTAGGACTTGCTCCTGATTGGAGGAGAGCAGCGTACTCGGCGTGTGGGCAGCCGAGTTAGGATTGGCGGAGGAGGACTATAAAGGAGGAGAGAGACGGCATGCACCAGGAACATCTAAGGGGAACATCTAAGGGAACACCTGTGCAGCCCCCGAGAGAGCCGGCCGGCGGTGTGCCGCTCCCCTGCGGAAGTGGGGAATGTGGCCAGGGGGAACTGCCCTTCCACGCAGGTGGAAGGGATAGCCAACCCGGGAAGAACCAGCAGCAAACCCGGGGAGGGCCGAGCAGACGAAAGAACAGCGCAGGGTTTTGTGTCGTTCCTCCACGAAGAGGGGGAGTGACAACCCTTCACACTGTGTTGAACTATGTTGGTCTTGCAAGAGGTACCAGGAAGACGGAAGGAGGAGACGGTGCTCATGGGACTCAGTCTTTGTAGGGCACAGGGTAGTTTGGCCAGAGGTATGGAATTGCACAGTAGAAATTGGTGTCTTGACATGATAAAGAAAAGAACACAGAATCTTTTTCTTCAACTCTGAGGACCCACATCTCTCTGTCTTCCTTTATCTTGACTTAAGCCGAGGAAGAATGGATCAAATCACATTAGAAGACAGTTATTTTCTCAGAATTCTACAGAAGAAAGGAATATTCTCCCCTTCAACAGGTAACTTGTGCAATCCTGATCAAGTGTTCTGTGAAATTTTCACTGTATCCAATACCCAGATGTTTTAGAATGGAAAAAAAAGTCCCAAGAACACAGTCAGAAATAACTTATGGAAATGTTAGAAATAATAAATAAATAATCTTTCCTATAGGAGAGCTTCTTAGAACAACAAAAATAACTAGCTATGTGTTTCTGTGGATATTTAGAATGGTGTTTTAGGAGTTATTTGCATTTCTTACTGTTCACGTGGAGGATAGTTCTCCATCATCCTGCATCCCAGAAGGCTACAAGAAACACCTGTTCCTATTTTTTTTTTTTTTTTTGACTCAGCAGCCCAGGAGCCTGTGCCCTGTGTGATCTGTTTCCTCCACAGCCTTTGTTTTCCCATATCGCTTTTAAACAATGCCTAGATACACATGTGGCATTTCTTCCTTTACATTTTTGTGAACAAACTGGATAGCTGTGTTTCCACTTGCACAGGTCCTGTACAAACATGGCGTGTTGTACGTTTTGTGGGTCTAGGAGCATGCTTGTTTCCTTAGCCTCCCAAAGAACAGAACCTTATGTGTAACTCTTAATTTTGACCTGGGGATCTGTTGCAAATTTGGAAAACTTCAAAACTAACAAACTAATTAAAACAAGTAATTTTTTTTTTTATTTTTGACAGGCAGAGTGGACAGTGAGAGTGAGAGAGACAGAGAGAAAGGTCTTCCTTTTCCATTGGTTCACCCTCCAATGGCCGCTGTGGCCGGTGCGCTGCGGCTGGCCCATCTTGCTGATCTGAAGCCAGGAGCCAGGTGCTTCTCCTGGTCTCCCATGCGGGTACAGGGCCCAAGAACTTGGGCCATCCTCCACTGCTCTCCTGGGCCACAGCAGAGAGCTGGACTGGAAGAGGGGCAACCGGGACAGAATCCGGTTCTAGTCCCCGACCGGGACTAGAACCTAGGGTGCCAGCGTTGCAGGTGGAGGATTAGCCTATTGAGTAGCGGCACCGGCCTAAAATAAGTACTTTGGAGCACAAAATACATAGCCCCTAGAATCTCAAGTGTTAAAGGCCAAAAAGGCCTAATTTTTTTAAAAGATTTTATTTATTGATTGATTTGAGAGGCGGAGTTACAGATAGAGGATTTCATCCACTGGTTTACCCCCTAAATGGCCAGAATGGTTGGAGTTGAGCCGATCTGAAGCCAGAAGCCAGGAGCTTCTTATGGGTCTCCTACATGTGTGCAGGGACCCAAGCACTTGGGCCATCTTCCACTGCTCCCAAGCCATAAGTAGAGAGCTGGGTTGGAAGAGGAACAGCCTGGACATGAACTGGTGCCTATGGGATGCGGACACTGCAGGGAGAGGTTTAGCCCACTACACCAGCCGCAGGCCTAATATTTTGAGTCTCAGTTACTACAATGTGAACTGCAGAGACCGAGAATGATGATGCCTGTCACATTTTTTGTTGTTTTGATATTCAAACATCCAGAATTTGAATGCTGCATGAGGCAAACAGCTGACATTCCAGAAGGTTGGTTTTTATTCACATGACTCTGTTGTCATGACAATGAAAATAGATCAACCATCTAGACACAGAACCTGGCTTTAGTGTGTGTTCAGTGAATGGGTACATTTCAATGTGTGGATCTTATTGGTTGAGTGATGAATGAGTTTGGATTTCCCAGTCTCAGTTAGCTTTCTGATTTGAGGTGGAAAGGAATTCTAAATCACTGTAATAAATCATGTAGAACCAAATCAGAAAACGAAACAACATGTGGAAATTAGATGAATTTTTGTAATTGCCTTTCTTGTTCCATTTTTTCCCCTCTGTCTTCAGTTTTCTATAATGTAAATGACTGGATTTAACCAGATTGCATGGTGGATGTGGGTGACGTGTGAGGATAGCAGTGATGCAGTGGGTATTTGGCATTAAGACCTTCTAAGGTTTCCATTTCTATTATTGGTGCATTCCAAGAATTTAATGTAACACCACTTGATGCATTGTAATTTCTCAGCATGTTTATGAGAACTTAGGAATGTGTGTTCTTTTTTTACTCAGTTGATTCAAAAGTACTTTGTATGATTTTCCTACTAGCTGTTTCCCATGGAATTCAGCAGTTGTCAGTGTATATTACATCAATACAGTTAAGATGATCAAAGTGGAGAAAAGAGCTTTCATCTGTACATACTTCACTTGCTTCACTTGGAAAAAACAAGGTTTTCAGTTTATAGATGGAGATAATAAGGCTTTATTAGGAAAAAATCCCAGGATAAAGGGTGGCTTTTGGTACAGCAGTTAGGATGCCCTTTGGAATGCCCTCATGCTAGATCAGAGTGCCTGGATTTGAGTCATAGCTTCTGCTTCTGATTCCAAGTTTATGCTAATCTGTGCGCCAGGAGGCAGCAGGTCGTGGCTCAAGAAGTTGAATCCGGCTGGCACCGGGCCCATTTGGCTAATCCTCTGGCACCCTGGGTTCCTGTCCTGGTTAGGGCACCGGATTCTGTCCTGGTTGCTCCTCTTCCAGTACAGCTCTCTGCTGTGGCCCGGGAAGGCAGTGGAGGATGGCCCAAGTGCTTGGGCCCTGCACCCGCATGGGAGACCAGGAGGAAGCACTTGGCTCCTGGCTTCAGATTGGCTCAGCGCACTGGCTGCAGCGCACCGGCCGTGGCAGCCATTTGGGGGGGTGAACCAACAGAAGGAAGACCTTTCTCTCTCTCTCTCTCTCTCTCTCTCTCTCTCTCTCTCTGTCTGCCTCTCAAAAAAAAAAAAAAAAAAAAAGTTGAATCCTTGGGTGGGTGTTGTGGCACAGTGGTTAAGCCACCACTTATATCCCATATCAGAGTGCCAAAGTTCAAACCCCACAGCTTTTTTTTTTTTTTCAGATTTATTTATTTATTTAAGAGATTGAGATTGATCTTCGTTTGTTGGTGCATTCCCTGAGAGAGAGATATCTTCCATTTGCTGGTGTATTCCCCAAATGGCTGTAATGGCCAGAGCTGGGCTACTCTGAAGGCAGGAGCCAGGTCTCTCATGTGGGTACAGGGGCCCAAGCATTTGGGCCATCTCTGTTGGTTTCCCTAGCACCTGAGTGGAATCAGAAGTGGAGCAGCCAGAACTGGAAGTGGCTTCCATATGAGATTCTGTTGTTGCAGGTGATGGCTAAACCAGTTCCGCCACTATGCCAGCCACCTGTCTCTCCTTTGAATCTTTTTTTCTTGCTAATGTGCAGCCTGGAAGGCAGCAGGTGATGGCTTAAATACTTGGGTCCTTGCTATTCCCTTGTGAGACCTGGATGAAATTCCTGACTGTTGATTTCAGCCTGGCACAGCTCTGGCAACTTCAGGAATTTGAGGAGTGAACCAATGGATCAAAGTCTTTCCCTGTGCCTTTCATAGACAGACAGACAATTTTGAAATGGAAGTTGGGTCCCTGCCACCTGCATGGGAAAACCATGTTGAGTTCCTGGTTTCTGGCTTTAGCATGGCCCGGTACTAGCTGTTGTGGGCATTTGGAGAGTGAAATGAAACAGTTAATTGAAGATCTTTTTCTGTCTTAATCTCCATCTCCCTGTCTCTATGCTTTTCAAATAAATAAGTAAACAGATGAAAAAGAAACATCCCAGGATATTAGGGTCGTTATTTGGGAGTGTTGAGCTGGTTAGTATTAGAAGAAACAAGAAGTATTACTTGTAGAGCAGACACCAAACTATGGTCCCTTTATGATATAGTATACAATGGGAGATTGAGGGCAGTGGCAGATGTGTAGTTAAGATCCTTAATGAATATGAGTGGGGGAGAGGATAGGACTTCTGAAGCCATGTAAGTGATTTCCCTTGGGACCACAGGAGAAAGTGAACTGCTGTCTGACAAGGTATGACATATCTTCTGTTTTCACTCTGAGCTTGGTTAACAGAAGAGATTAGTAAGGATTAGGTGATTTTCTGCTGTAACTGTTGAAGAATGATGGGGAGGATGGGGACTGGCCGAGAAGGCAAAATTTAGAAGGGGTAGGCAGAGATAAGGTAATCATCAGAGTACCTGACCTTCCTGTTGAAGCTGGTGTTTGACCTGCACTGGGATTGAGAAGACACTGTTGGTGTGCAGTGTGGAGTTGTAAGATGGAGGTTTAGGACTGAGCCAAGTCAGAAAGAGGAGGAAGCTTGGCTTCTTCCAACAGGAATAGGTAAGTTCTGCGGGTGGTGGGAAGGGGCAAGTTATGACAAGTTAATGGACACAATCTTCAGGGCTCCAGCTCACCCATGCAGTGGTGGTCTCCCAGGACTCATCGGGGGTTTGCTTCTTGGTAGACATCAGCACTTCTGCTGTTCTGGTGATGTAACATGGAGATTGTCACTGCCTCCTGTTGGTGCAAGCTGGGGAACGAAAGTCTATGTGTCTCTGCAATAATGTTGGCTTACTTGTGCATATTCAGAGCATATTGCAAGCAGGGCTACACATGGGCATATGCAGTTGGGACAGTAACCCTTAAGTCCTTATTTGGAGAAAGACAACAAGTTGAACAGTTACTAGAGAGCCATACTGGGTCTAAAAAGTTCTTGGAAAATGTGTACTATCTTACTAATTGCATTTTCATGAACTTTTTTTTAAATCTTTTCTGGTGATTTTTTTTTTATTTGACAGAGAGAAAGGTCTTTCTTCCGTTGGTTCACCCCCCAAAATCAATATGTTCATTAATCCCCCCCCCCTTTTTAAGATTTGTTTGTTTATTTGACAGGCAGAGTTACAGACAGAGAGAGTGAGAGAGAGAGAGGTCTTCCATCTGCTGTTTCACTTTTCAAATGGCTGCAATAGTTGGAACTGCGCCAATCAGAAGCCAGGAGCAGGAGCTTCTTCTGGGTCTCCCATGCAGGTGCAGGGGCTCAAGGTCTTTTTTTTAATTTTTTTAAAAATTTGAGAGGTAAAGTTATACACAGTGAGAGAGAGACAGAGACAAAGGTCTTCCTTCCATTTGTTCACTCCCCAAATGGCTGCCACGGCCGGTGCAGCGCCGATCTGATCTGAAGCCAGGAGCCATGTGCTTCTTCCTGGTCTCCCATTCGGGTGCAGGAGCCCAAGCACTTGGGCCATCCTCCATTGCCTTCCCGGGCCACAGCAGAGAGCTGGACTGGAAGAGGAGCAGCTGGGACTAGAACCGGCGCCCATATGGGATGCCGGCGCCATAGGCAGAGGATTAACCAAGTGAGCCACGTGCTGGCACCTCCATGAACTTTTTGAGGAAACTCCTATTCCCTATTTGTGGCAGCTGTTTGTACACCCCTCTGTCTACCTTTGTTATTAACAGTTCCTTCTTGGGTAATACTGAAGTGAAGGGGGGTGGTAGTGATAGTTGCATGAACTAGTTACGGTGTGATGGTCCATAATAGACCCCATCTAAAATGACTAATGCCTTGATGGGCTTTTGGGAGATGCCATTTCTAATCTCCAGGGCTGGGAGCTGGAATGTTTATATGGCTGCCAGTAGCCATGTTTCCTGCTACAAGGAGGTAGACAAATGTGGGACTAAGGGGGACATTTAGCCTAGCAGTTAAGACTGTGGCATCCTAAATCAGATTGCCTGAGATCCATTCCTGGCTTTGACTCTTAACTCTAGTTTCTCCTCATGCAGACCCTGGGAGGCAACAGTAATGGCTCAAGTGACTGGGTTCCTGCCCTGCAACTGGGAGACCTGGGTTGAGTTCCCAGGTCCCAGCTTTGGCCTGACCTAGTCCCAGGCCTGTGGGCATCTCGGGGAGTGAAGCAGAAGTTGTAAGATCTCTTTGTTTCTGTCTTTACCTCCCCTCTCTCCCTCCTTTATCTCTCTTTCTCTCCTCCTTTGTCCTCCCCCTCTCCTTTTTTGTTGATGCTCGTTCGAGCTGGGTTTCTATTACTTGGGACCACTTTGGTCCTGTCTGATACACCTGCCTACTCTTAGCTCTCTGGAGAGCATTCCTGGTGGCAGTTCATGCTCTCAATGTCTCCCCTTTTGTCCCAGCTACAGCTCATCTCCATTCCAGTCAGTTCTGTTGTACAAACATGTTTGGGGCAGGGTGAGTCAGGTCTATACCTAGTGATGTGGCTCAAGTCCTGTACCTTTCATGGGCTGACTGTAGTCTTACTGGCATGACAGTGGACATCGTACTGGATCCTGGAGTCAAAAACACTCGGTTTGAATCTGAGCTCCGTTGCTAAGTGGAAGTCCAGTTTGGGCCAGGTGCATAATTTCTGAGATGACACTGCCTGATTGGTGTTGTGCACCTGACCAATGAAGGGGGTATGCTGGAAGGACAGCCATCCATGTCATGGGTTCACTGGACTTTAGTTCCTTTTACGCTGTCCTCCCAAACCCTACTTGTTGGTGATTCTTTGGGACCCAGAAGATCTGTCAAGGACCTTTGCTTTTGTCTGGCATTTCTGGTCTTAACTGCCCATGGACTAATGGAGAGTATCAGCTTTAAGGTTGCTTGTTTCATTCTCTGTTCCCCTTTAAGACAAAAACACAAAATGAAGTACATTTTATAGACCCCTTTCCCACCTTAGTGATTAGGACTATATCATCAGCCATCACAGAGGACCTGGAGCCTGCTAAGGCCAGGGCCATTAGCCACATGGTTCCTTCGCTGTGGCCTGCAGCTTCTGTTGCTGGCACAGCCCGGTGAACAGAGTACAGGCTGGAAGGCAGCTGAATCCTGTGTATTAGAGCAACCCACCTTCTGCCTTGGAAACCGTCAGCGTAGTCCTTGGACCACAGATAAGGAAGGGAGAAAAGCAAATATCTGCCAATAGAGAGTGTCATCATAGTGAGCTTCCAATCTGTGTATTTGGGCTTGAAGCAAAATGCTCCAAAAATGTATCATTGTGGTCCTAACATTTCAAGAGATTGCATTCTAAAAACCTTGGATATCTGTTTTGTACATATTATATGTATCACTCCATGTGCATATGTTAATTCCTTTTTATGAGTTTTGATCTTTTTTTCCTTCCCTTCCTGTGTGTGGTTGCTGTTTCATAGCTCCAGTTCAGAGGCATTAACATTGATTTCCCACATGGGGAGGTTACAGGTGGGGATTTAGAGCAGGGCAGGTTCTTGATCCTTGGAAGAGATTCTTCTCCAAGGGAGACTTTGAGGATGGCTTTGTAGAATGAGAGCACAGCTATGCAGGGGATGAACTGGAATAATCATTATCATGGTTCTCGAAATTTATAGGACATTTGATCATAGAAGTAACTTTCCTGAGGATTGATGGGCTGCCTGAAATTGAAATATTTTTTAGTTAATAAGTTTTTTTGATAATGAAAGTGTGACACACAGAGAATACTAAAATGTTATGAGGAGTAACTCAGAATTACATGGAGAATGAGCAAGCAAGGCAGTCCTTTTTTCCTTGACAAGATGGTTAATGTCTCTGTTTCTGTTTCTTCATACATAGGGGAGATAAAAGGGGGACCAATACCCCGAAGATCTGTGAGTGTAGACAGCACACTTAGGGTACTGGCAGGCGTACAGAAAGTACTTCGTGATGTGTCTCGTTTCCAGTTTCTGTTGTTGTTGTCTTACTGGTGACCGTTACTCGGAAGCTCTTATTACAGATGATGGTTCCTATTCTTTCTTTCTTGTCCATTTTGTGGCAGTAACTATAAAAACAAGCTTCTGTTCATTTGGTGATGATTTACTTGTTTTAGGTCTAGAGCTGTGATAGTTGACTGTTAGGATTATATAACTTTTATGTAAGACAAAGCCAGGGCTTATATTGTGTGTTGAAAATCTTGCTGGTTCCCTGGCAAGCTTTTGCTGCATCTGTCAGCTTTTGTTGCAGTAACAAGCAATCCCAGAGGTTCAGGGGCTTAAAAAAACCAGTGTGTTCTGTTTGCCCATCACACTTGGGTGACTGTGGCTCTGCAGTCTGAGCTGGCCTTTCCCGAGCTCAGATTCTCATGCCTCCACATTCAGGACCCAGGCTGCAGCAGAAGTCACCAGGGCCTTCAGCAGGCCGAAGTCCAAAGGGGGTTTTGTTCAGAAATTGAGGCAGTTCCTGTCTGCTTCATAGTCCAGTCATCGTGTCAGATCGCAGGCCCAAAGCAACCTGAGTCTGGGGTGAGTCTGGGGGAAATGTGCATTCCACTCACTGGACAGCGTGGCCAAAGCAGAAAGGGATCAAAGAACAGTCAGAGATGGTCACCTTCATACAGGTCATTGGTTCTCAGTAAAATATTGGTTTGCAAATGTGTTTGTTCTTTGATTACCAGCCATATAGGCAAAAATCACTAATAAAGACATTAAACAGTTTTTCAGGAAAGGAAAAGAAATGAAGACACACATGCTTAGGCAAAATCTCTTACTTTGAAACTCAGACCAGTAGTTCCTGTAGTGACTTGTCACCTGGCGACCTAGTAAAAGCGGCGGAGCAGGAGATGGCAGCCTCCATAGAGCCTCTGGATTTACGGCCTAGCACAGACGTCTCTAATCGAGGCTGTTTCCCTCTAGATGCCGCAGTCAATCAGGAATTAATTTGAAATCCAAAGTTTCATTAAGTGTTATTGAGTTCTCTCACGCTGACATTTGTAGTGCTATATTTCTTTAAAATCACAAACCATTTTTCATACTGTCGTTTGCATATTTTAACGGAAAAGATTGCAGTTCTGCTATAAATGACCCAGTTTTCTGGATATATTTACTTGAATGTCATAAACTTATTATCCTTCTCTTCCACTTCATTGCTCTCCTGCCATTCTCAAGTATTTTGAAATCATATTTAAAACATCATTACAGCCTCTGAATTCTATCTAAATTATAAATAACTTTCACCCGGTGAGGATTTTCAAAACAATACCAAGCAGCTTGTCCTTTGTAGATCCGGTCTTCTATGGTTGCTGTGCCACGAGATATCCATGAAAAGCATGCTCTGGATGTTTCGGGAATGCTAGGGGCTGGGAATGAGAAAGTATCAACACCATATGGGAATGTCAGTGTGAATGCTTACGCAAGGAGAGGCAGATGGAGCCAAAACCAATTTGGGATTTGTGTGTTTGTGTGTGTGTTTGGGAGGGTTGGGTGAATCAGCAAAGACACACCTTTGAAAAGTGGAGTTTAACTTATTTCTAAACAATGTAATGTCTGCTATGAGTCAGGGGACTTCGCAGGACCGGTCTGATTAGCAAGTGGTATGTTTTTGTTTCTGTTTTTTGTTTTGGGTTTGTTTTACTTCTTAAAAAAAATAAAATCTCAGTCAAGAATTCACATTTCTAGTGCCTTTTAAAAATACTGGAAGTCATGGCAATAATTAGCTCAGAATTAGTAGCAGCTGCTGCTGTCTGGGCCAGGAGAACTGCCCGCCCTGCCTGCCTGGCTCTGTGTCCCACCTCCTCCCCCCCCAGCTCCTTTGGGTATTGCTCTTGCCTGCTTTGACTACCAACCCTTCTCACTCCCGAGCATTTTAGAGCTCCTCTATTATTTATTTTATTCTTAGCTCTTACTACACGATCACATTTTCTGTAATTTTCCCGTGGGTGCCACTGCTTGTTGTTTGCCTGCCTCTCTGGGATGGAAGGGTTGTCCTGGGTAGCACACCATTTGGCACAATACCATGTGCTTGGTAAATATTCACTGAAGGAGTGAGTGCATCTGTGAGCTGGCTGACAGTTGTATCTGTGACACCTTTCGTGCCCTGCACTCACCACGGTCCCGCCAGGCCTTCTGTCAGTGCTGTTCTCCGGGCGCCTTGTGCTGTTCCATACCCCAGTGCCCTGGACCTTGGTGGCACTTACGTCTGCAGAACCGCACTCTTGGACTGTTTGGGCCGTAGTCTTCTCTGCTCTTGGAGGAGTTGGTGTGGGCATTCTTGCCCTGTGTGACACTTTGCAGTGCCTGCAGATGGAGGCACCTGACTCCCGTTGGCATTTTCCCGCCCAGCTCACAGCTCTCCAATTCAGTGGTGAATTTAGTCCCAGCTGCCACTAGGCCTGACAGCATGGCTGTCTTCAGAAAATGTCCACGTGTCCAGACAGAGAAACAGACGAGGAAGACTGGAATCTGTGCCAAATGGATTTTAAAATTTGTTTCTCCACTTCCATTTCTTGAGCCCACGATTGCAAGATCCAAGTTTAGAGAAGATAGATGGATGGTCTCCGACACCCTGGGAGGATCCACCTTGAACCCTTTTCCTCTTGGGGGCACTTTTTGCAGGAGATGGACACATAGAATTTCCTGGGAGGGGATATCAAATCCTGAAATAACATACCTTTTAAGAGAAAAAAAAAGTTTAACTAGGTGATTATACCTTTTAGCCATATCTACAATTAATTTGAGTGTACTGTAAGCTGGTTGAAATACTCCATTAATGAAGAAGGTGAGCCTACCTTATGGTAAATACACTACTAAGTGTTTATAGTACATTTCATATTTTACATGATTTCCTTTATAATTCTGCTTATCTTTTCATTCTAATTCCCTGAAGGACATATAAAAGAACCCCTAAAGAGAGTAATTACTGCTGTGCTCTTTAACCAAGGCTCCTTTTGCGAAGAGAAATCTGAGCTGCTTTTTAAAGAAGGCTGTTTTTAAATAAAAATGCAAATAAGCTACTTTGTAACCACATTAATTACCCACCTAGCCTCTTATTACCATGTTTGTATTGTTTGCAAATACTATTTACAGTCGTGTGGAAATTAACGTTACTGGTCCTGAGGAAAGATTGTAGTGGGGAGGCTGTGCTTTGGAACCAATTAGGGCAAACCTTGTCTCCAGCGAGACTCTGGGGAGAGGCAGAGCCTTGCAATGTCAAATAATAGCATTAGCTCTGACTGCATACGCAGAGCGCTGTAATTATATTATTGGCCCTATTTTGCTTCTGCAATGAATTTCATTGCCTGCATTGTAAAATCAGCAGGCAGCAAAGTTTCTGCTAATGATTTAATGTACTGTCTGATCATTTTGGACAAAAGTCATAGTAAGAACTACAAGGCAATTTTATCACCCCCACTGACTGCTGCCTGATTCGAACATTTTCAGTGAGAGCAAAATGTGATTCTGATCTTGCTTCCTGGTGAAATCCTTCCTGCATGGAAGAGAAGTCACTCTCAAACTGCAGCTTTGAGCATAAGGAGAAGGTGATATTGCATTGCACAGAATAGCAGTGAGTGTGAGTTGAGGGCCAGCCCAGTGCCAGGCATCTTATCCACACTTGAGCTTCGTTACTGTGCCACTGTTGGCACTTCTGCATGACCTCCATTTTATAGAAACAAAACCAAGACTCACAGTGATCAGGAAATTCAGCGTGGGTCACTCAGCCAACAGAGCCAGGACCCAAATTCAGGGACCTCTGACCCCAAAGTCCTCTTACATTCCCTTATGCCATAATTCCTAATAGGATCTTACCCTCAGCTTCAGTATAAGCGTACTTGTGGATGATGCCATGAATTAGTGCCCCCATCCAATAATCCGGTGTAATATATTTGAAATGATTTTTAAAATTCAGCCAATTACTGATTGATTTAATTTAAAAATTTTTATTCTAAAGACAGAAGAGAGAAAGATCTTTTTTTTTTTTTTAAGATTATTTATTTGAAAGTCAGATTTACACACAGAGAGGAGGAGAGGCAGAGACAGATGGAGGGAGGGAGGGAGGTCTTCCATTCACTGTTTCACCCTCCAATTGGCCGCAACGGCCAGAGCTAAACTGATCCCAAGCCAGGAGCCAGGAGCTACTTCCGGGTCTCCCACATGAGTGCAGGGGCCCAAGGACTTGGGCCATCTTCCATTGCTTTCCCAGGCCAGAGCCAAGAGCTAAACAGGAAGTGGAACAGTCGAGATACGAACCGGTGCCCATATGGGTTGCTGGCATGGCAGGCAGCGGGTTTACCTGCTAGGCCACAGCACTGGCCCGTAATTAATTTTGGATGCTAGAGTTTTCTCTGATTAAGATAAATTTACAGAAATGGAATTATTGAATCAAAGGGTAGCATTAAAAGCAGACAGTTGGTATCATACCCCTAAGTCATACTCCAAAGGGCCACAGCGCTGGCCCAGAAAAAGATCTTTATTCCCCAGAGGGCTGCAAATGCCCAAAGCTATGCCAAGCTGAAGCCAGGAGCCAAAAACTTCATCCAGGTCTTCCATGTGGGAGCAGAAGTCCAAGTACTTCGGCCATCTTCCACTGCTTTCTCAGGTTTATTAGCAGGGAGCTGGATAGAAAGTGGAGCAGTCAGGACTCGAACCAGTGCTGCAATGGGATGCTGGACTTGCAGGCGGAGGCTTAACTTACTGCATCACAACCCGAATCTTGATGTGTATATTTAGTTTGACATAGAATCTTTGGGGATTTAAAAGCTGTTTTCCACACACTTTGAACTTAGTTTTAATCCGCGCTTAATAAACACCACCATGAAACCTTTCTCTGAAGGGAGGAGAGAACTTATACTTTGATTATGGCCTTGTCTGAATAAGTTCGGAGTTTGTGAACTCAAGAGGCTTCCTTAGCCTTGGCAGCTCATGACAAGAGCCTCAGGTGGTTACTGACGTCATAAATAAGAGTGTCAATTGTAAGATCAACAACAGGAATCACTGTGTACTCCCCATGTAGGATCTCTGTCCTTAATGTGTTGTACTGTGCGAATTAATGGTAAAACTAGTCTTCAACCAGTACTTTATACTTCGTGTGTCTGTGCGGGTGCAATCTGTTGAAATCTTCACTTAGTATATACTAAGCTGATCTTCTGTATATAAATATAATTGAAAATGAATCTTGATGAAGAATGGGATGGGAGAGGGAGTAGGCGATGGGGTGCTTTGCGGGTGGGAGGGTGGCTATGGGGGGAAATCTGCTATAATCCAAAAGTTATACTTTCGAAATTTATACTGATTAAAGAAATTTTCTAATAAAAAAAAAAAAAAAAAAAAAAAAAGGAAACACTGGTCCCATCCTCCTGGGAAGTGTCTCTGAACCCAAGCCGCTGAGGAGAGCTCTGCGTTCTCCTAACATCCAGCGCAAGCACAAAGTGGAGATGAGAAGGAGTATATTGAGTCTGCGTCACAAGCCAAATGTCCACTGGCGTATTTTGATTTAATCCTTTAATCACCCTGTGACAGGCATGTCACTGACTCCATCTGACCAATGTGGGAAATGGCAGTGCATTTGAGACCGACAGCGAGAGGAGCTAAACCACTCGCCCAGGGCTGTGCTGCAGAGTCCTTGGCAGAAGCGGACTTGGAAAACGGGCCCCATGTGTTTAACCACATGTAGGCACCTAACAAGGTCGTGTCACATCTTCACCCCTCCCTGCACTGGTGGTCTCTTTTCCTTCTACTTGAGTCTTCCATGCCCCTTTATTTTCATGGCAGATTGGTAGTTACCATGGAGTAAAACGGCGGTTTCCACCGCTCTTGCCTGTATCGGTAGTCTATTAGCCAAGGAGCTCCACCATCCTGGCAGTGGTCGGAGAGCTGTTGCGTTCAGGTGTGTGTACTCCAGGCCCAGGCTGCCTGTTCTCTCTTGTGGCAGGTACCTTAGGGGGCTTTGCCCTGTTCAATCTGTCAAGGCAGCTACTTCAAGACCGACTCCGGGGTTGTGCATTTTCACGTTCAGGTTCCTTGTTGTTTAGTGATGGCTATGCATCCAGAACATGGGAATGAGATCTTAGCAAACCAGAAAACCAAAGACAACAGTCCTCCCCCAACACGTGAAATAACTCTTTGCAGCCACTAGGAAAATGTTGATTTACAAGCTACTTAATCCTAGCAAGCACTAGACTCCACCCTACCCTTCGCAGCTGCCACTTAAGTCTACTCACAGGTTCATTCAGCAGGTAAGATTGGGAATGCACTCTGTGCCATGAGTGTGCTTTCCTGGATGTTGTCTTATGGGGGTGAACAGAGGCAGCCGTGTTCACTTTCTGGTTTTGATTTTTCTCGTATCTTCCCCCTGTGTCTTAATATCATGATTAAATGGCCAGTGTTTGGAACCACCAGTTTCAGGCACTGTCTGACGGCTTTTTCCAGCGGGTACAGATACCGCTCATGGACATCACCTTCCATAGTTAAATGTCCTTCTTCCCATTACGTTTTTAACTTTAGATGGTGTATATTTTTGTTTATGTATTCACATTACATATATATGTAAATACTTTAGTCTGTATTTGCAGTACACATACATGCAAAATATTTAGACACACACCCTGTTAGAACATACATGTGTGTGTGAATGTATGTGTATATGTTTATGCTTTGGCTTGAACTGCTCTGGGTGGTGTCCGTTAAGTTCATACCTTGTAAGAAGAGAATATAGAGGGGCTGGCATCGTGGCACAGTAGGTTAATCTGTCTGCAGCACTGGCATCCCATATGGGTGCCCGTTCTAGTCCCAGCTGTTCCTCTTCCAATTCAGCTCTCTGCTGTGGCCTGGGAAAGCAGTAGAAGGTGGCCCAAGGGCTTGGGCCCCTGCATCCCACATGGGAGACCAGGAGGAAGCACCTGGCAGCTGGTTTTGGATTGGCACAGCTTTGACTGTTGTGGCCATTTGGGGAGCAAACCAACAGAAGGAAGATGTTTCTCTCTGTCTCTCCCTGTCACTGTCTGTAACTCTACCTCTCAGATAAATAAGTAAAAATTAAAAAAAAAAAAAAAAAAGGATGGAGTGCCCTGATACTGCTACCTCCTTTTTTTCCTCTGCCCTCTAACTTTTGCTACTTAGACTTTTAGTTTGTTGTGGTTGGTAACATTTATGTTCCATTCTGTAGCCATAATTAAATCTCCTATGTGTTATCTGTGTATTGGTTCTGAAACGTCTATCATTATGTCCACATGAATATTTTTTACTCAAGGTGCATCCAGTATGCTTCTGTTAGATTTCCTTCTACAGGCATCCAGCATCATGACCCCTAGGCTTCCCAGTGAGCTCAGTGTTAACATGAGTTAGCTTTTGACCCCCTCTACTAGTTGTCATTATGGCAGCTACTACTTTATTAGAGATTTAAGGGGTGCAGGTTATGGATCTCCTTAGGGCTGCTCACCTTAAAGTTCTTAGTCTGCTGAGGTGATCATCTTCTGCCCATATGTCTGCTTCATGTACACCTGCCAACCTCCTCTCCCCAATCTCATATCAAAATTACACATGAGAGTATCTTCCTAAGGCTCTAAGGTTCTTCCTCTCTTGTTTGGATCCAGCAGTTTGATAGCATTTATGGATGTAGATTTCATTGTCAGTAGCCAATGACAGACTCTGCAGGCTGTTGGGTGGGATGATCAATGGTTAATGGGAAAACACTAAAATATGCAAGGAGAGCCATTTCCTAGTAGGAAAAGCAGTACGTCTGGCCCCACAAAGCCAAGAGCTTCAAAAAAGTCACCAGTGACCCAGTAGCCAATGTGAAACCTAATTTTCTTTTTAAACCTATTGGGATGGCAAAGAAGGGAATAAATAATGCATTTCTTAATATCTCCTGTTTGGAGTTACTGAGTGTCAGCAAGAGATTTCTCAAGCTAGACATTGAGTCAGTGGTAGAGCTGGAAGATGCTGTAGCAATCGTGGCTGATCAGTGCAACAGCCATCGATCCTTGCTAATTGTGCCTACACACAGTAGGCACTTAAATTCCTCCACAGCCTCCTGGTTTCTTCCTGCTTCATGTGACTCACTTCTAAGGTAGCAGGGTTTATTTTCATTCACTCTCAACCTCCTGACTTTTTTAGAAAGGTTGCAGCAGTCACTCTCAGAACACAAGACAGGAGTGGAGGGAGAGAGAAAAGAATAAAACGGAGGTTTTGTTCAAGGCATCTGACCTCTCTGAGCATTGCTTTGTCCTACCTTGTGAAACATGACATTGGTGTCTTCCTTGCAGGGCTATCCTAGGGGCTCAAGGCAGTGTTGCTGACTTGAAGAACGGAGCTTCTGTTCCAGTGTGGATCATCCCAGAGTTTCTATTGTCATTGTTATTACTGTTCTCGCATTCTGAGGCACTTGGCTTCTTGGGCGACCATGTGAGGCTTGCCGTTGCTTGATATTTTTTTGTAGTTAATCCACATACTGGGAGATTGAACTTGAACGTTGAAATCCCAAGGGATGCTTTGTTGTCTGTGAGGGCTGGATTAATTTTCCCATGAGGTGGCCTTTGCCCAGGGTGAGTCCAACTGTTTATATAAAGCATCACTGTAGCCTCTGGTACACCTTGCATGTGCACGTACACCCACAGTTGTGCTGCAGGGGAAATAGGCGTCACTCTGAGACTCAATTCATGCAATTAAAAACCCATCCCGTTCTTATTTGTGAGCTGGTGTGAGTGCTTGGCAGACGAACAGAAGAGAAGCTTAGCGATTAAAAGGCAACCGTTTACTTTTGCCTTCCAAGTTGAGATTTCTTTTTTTAATATCATGGAAGCAGTTATAAAGAAAATATCGATGGTTTCTGGTTTTAGTTACATTGCTATTAACACACACTCTGGATTATCAGAGTATTTGGAAACACTTCAATAAAATGTTTTTATCATGAAACGTCAAAATGTACCCATTAATATGGCAGCATATTCCATTTCTTCTGTGATCATTGGAGCAGTGAAGGAATTTCAACTATGAACCCAACTGTTTGTCAAGATAGTTACTTTTTGAGAAAGCAAATTAATATACCATCATTATGTGGGGAGCATGGAAAAGGCTAAGCTTACAAGAATATTGAAAGCAAAAAAAAAAAAAAAAACCAGACTGAGACTATATTACTTATGATTTGATCTTGATTATATAAGAATGTATTCCAAGTCCAAAGTGTTGAAAACTGAGAATTGTTAGGTAAAGCTAAACAGGTTAGTAGCAGGTTGAAAAAAATGCAAGAGGGAAATAGGTATTAATAGCTTTCCAAAATAATTTGGTCACTTTGAGAAGAGGATCCTAGCCCAGCTAGGCTGTTTGTGGGGTCATTTCTGGGTCATTCTTCATCTCATCTATTTCCTTCCCTAACCTCCCATTGGACATTGGTTTCACTTACTCACTTGGCTTTCCACTTTGTCGTCTTTGAGCCTTCCACTCAAGACCTTCTCTTTTATTTCTCAGACTTCCATTAGATCTTTTCATTCTGACCTTGCAATCTGGCAGAAAATCTGGGAGGGACCACTTAGGTTTTTTTTTTTTTTTTAATTTATTTGTTATTTTTTTGAAAGAAACAGAGATAACTTGCATTCACTGTTCACTCCATAAATGGCTGTAACGGCCAGGAGTATACCATTCTGAAGCTAGGAGCCCAGAGGTTTGTCCAGGTCTTGCATGTGAGTACAGGGGCCCAAGCACTTGCTTCCCAGGCACATTAGCAGGGAGCTGGATTGCAAGTGGAGCAGCCTGGTCCCAGACCAATGCCCACATGGGATGCCATTGTTGCAGGCTGCGGATTGACCTGCTACACACTGATGTCGGCTCCGAGGGCCTGCTTTTGACATGGCTCCTGGAAGACTCCTGGGCCAGCTTATCTTGGGCACACTTGTGTCCCCTCTTCTTGGAAGAGTTACTGATCTTAGTACCATGCTCTATGACAGTGTGGCATTGAGGCAACTAAGGAGAAGAGAAACAAAATGTTGTTTTCAGTCGTACCTGATCCTGTTTCCTTCTTTTTCCAGAGATTTAGTTTGTCAAGTTTCTTGTATTTTTTAAGGGTTTATCTTATTTATTTGAAAGTCAGAATTAAAGAGAGACCACTGGAGAGCTTCCATACTGATTCCCTCCCCAAATGACCGTATCAAAACCAGGAGCTTCTCCTGTCTCTTACTTGGGTGACAGGGGCTCAAGTGTTTGGGCTATCTTCTGCTTTCCCAGGCTAGCGGGAGCTGGATCAGAAGGAGAGCAGCCGGGACATTAACCAGGAACCATATGGAACGTCAGTGTTGCAGGCTGCAGCTTAACCCTCTATGCTACAGTGCTGGCCCCAGTTAAGTTTCTGTAACTCAGTGGATCTGAACTTTGTTCATCTTCAGCCTTAGGTTGTTGGAGTGGCTAAGTTCTAATAAGATACATTACCTTACTTGCTCGTCTGTTTGTCAGATCATCTTTCTGTTTTTTAACTGCATGTATTTCCAACATGTAAAAAATAAAATTGTATTAGGAAAGAAAGTTTATGCAACTGGAGTACTAAGTTGGAATCAATCTGTTTGTCAACGAATATTTATGTCCTTTCTAAAATAGCGTCCTCACCCTTTCTCTGAGCCAGAATATTCTCACTGCTATGCAGTTGGTGCTAGCTGTTGTGCAGCTCTGATTAGTCATTGCAGTTTGTGAATGGGCCTTATAAACAAATTACTTTATAAATACTTTAAATATTGTGCTCCAATTCTCTCTACGATGTCCCCCCTTTGTTAAAAAATAGCCTCTCAAATTTGCTCTTTATTTACGCTTTTTAAAAATCTTTCCTCTTGCTATGTAAGTTCCATGGAGGACATTTGTTATGTTTAATATTGAATTCCTTGAATAGTTCCTAGAACAGAATAGTTGAATAAATGATCAATTATTCTGTTCTTAGCACTGTAACTCATGTTGAGAAGCTCAAAATAGATAATAAAGGAAGTTTCTGGAGTTCCAGCGCCTCTCCAGGCTGTCTACCATTCGCATAGGCAAGGAGATTAAAATGAATGACAATCAAAACAACCCATCTGTATTCCTGTCCTTGAACTGATGTCCTTAGAAAGAAGAGGTCAAGTAAAGGCCATAAGGGTTCATAGTAGGGAAGAGCAAGCTCTGAAGATAGGGGAGAAACTCAGAGCCCTGTTGAGTTCTGTTAACCTCACTGTGTTTCCGTGGAGTCTGCAAAATCTACCTTTGTCTTGGCCACCTACATGGAGCCTTGGCAGTCCCAAGGGAAATGACTAGGGATCTGCATTTGGCAGACTGTGAAGCACTGATGTATGCTACGGGATGAGTCAATATTAAGCAGAATAATGATGGTAGGTTCAGTTAGAAGTGAAATAAGTCTTAATGGAGAAGAGAAACTTGGTAGGCTGTATAATAAATATTTTGAATGTATTTAGAAAAAGATTTATAAAAGAAAAGGAAAAGCTCTGCATATGAGAGGCAATATTATGTGATTAATTCATTGGCAGAAGTAAAACATAGTAGGGTTGGGCAAGTATCTTAGTTGAGAAGATGACAATTCTTAGTCTCTAAGATAAAGGCATGGCCAAGGGATTTCAGTCGAAACATTCTTTTAAAATTCTTTAAAAATTTATTTTCTTTATATTTGAAAGGCAGACAGACAGATTTTCCATCTGCTAGTTCGCTCCCAAAATACCTGCAACAGCCAGGGCTGGGCCAGA
This sequence comes from Oryctolagus cuniculus, assembly GCF_964237555.1. NCBI lineage: Eukaryota > Metazoa > Chordata > Mammalia > Lagomorpha > Leporidae > Oryctolagus > Oryctolagus cuniculus. Next base: position 60,553,196 of record NC_091449.1, read on the forward strand.
CTGAAGCCAGGAGCCTGGAAGTCATTTTAAGTATCTCATGTGGGTGGCAGACACCCAAGTACTTGAATCGTCACTGGCTGCTTCCAAGGGTACATATAAGCAGGAAGCTGGATTGGAAGTGGAGTAGCTGGACTTGAATCAGATGTGCAATGCAGGCATCCCAAGTAATGACTTGACTTCTGTGTCAAATGTCTGTCCCAATTTTAATGTTTTTATCAGTGCAAGTAGGAAGAAGAACTTGGAGGAATTTGTGGATAGGTGAAAGAATAAAACTTGGTGGGGACTGGATCCGGAGGAGATAAAAGAGTTATGCTCAAAATTGGGGAAGATCTTAAGTATGGCACATGCTTGTCATTTTTCTCACTAGTGTGGTAGTGTCAGATTAATCTCAGATTACTTTTGAAGTTTTCTTACCAGCATCATTACATGAAAGAAACTTTGTCTGGAATAAGCCGTGTGTGTGACTTGAGAGCAAGCAGGTGGTTAATGGTGAGTGTGAAAGCTTGCTTCTTTGAATTCTGTCCAGAGCCAGAGAGTTGAAGGGTAACCAGTTATGCCTAGTCTCCTTGGACATGGTGGTGCGACTACTGACCTGCTTGTATGTCATTACCTCAACTCCAGGGATTGGGGTGGTGAGAGGAGTGACAGGGACAAATAACGAAGGCACCATCAGCTGGGAAGCAGGACAGTCCATCCTACCCCCTATCCCCCCAGCAAGAAAGCTCCTTTCTGAGTCACAGCAGTTGGCTTACTGTTCGGAAGGAACAGAATCTGAAAAGCCATTTGTCATCACCTGTTAGACTGTCCAGTGTTTTTTGTTCTTTTAAACCCTAATCTTAAGCAGCTCAATATTAGACCCATAGTGGCTGCTCAGGTAAAAGTCATTTTTTTTTCCTTTCTGTCTTCATCTGAATCACAGAAAATAGAATGGGAGTGGCAGGAAGGCCCTTGGAAATGACCTGATTTCACACTTGGGTTCTGAGAGTGAGGAACATGAGGGGAGAGGAGTAAAGACTTCACTCCGCGCAGAAAGGCTGGGGAAGTAAAGCCACAATGTTTAATGCTTATGCCTTAAACCTTTGTCACTGGTTGGGTAACTGAAGCACAGATTTCCTAAAATCTGAGAATAGAGAATTTTAATTTCTAGAGTCTTGTGTTTGGAAGCTAAAAACAAACCCAAAAGTCATTTTGAACACCCAATTCTTTAATGGATTATTATTAATGAGTGAAGCATTTTTTCTCTTTTTCTTTTTTTTTTTTAAAGATTTTATTTATTTGAGAGGTAGAGTTACAGACAGTGAGAGTGAGACAGACAGAAAGGTCTTCCATCCGCTGGTTCACTCCCCAAATGGCCGCAATGGCCAGAGCTGCGCCGATCTGAAGCCAGGATCCAGGTGCTTCTTCCCAGTCTCCCATGCAGGTGCAGGGGGCCAAGTACTTGGGTCATCTTCTACTGCATTCCAGGTCATAGCAGAGAGCTGGATTGGAAGAGGAGCAATCGGGACTAGAACTAGCACTCATATGGGATGCTGATGCAGCAGGTGGAGGATTAACCTACTGCGCCACAGCGACGTCCCCGAAGTATTGTTTTTCAAGGCCATATTGCAGTGGGAATGAACCTGGGGTTTGCATCTAGTGGTAGAAGAGTTAAGAAAAATTTCAATGATGACAGGACAAATGATAAGAAACTGAAATTCAAAACACAAAGCAGTCTTTCTCAATGATGGCTGGAAGGTGGGCACGTAGGAATCTTTGTAGAAGAGCTCAAACTAGAAGAATAGTCTTGAGAGAAGGAAGAGTGGTGCGTGGACTAACAAAAAAGTGGCATAAAATAACAGGCTAGGATTGGAAAGTTCTGTGTAACCATACACAGATTGGCCCATCTGTCCCTCCGTCTGTTCATCCATGTATCCATCCATCCATTGACCTGCTAGTGTTTTAAATTTCACCATGATGACATGAGAATATCAATAGGCGATTAGTGGAACAATGTAAGAGATGAGGTGATCTTGCTGTAGGATCTAGAATGACCAGGCTGAGGTGTTTGGTAATTGCTTATTTTAGGAAATGGGAAACTCTTGCAGGATTTTGAGGTAGAGAATAATATTACAAGAGCTGTGCCTTAGAAAGATTAACCCAGCACCACACACAAAAGTAGAGTGAGTGCCTCAAGAGAAAATAGATTCTATGGATTTGGAAAACTGAATAGATAGGGAGGCACAGTAGACAGAGTTAGAGAGCATAAATGAAGTTTCGAGTGTGTATGACTGACCTAGGTGTTTCTGTTAAGAAAATGAGATATATATTGGGGCTGGCATTGTGGCACAGCGGGTTAATGCCCTGGCCTGAAGCACCAGCATCCCATATGGGCACCGGTTCGAGACCCGGTTGCTTTACTTCCGATCCAGCTCTCTGCTATGGCCTGAAAGAGCGATGGAAGATGGCCCAAGTCCTTGGGCCCCTGCACCTGTGTGGGAGACCCAGAAGAAGCTCTTGGCTTTGGATTGGCACAGCTCCAGTCATTGTGGCCAATTGGGGATTGAACCAGCAGATGGAAGACCTCTCACTCTCTCTCTGCCTCTCCTCTCTCTGTGTAACTCTGACATTCAAATAAATAAAATAAATCTTAAAAAAATGAGATATAAAGAATACTGAATTTTAAAACAAGTGGATTCTTGGCCGGCGCCGCGGCTCACTAGGCTAATCCTCTGCCTTGCGGCGCCGGCACACCGGGTTCTAGTCCCGGTCGGGGCGCCGGATTCTGTCCCGGTTGCCCCTCTTCCAGGCTAGCTCTCTGCTGTGGCCAGGGAGTGCAGTGGAGGATGGCCCAGGTGCTTGGGCCCTGTGCCCGCATGGGAGACCAGGATAAACACCTGGCTCCTGCCATCGTATCAGCACCGTGTGCCGACCACAGCATGCTGGCCGCGGCAGCCATTGGAGGGTGAACCAACGGCAAAGGAAGACCTTTCTCTCTGTCTCTCTCTCTCACTGTCCACTCTGCCTGTCAAAAAACAAAACAAAACAAAACAAAAAAACCACCACCAACAAGAAGTGGATTCTTAATCTGCTATTTGTATTTTCATTTTTTATATGCATGAGCTATGTACAGTTTTCATTAGCAGCTCTTGTAGTGCGTCAGCATACTACCATAATCAACGTCTCCTATGTCCATGGCAGATGTCACTGAGCAGTTACTTCCATCGTCTTCCACTGAGCGTGATGGCCACCTTGGAATCCTTCCCAGTAGTGTATTGCAAGCAAAATTACCAATGGCTTGAAACCTGTTTGTCATCCCTAGCCAAAGTCGTTCTCAAAAGTTTTTTTCTAATGTTTAAGAGAAACAAAGTCAAAGAAAGACAGGCTGACTCAGCTCCCATTCATTGGTTTACTTAGCAAATGCCTGGAATGGTCAGGGCTGTGCTGGACTTAAGCCTGGGACTGGGAATTCAATCCAAGTTTTCCATGTGGGTGCCAGGAACTTAATTACTTCAGCCATCCCTGCTGCCTGTTACAGTCTGCATTAGCAGGAAGCTAGAATCCAGAGCTGGAGATGGGTATCAAACCGGGGTGCCTTATAGGGGACTTGGTGTCTTAACTGGCATCTTAACCAGTAGGCTAAATGCCTACACTAAAGTGTTTGGTGCTTAGTGTAGATACCAGAACGAACAATCTTAAAGTCCTTGAAGTAATTAGCAGTATAATATCAATTCAAGTGAAGATAAATAATTTTGGTAATAAGTCCATCATTGAGAAATACACTTTCTTCTCTGTTCATATTAACCAGCAAAAGTACTTTTTTTTTGGTTGAAGCAACAACAATTAGAAAAAAAAGGTTAAGAATAAGAGAGAATTAAAAAAAAAGATAAGATAGCTTGATAATTTAGAGTCTTTGTTTTTTTGAGAGGCAGAGTGAAAGAGAAATAAAGTGAGAGAGTACTGCCTGCCATTGCCTGTAACGGGCCAAAGCCGGGACCAAGAACTCCATCCAGGTCTTGTATGGGTGGCAGGGACACAACTATTTGAACGGTGGCCTGCTGCCTCCTAGCATGCGCGTTAGCAGAAGCTGGGTTTACCAGTGGAGCCAGGACTTAGACCCAGGCATGGACAGGGGAAATACGGTTCCCAGGAGGTGGCTTAATCACCCTGCCAGATTCCCACCATGGTATCTTAGGGTTTCTAAGAGTGCCAAACATTAGCCCCATTTGGGTTTTACCGTATTTCAGAGTTCATGCTGTTCTGTAGCTACTGTAGGTAGGACTGGGAAGCTGCATGCAAATCTGGCTTTTTGTGGCATTTCATCCTGTTTGACTTCTGGTAAATACCCCTAATAGCCATGAGCACTGCTGAAACTCTCAGGCATTCCTGTTGGCGGGCTGGACATTTTCTCTCACCCCCAGATCTGTGCTTTGAGGAGGATAGCACTCATTATTTCTCTGTTAGACTAGCTGGGAAAGGCTGCGGATATTTAAGGAACTAAAAAGGGGCATTTTAGACTTTTCCAGTCTATGCTGTGTTGTGAAATCAAGATCATAATAATACCAGGTAATATCTTCTCCAACCTGGTGAGAATTGAATGTGCTATTTAAATGAAGAAGTTCTCATGGCATCTCTTTGAGATGATGTCCTCATTGCCCTAGTTTTGCAGATAAAGAAACTGAGTCATGGAAATGGGAGATAATGATTTACCCAGGGTCATGGGGTTCCTCAATGTGGAGATTCCACACTGCCTCTTGGCAATGTCTACTTCCCATTTTTATAACTTAATTATATTTTATGAGCATTTTTCTACTTACTTAAAATACGATGCTCACAATAACTACATGGGCATACTCTAACCCCTCTGGGTGACTCAGTTCCATTATTTCTGCTTGTCAGATATTTATGTTATTTTCCCATTAAAAAAATTTATTTATTGGGCCAGTGCTATCTCTGCCTGCAGTGCTAGCATCCCATATAGGCACCGGTTTGTGTCCCTGCAGCTCCTCTTCGATCCAACTCTTTGCATGTGGCCTGGGAAAGCAGTAGAAGGTGGGCCAAGTGCCTGGGCCCCTGTACCTGTGTGGGAGACCTGGAAGAAGCTCCTGGCTTTGTATTGGCCCAGTTCCGGCCACTGTGGCCATTTGAGGAGTGAACCAGGGATGGAAGACTTTACTTTTTGTGTCTCTCTGTCTCTTCCTGTAACTCTACCTCTCAAACAAATGATCTTTAAAAAACATATTTATTTGAAAAGAAGAATTACATAGAGGCAAAGACACTGCAGACAGTGACTTTATGTGTCATGTCACAGCTTGGGCCCTTGTTTTCCAATTTTTTAAAAAAGATTTATATATTTAAGAGGCAGAGTTACAGACAGAGGGAAAGACAGAAAGGTCCTCCATCTGCTGGTTCACTCCCCAAATGGCTACAAAGAATAGATCTGAGTTGCTCTGAAGCAGGGAGTTTGTTCTGGGTCTCCAACATGGGTGCAGGGGCCAAGCACTTGGGCCATCTGGATCCGAAGACGAGCCACAGGGATGCATACCAGCGCCAGAGGCAGAGAATTAGCCTGCTATGCCACAGTGCTGGCCCCAGAGTTTTCTCGGAGCTATGCCAATCAGGAGCCAGGAGCCATGAGTTTCTTCTGGGTCTCCCATGCAGGTGCAGAGACGCAAGGAGTTGGGCCATCTTTACTGCTTTCCTAGGCCATAGCAGAGAGCTGGATTGGAAGTGGAGCAGCTGGGTCTTGAACTGGCACCCATATGGGATGTTGGCACTTCAGGCCAGGGCATTAACCTGCTGCACTACAGTGTTGCCCCTGTGGATAGAATCTTAGAAATCATGTTTCAAGAATATACAAATTTTCCTGTCTCTGACATTTGTCACCAAATATTTTTCCAGAAGTGAATCAAGTATTTTTCCCAGCAGCATTATCTGAGAGGGTCTCTCTTGGCACTTCCCTAATAACACTGGTATGTGTTACCTTCTTTTTTTTGCTTTTATTAAGCTGTTACTTTGGTAGGTGTACAGTAAATTCTTGTTTTAACTTGTATTTCTTTGAAGAGCAGAGCATATATATATACATATATAAAATTTTATACACAAAATTATGGAACTATGCATAAATTATATATAGGACTTGTTTTCAGAGAGTTTTGGCTTTTGTAAGATATCTATGCTTATTATATATTCTGTGCATAACCTTTTTTCTTTAAGAATGTGCATGACCAAACCATGTTGAGATACCACTTCATCACGGCTCAATAGGCTAATCCTCCACCTTGCGGCACCAGCACACCGGGTTCTAGTCCCAGTCGGGGCACTGGATTCTATCCCATCCCGGTTGCCCCTCTTCCAGGCCAGCTCTCTGCTGTGGCCAGGGAGTGCAGTGGAGGATGGCCCAAGTGCTTGGGCCCTGCACCCCATGGGAGACCAGGATAAACACCTGGCTCCTGCCATCGGATCAGCGCGGTGCGCCGGCTGCAGCGCACTAGCCGTGGCGGCCATTGGAGGGTGAACCAATGGCAAAAAGGAAGACCTTTCTCTCTGTCTGTCTCTCTCACTGTCCACTTTGCCTGTCAAAAAAAAAAAAAAAAAAAAGAGAGATACCACTTTGTATCCAATAGGATGACAGTAATGAAAGTGACAAGAAGTATTGGTGAGGAAATAGAGAAATTGGAATCCTCACACTGTGAGAGTGTGAAGGGCTCCATTCACTTTGGAAAACAGTGTGGCCATTCCTCAGAAAAATAGGGTGTCACCACGCGGCCCAGTGATCTCACTCCTTAATATATGCCCAAGAGAATTGAAAATGTGTATGCACACAAAAACTGGTGTGCCTTAACCACACGCCACAGCGGCCATAGGACTGGGGCTGATTCACTTGTTCACGCATCGATTCTTTCAGCCATCTGGTCACGTACCTCTCAGTTGTATTTATTGGCAATAGTGTGCCGGGTTCTGTGCTGGCTACCAGAGTAACAGCAGGGCATGTGGGGTGTCATGGAAGCACAGAAGAAGGGCACCTTTGTTAGTTACCTTCCTGCATAATGAATTACCTGCGGAGTTACTATCTCACAGTTTCTGTGGGTCAGGAATTGGGGCATGGTCCTTTCTAGGGACTTGTGGCAAAGGCTGTCTTAGGAGATGACACTCAAGATGTTCGCCGAGGATTGACTGGAGCTGGAAGACCCAACTCCAGGGTGGCATCCTCACGAGCAGGAAGCCTCCATTCCTCACTGCTTGGGCTTCTCTGCAGGGTCACTCCAGGGTTCCTAAATGGCAGCTGGATTCTTCCACTGCTGGTAATCCAAGAGGGAGACAGTAAGGCAGAAGCCACAGGAGCGTTTATGCCCTAGTCTTGAAGTCACCCAGGTTCACTGTTGCCACATTCAGTTTGTGAAAAATGAATCACTGAGTCTAGCCCACACTAAAGAGATGGGCCATTTGTCTGCCTTTTTGAGGGGAAGGTGACCGAAATATTTGTGGATCCATTTGAGAACTACTGAGCGATATAACACAGTTCGGTGGGGTGAGAAGTCAGAAAGATTTCTAGGAGATATGAGTTTTGGATTGAATTTGCAAGAATTACTCGGTATTGCCAGAGGAAAAGAGAGGCACTGCGATCAGAGCATGTCCCCTGGGTAAAGGCGTGTGGGCAGAGGGAGCAGGGGTAGGTTGGGAAGATCACAGGTCTTGGGTTAGCTGGAGTGTAAGGGATAGCAGAGGGGTACCAAGGGGTGAAGACAGACAGGTATTTGGGAAGAACCCACAAAGCCTTTACAACCTCGCTAAGGTATTTGGGCTTCTGGTAGTGTTTGAAGTGAGGTTTGGTACAGGAGTCTCTTCTAGTTCTCAGCTGGGGACATGGAAAGCTTGTGGCAAGGTAGTGGCAGTGGGGATGAATAGAAGATGACTCAGAGACACGAGGGGGTGGACGTTGAGGCAGGCAATGGGAAGGGGGAGAGGATGCATCCAGAGTGGTGACTTTCAGTGAATTACAGAGCCCAGGGGGAGGGGAGGGAGGAGGAAGGAGGAGGTAGGTTGCTTTGGCTCCTGCTGCGTTGGAGGCATCTGCGGGGGAAGCCACATGGAGCAGCAGCGTGTCAGGCTTGATGTAAGGGTATGAACCAGGCTGCAAGCTGCTGCCTCCTTCCTGTTTCACATCCCACAGCGTCTTGGGAAGAGGATCTCACATTATGAAGATAAAGTCAGGGCTTTTTGTCTCACACTGTGGGTCACATCATGTGGTGAGATGAGGAACTCTGCATTCCTACCGATTCTGCTGAGGGACTCTGTTTTACTCCAGCACACAAGGGCAGGTGGGATGGGAGCCTGGGGCACAGTGTGACCAACCAGCACAGTCCATGACCTGAAGAGTCTTGTTAGTTTCCAAGAGCTGTAATGGGAACAGAGGCCCAAAACAGGATTTCATTCCAGTGTGCTCACATACTCCTGGCAGGTTGCATTTCTGAACCTAGAATTCATACAGTTGCAAATGAATGGTACTATTAAGAATGGATAGGCCGGTGCTGTGGCTCAGTAGGCTAATCCTCCGCCTGCAGTGCTGGCACACCAGGTTCTAGTCCCGGTTGGGGCGTCGGATTCTGTCCCGGTTGCCCCTCTTCCAGGCCAGCTCTCTGCTGTGGCCCGGAAGTGCAGTGGAGGATGCCCAGGTCCTTGGGCCCCCTGCACCGACACGGGAGACCAGGAGAAGCACCTGGCTCCTGGCTTCGGATCAGCACAGTGTGTCGGCCACAGTGTGCTGGCCGCAGCAGTCATTGGAAGGTGAACCAATGGTAAAGGAAGACCTTTCTCTCTGTCTCTCTGTCTCTCTCACTGTCCACTCTGCCTGTCAAAAATTAAAAAAAGAATGGACATTGATGGGGTGGGTGGTGAGAGGAGAGATGATCTTTTTACAGATCGGTTTTCTGTGCGCCTGTTTTTCAAAATCAGACTCTTGAGAGTTTTCCATGCAACAAAATGTCATTCTGAACAACAGTGATGCAAAATTATTAAGATATTTTGGGGGCTCTGATTTTTTTGTGTGTGCATTCAAAATTGTTTCTAACTATACTCTATGGGCTGGTCATATATCAGTGTTTCCTATGATAATTTAGGTGGTGGTGAGTCAGACTAATTACCAGAAAGCTGTCTTTAATAACAGTGTGGAAGATAAGCAAGACAGAACTAACATTTGAGTAATTCTTTGCCTTTCTGTCTCAAGAACTTGAAATAAAAGCTCCTGAATTTGTACATTCTTGGTCCTTTAGGAACTATAAAAACATACCCTTACATATATATGAAATGGTGAGAAGCTGCATATTTATTAAGAATCACGACCCTTAGGACTAGATAAGTCAAGTTAAATCTCATAAAAATCTGTTATGAAAATGAATACATGACACCATTTTTTCTTTTAGGGTCTACTTATTAATTTTGTCATGTTTAATATGTTACAGTTGCAAACAAAGGCATAAATGTATGCGTTCATTCCTAATTAATTTATGTAATTGGGTTTTATAAATTTAGGTGTTTAGGAAGCTGTGTATAACACACCCCATTTAATGTGTGCTGTAGCCAATAAAAGCATAATAGAAAGAAATATAGTTTGAAGCTTACTTCAGTGGTAAATATAGATTAGTTGTAAATGATATCTTTGTAATGTTTATTTTAAATTTTGCAATGCTGCAGATTTTCTGAACATACCAATTAATGTTCTTATTTGAAATAATGACTAGTTAATTAGTATAAATTCTAAGTGCTCCATCTCTGACAATTAAAAAGTCTCTTATAGCTTTTGTTTAGCTCCTTCCAAATTACATGTGGAGCAGTATAGCACTGGGGAAAGAACAGGAAGAAAGGAGGGAGCGTGTTTAAAATGTGGGTGTTTTTAACAATTCTTATCTGAATGGTTATACTTGTGCATAAATACATATCTGTACACACTTAAATGTGATTTCTGTTGTGCTGTTTAAAATAGGGAATGAGTTGAAAGTTATGAAATGCATTTTCAATGTTTAGAATAGGCTGTAGATGAAATGTGAAAATCAAACACAATGGGATAACACCAGTACATTTTTAAAAAGTCCATTTTTGTCATTGTCTTATGACTGTGGCGTTACCCAAGATCACAGTTTGATAGTGAGCCTTTCCCTGCAGCCTGAAAAGATTAAATGGAATGAGCTGATGAGAAAAGGATTGGGTTTTAGCCCTGTCCCCCGATGGTTTGATCCACTTCGGGAGAGTAGATCCCATCTGTCGCTTGCTCATCTACCCAAGCAGATTGTCGGAGGTCCATGTCAGTGCTACACAGTTCTATCCACAGCACTAACTGTTGTCGAGTCTGTTTTTATGAATGTGTATAAACAGAAGAGATTGCCTCTGGTCCAGAGTGATATATCATCTTCTTTGATAAACAGCACGTGCATGGAGCTGTTTGAACACTGAATTGGGAAGTCTGAGGAATCTCCTGATTCACAGTATTCTTTGTAAACACACCACCATCCCTGCAGGTAGACAGTGTATATGTGGGGTCAAGTGGGAATACTTCTGGTTCCTTCTATTTTGTGCCTTACAGGTTAGAGTAGAATGTTGGATTTGCTTATGAGACCATGGGCTTGCTGAGATTTACAAAATCTTGAATAATTATGTATAAATATAAATACTGTATATGGAGTAAATGCCATGGATCCATTTATGATGAAATATGTATGTTTTTACAAGGGTCAGACCTTCATAAATCATTTATAAGTTACAGTAGCTTACCTTACATTTAAGCAGCAACAGTAGTAATTTTCTTCATTCTTTCTGAAGAATTGCCACATGTGGAAGGCATTGTGGGTGGGTGGGAGGAAAAACAGTTCTCAAGTAGCAGGATGCCATGCAGAGATAACTGGGAGAAAAAAGTATTAGAGAAAAGCCCAAAAAAAAAAAAAAAAAAAAAGAAACCAGCGGTTTTGGTGATGTTGGAAAAATGACGTGTGAGCTGAAGTGCCAGACACTGAGTTCCATCTGTTTTGTCATGTTATGACAGAAATCATTACAAGTGTGATAGGTTTATTTATAAAGACTTGCTTCAATATTCAAAGTACATCTATTCTAGCATTCCTCATTTTGAGCCAGGCTATGGATCAAGATGAAAGAAAAATTAAATTGTGTATTGAAGAGCTGTTAATTGAGCTGTGCAGTATTTAACGGGGAAGCATCAGCGTGAGGCAGTCGATGCTGCCGGGGAGCTGGAATGCCGTGCATCATGAGGCTGTCAGCTTGCCTGGGAGAAGGCAGACGGGGCTGTGGCAAAGCCCTGCAAACTTGGCTTGTTGCGCTGGTCTTTCTGGAAGGCAAGTGTTAATCTACCCCCGGCAGAAACCCTGCACACGCACGTTGGTAATGGAACTGAATTCTGTGCTTTCTCTCCGCAGGGCTAATGACACACTGCTTAGTCACCAGAACCTATTTCCTAGGCAGTCATTTTGGGGCTTGTTGAAAGTTTTTCATGTGAGGCTTTATATAACAGTAGACCCCCTCCCCCCTCTCTTCCTTAATCAATGTAAATTCAATTGCATTTCACAGGGTGGCTGAGTAGTATTTCATCATCTCTAATATCCATTTAAAAATGTTAGGTCTACCCAGTTATAATTCTCAAAAGTAGCCTATCAGTGGTTTAATATGTTATCTCCATTCTCTAAGGCAGTGTTAATTTCCTTTTGTAGTTAATCTATCCTACTACCAAATTTAGTATATTTATAGTTAAAGATTCTGTTAAGAGCTAAGTGATTTAAGTACATCTGGGATAAAGTGGCCTTGGCTTTAACTATGAAACAAATTTTCTTTATTTCATTTTCTTCACTGATAAATCCATAGTAACTGGAGGCATTTCTAGAATTGTGGGCAATTTGAGCTTCTAACGTTTGATTAAAGATACCTCAGATATTCCTGCTGAGAAGCTGGAGGGCTGAGAGGAATTTATTTTTGTTCTGGCCCTGGCATGCCTCTGTGGCATAGGGTAGATTCCCATGCTGCTAATGCGTTGTGAGTCTGGGTGGGCTTTTCTTTTCAGGAGGGCAGTGGGAGAGCTGTCATCTTTCCATTGCCATAGCACCGGACTTGCGCACTGCAAGGACTCCACTCCATTTATTCAGCCGTTGACTCTTCTTTTGAGTCTTTTATTCATTTGTACATCAAGCGTGTACTGTCGACCTACTGTGTGCTGAGCCTGGCTCTTGTCAGGTTGCTGGGGAAAGCTTCGTGGATGAGGTGCCATTTGAGCAGAGTGTACAAGTGCAAGGAAGGGCCATCCACGCTGACATTCACCCCTGTGAACTACTTCACACAGTCCCCAGCATCTAGACAGAATGATGTTGATGACTGCTACGGTGGCAGCTGGATTGTAAGCCTAGGATCGGTTCTTCACGGATACTGGGAAAGAGGTTGCAGAGGGGGGAGTTGAGGGTGCAGTTGGGTAACAGGGAATGGCTGATGGTGAGAACAGGAACAAGGTGTTGCAGTCACTTAGGAGTGGAGAGGTGTTCCTGATGGGGGAAGAACATAAAGGAAAGGCATGTTGGCATGTTTGTAGAGGAAGAGGGGCCAGGACATAGGGTCAGAAGTACATGGCTCCAGTGTAGGCTCTGAACCTTGCTGTGCTTAATTTGTAATGCTTCTTAAGTCCTTACCACATAATCATGGAAGCCATATTTATGTATCTTATTATCATTTTTACCCATTTGGGAAAGGTAGCAGGAGCAGCAGGCTGGTGAGCATCTTCCTTGGAATGTGGGACTCTGAACTGCCCTACTCCATTCGGACTTAGTGCAGAGGTGAGCACCAGGCCTCAGCTACAGTGTTCCGTGAACATTGCAGCTTCTCACTCCTTTGGCTGTGAGATAACATCACAGAAGGAAGGCTCACTACCTGGAGAAGCAGTGGATGGTTTTCTTCTGGGAGGGTAGAGGCTAATCATAATCAACTAAGGTTGGTGGGAGGTGATTTAACTTCTAGAGAAAACAATAGCTGAGGCATTCCAGAGGGACTTGGACCCCAGGCCTAGGGGAGGATGGGGGAGTGAGCTCTTCTTTGTTCTAGAAAGTGCTATGGGGACCCCTTAGCTGACTGTGCTTAGATTTGAATTGTGTAGCTAAAATGTGGTGAGTCCATCTATCACTGCTTCAAGAGGAGGCAGTGAGAAATGTTTTCCTGTTCTGTGAATCTGGAGTAGGTCCAAGAAAGGGAGTGTATAACTTAGAGAGGAACTCAAAGAATATGGAATTTAGGGTAGAGATCGTGACCCTGCTACCTCAGGAGCAGCCGCATAACACTGGGGGACAAAAGCCAATTTTGTGGCAAAGAAGGGGAACACAAAAATGGAACTTGAACTGGTTAAGTTGGATTTTGTCAGTCAAGGTGCAGTGGAGTGTGCCGTAGTTATAAACATGCCCAGATCTTCGTGGGTTAGCACAGTTGAGTGCTCCTTACTGAGGATATGTAACCACAGAGGGTTGGGGTAGGCATGACCCCTGCTCTTTACAAGTACCTCTGTTATTTCTGCTGCACAGGGAAGGGATCATGGCAGAGCAGTGTCGGGACTGTAAAACTTAAACCCAGAAATACTGCTTTCTCCCATGATTGATTGCCAAAGCAAGTCTATGGCCGTGCCCGTTTCTAAAGGACAGGGAGGTACAATTCCACCTCCTGAAGAACCAGGACACTCGTGAGCAGCTCTAATAACTGCCACAGTGGCAATGCCATCTATTTTTAATGTGGCTGAGAAAATAATTGGTCAGATATTGCAGAGTGTGTATGTGTGTGTATGTGTAGGGTGGAAACGAGCTTACAGATGAGAAAAGAGTTGGCGTTGCACCTATATTTTAAACAAGAGGAAAAGATGACATCGGGGAACAGAGACGCAGGAATTTCACTTCTGTGCCATGACAAATACCAGGGAGATGTAATTGCAAAATGAAGCTGCAAATGTCTTTCCCAGAGAACTAGGTAACAGCCTGCTTGGCTTCATAAAGAAGGAATAATATCCAATTAGACTAAGTGTATTCGGTGCCTGAGTGACAAGCCCTGGAGACCTCAGGGCCTCTGGGGCCCCCAGGGCGGTTTCAGGAGGCTGTCTCCAGACCTGTCCGGGGTGTGAGCTTGTCAGACTCGGCCCTGTGCCTGCCAGAGCAGCCTCCTCTGCTCTTCTAAGCACAGAAGTGAGGGATAACCTGTGTTGTGATGTCTGCCCCCTCAGCCTCAGCAGGGGCACCTTACCCACCAGATTGACCGTGCTTCCCTTCTAGGGCTCATGAATGGGACCGGTTAGCTCCACAGTGCAGACTGACCTCCTGGACCCTTGTGTGTAAGGATCCCTATCCCCAGTCACTGCCTTGGCCCCCAGAGTTGTCTCTGCTCCCTGCAGGGGATCTGAATGTTGCAGAGGTCAGAATGAAGGGTTCAAGTCGAAGCCCTACCAAGTACTGCCTCTCTGAACTTCAGTTTCTTCATCCGTAAAATGTGCCCCATAATTGTGCTGTTTCTTAGGGTTTTTAGGAAGGTTTAGATACTGACCCTGTAAACTACTGAGCACACTGGCCCTTGGTTGCTGCTGTGAGTCATTGTTCTCAGCATCTGCACTCCTGTGTCTCCCTCCTCCCTTCTGAGTCTGGTCTTCACCTGAATAAAACCTCTTCCTGGACCTCAGCCTCAGGGACTCCTCAGAATATCTGCTGCCTCTACTGTTTACCCACCCTGCCTGCCTAGTATTTTACCTGTATCCATGTCCAGAGTCTTGGATGGGGCTGCTAAGCTTGCTAAAACCCTTTGTTCATTACTTTAATATCTAGCTGTGCACCACCCAGTTAGACTTCCATTGTGTTCATAGTTAAATGTTTTTGTTTGCTAGTGAGCCACATTAGCATTGTAAAGATAGGTTGAATATCAACTGTCAGCAAAGATTAGCAAATAAATGGTTTCAAAAAATTTGGAGCAGGACGGAAACCTAGGAATACCGCCCAGCATGTTTTAATGTCATTGGTGTGATAGTTGGTATTCACTCATACTCAAACAGCTTTTGTCTTTTGTGGTTAAGCCAATATGGACTAAAATTGAGATGAGAAGGGATGCTAGTGGATGCAGGCTACTGTTGGAGAGAAAGTGTTAGCAGGGAGGGGAGAAGCACGGAGGTGGAAGGTCGGTAGCCAACCCGGGAAGAACCAGCAGCAAACCCGGGGAGGGCCGAGCAGACGAAAGAACAGCGCAGGGTCCTGTGTCGTTCCTCCACGAAGAGGGGGAGCGACATAATGGTGCCGTGACTCGGATAAGAAACCTAGGAGGGAAGAAATGGGAAGAAGTGGGAAAATACCGGAGAGAGAGACTAGCAAAAAGCCTAGGGAAAAGCCGGACGGAAAAGGTGCCGGAAGAAGCTATCAAAAGCCTAGGCATAGACTCAGATACGGACTACGGGGGGAAGCTGGGAGAAATCTCTAAGGTCGAAAGCGAAAGTGAAAGCTAGAACAAACAGACTCGGATACGGACTGTGGGGAGAAGCCAGGAGAAATGAGGGAGGAATATTGTTGGAAGAAAACTTAGGGAAACATACCGGGTAGAGAAAAATGTTAGGGAAATTGAAGCTGCGGGGGCAGGCCGAGGCGGAAACGTAAGCCAGGTTGGAATTCTTTAAGTCAGCCCGGGGAGCAAAAGGTGAAAAGTTAAACCAGAAGCGGAAACGTGGGCCAGGTTGGAATCTGTCAGATTAGCCCGGGGAGCAAAAGAGGGGAAGCCAAACAATAAGGCGGAGACGCGTAAGCTAGGTTGAATTCGCCAGGTTAGCCCGAGGAACTTGGACTGAATGCCGGTGGCGGAAACGTGAGCTATGCTGTGTGATTCGCGGAAGCCGCCGCGTGCAGAGAGAGCACGGGGCGTGAATAGATAGGGAACGCGGGGCTAGTGCAAGGCCGTGGTGCGGGCGCGAAGGGGCGCGGAGACTGCGGAGTGCGCGCGCGAAGCCGGGAAGCCACGCAGATGAGAGAAGCGCGGGCTGAAGCAGTGCAGAGCCGGGACGCCGCCGTGGGGCGAGGCGCGGAGAAGCAGCCTTGGGGCGGGCGCCGGGATGCCGCAGGGATAAGAGAAACAGAAGTATAGAAGTAAAATGAGAGAAACAGGAATGCTGGAAGATAGAAGTAAAATGGGAGAGATAGGAATGCCTGGAGATAGAGAAATAGAGAGAAATAAGGCCTCCCCTCAACATGGCAATGAGAGAGCTTGGATTCGGTCTGCCTGAGTAGGGAGGTGGTGAGCACCTGCGGGCGGCTAGCAGCTTATGCGCCGCAGGTCACCGAAGACAGGCACGAATTAACATCAATAAGTCTCCCCACAATACCGCAATGAGAAGGCTTGGATTCGGTCTGCCTGATTGTTAGGGCTTGTAAGCACCTGCAGGCAGTTCTAGCAGAGCAGAGCATGCGCTGCAGGGCACCAAACACAGGCACGCATCAGCGCCTAAAAACCTCCTCACAACATGGCGAAGAGAGGACCCAGATTCGGTTTGCCTGATTGATAGGGCTTGTAAGCACCTGTGGGCAACTCTAGCAAGCAGAGCAGAGTGTGTGCTGCAGGACACCGAAGACAGGCGCGTATCAACGCCAAAAAATAAAAAGAAAGGGGGATCTGTGGGGAGCAACCCGGACTAGACTAAGTTACTGGAATTAAGACTTATTCTATGCATCTGCTCTCCCACAATATGGCGCTGAGAAGGGAGAAACAGCTTCTACACAGCTGCCTCCAGTTCAACCAATAAACTGTAGGACCTGCTCCTGATTGGAGGAGAGCAGCGTACTCGGCGTGTGGGTAGCAGAGTTGGGATTGGTGGAAGAGGACTATAAAGGAGGAGAGAGACAACATGCACCAGGAACATCTAAGGGGAACATCTATCTGAGGGAACACCTGTGCAGCCCCTGAGAGAGCTGGCCGGCGGTGTGCCGCTCCCCCGTGGAAGTGGGGAAAGTGGCCAGGGGGAACCGCCCTTCCACGGAGGTGGAAGGTCGGTAGCCAACCCGGGAAGAACCAGCAGCAAACCCGGGGAGGGCCGAGCAGACGAAAGAACAGCACAGGGTCCTGTGTCATTCCTCCACGAAGAGGGGGAGCGACAGGAGACAGCATTGTATTTCTGTCTTTGCTCTTTTGTTGCATGCTTTTTGGCAGATCCCTTCAGTCCCATGGGTCTACTTCTCTTTCATCATGTATCTGCCATGTATCTGGTGCTGAACTGAGTGCTTTCTATACAGTGCCTCATCTTTTTTAATCCTAGTGAAGATCCTTGAGCATTGGGGCTGTTATAACTCCCATTTCACATTTAACAGAGAGGCTACATGGCTCAGGGCAGGAGAGCTAGTAAGCAGGAACATGTGGTTAGCCAGTGGTCTTACCTGGTAGTCCCTCTGCCTCTTGCCACAGGTGACTCATGTAAGCCATTCCATCTAGAAAAGTTTTTGACTTCTGTTAATTAAGTGAAGGATCGGCCGGCACTGCGGCTCACTTGGCTAATCCTCCGCCTGCGCACGCCGGTACCCCAGGTTCTAGTCCTGGTTGGGGTGTCAAGTTCCATCCCAGTTGCTCCTCTTCCAGTCCAGCTCTCTGCTATGGCCTGGGAAGGCAGTGGAGGATGACCCAAGTGCTTGGGCCCTGCACTCGCATGGGAGACCAGGGAGAAGCACCTGGCTCCTGGCTTCAGATCGGCGCATTGCGCCGGCTGTAGTGGCCATTTTAGGGGTGAACCAATGGAAGAAAGACCTTTCTCTCTGTCTCTCTCACTGTCTAACTCTGCCTGTCAAAATAAAGTGTGAAGGACCAAAAATTAAGTTATAATAAAAATAAAGGTAAAAGTAATAAAGATATTAAAGATTTTTGTTGGTCTTTTTAGTTCCCAAAGTCCAGCTTACTTATTTTTTAGTATATTAATGCTTTCCTTAGATTTTTAAGGGAATATATTTCTGATTGGGTTGATTAAACCCAGTGTGTGGAGGCACACTAGCTTCCTTTTGCCACTGTAACAAGTTAGAACAACTGCAGTGGCTAAGCAACAGAAATTTACAGTTCTGGGGGATGGAAGTCTGACACCTGTCCTACTGGACTGTAATTTAGGGTTGACCGCACTTTCTTGCTTCCTGGCGGCTGCAGGGGAGAATTGCTTCCTTGCATTTTCTGTCATTTAAAAGCCGTCACATTCCTTGTCAGTGGTGCCTTCCTGTGTCAAGTAAGGCAGCAGGATGCATTTCTTCATGCCTTCCTCTTGGGGTCACATCTTATACTTTTCTAACCAAAAAGACTCTTGATTACACTTAGGATACCTGAATAATCCAGGGTCCCCTCCCTATCTGACACTCAGCAGATCCGCCACCTTCATTTCATCTGTAACCTGAGTTTGGCTTTGCCTTATTGCCTCACATACTCCCAGGTTCCAGGGTTTAGGACCTGGCCATCGTTGGTGGATGGAGGGGCATGGTTCTGCCTACCCCATGACATTGGCATTGCCCTGCATGCACAGATACACAACCCTAGTCCCTTCCTTCTTGCTCCTTCCTTCCCTGAGTGCCTCGCAGGATGTATGTGTGGAGTCATTAGATAGTACCCAGCACTGTTGGCCGTAGTGAGGCTAGCTGGTTGGATTGCTGCTTTCACACTGGTACAAACAGGGTTTATATAGACAAAACCCTGGTGGGGAAAAATGCTGAAGATACAAGGCAGGGAGGAGATGGCCTGCGTGTCTGCAATAGAAAATGAAGAAAGACTGCCAGCTAGTTCCATGGCGTAGTGCACTGCCTCCGAGTGCTGCTATGGAGAAAGCCCTGCTGCCTGGGAAGCGGGCTCCTCTGCAGACTTGAGAGCTTCCTCACGCTGTTTGGCCAAGTTCTGTGCTTCTGACTTTTTTGGAGGGCGACAGACAGACAACCCAAACGGTGCCTGAGAACCCTCACATTGGGTGCCAGGTGTCTCAGAAAGTGTTTGATGAATGTCTGAAATGTTCAACATGGGATTCGTCCATCCCCTCAGAACGTAATTGAAAGGGGTGCTTAGTGCATGGAGAGAATGGGGTAAGTGGTATGCCAGGGAGGCCGCAGAGGCTTGCCATCTGCTGGGGTCAGATTCTGAAGTCAGCTTGGAAGCTGGAAATGGAGTGAGGGCAAATGGTCCTCCAAGATCCTTGCGGACTTCAGGCTCTTGCTGGCTGCAAGCCCATTTGGAAACTCAAATACGAGTTTCTTCCTTGCATTGCAGCTTTAGCAGGGACCAAGGGGACCCACTCCTGTCCAACCCCTCGAGTTTTCAATGTGGCACTCCTTCCTGCCCTTGTCTTCCTTGAGAACCTTGTCCAGGCTGTTAAACATGTGGTGATGTAGTGCTAAAGGGCGGAGGTGAGTGAGGGTTAAGAGGGGATTTGCTAGTGAGTGTCAGTGTTTTTCTGTGGGAGGGAGCAAACAATCCTGTCTTGAATTCTGTCAGCCACTATGAAGAGCACTCTCCATCTAAGGAGAAAAATGAAATGATTAGTCACTGAGTAGATGACAGTCACAGGGAGGTTTTGATGTGTTCTTTAGATTTGTGATGCATACAGTGGACTCCATTCTAGGAAGCAAAGTAGAAGAAACATAACTTGGAGGCAAGGACCTTTCCCGGCTCAGAGTGTCTGGCAAGTGTGTGCTGTGTAGTGTAGACACACATTGCAGTGCACAACTAAGTTGATGTACTGTCTGTAGATACAGGGATTTTATTCATTAGAGTTTTTGAGTCTAATTGTTTTTAAACTGCCACTTTTGTTTGTTAAAGATATAGACGTCTGGTGTTAGAGTAAAGCCAGGTGAATTTATCGTTGTAATTAAATGCTTCACAGTTTGAAAACTTATCACTTAAATTGGTGAAGTGTCACTTTTATGCAACTTGATGTTGAGAAGTCCTTGGAGTCCAAGACTAAGCTCATGTGCAATTTAACAAGATCTTGGTGAGATTAAGAAAGTTTCACTTGATGAGACACTGAAATACACCAGATGGAGTTTTCCAATTCCCTCCTACATGGTACTCTATGTGAAGGGGTACACCACAAATTGATTTTTGTGTAACTCTTAAATTAAGTGAAACAGCATTTATGTATATAAATAAACCACTGGAGTTTAGGTTGCCCTATGTTAGATTACTCCATGGAAGTTACTTAATATGTTAATATGAATCCAGATGAACGTTTTGTGTTTCGGTCTTTGTGTTAATTTGTGCTGTCTGATACTCTCTGGGCAGTGGAGACCACGTCATAGGTTACAAGTTTCTTATTTACGGGGATTAAGCATTATCTTTAAAATGTAAAATAAAACCGACAAAATGCACAGCCTGATAACAACAACACATCTAATCTGAAGTGACACAGGGAGACTCTCCCAGACGGTTTTCTCTTTAATGTAACATGACTTTAAATTGATGCAGCCCCACAGTGATTGAAAACCTCTCAGAGCTTGTCTCCTATGATTACATTTCTGATTTGTACAACTTAATTTTTTAACTCGGTGAGTCTCAGTTTTGCGAATGAATGGTTTTCGTTTGCTTTCTCTCTCACATTATTTGGGAAGAGAGTTTGGAAACCAGGCAGATCTCCATTACCGTGGAGGATGGTGGAAATCCCACAGCAAGAGACGAGGGGGAGCTGACTGTAGGATCCATACCTGCATCTCTCTCTCCTCTGTTCCTTCTCTCCCTTCGCTTTTCTTTCTTTCACTCCTCTTGGTGTTCTCTAATTGTGTCTCCTCTCAACTATGGTGATGGTTGTATATATCGGCCAATATATAGAAAACCGTTCAATGGTGCACTTTAAATGGGAAAAAACATCTGTGAATTCTATATCCATAAAGCTCTGGTACTTCTGTTGTTTGTTGGTTTTAACGATTTATTTATTTATTTATTTGAAAGGCAGAGTTACAGAGGGAGAGAGGGAGAACTTCTACCTACCGGTTCACTTTCCAAACAAAGCCAGGAGCTTCTACTGGGTTTCCCACGTGGGTACAGGGGCCCAAGTATGTGTGCCATCTTGCACTGCTTTGTCATGCACATTAGTAGGGTGCTGGATCAGAAGCAGAGCAGCCAGGACTCAAACTGGCGCCCATATGGGATGCCAGCACCACAGGTGATTAATTTAATATGTGTTACCCTTCAGAATATGAGGAAATGACCAAGTGGCTGCACATACTCAGGTCATTCAAATTCTTTATGTGGCATCTAGAATATACTGGGATTTTGTTTGATATTTTCTTGGCTAGGGGGTTGCGTTTTCTCGGCCCCAAAGGAGATACCTCTGGAATTCATGTGGGTTAAAGGCCACGTGCTTCATGGATATTTTAATTGAAGCAAAATTAAAACATGAACTTGTATCTTTGTGATTTCATACTTCTGCATATGCTTCTCACCTTCCTCCAAAACATCTTTCCCAAGCAGCCTTGGTTTATTCAGTTTGACTAATTACTGAATGGAATAACATACAACAAGTGTTACTTCTGCCCTACTTGTATTCCTGAAGTGACTTTTCCTAAGTAATTTCGAAGGACCTCTGACTAGCCTTTTGGTTCCTTTTGGTTTTTCCAGTGGTGTTTCTGGGTCAGAACTTGAATATCAAGTTTCTCTTCAATTTTACCAAATTCCTAAACTCAGTGGTCCTGACTTGGATATTTAACTTTTGACATGGCTATTTATAAATGAAAATTTTTATTTGAAATATGAAATACTTGAAAAAGTTCATGAAAAAATTGAATTCAATGGCAAATTTATTTTGGTGGAAAAAATCTTTAAGGGGCCTTCAAAAAAGTGATGAAAAAACATATTTTAAAAAACTGTGTGGGGATTTCAAAACTTTTTTGCACAGAAACAAACATGTTTTAACTCCGTTTCCTACAAACCTGTTGAAGTATCCTGTATACTTAGTACTTCACAGTATAAGACAGCTTTAGGGAAAAGAGAACCTTTGCATTTTCTTTGACATGCAGGGCATCTAGCAGGTGGTAATCTGACAAGGACCTAGAAGAATGAAAGGACTTGGATGCCAGTTCCCAGCTGGGATGTCCTGAGGGTAGGGATGCTGTTCCCATAAGGAAACATTTTCACAATGTCTTTTCTTACCTGACACTCCAATAATTGTACTTTGGGCTCATTCTAAAATCAAGATGAAAAATATCCACCAAGAAGCTTGAGTTTATTATCTGAAGTGAGAAGCCTTTATTCACTACTTTTTAACCATTCGATCCAAGCATGTTTAGATTCTTTAATTTCTTTTTCTCTTATCCAAATGTACCATATAAACTTTAGAGTAGGCGAATCCTGGAATAGGTTTTATTATATATCACACCGCAGAGTTAAGCTTGGTTCATTTGGATTTTTAAAATCTCCAGAGCTTTGAGAATGATTTTGAAACACTCTTTACTGTGGGAGCTTAAAGAAAATAAATCTTGAATGTCCTCTATATTAATTCATTGCTTGGAAAGTTGGAGATTAAAGGGTTTAGTGGGATTTTTTTTTATATATTTCCTATAATTTCTATTTGTATTGGAGTAAACTGTTCTTTGTATGGAGTGGTTCAGCTTTTATCAAACAGAAAGATTCCATTATTGAGAAAAGAAGAATAAGGAAAGAAATGTAATACAAATGCATGAAACTTCCTGTAGGTTTGTGTATCAGATGTAAAGGTGTTGGTAAATTGTTTTAATTAAGCATACTTGGAAGAAAGCAACTCTCTGTTGATGGTGAACTCTGTGAGCAAAGCAGTGGGTATTTTCTTTTTAAACACAAAGTCTCCTCTCTCTTCAGAAGGCTTTTATGAGCAAAATGA
This sequence comes from Oryctolagus cuniculus, assembly GCF_964237555.1. Classification (NCBI taxonomy): domain Eukaryota; kingdom Metazoa; phylum Chordata; class Mammalia; order Lagomorpha; family Leporidae; genus Oryctolagus; species Oryctolagus cuniculus. Next base: position 60,576,015 of record NC_091449.1, read on the forward strand.
GGGAAGAAAAAGAGCATAGGTAGGAAAATGAATCACAGTACGAGGCAGGGCTAGAAAAGCGTAGCTTCTTCCATATTTTGGTGTCTAGAACCGAGGTGGCTAATGAATGACCCACAAGAGCTAACTCTGTTGGGTGAAACGCCAGACTCGAAACACACGCTGCCTTTGACTGATGTGTGATTATTATCATCCGCTCACATGCAGCCCTGTACTTGGAAGCTTTGTAATTTGTTTTTGACACATTTTTCTCTGATTTCATACACGCGTGCATACAGGTCTTACCTTCCTCCAAACCATTATTTCTAAGCAGACTTAGTTTATTCAGTTTGGGTAATTGATTGTCCCTTACTTACTTTCCTTAATACATAATCGCTTTCCTTAATGCGCTTTCTGTCTTCCAAGCCAACAGTATAAAGAATGAAGCCACAGAACTGGAAACTTTTGCTGAGAAAAGACAGTCAGGGCCTCTGAGCTCCTAAAACATCTAGTGGCAATGACTTTACATGCCTCCCTTTGCCGTGGCTTATGGCAAATGTTTGAAAAATCACCAGAAATCATTGTGTGTCTTGGAACAATGGCTTTTTTCTGCTTGATTGGTAAGATGGCCACTGGAAAAGAAATGGGAGGAATCCCAGGGGGCAGAGAGGGGCGAAGTTGTCTCGTGGGAAGCTAAAGGGAGGCCAAGTGTTTTCCAGTTCATTTCCAACGTGTGTGTCTTCAGGGCCACAGGCCCAGCTGTGCCTCATTAGGAGCAAGAATTTGGCTGTGACACCACTTAATAAAGGAAGAAAAAAAAAAGGGAGGGAAGGAGAAGCCCAACCAGCTAAATGCAATGTAACTTGGGACAACCTGTGTCTAAAATCTTCGATGTCATATAATGAGTGTGCCAGTTGCTAGCTGTAAGGAGAAAAAAAAATGACTAAGTGAGCAGCAGTCAACTTTTTTCCTGAAGAAGGGGGCATAAAAAAAACCTGTTTTTGCAGCCTAACCCTGGTGGCACCTGTTAACTTTAGGCACAGCGCAGGTGTCAACTTTAGGAAGAGGTGCCGAGTGAACAGCACTTTTCACCATTTAATCAGCCCATGCTTCATCGTATTTATAGCCCTGGCGAGGTTGGCCCATTGTTACAAGATGAAATTGTGATGTTCAGCAGTTTATACCTTGGGAGCTGGAAGCGTTTCTCCATGGTGAATTTGTAATATTAATTGGCCATGTCAGTTGGTGACAAATGTAGTGACATCTATTTCAAGTATTTCAGTTTTATGGTGGTGAAGAAGTGACACACGCCCGCGATAAGTAATCTCACAAAAGATCTTCATGCTGGCTGTGTTTCGTTTCCAGAACATGCTCTCAGAGGAGACGCAAATAGGCTTTCGGTCCACGGGCTGTCCCTTTGCTTCCGCTCAAGGCTGCGAGGGGAACTGGAGGAAGGAGGGGAGCGTCGCTTCCACTGTCGCTCCCATTCAGTCAAATGAGATCCTGGTTGAGGCTCTGGCGGGGGACTCTGTTGCCAAAGGAGAAAGCCTGAGACAATCATTTATTTGATTTGGATACCTGCTGCTGATAGGCGTGCTAGTCAGTAACAAGACAGTGGTATCCTCCTCGCTGTGCACAGTGCTGCTCAGCCAGGGGCTGTTCTGCCCGCTACGGGGGCGTTTGGCCATGTCGGTTGTCACATCTCAGGGAAGTGGGTTGCTGTTGGCATCTAGTGCGTATGGGCCAGGAATGGTACAGAATATCCAGTAGGGGACAGACCCCAGCGACAACAGCGCAGAGGCTAAGAAACCTTGTACTTGGGTGGGATGTTCCCTTCACCCTTTTCTGTCTTGAGGCACTCAGAGGGCCGCGGAGAGGGCCACTGATGTGCTGACAGGTCCTCCGGGGTGGACGCCGGCAGTGTGAGGGTTCTGGAGCCTCCTGCCGAGGGGAAGGTGGTGTGGGCAAAGAGAAGGATTGCAGCATGCACACTGGAGGAGAGGGAAAGCAGGCTCCTACATTGTCTGAGGAAAGTGCAGAGCCCCTGTGGTGCAGATCAGGAGTCAGGGAAGAGGAGAAAGCCATCCCTTCACTTTCTGGAATAGGCTCCCCAGTGTGTTCCTTTGCAGAAATGAAGCTAAAGAATTGTTTCCAGAGGACTAGAATGACAGCAGAATTTTCAAAACAATACTGTCAACACAAAGAGATAAGCCTCTACTACATGTGTACTCATCGAATTGCTCTGTCTGCCTCCTCCATGTGTCTGAAACATGGAAGTGGTAGCTCCTGCCTCACAAACGAGGACACTGAGGCCAAAGTGGATTACGTGAGCGCCAAAGCTCCGTGACTTGTCAGTGGATAGGAAGGGAGCGAAGGCAGCTATTACATTATTCTTCCTTTTCCATTAAGTAGAACAAGTCAGACTTTGGTGTTCATTTCAAAAATATAATTTCAGAGGGCCAGAGCTGTGGCATAGTAGGCTAAGCCTCTGTGGCACCGGCATCCCATATGGGTGCTGATTGTTTACCAGCTGCTCCTGTTCCGATCCAGCTCTCTGTTTATGGCCTGGGAAAGCAATGAAAGATGGCCCATGTGCTTGGGCCCCTGCACCTGCTTGGTAGACCCAAAAGAGGCTCCTGGCTCCTGGCTTTGGATCGATAGATGGAAGACCTTTCTCTCTGTCTCGCCCTCTCTCTTTCTGTAACTCTGCATTTCAAATAATTTTTTTTTAAAAAATCTGTAATTGCTGATATCACACCTTTTATACATAAAAATTATTATAGACAGTTCCTCCCCCATCCCCCTCACAGAATGAATTGTGCTGGAAACTGCCTTTTTTCAGGTACCACCATTTCTGCTGCTAAATCCTTCAGCAGCAGCATTTTCTATAGCTGCCCAATGTCCTAATGGATGGGCAGATCATAACACACAAGTTAGTTACAGTTTTTATCTATTGTGAACAGAAATGTTTTGAATGTTTCTGTAGCACAAACCAGTGAGCGATTCCTTAGTGTGCCTGGAAGTGCTTGTTCCAAGGATAAGATTGTCTTTAGGCTTTGAGATAAATTGCCAGATTCCCTCCTAAAAGGGTGAAAGGCTACTTCCCTGTATCTTCTCTAAGGACAAATTCAATTCTCTACAGCTCTGTTGTTAAGAGAAAGGTAGCATGTAATTTTACTGTGCATTTCCTTGACAATTAGTAAAGCTCCCCGTTTTTTTTCTGGACTTAATAACAATTTCTTAGTTTCAGTCTGTTCATGTCTTCTGGGTGATTTCTCTCTGCGTCTCTGTGAGTAATGTTTACAGATTCAGGTACTTTTAAATGATAAGGATTTTAACTCCCTGTTGTATATATTTCACTGGGACTTTGTCCTGAGCCCTGCTTTTTCTTTTTTGTCTGTTAATTTTGTATTTAGTTTTAATGTAGCTAAATTGACCAGTGTGTCCTCTGTAACCTCTGTTTTCAGGTATTGCATTTTGACGATTTTGTCAATTCCACAGTAGCATTATAGTTATTTGCTTACGTTATTGCTATGTTTTACCTTGAAGTCACTCAGTTTACTGAGAATTCATTTGCCACGAGGAATGGTACTAAGGATTCAGCTTCTTCTCAGATGATGGTAGTCTGTCACCTCAGTGCAGTGGTTGTAACAATTTATTTCTTCCTGAGTAAATACACCCAGGCTGGTGAAGAAAACTATCCTTCAATGCAATTATTATATTCTATCTTAATTCAAAATATTAGCGTAATATGTAAAAGCCCTGGCACCCCGTTTTGGGATGTTTTTCCCTTGGTTGTCAAGCAGCACATCTCTTAGAATTATATTTAATTCTTTTTATCATTTGACTCACTCCTGTACTGTCTACATAGTGTGTTGACTCCACCTGCCACCCCCGACCATGATTTTTTAAAAAAATTATATAACTGCTTTAACTGCTATTTCTGCATCTGAATAAACCAAAACAAGGCAAAACAAAACAAAGCTGTCATTTTGGCTCAATTTCCCAACATGCGTAGTGAAAGTACATATTGTTCGGTTACCTATTTTTCAGCAACATCTAAGTATCCTCAAGAAGTGAACAGAATGAACAGTGGGAGAAGACCTCTGTGGGGGTGATGGGCTCTAATTGTGCTTTCTGGACTTGGAGTTCAGGTTTAACTCAGGTTGCAGACTGCACCAAGCTGATGCCTCCCAGCCATCACAGTGAAAGGCACCCAACTTTTTAGAATCCCTATTAATATTACAAACCCGACTGTGTAAATCTCAGCACTTTGAGGTATGCATGTTCCTTCAGAAAAAGCTTAATAATCATTTTCCTTGGTATTGCCTAGAAAATAATAGAAATAAAATATCTTTTTAAAAAAATTAAAATGTGGCGTTTTTTCATGTAGCTCCGGCTTCGGTGTTATACTGCTATGCTCACAGATAACAGGTAACAGATGTGTACATCCTATCTCATTTATTGTCACACTGAATAGTTAATACAGGCCAGGCCTGGTTATCTTGTGGTTCCTGTTGATAGGAACACTGCATGTTCAGTATACAGCACAGAGGAAATGCGTGTCCTCCTGCCAGCCCAGTCTCTTGAGAACTGATCCTGGACACTAGGATTTCATATAGATGGGTCTATATCACTTCTGTGTGCACTTTGCACCTTCTAAAGGTTTACATAGAAATCAGTGTGGGTACAAACACGTTTATACCAGCATGGACACCAGCTTCTCTTGCACGTCTGTCATTTGCAACAGCAGTGGTTTGGCCCTCTGTTAGCGTCCTCACTGTTATGGCCTGATCATCTATGTTCATGACCACTGTCGTGCAGACTCAATACTATTACAGAAGCATGTTTTTTTAAAAAAAGATTTATCTGAAAGTCAGAGTTACATAGAGAGAGGAGAGGCAGAGAGAGAGAGAGAGAGAGAGGTCTTCCATCCGATGGTTCACTCCCAAATTGGCTGCAACAGCCGGAGCTGCGCCAATCGGAAGCTAGGAGCCTCTTCCTGGCCTCCCACGTGGGTGCAGGGGCCCAAGGAAGTGGAACAATTGGGTCTCTAATCGGCGCTTCAGGCCAGGGCGTTAACCCACTGTGCCACAGCGCTGGCCCCAGAATAATTTTATTTTGAATAGTTGTTTGTTTATTTGAAAGAGTTAAGAGGCCAGTGCTGTGGTGTAGTGGGTAAAGCTGCTGCCTGTAGTGCCGGCATGCCATGTGGGTGCTGATTCGAGCCCTGGCTGCTCCACTTTGGATCCAGCTCTCTGCTATGTCCTGGGAAAGCAGTAGAAGATGGCCCAAATCCTTGGGCTCCTGCATCCACATGGGAGACCCCGAGGAAGCTTCTGGCTTCTTATCAGTGCAGCTCCGGTGGTGCGGCCATTTGGGGAGCCAACCGTTGGATGGAAGACCGATCTCTCTCTGCCTCTCCTTCTATCTGTAACTCTTAATTTCAAATAAATAGATACATCTTAAAAAAAAAAAAAAAAAAGAGTTAAGTGGGTGGGGGAGGAGAGATTGATCTCTTTCTGCTGGTTCACTCCCCAGATGTCTGCAATGCCCAGGATCGGGTCAGGCCAAAGCCAGGAGCTTCAGCTTGATCTCCTACATGGGTGCAAGGCCCAGATCCTTGGGCCGTCTTCTGCTGCATTTCCTAGGTCATTAGCAGGCAGTTGGATTGGAAGTGGAGCAACCTGGCGTCCACTTATGGGATGCTGGTGTTGCAGGGGGCCACTTTACCCCCTACAGCACAAAGCTGCCCTTTACAGAATCATGTATTTGTTGGATTTTGTTCCCTGTGTGTTGTTCATTTTTAACCCCATGCAGATAAAGACCCCAGGTTTACCTTTTTTTAAAATTTATTTATTGAAAGAGTTATACAGAGAGAGAAGGAGAGGCAGAGAGAGAGAGAGAGAGAGGTCTTGAGCCATATTCTACTGCTTTCCCAGGCCATAACAGAGAGCTGGGTCAGAAGTGGAGCAACCGGGACTTGAACTGGTGCCCATAGAGGATGTTGCAATGCAGGTGAAGGCTTCATCCTCTATGCCACAGTGCCCGCCCCCCGAGTTTACCTTTTGTCAGTTGTGAACTTCAGAATTCAAAGTTGAATGAGAACATGTTTTCACCCAAACTGGATGGAGTTTATTATGTGAGTCCAGCATTCATTTAAAGCGTTTTGAGAGATAGACCTGTTACCAATCATTTCCACTCTTGGTCCATAATTCTGTCCTGCTACATTGTTCATCCATCATTGGAATACTTGATGATCACTGGAAGATAGTGAAAGTCCCAGTTGTTCATGTAATCAGTATTGCAGCTTTCTTGTGTATTATATCTTGGGAGCTTTTTGCTTTAATTTGGGGGTAAATATATGTTGTCATTGGATCTTGATGTGCGCGCCTTGTCATGGGCTTGGAGAGCACAGCTTTTCAGAGGTGAGGGACAAACTGAGAAGTTGCTGGGGTAGAAACACACATAGTCAAATCAGGTTGTAGTGAACGGGAATGCAGCCCTGTGTTGAATGTTAGGCTTCTTTATATTCTGTTTCACCACAAGATGTCACCAGGACACCACACCAGTATGGTCTGTGGAACATCTGTCTGGCAGAGACATATGGTATCAAATAGCACATCTCTGGGGCCATGGCAGAGGTGGGGCTGGGAGAAACTCCCACCCCCAGAGTTGGAGGACTTCATAGATACCCGAGTGACTCCTACTCTGCAGGGGCCGTCTCTTCCAGCCTTGGTGTGGAGACACAAGGCAGGACACAGGAAGGTCATCCCAGGTCCAAGGTGTTCCTTTTTTTTTTGACAGGCAGAGTGGACAGTGAGAGAGAGAGAAAGAGGCCGGCGCCGTGGCTCACTAGGCTAATCCTCCGCCTTGCGGCGCCAGCACACTGGGTTCTAGTCCCAGTCAGGGCGTCGGATTCTGTCCCGGTTGCCCCTCTTCCAGGCCAGCTCTCTGCTGTGGCCAGGGAGTGCAGTGGAGGATGGCCCAAGTGCTTGGGCCCTGCACCCCATGGGAGACCAGGAGAAGTACCTGGCTCCTGCCATTGGATCAGCGCGGTGCGCCGGCCGCGGCGGCCATTGGAGGGTGAACCAACGGCAAAAGGAAGACCTTTCTCTCTGTCTCTCTCTCTCACTGTCCACTCTGCCTGTCAAAAAAAAAAAAAAAAAAAAAAAAGAGAGAGAGAGAGAGAGAGAAAGGTCTTCCTTTCCCGTTGGTTCACCCTCCAATGGCCGCCACGGGCAGCGCGCTGCGGCTGGCGCACCGTGCTGATCCGATGGCAGGAGCCAGGTACTTATCCTGGTCTCCCATGGGGTGCAGGGCCCAAGTACTTTGGGCCATCCTCCACTGCACTCCCTGGCCACAGCAGAGAGCTGGCCTGGAAGAGGGGCAACCGGGACTAAAACCCGGTGTGCCGGCACTGCAAGGCGGAGGATTAGCCTAGTGAGCCGCGGCGCCGGCCCCAAGGTGTTCTCTTACCTTCCTGGGTGGGAATGCAGGAGCCCAGCTGGGAAGAGACATCAGATGTGTAACTATTCTCTCAACTAGCATTTGCATGAACCAGTAAGACTCATGTACTCCTCGGTGAAAGAGGATTGCAGATGACATGAAAATGCACATCTTAGGGCTTTTCATATTGGAGCGTTTGAGTGCTTGTCTCTAGTTGACAAATGAAATGTTGAGGTTTGCTCTGTGAGCATATGAGCAGCAGCTGACAGATCGCCATTTACTCCTCTCTTCATCTGTTAAGAGCCGTGAAAAATGCCCCACCACATTGGAGCTCTGCTGGCTTTTTGTTCCCTTTGTCTCGGAACTTCTGCTTCATTGTTGTGAACCTTTTTGGTGCTTGCAGAGTAAGTGAAATCTACCAGGAGTCTCCTTAGTTGACTGCTGTGTGCTATATTTATTTTGTGCCTTGATCACTCACCCTGTTGCTGCCAAGACCAGTTTGTGCCAAGATGGTTGTCATTTGACTCAGTGATACCAGCGTCTCTCACTTTTATAGTACTGTCTCCAGGTTCTTGGAACACATTATCATATCTCTGTTGGTTGAGTTTAACATCCCAGTAGAGACACATATGTAATCCTCCATTGCAGAAATGAATTTAAGGATCATAACATTGATACTCAGGAAAGACTCCAAATATATTTTCAAAGGAATTAAAAAGAATCAGAGCCCAGAATTCCTGATTATTGATTAAATTGCTTTTGTTACTTGTTTTAAAAGTTTATTTTGAAAGTTAGAGAGGAAGATACCTTCCATCCATTGGTTAATGCCCCACATGGCTGCAATGGCTGGCACTGGGCCAGGGTGAAGCCGGGAGCTCTATCCAGGTATCTCACGTGGCTATCAGGGGCCCAGACATCTGGGCCATCCTCCACTACACCTCCCAGGCCATTAGCAGGGAGTTGGATGGGCAGTGGAGTTGCCAGGACATGAACCAGTTCCCACACTGGATACTATCATTGCAGGCAGCAGACCAGCTACGCCACAGCACTGGCCCCCATGTTTCTTGTTAACATATGTTAAAATTTTTCTGTTCTTTTAAACTCAAGGAAGGAACTTAACTTTTATTGATAATGCTTTATGATTTGGCCTATATCTAGTCCTTCAGAAATTTTTGCGGTTGATTTTCTTTAATAATTTGTTTTCAATAATGAAACAGACTGTGACTTCATGTGTATTTCCAGGACTTGGAGTGATTAACCTGCAGTGGGTTTTGGAGTGTCTGTAGGTCTGATTCCTAACCTGTACCTTTTGTTGGGGCTCCTTAGGTAGACTGTTTGGGTATTCATAGCTCAGTGAAGCTATCAGTGTGCAGACCGTGGGGAATCCCACTGGGTTGAGGTACTCCGAATATTTCCCAATCCGTTCAGTATTCAGTGCCAGGGAAGGTTTGGGAAAGTTTTGGAATCTCAGTGTAACAGGTAGTAGGAACATCCAGAGTTACGTGTAGGATACTGCAGTGAATTTGCCGGAAGCAGTGTTTGAGTTGTGTCCGTGGTGTCTGGTAGAAACTGGAAATCATTGGTAATATGATGTAAAGAGCAGCTGGTTTGGCTGCATAATTAAGAATTTTAAGTATGGAAAATTATGAAAAAGTAAACCAAAATTGCCTTTGAATAATATTGATGTATGCCTGCCTGATAATACTCAACGCTTTCTGCACCTTCCAGTTAGCTTAGGTGATTGAGAAAACTTTACCGTGAGAATACTGTCCATTGCTGAGCGCTTGTTAGTTGTGGGTAATTTGCAGAATTTTTCAAGATGGGCAAGTTGTTCTTTCCAGCTAGGGAGATCTGCTTCTGCAGTGATTATGAAAGAAGTGCAAATGGACTGTGAGCAGGGGAGGCCTGATCAGGAAGAGGAATCAGGGAGGTGAGTGGGGCCATTACAAGAGTTACAGGCTAGGAGACTGACAGAGGGAGCACCTATCAGAACATGTGCCTCCAAACTACGAATAGTAAGTATTTCCCAGCGCACTACACCTTCTCTCCTTAGTGCAGAAAACTTTGCTCAGTAATCTTAAGCACCTCTCATAATTGCATTTAGGCTATGGGTTTAACAGGTGTTCTTGTTTGTTTTATCCTTTATTTAAGCACTAACTGTGGTGCCCAAGTATTTTTGAATTTTATTGGAAGTAGGCAATAAGAAGACAAGTACATGAACTAACAACACTGCTGATTTTAGCAATTTGACATTACTGACTGTTCTCTTTGTTTGGTTTTGCTTTAGATTTACTTTAAATTTTTTTTTTTAATTTTATTTGAATGAGGTGATGGGAGAAGGAGACAGACAGAACTCTTTGATCTGCTGGTTCATTCTTAAGTGCCCACAGCAGCCAGGATGGACTAGGTAGAATCAGGAGCTGGGAACCCAATCTGGGTCTCCCGTGTGAGTGGCAAGGGCCTAACTTACTTGAACCATCATCTGCTCCTTCTCAGGGTGGAATTGGGGATGAAGCTGGGACTCGACCCTGGCACTCTGATAGGGCATGTGGCATCTTAACCATCAGATTAAACACCTGCCCCGGATTGAGCGTATTATTTTGTTTTGTTTTGTTTTTTAAGGGGTGAGGTGGGACAGAGCAGCTCCTTGTTGCTGTTTCTGTTTTTCTTTCAAACCACACTCTTGGAAAGGTTTTTCTAGTTCTCTCCTGGATTTTCTTTTCTTTCCATCTTTTTTTTTTTTTTTTAAAGATTTAATTATTTATTTGAGAGAGTTAGAGAGAGAGGGAGAGACATAAGGGTCTTCAATCTGCTGGTTCACTCCCAAAATGAGCTGGATGGGTCCAAAGCCCAGAGCTTCTTCCGGGTCTTCCATGTGGGTGCAGGGACCCAAGTGTTTGGCCATCTTCTATTGCTCTTGTAAGCCATAGCAGAGAGCTGGATCAGAAGAGGAGCAGCTGGGCCAGAAACCAGTGCCCATATGGGATGCTGACACTGCAGGTGGAGGCTTGGCCCACTACACCACAGCACCAGCCCCATCTCTGGTGGGTTTTCCATGCAAGGGTTACTTAGGAGCTGTAGCTTGGATGTTTTCATTGTGTCCATTAAAAAATGTGTTCCTATGCAGTGCTCATTTGCCACTTAGAATGTGCAGCTGTGAATAACAATAAAACACATGATGATATATCTGCAGAAATGAGGGCCTTTGGAATCTGTCCTCAGGTGGCCAGCCAGAGTGCTGCTACCTGTTTTCCACCTTTGTATGGCTCTTGTCTTTCTTTGGTTGATCTGTATAATAACCTCCCCTGCAGAATCTATATGCTTAAATTTAGTTTCTTCTTGTGTTTATAGTGTTTATCATTGTTAACATGGCATCAGAGTAGCTCAACTTTCGCATCATGATAAATTCATAACCCAAGAGAAGTCAGAGAAAATAATTATTATCAATTGCCTCTCTCTCTTGGAATTGCCATTGGCTGAATGGAGCAATATATGAACGGAAGTTGTAGCTGCTTCAGAGAAATCCAAGGTTGGAATGAGGCCTCTTTTGATTGCATTGCCGTTGTGCAAGAGGTCTCCCCATTGGACTTCTTTTGCTCATATGTTGTTCTGTATGACATGTTCATTTTTTAAGAGGCCTAAACTTTTATTTGCTCCCTACACAATAAAGAATTGAATTTATTTAGTCGTTCAGAAAATCTCAAGAACCTGCTTACTCTTAAGTGTACTTAAATGTGGGCACAGGTAGCATAGGGTTAGGCACTATGCTAATTTCTGAGGATGTACTTATGAATAAGCCAAAATCCTTGCCGTCACTGAATTCACAGTCTATTAGTGGCTACAGAATTTAAACATAGAGTGTATATCAAATTTTAAGAGGTACAAATAAGTATACTTTTTTAAAAAAGTATTTATCCTTTTATTCTGAGAATTATAGCTATGAAATCTGTTGTTTATATTAAAAAAAAAAGTTTCGGTAGGCGTAGTGGCATAGTGGATAAAGCCTCCACTTGCAATGCTGGCATCCCTTGTGGATGCAGATTTGAGACCCTACTGTTCCACTTTGGATATATATCTCCCTGCTGATGTGCCTGTGGGCCCCCTGCACCCATGTGGGAGATCCAGAAGAAGCTCCTGATTGTTAGCTTTGCCCTGGCCCAGCCCCTGCCACTGTGACCATTTAGATAATGATCCAGCATATGGAAGGTATCTCTCCGACTCTGTCTTTTCCTCTCACTGTGTACTCTGACTTTCAAATAAATAAATCTTTGGAAAAAAAAGTTCACCAGGTTAAATTACTGACATTAAAACATACAAAAGGAGCATTTCACTTAAAGCCTTAAGAATTACTTTTCTTAAAAATCACTGGAGTAGAGGGTAGGGTTTGTGCTAGTGGTTAGAGTGCTCCCATTGTATTTTGGAACAACCGGGTTTGTGTCTTGACCCTCTTCCCATCCAGCTTCCTGCTGATGTTAATCCTAGAAGGCAGCAGGTGATGTTCAAGTAGTTGGGTCCCTGCCACCCACTTGGGAGACCTGGCTTCCTGCTTGAGCCCAGCCTAACCCTGGCCTTTGTGGGCATTTGGGAAGTGAACCAGTGGTTGAGAACTCGGCTTGTTTGTCTCATTTTCTGTCTCTCTACCTCTCAAATAAGTGAACGAAAATTGTTCTAAAATCACCCGATTAAGAAAAGTTCCAGTTGAAGAATTTCAGTTCTTTATGGGAAAATTAGTATGAAGGTGATTGATGTCCCCATGTATGTTCATTAAGTTACTGCAGTGAGGACAGACCTCCAGAGAGAGTTTCTGTGTGATCTCATTCATCTTACACCTGTAAATGCACACATGATTGTATGATTAACTGTACTTCCCTTTCTTTGTCAGGTGTTCCTGCCCCAGTAGCTGTGAGCTTGCCTGTTTTAGTTTCTCCTGTAGGGGTTCACAACCCAGTGTTAGCAGAGGTTTGCAGGGGTGAATCTTGATAAATAAGAATTTCTTAAAAGGGAACAAACTGTTGGGGAGAAACTCTTGTTCCACAGATTTTTGGGTCAAGACAAGAAAAACTAACTTTGGAAATCTGCAAAACTCGGAGATTATCACTAGTGTGGGCTGATTTCTTTTTTTTTTTTTTTTAAGAAGGAGGAATAATGTCAGCTATTTTAAACTTGCATTTATTTTTTCCCGAAGTTTTCAACTTTTATCAAATGAGATTTGTAACAACTTGTTGAAAACTGTAAACTGCTTATCGAATGTAATTCTCATTCTTAGCAGTTGTAAAGAAGCTCAGAAAGAGAAGGAATGAATATTGCACTTGTCTTTTTGCTTGTGAAAGGCTTGTCTTCACTTAGTGCCACTATCTTTTTTGTGGAAGAAAGGCCAAGAAACAAATACTTATTATGGTGGAGAATGGTCACTTGACCTAAAACCAGGTCATGTTCCAAGTCGCAGATTGGATTTGTATTCTCTTGTTATTTTCCTATAATTGAAATGTTCTTGGGCTGGTGCTGCAGCTCACTAGGCTAATCCTCCACCTGTGGTGCCGGCTCCGGGTTCTAGTCCTGGTTGGGGGCGCCGGTTTTGTCCCGGTTGCTCCTCTTCCAGTCCAGCTCTCTGCTGTGGCCCGGGAAGGCAGTGGAGGATGGCCCAAGTGCTTGGGCCCTGCACCCGCATGGGAGACCAGGGAGAAGCACCTGGCTCCTGGCTTCAGATCGGTGCAGCGCCAGCCGTAGCGGCCATTTGGGGGGTGAACCAACGGAAGGAAGACCTTTCTCTCTGTCTCTCTCTCTCTCTCACTGTCTAACTCTGCCTGTCAAAAAAAAAAAAAAATGTTTTGAAAGCATTGATAATGGCTAACATGCGTAACTGGCATTTCACAGTTTGACAGAATTACTTGTCTGGGTTCAAGGTGTGTCTTTACCAATTATAATAGCCATATAGAAGACTTCTTGAAAACATTTTCTTCTATTGTAGAAAAACACTGAATATGAGGTCTACTCTCTGGTTATGGGACAACTCCCTCACCCCCACCCCCACTCCCTTCAGCCCAATGGTTGGCGGAATTCCTGTGGAACTCGCTAAACTAGGTCTGCTCACCCCACGCACAGCAAGCCAATCACTGACACCAGAATGGTGGAAAAATTAGGGTTTATTTGCAACTGGCAGAGCAAGGTGTCAGGCAGCTAATGCTCAATTCCTGGACTCCCCTGGGGATTAAAGCCAGTGAATCTTAGAACTCAGAGCTGGGAGTGAGCAGTGTGTGATCAAGTCATCTGTGGGCCTCAGGCTGGTTAGTCTGCAGAGCTCATGGCCTGCCTCTGGTTGTTGCCAAAGCTGGAGTACTCCTTCTGAAATGGCAAGATGGGATGGTACTTGTTTTTGATAGAAGTCTGAGTTTCTGCAAAGCTCTCACAAGAGGGATTGACACTGAGATACTAGCTTTGTTAACTGTAGGGACAATTCAAGTCTGTGATTCTGGGTTCCTCTCTTAATGTAATGCGGGACTCTATACAGAGAAACTGTAAGGAGAGGAAGAGATATGAGGGCCCCAAAAAATCCATATCCGAGGCCTTTGGGATAAGGGTTGGCTATACTCTTCACAAACTTAGAAGTGTACCAAACTTTGTTGTTGATTACGGATACGAGATGACACTTCTAACAGGGTAGGCTGCAACGGCCGGAGCTGAGCCCATCTGAAGTCAGGAGCCAGGAGCTTCTTCTGGGTCTCCCACTTGGGTGCACGCGCCCGAGCACTTGGGCCATTTTCCACTGCTTTCCCTGGCCGTAGCAGAGAGCTGGATCGGAAGTAGAGCAGCTGGGACTTGAACCGGCGCCCTATAGGGGATGCCATCGCTTCAGGCTGGAGCTTTTTTTTTTTTTTTTTTTTTTTTTTTGACAGGCAGAGTGGACAGTGAGAGAGAGAGACAGAGAGAGAAAGGTCTTCCTTTGCCGTTGGATCACCCTCCAATGGCCGCCGCTGCAGCCGGCGCACCGCGCTGATCCGATGGCAGGAGCCAGGATCCAGGTGCTTTTCCTGGTCTCCCATGGGGTGCAGGGCCCAAGCACCTGGGCCATCCTCCACTGCACTCCCTGGCCATAGCAGAGAGCTGGCCTGGAAGAGGGGCAACCGGGACAGAATCCGGCGCCCCAACCGGGACTAGAACCCGGTGTGCCGGCGCCGCAAGGTGGAGGACTAGCCTATTGAGCCACGGCGCCGGCTCAAGGCTGGAGCTTTAACCTGCTGCAGCACAGCGCTGGCCCTGGGACCAGCATTTTAATTACATTGGAGAAACTTAATGATTTTAGTCCTGAAGGGGGAGGTGGGGTAAGTACTCACTTTTAAAATTTCTGAATTATAAAATAAGGTCACTATGCACATAGCTATTGTAAATTTATGAATCACTGTCAGTGCTAATATACAGCCTTTATAAATGTGAGACAAAATGTTTAAAATGTTCTAATCCCTGAATTCCCTGCTCCAGGTTATTATATTTTTATGAGTATTAATTTTGATATAGACCTTTTGAAATCTGCCTTTTCCCAGTAATTACAGTGCTGCTTCATGGTATTTGTGCTGTATTGTATTGAGTAAACTGAAAGTCCCGAGCAGTTCACACGTGTGCAGCATGGGCCCCTGGCTTTTGCTGGCACCAGTGGGGATGTTTTGCACATCTTCACAGGGTTTACAAGTTATTCAACAGCAGATTGCTATCCCTTTATGCCTCTTTTCTTTAAAAGCATCAGAAAAGAGCAGTCTTTCCAACTCCAGTATTTTGAGAAGTCCTGGGCTTGACAAGATATTTTTGAATTCGAAGAACTGAGAATCCATTGAATCAAAATGCTAATAACTCTCCCATACCCAAAGGTAACTCTCATTTTATTATGCATTGACCATAATTCTCTTTCTGTTGAATTGATTTCAGAAAAAGAACCACAAGTCTATATTTTAAAAATAGAAGTAAAATGATAAAAACCCATATGTCTCATCACCTTGGGGATTTAAAAATCAAATTTAACTTAAAAAAAAAACTGATGAAGTTGATATAGCAGGATCTTTGCTATGGATTTTCTTTTCCTTTCTTTTTTTTAAATCAAGAGGATTAGGATAAAAACCTAACTTTCAATTTCCTGCTGGGTGGTCTTGGAACCTTAAAACAGTTGGTCCTTTTGTCAAGAAAATGGAAAGAGAAAAAGAAATCTCCTATTCCTCGTCTGCTGGTTTCAAATGAAACACACACACACATACACACACACACGGTGATGGTGAAATGGAGGAAGAGGTATAAGTAATAACCATATTTTTGAAATTATTGTGAAATATTTGTTACTGTTATAGTTCTTATTATTCATAATAAGGGGACCTTGATGCACCTCCTTCAGTCAGCTCAGTAGTTTAAAACTAACGGTGGTATGTTTCTCAGTTTTTTGTGGTGGTTTATTTTGCATTTTTCTTTTTTATAGAGAAAATGCCAGTTTTTCAGACTAGGCTGGTCTATTTCAATTTTAATTGAAAGAGAGACATGACAGAGGGAGAGAGATCTTCCATTTGCTGGTTCATTTCCCAAATATCCTCAACATCCAGGGCTGGGCTAGGCTGAAGCCAGAAGCCTGGAACTCCATCCAGGTCTCCTATGTGGGTGGCAGGGACCCAGGTACTTGAGCCATCACCTGCTGCACCCATAGGTGTGTGTTATCAGGAAGCAGGATTGGAAGCAGGGGATCTGGGACTGGAACCAGTCACTCTGATACGCACTGTGTGTGTCCCAAGTGTTAGCATAACTGTCAGAATACACAGCTGCCACAACCATGTCAATCTTTGGGTGAAAGGAGCCTGCCAGGATAGCTGGCCTGACCCTCTGGTGGCAGGGAGCAGAAGTGCAGTCTGGGGCTCTGCGTGGGTATGAAGGGTGGGCATGGGACACCAGCAGTCTCTGTCCCATGGCTAGGAACAGACTCTGGCCCAGCCCGGTCTCTAAGCTGTGTCTGTACCTTCAGTTTCTCATCTGACCTCTAAGTATCTGTTAGTCTTTTTGTTTCTGCTCCCTGCTTTCAGCTGCCTGCTTCAAATTCACAAACGCAATGAATGTGATGGGATCAGTGTAGTCACCATTGTGCCTCTTGGACAAAGGTCACCAGCCAAACCTACTCCAGCTACTCCCACCCCTGGGGGCTCTCGTTGTCCAGAGAATGTGGTCAAGGCATGGGAGAAGGAGGTGGCAGAGCAGCCTATGTCTGAGCAGCTGCTGCCTCATTGGGAGCCTGGAAAGGTGCTGGTTTCCCCATCTGAGGGCAGAACCACGCTCCTACTCACAGGTACTAAGATCCTGGCCTTTTCCTCTAAATGCTAGACAGTAACTATTTTGGGCTGTGTGGATCTCTGTCACACTACTCAGACCTGCTCTTGGAGCGTGAAGACAGTCACAGACCATGGGTTGTTTCCAAAAGCTCCCTCCCTCTGATGCCAAGTCAAAGTCAGGAGGATGAGGTTGGGGGTGAAGGAAAGAGAACGTTTTATCTGTTGACTGAAGGGTTGCAAATTTCTGTCTCCAGAACTACTGCCCTCCTAAGTAAGAAGACTGTTTTGGGGTGTTAAAGAGGCTAGAAGGAAGGGGGAGTTCGTTTGGTGAAGTGCCAGAGGAGCCGCGGGTCTCTGGTGTCAGACGCCAAGGGGTGAACGTTGCTTCTCTGTTGCATCCTTGAGGTCCACAGATGGGGATTAGACCCAGTGTGAACAGCCGGTGAGATAAGTTGTGATGCATTGGCTTTTTCAGGGTGAGAGTTGTCCTGGCTTCGTCTTCAGACACCTGGAGAAGTTTAAAGGTTGTTTTCTGGTTTTCCCTTTTGGAGTTGGGGACAATTTGAATGTTATCATGAACGTGGGACTACTCACGTGAGCATCTTTCTGACCACATCGATTTGTGTAACCATGTCCGACCATTTTGGAGGGTGGATGTCATGTTTTATTTCAGGTTTTGTCTAGTCTGTTAGTGCATATTCTTGGGCCAGGAAGGGTAAGAAGTAGTGTGCTCAGAGACCTACATGTCAGAGTGTGTACTGAAGTAGAATAGTAGACATGCACCTAAAATCACAGTGGATAGTAGCTAGAGTCCTGGAATCTGGGGGTGGGTGGATTGTCCCCCAATGCTGGGACCTGTGTTCCTGCTGGTCGGCTGAACTCCCAAGATAGGTGTTGGGAGGCTGCAAGGGTAATTTGAAGTCAGCTTGGTATGTGTGCACCAGGCTTTTGGTAACATGTTTCAGGTAATGCAAATAAGTTTATAGCTGCTTGCCGTACTATGATCCTGTGTGTGTATGTGTGTGTGTGTGTGTGTGTGTGTGGTCTTCAAAAAGTTCTTGGAAAATGCAAACAATGACAAAAATATATGGATTTCATTTTTTTTCATCAAACTAAACTTTTAATTCCATTTTTTCCATGATGTTTTTGAGGTACCCTTAAAGAATTTTTGGAAAGTGGTTATTTGTCCAGGGAAAATAATTTTTTAAAATTGTTATTTATTTCAGAGCTAGAGTTACAGAGAAAGGGGCAGAGAGAGAGAAACGCTTTCCATCTGCTGATTCACTCCCCAGATAATCGCCGTGGCCAGAGATTGGCAGATTAGGAGCCAGGAACCTCTTCTGGGTCTCTCCTGTGGGCACAGGCCTAAGCACTTCAGCTGTCTTCCCTCTCTTTCCCAGATGATAACAAAGAGCTGGATTGAAAAAGGAGCAGCTGGGACAATAACTGGTGCCCATATGGGATGCCAACACTGCAGGTGAGGGCTTAGCCTGCTACACCGCAATGCTGGTCCCCGAAAATAATATTTTAAAAGATAATTATTTATTTGAAAGGCAGAGTGAGTGACAAGGAGAGAAAGAAAGAGACCTTCCATCTACTTGTTCATTCCTCAAATGATCACAACAGCTGGGGCTATGCTAGGCTGAAGTGAGGAGCTCAAAATTTTGTCTGGGTCTCTCACATCGGTAGCAGGGACCCAGGTACTTGGGCCATTATCTGCTGCCTCTCAGGTGCATTAGCAAGAAGCTGGATTGGAGGTGGAGGGGTGAGGACCAGACCTGACCCTCTGATAAAGGAAGTCAGCATCCCAAGCTGTAGCTTGATCATTTGTGCCATAAGGCCTCCCCTAAGGAAAGTAGTTTTGCTAACTTATGACTCTTTTTTTTTTGGACAGGCAGAGTGGACAGTGAGAGAGAGAGAGAGAGACAGAGAGAAAGGTCTTCCTTTTTGCGGTTGGTTCACCCTCCAATGGCTGCCTCGGCTGGCGCGCTGCGGCCGGCGCATTGCGCTGACCCGTAAGCCAGGAGCCAGGTGCTTCTCCTGGTCTCCCATGGGGTGCAGGGCCCAAGCACTTGGGCCATCCTCCACTGCACTCCCGGGCCACAGCAGAGAGCTGGCCTGGACGAGGGCCAACCGGGACAGAATCCGGTGTCCCAACCAGGACTAGAACCTGGTGTGCCGGCGCTGCAGGCAGAGGATTAGCCTACTGAGCCGCTGCGCTGGCTAACTTAGGACTCTTACTGCATTTTGTATTTAAGATTTGAAAAGTTGACACCCAGATGACTTGCAAGTCCAGGATGTGTTATGTCCTATTTTAAGAGCTGCCAAGTTCCTACCCTGTGACCCACCTGAGAGCCTTCAGATCTCCTCAGGATGGTGGTCAAAAGTGGCCCTCTCTGGGACTGGACCCAGCTTGAGCTGGAATGACCTAGAGCAGTAATCAGAACCTACCTCCCATGGGTCAAATACAGCTTAGAACTCTGTAGCTGCAGGGCTCAAGCTCGGAAGAGTTTTTACAGTTTTTTTTTTTTTTTTTTTTTTTGACAGGCAGAGTGGACAGTGAGAGAGAGACAGAGAGAAAGGTCTTCCTTTGCCGTTGGATCACCCTCCAATGGCCGCCGCGGCCGGCGCGCTGCGGCCGGCGCACCGCGCTGATCCGATGGCAGGAGCCAGGAGCCAGGTGCTTTTCCTGGTCTCCCATGGGGTGCAGGGCCCAAGCACCTGGGCCATCCTCCACTGCACTCCCTGGCCACAGCAGAGGGCTGGCCTGGAAGAGGGGCAACCGGGACAGAATCCGGCGCCCCGACCGGGACTAGAACCCGGTGTGCCGGCGCCGCTAGGCGGAGGATTAGCCTAGTGAGCCGCGGCGCCGGCCCGAGTTTTTACAGTTTTAACTGGTTGGAAAAAAAAAAGTCAAGGAGAATATTATTTCATGACATATGACAATGATATGGAAATCAGATTTCTGGGTCCATAAGTAAAGTTTTGAATTTCATCCATAAAACTTTTTGTGGAAATCTGGGCCAGGCATTGTGGTGCAGTGGGATAAGCTGCTGTTTGGGAAACCATATCCCATGTCATCAGTGCCTGGCTTGAGTCCCGGCTACTCTTCTTCCAGTCCAACTTCCTGTTCACGTATCCTGGGCAGCAGCAGCATGTGACTCAAGTGCCTGCGCCCCTGCTACTTACAGAGGAGACCTGGAAGGAGTTCGCAGCTCCTGGCTCAGCCTGGACCAACCCTGGGTGTTGCAGGCATTTGGGGAATGAACCAGCGGATGGATGTCTTTATGCCTCCCCACCCACAGCCCTGTCTCTGTCTTTGTCTCACTCTGCCTTTCAAGTAGTTGAAAATATATAAACATTTTAAAAAAAATGGGGGAATTGTTTTTCTGTGTTGTTACGTAAGAAACTCCGTCATAGCCTCGGTTTTGCCTCTTGGCCCGTAACACCTGAATTATTTATTATCTGATTCTTTACCAAAGAATCAGGTTTGCAGACCTGTGACACACAGCAGTGATTTCAGTATTTTTTTGTAGCTCCCAAACTCTTTAATTGTACAGACTGTACAATGACATTGTGGCAGCTGGGCATCTAGCTAAGGAGCGGTCCTCCATGCATGTTGGGGAAGGGAGGAAGGTGGAATTTGCTTCCCTGGGCCCCAGAGGAAGGAAGAGTCTGGTTCAGAGTGAGACTCGAGTAGGAAGCTGTGCACGGAGTTACATGTGCTTCTGCCTGTGGGGCTGTGTGATGGTGTGAATGGCCCCACAGGCCTTATTTCCAGGGCTCAAGGCCAACCCCGTTCCTCTCTGCTCTCGTGGCTACTCCATACTTCAGGGATTTGGCATTTCCAACTTGAAGAGCTTCCCCTTTTTTCTCTCAGGACTTAGCCTGGAATGGAACATGGATTGTACCTAATCCATTCTGATCCACGTTGAGGAGGCCTTGCTGTGGTTCTGCCTCTTCGGGGCAGGTGAGGGGAAGGGAGAACTATCACTGCAGGCAGGATGCAGAGCCCATGTGTTGTGCCTTGAATGGTTTCTCCCCGGGTGTGTGTTCATCCATATGACCTTGTTTGGAAATAGGGTCCTTGCAGATATAATTGAGAATCTCAAAGTGACATCCTCCTGGATTTCGTGTGGGCCCTAGATCCAATGACTGTACTCCCAAGAAGTGGAGAGTCCACAGATGCACAGGTAGAGGATGTCCTGTGAAGGTGGAGGCAGGGCTTGGGGTGATGCACCTATAATCCAAGGAATGCCAAGGATCATGAGTGGCTGCCCCAAACCGGAAGAGAGGCCTGGCATGGTTTTCTCCTCAGAGCCTCTAGAAAACACCAATGTTGCCAACACCTTGATTTCCGTCTTTTGGTTTCCTAAACTGAGAGAGAGTGGATTTGGGTTGTTCTAAACCTCTGATGTGTGGGGATTTGCTAGGGCAGCCCTTCAGACTGGAGTTGTTACAGTTTTTGTTCTTGATTTCCATTCTCCCTTTTTTTTTTTTTTTTTTTTTTGACAGACAGAGTGGACAGTGAGAGAGAGAGACAGAGAGAAAGGTCTTCCTTTGCCGTTGGTTTACCCTCCAATGGCCGCTGCGGCCGGCGCGCTGCGGCCGGCGCACCGCGCTGATCCGATGGCAGGAGCCAGGTACTTATCCTGGTCTCCCCTGGGGTGCAGGGCCCAAGCACTTGGGCCATCCTCCACTGCACTTCATGGCCACAGCAGAGAGCTGGCCTGGAAGAGGGGCAACCAGGACAGAATCCGGCGCCCCGACCGGGACTAGAACCCGGTGTGCTGGTGCCGCAAGGCAGAGGATTAGCCTAGTGAGCCACGGCACCGGCCGATTTCCATTCTCTTAAGTCTGAACAGCCTCCTGCCTCACAGCTCTCATACCAGAGCAGGCATCTCGTGTGTTTGTTTATTAATAAATATTTACTGAGCACCTACTGGAGACAAACTGGGCTAAGTGGGCATGGCTGACATGCCCTGAAGACACTCCCTGTCGCTTCAGAAAGACATTTGAGTGTTGGGTCCCTGTAGTACTGAGCTTGCAGCCAAAGAACTGAAGGGCAGGGGGACTGCATAGGGAGGAGTGTCTGGCCACACACTTAATCTCAAGTTGGCCTTGAGGTTGGGGATCTCTTGACTTCATGAACCCCATCTGGTGGGTATGTTCTTAACCTGAGTAAGTAACCTGGCGAGCTGTCCGTGCTGACAGATGCAGTCTCAGAGCCAGTGACTCTTAGCCTGCTCACTGTATTCCCCCAGTAGCAGCCTTCCAGGGCTGGTTGTGTCCAGTGTGCAGATGAGGATGTTGTGCCCTAGGAACATGACGTTGAGGAACTGCTGATCCTCAGTCTCAGCGGCTGAGTGGGTCTTGGTGCTAAGCACCTGGCATAGTTCCCACCATGCAGTAAGTGCTCAATAAAGGCCAGCAGCTGTTTTTACTGCTGTGCTTTTTCTTCGGCCTCCTCTGCCTTCATTTTCTCTTTCTGCCCTCCTGTTCATTATGGAGGCCTGCCTGCCTCACCTTGTGCCAGCCCTGATGATGGTGATAAATACTGTCATAATCATTAATAACTGTTGTTACGACATCCTTGCTCAGATTTCCCCAAACCGGGGAGTGCAGGAGCGGGACTCAGACCAGGGTGGCCACTGCTTACCTTCTCCATCAAAGAGACGGCCTCCAACAATGCAGTGTGACAGCGTCCGTCCCCAGCCCTCTCCCTCACCGGGCTCTTTGAGACAGACAAATGCTGCCAATGAACAAAAGCAAATGTTTTGGGTGAACTTCCCATAGCTACACTATATGTGGGGCTGAGAAATGGAACTGCTGTCATTGTTGACTGAAAAATACAGCCCTCCTAATAGGGTTCTGGTGTAGGAACCGTTAGCCTTGATGCCCTACGGACTTGAAGAATTGTGACGCTGGCTTAACGTGATTTTGGTAACTCTGTCTGCTTCTGCCTCAGGTAGAAATAATTCAGATTTCACTCTCCATTTTCTTTAATGGGCCGAGCAGCCACTTTGTAATACCTGTGTTTTATGAGACATAATTCTGGATATTGTTTCTGTAGCATTTTGAAAAGACAAACCTGCGAGAACCCAGCCATTTAACTTAAGCAATTTTAAAGTTATTTGTAAAATGATATGCTGTCTTTTCTGACCCAGTTACTTTATAAAGCTACATTCTTTGGCAAACATTAACACAACTGCTCCGTGTGTGGGCTAAATAAATATTCGGGCAACACTGATTGAGCGCTGCCTTGGGTAAATAATTCTCTTTCCACACATTTCCCACCGTATAATGAGGAGTTTTCTCCATGGTCTGACCAACTGTAACATTCCGTTGAAAATGAGACATAAATCCTAGAGTGGGGAGCCAGGGTAGAGGAGGTTTGTTAACAAGGTGGGGGGAGGCACTGGGACCTCAGTATCCATTGTCTCCTGACTCTGCTGCCATAGCTGGGGACCCAGCGGGGCTGGACAAGACAGGGTGGAAGTAGAAGAGGAGAAGGAATAGGAGACGTAAATCCATACACGACCCTTCTGCCAACCCAGTGCCCTCCCACCTCATTGGTTCCTTCCGTGCAGCCCCACGATGGGTGTGCTCTTGCATTTTACATTGTCGGAGCCTGTACTCTTCACACAGTCCATCCTCTACAGTTTGACTTCCTGTGCAAAGTGCTCCTCCACAAGCCCCTCCTTTTGGCTCAGTGCATCCTGGGGGCATCCCCTGCCCGGTGTATCAGCCTCTGGCTCTCCCATTTTCCAGCTATGCCGTGCTGGGCAATAGCTTCATCCCTTGGAACTTCAGTGTCCTGTGTGTAGTAAGGAAAAACTTTGAAAGTTAAATAGAATAGTCATTGAAGAATTACTTGAGACCCTGCCTGGGACTTCCTTAACTTAGTGTCTGCCCTGCCTGGGAGTGATCAGGTGTTATTATTGGGGATATTGATGATGTTGAGTCATTATCTGAGATGCTGCCTCACCTATGCCTCAGTTAAACCTCCTTGACATCTGTTACAACTCCTGTCAATGAAGAGGAAATTGAAACTTGAAGGGATTTGGCAGCCTATCCAACTGTACAGTATCCAGAATAGTATTCAATCTCTATCCCCACCTCCATTTAAATACCATGGTCTGGGGTGGGTGTTTAACACGCTGGGTGAATCGCAGCCTGGAACCCCCATGTCCCGTATCGGAATTCTTGATTCAAGTGCTGGCTGCTGTGCTTCCAATCTAGCTTCCTGCTGAAGTGTACCCTGAGAGGCAGCAGACGATGTCTCAAGTGCTTGTATCCCTACCAGGATCCCGGCTGTGACCTAACGCAGTGACAGCCTTTGTAGGCATAGGGAGTGAAGAAGTGGATGGAAGATCAATTGATACCTCTTTCTGTCTGTCTCTCTCCCCCTCTCACTGACTCACTCACTGACTCACTCTTACTTCCCTCTTCTGTTCTATCTGCCTTTCAAAGAAAAACAAAAAAGACCACAGCCTTTCTATCATATTGCATCTCCCCCCAAGATTTTTGTGTTCCCTTTTTCTGTCACACCAATTCTATTGATGGGTGAATTTGCTATTCCTAGCCTTTTTGAACAACTGTCTCTACATTAATTCCTCCACTGCAATGCAGATATCCCAGAGATACATATTTTTAACTTGGTGGTTATCGTGCCATTTAGATAATTCCTTTTTTCATTCAAGTTTTCATAAGCACATTTCCAAGTTGTTCTAGATAGTCTGAAGCTGTGCTTTGAATGTGTGTGATGGTAAACCAGCCAGACAGACCATGCTTTAATTCATCGTTTACCTGCTAACTGGATTTTTAAGGTGTTAGTGACTCTTTTTGGTTGTTAGTTACATAGCCATGAGCATCTTTGGTTCTAAAGCATTTTCCCATCTCAGGTTAATTCTATGGGATTGATTTGCCAGAAGGAGAATTTCTAGGTGAAAGGTGCACATGCTTGAGGACTCCTGATACATATTAACTGGAGCCAGAAATCCACCATGTAATTGAGAGTACCTGGAGCTTTGCTGGAGAGCTGGGGAGTGGACAGGAATAAGTAGGCCTTCTGATTGGAAATGTTGAGATAAGAACTTATTCTAGAGGGGTCAATCTACCAGCTTACTTGATTTTAAAAGTCAAGTGAATTTCATGCTCCAGTAACGTGCACGCCTTCAACAGCGAGTGGGAGTGGAGTGGTTAATTGTCAGCCCATGGATTGCAGGACAGGAGGCAGACAGGGTCCTGCAGCTTCTGAAAGAAGTTCTGAATTTGGATGCTCCTGGAGTTAGTTCCCACGATGCAGCGAATGCTATTCTTCTTGGACAATGGCTGAGTCCTGGGGTGCTTTAGGATGCTCCCAGGTTGTAATTAACCTTCAAAGTAAGAGGGAAGGGAAGCCAGAAAGACCCTCTGCACATCAGAGAAGAGACCAAAAAGGGAGCAATTCTGACACTCCTGAAACCTCTGTTCTTGTTGTTCCATATTTAACACTAGAACAACACGATGGAGCCTGGGAATGTCTCACTCCCAGGAGCTGGGAGTCAGCTCTTCTGCCTGAGCCTTGTATGTCTCTGCCTTCCCTCTCCTGCCCCTTCTTTATCCTGGCTGGTGCGCAGCAGCTGTGCATTGGTGAGAGTCCCACTGAAGCTCAGATTTTCTGTCTGTTGCTGCTGAAACACTGCATTTGTGCCATAGGACGATGTAATGACACTCTTTGTTATTCCATGTAATTAAATAAGCCCCAGTTAAATCATGTTCCCCGGACACAACCTCAGATCCTCCTGTATTCCCAATCCTGATGGTCCTCACAGGCACGAACTAGGAGTACGATTCTGAAGGCTGTGTACGGTCTCTGTCTCGGTGCAGCACCATGTCATTTTTCGAAGTTCTTGGTCTGCTAATTTACTCTTTAAACAAGAAGAGGGGAATGTATTGGTACCCTCATAAAACAGTTAACAGGAAGCCTGAGGCGTCTTTTAGTGCCATTTTGCCGGATGCTTGGAATGGTTCCATCAATCAACGCTATTCATGTTGAGCTGGGTTTTATGTCAGTTAAACCATCTTCCATCAAGTTGGTGAAGCAGAGGCCGGGGACAAGATGAATGGCAAAACGGCTTCTGTGGTGTGGAAAGGGCTTTGCTTTTAAATGCCTATGTTGATTTCTTAATATTTTCCACTTCCTCTTCCGAAGCTGGTTCCTCTCTTGCCATCACTCATGCGTCTGTTCTTTTAACCTTGTAAAGGGGGTGGTAGGCTAGTGGGGTGAGGAGTGATGGGTGCCGGCCTGTAAGTGCCAGCAATTGATCAGCTGATGAGGGGTATTCATTATCTGTCCTGGGATCCTGAGAAAGGGAAATAAATCCTAGGACCCCAGGCTGATATTCACAGCCACAGAAATGCAAGGTGTCCTCTTCCCAGCACGCACATGGTACCATCGACCTGTGTGCTTGGAGTCTCATGTAGGGTTTGTGTTACTACTTCAGAGGAGGAAGAAGGGCATGGTTTTTTGGGAAAGATGGATTTTGTAGCTGTCAGTGTCAGAGGTTTACTTGTTTGCTATCCAGAAATCAACAGGATTTCTGCCATTCCCCAGTCCTCTTTCATGAGGTTCAGTTCTTCAGAAAAATATTTGTTGAATGAGTGCAGTGTATAAAACCGTGGGGTGCCAAGATGAGGGTGTGAGGAGTGTGGGCCATCCCGGGGCGAGGGCTGTGTTTTCATTGATAGTGTTTAGAATTGCTGAGCGTAGGGATGATGAAATTCTCTGTGGACAGTGCACCCTTTGTTGCTCGTGCTCCGAGCAGACCTAGCTCTCATTGCCCACTACTCACTTCTTGCACTGGAGACAACAGAGGGCTTGGCAGGAGTATGCGTGCCATCCCCACTCTGAAGATGACTGTTGAAGATGATGGCAGTGTCAGTTGGACCTAAATTTGGACCACAATTTCTGTTCTCTTCAGATCTGAAGGATTTGCTCACTCACACTGCATTGCCCCCACCCGAAAGCTCATGGTCTCCTCTGTCTGTGCAGCTCTGTGTCTGTGGCCTTGAGCCATTCCTGGATGACCCACGGTTGCTCTTCGGGCCTGCACTGTGCCCACCTGGATGTTGGAGTTTCTGCCCGTTCATTCCCTTGCTTTTCACACATCCATCTCTTCCCCACGCAGGTGTTGCTGCAGGGGTCATACCTGGCTGCGGGTATGAGAAGTGGGATGCTGAGAATGAGTGGAGCCCTCTGCAGGTGGAGCCTTGGACTTCATAGCCCCGTGTCAAGTGGGGGTTGAGGTGCCTGTTTCACGAGGCCTGGGCATGTGTTGCCTGCAGTGCAGTGCTGTATGCGTGAAGTGCAGCTTTGGGATGCAGTAAGGTTGCTGAATGCCAGCTTCACTGAGTGTTTGCAGTGGGCCGGCACAGTGATCTCCATCACACAGTCCACACGACTGCGCTTGGAGGGCACCACTCTGATCACGCCTGTTTTTACACTTGGGAAAGCATGTAGCGGCTCAGCATCTTTCCCCAGCTCACCATTCGGGTTGTGGGTTGAACCTAGGAAGTAAGTCTCCGGAGCCCTAGGCATTAACCCAAAACTGTGTTTCCTCACACAGACAGTGATGCTCTCACGTCTTCTTCTTCCACAGAACCTGCACTGGGCCGGGCACTTGCAGAGATGCCAGGTGAATTGTGTGCCATGGTACTTAGTAGTGGTATAGCACTTGCCACCTTCTCCTCTGTACTGCGTTTCTTAGTGTGTTTTAAATGTAAATCCAGAGTCCCCTAATCCTCTTCATATTTAACATGGGACCCAAGGCCAGGAGTGATTCCAGAGAAGCCCAGGCCCCTCTGTAAGTGTGTCGTGGCCTCAGCTGGCTTCAGTGTACTGCTGAGAAGACATTTTCTGTAGAGCTGGCGTGTCCAACAGCGCAAGTAGGGAGATTGGAGCCCTGGAAGCATTTTACATAGACCTAGGTGAACCCAGTTACTCATTTCAGTACTTGGGACTTGATTATGGATATTTCTGGGGTCCCTTCCCTCTTCTTCTCATCCCTCATGATTGAAAACTGCAAACAGGAAAATGGCTGTTGAATGGCGAACATTTCACAAGCATTTAACAGCAAAGATGGCTTGGTGGTGGTGTGGGTGTGTGTGTGTAGGGACTGGGGGCCTGGATGGGGAAAAAGGGCATCAGAAGGGGAAATGGAAGAAAGAGGCAAGTGTGGCAAGTGCAGGGAATTCAGAAAGTAATAATGCCCTACAGTAATCGGCAGGCTGAGGCCAGGTCCCTGGGGAGCAACTGTACCCTGAATGGTTCAAACCCACTCCAGGCCTGTGTTCTTAATCATTACCTTCACCTGGAGAGACAGACCTGGCCTTGGGCAACCTGCCCCTGGCTCTGTGACCTTGGCACCCCTGACAGATCAGACTGCTCATTTGTAAGACAGTAATGAGCACCAATTTTAAGGTTATACGGGGATTAAATGAGAAAATGTGCACACAGTGTGTCTCTGGCCAGCTCCAGAGAGCTCTCGGAATACTAGTGTTGTGGTTACAAGTGTGGTCTGGTACTTCATGGCTTGCATTTGATCCTCAATTCTGCTTCTTTCTAACTGTGTAGAAAGCTCTGGGCAAGTGATTAAACCTTCCATGCGCCTTTGTTTCTCTCTCTGTGATGAAATAATTACAAGCAGCAGCATTTGTTGTAGAGATTAAGTCAGTCGTATTCCTGGCTCATTGGCAGTGCTGTGCCAGGCAAGGTGGAGGAGCAAAGTGACCAAGGCAGCTAAGGCTCAGATGAGTGGAGTAACTGACCCAGGGTCTCACACTGCAGGCTGTTGCCATCTGCTATGGCTGCATCAGATGTTCTAAGAAGAAGGCGGAAGCTTGCTTTTCTTCTTTGCTCAGTTTCTACTCTGAAGTTTTACTTTCTGTTGTCTCCCCCAAGTGTGTTCTTATTTGACCTGGAAAACAGAGGGTGCTTAGTAAATGCTGTTTTGTCTGCTCTCATAGGGAAACCTTCAGCTCCCTCATCTTCCGGTTGTGTTAGTTAATTTGCAGTGGTCAGTGTCTGCCCTTTCTGCAGCCCTGGTCCCAGGCAGTCAGCTGCTCGTGATAAGCATGGCCTGTATTGCTCTATGCCTTCTCTCCTTCTTCCCATCTCATTGAAAAGTAACAGTGAATAGAACAGGACCTGGAAAGCCACCATCACTTTGGCCTCCATTGCTACAGAACTGTTCTAGCCGATAACATTCCAAAAGCTATCAAAAATGCATTTTCTTGCACTGAAAAAGATTGAAGATTGCCGTGAACCTTGATACTTTCCCAAAAATTACATATTTATTTATTTTCATTTAATTTGAAAAGCAGAGATAGACAGATGGGGAGATATCTTCCATCAGTTTGTTCACTCCTCAAATGCTCACTACAGCCCATCCTGAGCCAGGCTGAAGCCAGGAACCCAGAACTCATTTGGAGTCTTGAACCTGAACCAGGTTCCAAGTGCTTGAGCTGCCGCCCCCAGTACACATTAGTAGGAAGCTGAATCAGAAGCAGAGTGACTGAGTTCAAACCCACGCACTTCAATATTGGATGGGTGGTTTGGAAGCAGTGATTTTTTTTTTTTTTAAATTTTTTGACAGAGTGGACAGTGAGAGAGAGAGACAGAGAGAAAGGTCTTCCTTTTGCCGTTGGTTCACCCTCCAATGGCCGCCGCGGCCAGCGCGCTGCGGCCAGCGCACCACACTGATCCGATGGCAGGAGCCAGGTACTTATCCTGGTCTCCCATGGGGTGCAGGGCCCAAGCACTTGGGCCATCCTCCACTGCACTTCATGGCCACAGCAGAGAGCTGGCCTGGAAGAGGGGCAACCGGGACAGAATCCGGCGCCCCGACCGGGACTAGAACGCGGTGTGCTGGTGTGCAAGGCGGAGGATTAGCCTAGTGAGCCGCGGCGCTGGCCGTGGAAGCAGTGATTTTACTGGTGTGCCAAACGCCCACCTCAGAATCTTGATGGTTTTGGAACATGTGGTATCTTTGGCCACTTTCTTGTCAGGTAGCATGTTCAACAACTGATTGGTATGGTGTGGACATAGACATCCAGTAATTCTATTATTGAAGGATTTTTTTCAGTGTTCCTCCCTTGTGACTCTTTTTCTCCAGCAGGTTTACTGAAAGAGCAGTTGGAAATTAATGGCCGAATGATGGCTTTTGGGTTATGTGTGGGTTTCATTTATCCATGTTCTCTTTTCCCCCCATTAGCATGGTTAATTAAGAGTTGTCAATACTTCTTTGCTGGAGTATTTGATTATTTTTTCAGCAGGGAAGATTAGAATGAAGTCTTCAGATCTGGCAAGTATCCTGGGACTTGCAGAGTAAATTGCAGGTTAAGCCCTCATTTTGATCTCCGGGATGAGAGGAAGCACCGTTTCATTGACATGTCGTCAGCTATGATCTGAGGGAGCACGCAGAGGTGCCCTTTGGGGAGAGAGGGGCCTTCTTGCTCTTGTCTCCCATATTGAAAAGGTTTATTGCACTGTGAGTCTGCAGGTGAACAAATCGCAGAATAGAGCTGAAGCAGGTGGAAGATAGCTCTGAAAACCTCTTGATCTGTGCTTTATTGGTCAAAAAATAAGTTTGTATATTTATACACAAGTATGTTGAAGTACTTTTGGATCAGGTGGCAGGATGTGTGTGTGTGTGCATTTGTGTGAACAAGTAATAGATAAGTTAAAGTTGACAGAATTTAGTTCTGCAAACCCCTTGATGTATGACTTCTTAAATAGTTGTGTATATATACACACACATAGACACACACATGCACACATCTCCAGCTGAGCAAATATGCTTTCTGAATCACCTCCATGGACTTCAAACAAGTACTCTTGAAAATACATCCCCTAAGTGGCACAAGAGTTTGCCCTTCTAGCATTTGTGTTGACAATGGCCTTCGTTTTTCCTTTGACTTAGGTCTCTCAAGTTCTAGAAGATTATCTTCCCAGCCATTCATAATGCCTGCTGTTGCCAGGAGAGGTGGACTAGCTTTTATTAGTTCAGTCACTGAATATACCTCTCGGTAACCAATCCATATTTACAGTGACAAGCTTTGTTTTATTTATAGGATTATAATAAACCATCAAAAACTTCCCAAAAAGGGCCACTTAGACCAATCTCCTTATTTCTCCTCCTGCTTCATCAATGAATTATGCATGCATTACAAATGGCAATGAGGAGGAAAGGTCGGTTTAGAACAACACAGATTGGAAAATTACACCATTTGTTTAAACAACATTTATTATTGATTATTCAGCATAGGGGCTGATAGAAACGCAAATACTGGCAGGGATATCATCTGTTTACACAGGCCCTTTATGGGTGTCAGACTGAACCCTCTGTTTAGATCAGAAGAATTTTTCACATTTTCCAGCTCTGTTTTGTAAGACAGTAAAGATGAATTTTATTTGGCACCCACTTCCTTGTGTTATCTCTCCCCCCCTCCCCCCTTTTTAAGAAAAGGGTAGAGAGGAAAAGAGAGACAAAGAGAAATCTTCTATCCACAATAGCCATGATGCAAACTCAGACATCCTGCATGGAATGTGGGAATCCTGAGCTGTGTCTTTACCATTGTGCCAAGTGCCTGCCCTGCCTTGTAATCCTCAGAAGATATCTTGTTGTTCTCTCTGTAGCCTAGAAGAGGGGAAATTGGGGTTTGAATGGATCAAGCAATTTGCATAAGGTCACATTCCTAAGGTCATTGATCTTCTCTTTCTCATATAACACATTTAGTGTGTCTAAAAATGAGTGATTCATTAGGAATAGTAATAATAACAACCATGTTTAGTATGTATTAGCTTTTTAATTAGCTAGGTCCCGTCTTAAGTGTGTTATATGTATTTTGATTTAATAGATAGGTGTTTTGATTTAATAGATATGAAGGGGGCTTCATAAAGTTTGTAGTTAATTTGTGTGCAAAAATTTGGAAATCCAAAAATAGGTTTTCCATAAATACCCTTTTCCTATGAACTTTGTGAGTACCCTGTATTATCCCTTTGATAGCTAAGGGAACTGAGGCACAGAGCAGCTGAGTTCCCGCCTCAAGGTCCAAGGGTCAGTGAGTGGCGGAACTGGCTTGTGGAAGACGCTGCCATGTTTCAGCCCCTGTGCAGATGGTCGCATACATTACCTTCACTAACATGGATGGGTTGTAGAAGGTGTGTCACAATGACCTGGGATTGAGAAATGTAAGGGGCTAAAGTTAGGAACAGGCTTCGTGTGTACACGTCCTGCCTCTGCTCTCATGGTCCTCTTAACATCCGATCAGGAATTTGATTTTGCAGTACAGCCGGGAAGCTCATCCACATGACAGTTCACGCAGAAATCATGCCCCCTCTTCTCTTTCAGCTTGGCTTGATTGTTTATGTCTCGTGAGAAGAAATCTCTTGATTATTAGGGGGAAGAAGCTTCCATCTTGTGTTAGAGCCTTGCTGTTCCATCTCTTGGATGTGTGTGTGTGGGCAGCTGTCTGGCTTTCCTCTCTAAGATCCATCTTGCATGGCATCAAGGGCAGCCTGAGGTTTGTGCCCTTTGTGCCTGCCCAGCCAAGGTATTGAAAACTGGCCTTGCCCATAGCTGGGGCCACAGCTTGACCTTCCTGATACAGCAGGGGCCACTGGTGAAACCGCTGAGGAGACCTCTGTGCAAGAGCATTTCAAGGTGTTTCCAGCACAGTCTCCGACACGTTTCCAGTGCCACCCACAGCTTCCCTTTTCATGTTCCTCGCCTTTACACTGAGCTCTCATGTTATTTTTACAAGTCTCTTTCCAAGGCCTCTGATTTTCTAGATTGTTTAACATGTGCCATAACCAATAAGGGTGTAACT
Organism: Oryctolagus cuniculus; assembly: GCF_964237555.1. Classification (NCBI taxonomy): domain Eukaryota; kingdom Metazoa; phylum Chordata; class Mammalia; order Lagomorpha; family Leporidae; genus Oryctolagus; species Oryctolagus cuniculus. The sequence continues at coordinate 60,608,603 of NC_091449.1, forward strand.
GCCTTGGCACATTCAGAGCAACCCCTCCTGCCACTGGACCCTCTAGCTTCTGGTTCACTATATTTATGACCCTCCAGAATGAAGACTAGGTTGTCCTAATTCCAGGCAGTGGGCAAGAATAACAACCTTTTTGAAACAGGAAGAAGAAACACAAATAAATAAACCTAAAGGATCAAAAAACTTAGAATACCTTAAGAAACTCTTCTGTCAAGAGAAAAATTTTAAATTCTTGTGGGTACATTATATAGCTTTTATAGTTGTTTCATGCTTTGCTACTTGCCAGAGGAGAGATAGAAGTCATCGTTCCACCTGGGGATTTGTTGACAATACTCAAGCTCTTTGGGAGAGGGGAGGCCTAGAAGTGCAAACCCCTTCTCTACCCCCACACCCCACCTAGTGACATAAACATAATTCATCCCACTCATATTCCAAGAATTTTAGTAGTAATGACAGTATCCCCTACCTAGTATCCACATTAGCCAGGCATTCTCTGCAGTATAATTCCTTGGGGTTTCGTGAGTCCCATTTTACAGGTGAAGAACTTAAAGTCCAGAGTAATTAGCACTTACTCGAGGCTGTACAATTGCTGTGCAGATGTGAGCATGTGTTTCTGACTCCCAGTCCCACGGCCTGTCTGTTACACCACTTGGCCCCATGCCCCTCCTAACTGGGGTGAGGGAAGTATTGGAAATCACCATCGTAGTCAGCCTCCAGCACTGGTTTCTAAACCTGCTGGTCCTTACCACCTCCCTGCACTTGATCTTTCTAGCTTCTCTCTGAGAACTTAATTCTTAGCTTCATTATTGAGAAAGGAATTTTTCACTCTAGTGAACCAGGCAGCTCATTCGCAGATGAATATTCTGTGAACTCAGAAGACACAGCCTGGGGGTCCTTGTGACCATGGAATGGCCTTTTCTTGGCCTCAGTTGGCCATTTGCTAAATGGGAGAACAGTGTCTACCCAGTAATGGGGTTGTAGTCCAGGGTGAGATTCACATTTGCTTTGGGTTTTGTGAATATATGTTAATGAAATGATGGATGAATTCATACATAAATTTGATCAGAGGACAAGCCTAGGATGTTGGTGAGTGGTTGACAGGCTGAGGTGCCTCTCTCTGGGTTTGTGGGGGACTGCATATAGCTTTAGAAGGCTCCATCACTTTGTAGTCTTTGTGAATGGTTTTGATCCATTGATTTGTTCATGATATGACCTGAGCAACTACATTTGTCAACCCTAGCCTCCCACCTTCTGATTTGAAAGACTCAGATTGACGTAATTCGCTTCAAATGAGAACAAGGTGGTTATGGCACGTTTGGCTTTGGACTTGACACTGTGTCTTTAATATTTCTCAGCAGTCCAAAGGAATGCTGGCCCCATGAACTTAAACACACACAGGTTGCTGGCCTGGGGTCTTCATCTGGCTGCTGGATTGTTTAAAGATGGATTTTTGTGATTGTTCTGGGCTGACACACTGGCTGTCATCTGTTGTTTTTCTAATCTCCCAGTAAACATTTGGAAAGTGAAGGTTTAGGTGTGTGTTCCTCTTCTGTGGAAAGGGTAAATAAAGCCATCAGATTTCATGAGTTTTCTTCGAGATTTGCTCAGATGCTGCTGCAGGTTTGCACAGTGATTGAAATATTTGCAACCTGTAGAGCAGCGGGGTGTTCATTGGCAGCCGACAGTATTGATGGGTTCGGGGAATGCCATCTGACAGTTACAGGCTTGCGTGAGGCCGTGCCGAGCCAGCAGTGAAGGGGAATTGAGTGACATAGGACTCTTTGGGTATGTCTCATACAGTATAAATCACAGCAGTCTGACTCCTCTAAGGGGAGCCTGCGGGGAGCTCCGTGGGAGCCACTGCTGTTTACTCTTCCCCAGCCCCCTGCCACCATGCAATTAAAACAGAGGACGGGAATCTGAAGTCAGCCAGAGAGGTTTGCTCTCACCCCAGTCCTTGTTTGTGGGCAGCTTGTGATTAGACTCTGGCTTATTCATTCTTTTGGAAGGATTGGCAACAATTATCGTGCGTGCTTTGCTGCTGTGAGAGTGCAAAAGTGATTTGACAACATTTGGAGCCCTTGACGTTTAGAACGTGGTTTTGGATAATCTTAGAGCTGCTCACTTGCGTGTGACCTTGGACAAATCACCGCTCTGTGCCAAGGGGTTTTTTCTTCTTTCTTGAAACAGTAACTGAATATATTTATACTGTTGGTTATTTGCCTTTTTTTTTTTTTTTTAAATTTATCCTCCTAAAACCTCAGAGAAAACTTGTGCAGAATTTCACAGACTCCATTTCCTAGAAAAAGAACTGTTTGCAAATCCAGGGCAGACTGCATACAGTTTTGATCCAAAGGAAAAAAAAAAAAACTATTACTGGTGTAACTACTAGGAATTCTGAATTGCCCATATAGTAAAATATCCTCCAAATAGTTAAAAGTATTTTTTTTCAGAGGCATGACTTTATGACATTTCAAGTGTTTCTCACGGTAACCAATAATCCATTGATTTCACATTTGCTAACAGTGTTTGAAGGAAGTTTTTAAAAATTAAGCACTTTAACAAAAATAAACCAGTCATAGCACAGCATTAATAACAGGAAAAATTCCACTGTTAATTTAAGTTACATGTACCAGTAAATTCTACCATGTTTTGTTAGCTCTTCATTTTTTGAGATTAAGAACAGGCTACATAATCTGAGTATGTTTCTAGTAGAAGATTTAATGACAGCACACTTTTTTTTTTGGCAAGGGTTGGGGGGAGTATTAACATACCACTAATGGTGTGATTTTTCTAGAGATGATCTTGCTCGGTGGAAAACAAGATGACCCTTCATATTCTATGGCCTAAGTCCTTGGGATGTTTGCCAGGGCTTGGCTTTGAAGGACAAAACAGTTTTGGGAGCTGGCACCCCAATGAAATCCAAGGAACTACCTAGAAGAACAATGATACAGCCCAGTTGTTCTCCATCTCAGTTTGGCAATTGTACTGGAGAGGAGAATTTACTTTTATGTGCTCCCAAGGCAGTTAAAGAGTATTCCAGATCCCCTCCCCCCTCCCCACCACCCCAACACAGCCCCGCCAAAAAAAGACAGGCTGCCTAGCCAAGACCCACATGGCTTTTCTTTACTCTTAAGTGTGCCTTGTATTATCTTGACCTTAAAGTTTACAGGGTAAAGGAAACATTTATGGAGCAGTTAAGACCAGTTAGAACATAACGACTTGCCTCATTATCACACTCTACAAATCTGCACTTTACAGAGTTCACTTCCCTGCCTGCCTTAGCCACGTGTTTGGCCTGAACATGCCGTTGCTGCTGCTCACAAATGGCAACACAGGGCATGTCTCATTCCTTACCTCCAAGGTGCCAGAAAGAAGAATCTTGAACTCATAAATGAATTTAGCACCATATTAATAACAGTTTTGAATTATGTCTGTAGCTCTGTGTTAGAACTGAATATAGAATTCTTAAGCGGTCTGTTCAGGTATTTAAGTTGCTTGATACATAAATAAGCTCCTGCAAATCAGTAAGCTGAAATAAAACTAAAACAAGTAACAGGACAGCTGACAAAATTCTGAAATGTCAGACAAAATAACCAATAAGTATTTGGAAAATATGGAAAATATTCAGGTTTATTAAGCAAGAAGAAATAATTTAAAATAAGCATTGTTGGCAGTATTAAAGTGGGTATTCTCATACATTGGAGGTGAGCAGGACCATCTAATACTGCAGTTCTGAGGTGTAACCTGGGCATCTGTATCAGATGTTTAAAATACTTAAATTCTAATGCATAACATTTTATGCTGTTTGCAAAATGTAAGGTAAAGTACTGGTTAGTAATTGAAAATATTATATTATCTTTCAGTACTTTTAAGTTGTTTCACTTTAAAAATACTGAAGTATGAAAAAAAATGTAGGTATCTTAAATCTTTATTTTGTTTATTTAAAAGGCAGAGTGAGTGAGAAAAATAGATAGCAAGAGGTCTTCCATCTGTTTGTTGATTCACTCTCCAGATGCATGCAACAGCCAGGAGTTTGGGCCCTGCTAAAGCCAGGAGTCTGGAACTCAGTCCAGGCCCCTCACATGGGTGGCAGGGACCCAACTACTTGAGCCATCACCAGCTGCCTCTCTGGGTGTGCATTAGCAGGATCTGGAATCGGAAGTGGAGCCTAGACTGGAACCTAGGAACTCTAGTTTAGGATGCAGGTGTCTTAAGTGGCGTCCTAGCCTCTCTGCCAAAGGGCAACCCTGGAAATTCGGGTTTATGAATATTAATAATAAAAGGTACTCAGTTATGAAAGTTTAGATGAAAAGTATAAATAATAATGAAATAAGCTTAAAATTTTTGTTAGCACATATTTAGTTTTAATTAAATAGTTAATTAAATTTTTGAAAATTTAATTGAATCACATCACTTAAGAAAAAAAAAAACCTACAAAAAAACCAGTAAACCAATTTGAAAAACTCAGCATGAAATGCTCATCTGGTGACCGAACTAGAGAATTGGTATTATGTATTATGCATGGTCTCTCTAATCCTGCATACACGAGTTTGAGCAATAGAGATGTTATATTAGCTGCCAGTTGCACCTGTTGTGAAAACCTGGCAAATAGTAAGTACCTCTTAAATCACGGTGGATATTCTGTTCTGTGGGGGTACGAAACTTGACAATACTGGAAACCATGGAATTTAGACTGAGAGGAATGATTTATAAAGTTGATTATTATTGTTATTTGTTGTTGTTATCTTAAAGCTACGAGACTCAAATCCTTCTCTGACCAGAAACCTTTGGTATTTCTGAGTTTGGAAGCAACACAGTACTAGGCTTCAGGGTCTTCAGTGATGAGGGAGAGGATGAGAGACATGAGTCAGCCATCCTGTGGGGACCTACGTGGTCTTAGGACCAAGAGTGGACATTGAGGGTCCTGGGACACTGTCAGGACTCAGCTAAACAAATTTTATGGGGATTTGATAGATGATGTGTTCTGCAGTGCAAGGCCCAGAACAAGGGTCTGTCTTCCCTATGTGTAAGGGTGATGCTGTGTTTGGATGCTTTCACAGCAAAAGGTGGCACCCAGTGTTGCCAGGCAGCACTGTAGCATGGGAGATGCAGCAGTGAGAAACAAAAACTTTGCCTCAAGTAGGTTGCATCCTAAGGGATGTGTGGGAAAATTGGAAAGCGAATTGGGATCAGCTTGAGGAAGGCTTTCTATGCCTGTCTTTAGGAACTTGAACTCTTTTGGAGAAGTGGCAAAATTTTTTGTTTTTATTTTTAGTACAAAATTGATCATTTGATGGAGCAGGATTTTAACAACATTGATGGCCGGCGCCGTGGCTCAATAGGCTAATCCTCCACCTTGCGGCGCCGGCACACCGGGTTCTAGTCCCGGTTGGGGCGCCGGATTCTGTCCCGGTTGCCCCTCTTCCAGGCCAGCTCTCTGCTATGGCCAGGGAGTGCAGTGGAGGATGGCCCAGGTGCTTGGGCCCTGCACCCCATGGGAGACCAGGAAAAGCACCTGGCTCCTGGCTCCTGCCAGGATCAGCGCGGTGCGCCGGCTGCAGCGGCGGCCATTGGAGGGTGAACCAGCGGCAAAGGAAGACCTTTCTCTCTCTCTGTCTCTCTCTCTCACTGTCCACTCTGCCTGTCAAAAAAAAAAAAAAAAAAAAAAAAAAAAAAAAAAAAAAAAACAACATTGATATAAGAGTTCTGTATGAGGTCATTATTAAAATGACTATGAGGATAGACTATCAGATGCTTGGAAAGCTTACAGTTGTCTCAGATCAGTTTCAGGAGTACTTTTTTCTTAGTGTTTTCTATGTTTGTTTGCTTTTTAAATTTTTGAGTTAGAGATAGAGAGCTCTCATTTCCTGGTCCGCTCCCCAAATGCATGTAACACTGGGGGCTTGTCTGGGTCGGGAGCCAAGAGTTGTGTTTTTGGAAGAAGAACAACTGATTTTACCCAGTTTTTGGAAGACAAAATATTTACAAAATGTACCAGCATATCATATATGAGATGCTGACTACCTTAAATTCCATGGAGGCGACTGACCTCTATCTAGTTTCTGGAAAAGGATAGACCATGGTAGATGACACAAATATGAACAAATGAGTATTGAGCGTCTTGATTTTGTGTATAAAATTGAATATTGCAAGTTTAGCATTTTTGGTGTGTTAACAAGTAAGAAATTAGGAAAATTTAATTTTACCAGAACCCTAATTAACATTGGGAAGTTTCCTGGGAGCACTTAGTGTTTTCTTTTATATTCTACTGTGGTAGGGTCACCACTACTTTATTGTTACTATTTTTATATTAAAACTATTTTGAAAAGAAAGTGATATAACATTGATTCTTTGTGGTTCCTGTCCATTGCTGAATCTATATTCATTTCAGGTATTATAGCATATATTGTGTGAAAGTCACGTAAGTATTATCCTCACAATTGAGTACTTTTATATAGATTTATACTTGGTGCTGCAGTTGAGGAAAGAGATTTTCTCTGATCTATATTTTGAACTGAATGTTCCCCATCCTGTGGTGGGAGAGGATTGGTGAAGTGTGAGTTCTTTCTGTTCAAATGCTGTTGTATTTTCACAATGGTTGTAATGACCGCAATATGCATGCTTTCTTTAAATAGCTAACAAGAAGGAAGGAAGCACTCTCTGTGAGTCCTATGAGTACCTATGAGGTATTCCCTACGTCCTGTTGATAAGACTGAGGCCTCTCCACATTTTGTCTTGTCATTAGCTTGGCCTTGGCCAGTCACCTTGGATTCAATGTATGGGGACGATGGCCATTTGCGGTAGGTCTCTGTAATGCGTAGCTCACATAAAAGGGAGTGGAGTCCCTTTAAGGCAAAATCACAAATTTTGTAATGAGGGGAACAGAGTGCCTTGTCTGCCTATCCTGAGCACTAATTTTGTATTGAAAGCAACTAGCAGGCCGGCGCCATGGCTCAATAGACTAATCCTCTGCCTGCACCCCAGGTTCTAGTCCCGGTCGGGGCACCGGATTCTGTCTCAGTTGCCCCTCTTCCAGTCCAGCTCTCTCCTGTGGCCCGGGAGTGCAGTGGAGGATGGCCCAAGTCCTTGGGCCCTGCACCCGCACGGGAGACTGGGAGAGGCACCTGGCTTCTGGCTTCGGATCAGCGCGATGCGCCAGCCGCGGCAGCCATTGGAGGGTGAACCAGCGCCAAAGGAAGACCTTTCTGTCTCTATCTCTCTCACTGTCCACTCTGCCTGTAAAAAAGCAACTAGCAGAGTTCTTCACATGACAGTGAAAACAGAAAGGACCTATGGGGGGAGGCATCCCTTTATAATGGACACCAAATGCAAATTTATCATGTGTTTCTAGCTTCCACAGACGATAGGGGTTTTGCTAAGTCCTGTTTCCTTTCACTGAGAAACCATATGAGTACCTTGTTGTGTACTCATATTGTCAACGTGCAGCTCTTTATTCTTGGTTCCTGTCTGATTCTGCTAAGCCTTGACCAACGGCCCTATGAGTTTCTGTTTATGCCCATGTTGGGATTGATGATTGACAAATAACTCCTTGATGGCTTCTGTTCACTTAGTGTTATTTATTGATTCTCAGCGTATGCTTAGCTGATTTTTTAAAAAGACTTCCTTTATTTATTTGAAAGACAGAGTTACAGAGAGGTAGAGACAGAGAAAGAGGTCTTCTATCCGCTGGTTTACTCCCTAGATGGCCTCAACAGCCGGAGCTGTGCCGATCTGAAGCCAGGAGTCAGAAGCCTCTTCTGGGTCTCCCACGTGGGTGCAGGGGCCCAAGAACTTGGGCCATTTTCCTCTGCTTTCCTAGGCCATAGCAGAGAGCTGGATCGGAAGAGGAGCAGCTGGGACTAGAACCAGAGCTATTTGGGATGCTGGCATTGCAGGCCAGGGCTTTAACCTGCTGCGCTACAGCACTGGCCCTGTACTTACCTGATTATACACACACACACACAGTCACACATATGTTCTCTCATATCTATATCTATATCTATATCTGTATCTTTTTTTTTTTTTGACAGGCAGAGTGGACAGTGAGAGAGAGAGAGAGACAGAGAGAAAGGTCTTCCTTTGCCGTTGGTTCACCCTCTAATGGCTGCCGCGGCCAGCGCGCTGTGGCCGGTGCACCGCGCTGATCCGATAGCAGGAGCCAGGTACTTATCCTGGTCTCCCGTGCAAGTGCAGGGCCCAAGCACTTGGGCCATCCTCCACTGCACTCCCGGGCCACAGCAGAGAGCTGGCCTGGACGAGGGCCCACCGGGACAGAATCCGGTGTCCCGACCGGGACTAGAACCTGGTGTGCCGGCGCCGCTAGGCGGAGGATTAGCCTAGTGAGCCACGGTGCCGGCCCTATATCTATACCTCTATATCTATATCTATATCCATCTGTCTGTCTATCTATCTATCTATCTTAACCAGCGTTTATGGAGCAGTTTCTCATGAGACAAAATTTTTCCTTCTTTCCTGCCCTCCCTCATCCCCACTCCGCACTACAGAGAAACTGGCTTCCTGCTTTGTATAAATCTCTATCAAACTTCTCTAGGAGCTGCACATAGGATGCTGTGATCAGTGTGGTCCATGCTTTACCATGGGAAGGACGTTTAACCTATTCTTAACCTCGAAGAATCATAATCCATTTTGGGATGCATCTGAAGCCTAATTCTGCACTGAGAAAATCCATTATAATTTCTGTGCCATGCTATTAAAATAATCGCTCATCCACAGCAATAGCTCAGGGATAGTTCTCTTTTTTTACTTTGTCATGTGTATGCCATATGGACTGCATTACATTTGGATATGGTCTGTCTTAGCATCCCTCAAATACCTTGGAATCTTGAGAGATCAATCAGTGTGAGGTTAATTTACTGATATCATACTGTTTAAGGAGATATGATTAAAAGTGATACCAATTGAAACTTTAGTGTGGACCATATCATTCAGTTGCTTTTCTTCTCTTTTTAATGCAGAAAGCCCTAAGAGCAAGTTGCATGAATGTTCTTGGGGTATGAGAAGTGCAGGATCTAAAAAGTATTGCCAAAACTCAGGGACTTTTTAATTAAATTTACTGGGGACCTTGAGTAAGGTTTGGGTTGTGGGGAAATAGTTCTTCACTTCAGGGTGAGCATGATCCTGTGTAATTGATGACTCATGAAATGTTAACAGTGTGATTTTAACCTTCAGCTGGTAGGTGATAAGTCAGTCTTGACCCCAAGCTGACGTGTTGATGAAGATACTGCTACTGCTAATGGAGATAATGCTGGTGATGAGGATGACAGGGATGATGATGAGAGAAATAATAGCCACAAGCTATGTTGTGTCTGCTGAGTGTTAATGCTTTGTTCGGTGCTGTATATAGATCCTTGTTTGTTTGTTATAACATTATTCCTGTGCTATGAGTGGGAGTGAGTGTCTCAGTTTTCTGGAAATTAAAGATCAGAGAAGTTCTGGCAGCATCTCAGAACTTGAAATGAGGTTTGTCCTCTGAATCATTCCTTAGAAGTCATCGCAAAGGTAGGGGCTCCTTTCTATAAGCACTGCCTCCCCTTCTCAGTGTGTCCAAGTAGTAATGAAAGAAGTGACATTGTTCTGTCCCTTTGAAATCTTCTGAGCCAACTTTTGGCGCTGGCTCTACTTGAGTTTTTGTTTTTTTTTTTCTTCCTGTGCATGGTTTACTAACCTTCTCCTATACCCAAGGCAGTGGAGGTGGCTACAGAGCGCCCAGCATTCATGGTTGATGTATAAAGATGCCCGAATCAGGAAGTTCCCAGCTATCTTTGATTTAGCTCTTCTCTGACAATTGTGCCTATGCTTCTAGGGTATCTACATTGTTATATTTCCTGAAGCACTTCTGAGTTTGCTGTCGTCTTTGATGCTGACTTCCTAGCTTCTCACCTTAGGTCTAACAGGTTTAAAGTAACTACGTTTACTTACTACCCTGTTAATAAAGTCTCTCAAGAGACTTGGCATCTAGCAGTTGGTGGGTGAAGTGTGAAAGGGAGAGCTTTGATTGAAAAGATGTTGTCAAATTTCAATGGAAGAAAAAGAATGTCACCTATATTTCATGCCTCTCACAGAGATTTTTTTCCTTTTGCATTTCATCTGTGATCAGCTGTATACAGACTGGTATAGACGTAAATACAATTATTGGACTTCTAACTCAGGGAAAAAAAATCTGACTACAGCTACATGTCTGGTAGTAAAGGAGACTATAGAAGCTCTAATGCTCAGATTTCAGATTGAGTTCACACTTGTGATACCACAATTTATTTCTTTTTTTTTTTACTTTTTTTTTTTTTTTGTTTGAAAAGGATTTATTTATTTGAAAGGCAGAGTTAGAGAGATTGACCTTCCATCTACTGATTCAATCCCCAAATGACTGCAATGGCCAGAGCTGGGCTGGTCTAAAGCCAGGAGCTTTATTATCAGTCTCCTATGTGGGTGCAGGGGACCAAGCACTTGGGCAGGTCTTTGCTGCTTTCTGGAGTGCATTAGCTGGGAGCTGGATCAGAAGTGGAGCACCTGGGATGTGAACTGGCACCCATATGGGATGCTGGCTTCATACCTGCTACACCATGATGCTAGTCCCAGATACCACAAATTCTAAAACATGTTGGACATATGTGGGTACATTTTCAGTTTTATAATGATACGCATTCCGGTAGAATCACAGTTGTAATTCTGCACATTTGTTTCCCGCTGATTCTGATAATTTGCATTCAGAGTTTGCCTGTGTAAGTTATATTTTAGATCAATAATGCAAATTGGAAGCTGTAATATGATTATGGTATGATTAGGTATGATTATGTTGGAGTAGTCCTTTAATAAATCAAGAAATAGAAAATACATGTTCCCCACATTAAAAACAGTACAAGTTGTTGGTAAGTGAATTTGGAATTATTTTTTACTGTTGGTGGGACATCTACATTCAACAGATGTATTTTGGTCATCTGGGTGGTTGGAGAGTATTCTGTGAAGTCAGGTTGGAGGATTTAGAGCTAGGAAAGATGACCTTTGCTCTCAAGGGGCCTTCAGTCTGTTTGATAATTCTCCTGGGTTATTCATTTATTCAGTCGATTTTATTCAGGTCGATTTAAACATCAAACCTTGATCTATAGGCTGAGGATTCAAAGGTGATTTTGGGGGCAGGCTAGACATTTGATTGGCTGCTTCTGCAGACCATGTAAGATGGACCCCTCCTTGAACACCAAGTATCATGTGATGACCTCCGTAAGAGAGGGTCAGACAAAGGGGAAATGATGGCAGCTCAGAAAGCTGTGATGTTTAGAATTGAAGCCATACCCAGCAGAATGGTTTGACATTCGTAGCTCTTGCAGTTGCTGTGTCTTGGGTCTTTAAGGCTTGCTGAATTGAGATGTTCATGGATGACAGACTAAGAACAAAGTTGTTCTTAGATTCCCTTACTCTGAGGATCATAAATGTGGAATTGCTCAGATTCCTATAGCTTGGGAAACTATTTGTGTCAGTCCCTGAGGCTTTGAAAAACTATCAGCCAACACTAAAAGAGTCTCTAGTCCTGTTGTACCAGGGGGACTTGAGCATTTGTCCGTCTCTTGAGTCTACATTCTCTACATTGGCCTTCCTTGGATACCATCTTTCACACTGTGGGGCTACCTCTCCCTGCTACTGGATCTCTCGGGGAATCCCAGGACAAGATTTTTTCCCCAGTCCTTCTAGTCTGTGCCCAAAACTTCACTCAGGCTGGATCAGCCAGATCATAGGGTTGTTTCTGAACAAGTCATGGTGGCCATTTCTGATTGGTCCAGCCAGGGTCATGTATCCACCCCCTCATTCTGCAGGTGGGGTTGGCCTTACCACAAGGGTACTGGGGAAGGAGGATAGGCCAGAGGTGAATGGAGAATCTTTTCTTGAGAGAAGGAGGTATGAATGCAAGAAGGTAACCACAGTAGGTATCTCTTTAAGCCCTGCAGGGATGTTCAGCACCTCTTAATAAATTGTTCTTGTCTCCTACCAGCTGTTACTTGAGGTGAAGTGGTAGCTTTATAGAGCCTTTGAGATGGGGGCTATCAATAGGCAGAGAAGGGAGGGAGGGAAGGAGGGCAATGGGTCCATTTGTCCCACTCAAATGTAGATTATAACTTTAAGTTTTGTAATTGGTAATGAAGAATGACGGGGCCAAGACTCCCCAGAACTCTGCCACTTAGGTGTAGAATGTAGAAATGATACCAGCTTCCCTGTGCCCACCCCCTCCAAAGAGACTGACTCAGGGGCTCTGAATGGCCTTGGTTTTTGCTCAGCTTGGCCAGTTTGTCAGCAGCCTTGCTGTATTTCATCCTTTCCACATCTTAGCCTCCTTGCTACCTCATGACTTCTCCCCTAATGCAACAGAGAAATATGTTTGGCTGGTGAGGAGTGGTGAAATAGGCATTTTGCTCTGGATGGTTTGTTTCTGGACACCTGCCCTAGTGTATCTGTGAACGCTGTTAATGGCAGTCACTTCTTGAATTTTGATTATTATAAAGTGACATTTGGCATTAATTTGCTCATCATCACAGAAAGCCCCAGGGATCCACTAGGGAGAAGGGGTGTTATAGCCCACATAGCGTGGTTTCTCCTGGTGACCAAACTGGTGGCCATTTGGGGCCACCCCAGCAGTGGTAAACTCTTAACTTTTCACTTCATTTGCTCATTTTGGTTATTGTACTTTGTAGCCCATTGCAGTTTAGAAGTGAGTGTTAAGTGTCAGGAACTTGCAGGTGCGTCCTTAGCTTGGGATGCTGGGCTCGGCCCTTCATCTTGCTGAGATCCACATTGAAGGAACTGAAGAAAAAGAATGAGTCCTCAGGGAAGCCCAGTCGTGTTCAGTGAAACCCAGGCAGGTCAACCACGCCCCAGAGATGAGGCACAGACCAGCAGACCTTCAGACACCTGTGGGGCTGTTGCTCGTGTCCTGCCTTCCTGGGCTGCTTCAGACCTACGTGGAGTGGGGCGTGGTATCTCCTCAGGCGTTTTCATTTTTGAATTCCACCTTCCTCTGCTGTGGCCTGGCTGGGAGTACTACACAAAGGCTCCATTTAGAAGGTGGCTATGGAACAAAGAATGGAAAATGTGGTATTGCTTTCCTACTTCCGCCCGCCTTTTCTGTTTAAAGCCTTCCTCCCCCATTGTCAGGAGGTACAAAGTTTATGAGGTAGCAGTTTGAATTCCTTCCTAACCACTTTCCTGGACTGTGTTTTGATATTCTCAACTGTGTTCACTGCCATGGCCTGGCCTTGTTTGTTCTGCTCAGAGATAGCTATCCCAAGGTCCCCGTGCATGCAAGGGGGAGGACAAACATTTATACAGGAACTCATAGGCTCCTTGTTCGTGTGCTTGCTGTAGTTCTTGCAGTCCTTTTATGTGCGGAGGACTTCAAGGGCATCATCCAAAGCTGCAGAGGCAGCCAATAGAGCCAGAATTTCCTCTGTGCTGGCTATATCCCGAGCTGCCTGTCTTAGCCCACCAATTCCCACCAATTCGTAGGCTAGATCTCCACAGGTGTCCCCAAACTGGCCAGGGTAGAGATCATTGAAATACATAAGGAAGTCTCTCATTTTAGGATTTTGTTTGTGGTAGTCAAGGTTTCATGATTTTTTTTTTTTTTAATATACCAACTGGAGCCCATATAGGATGTTGTTGCTGCAGGTAGAGTCTTACCTACTATACTGCAATGCTGGCCCTGGTTTTTTGTTCTTTAATTGGTATTAAGTATTTTTTGAATTCCAAAAGAAATGCATGCTTATCTGACCTTTTTAAAGGTATGGAGCTGTATACGTGAGGTGTTAAAAATCCCCTTGGCTCCTTTTCCTCCCAGTTCTTCCCTGAGGTAACCGTGATTCATAATTTCTTCTGCATGCTAATACATGTACACACTTAGAAGAGTGTTGCCTTTTCCTTAATCTAGGCTATATAGCATCTATCTTTCTAGACTGATAGGACCTACTTGGACTTGTTCTTTTGAATGGCCACATAATTTTCCATAACCTATACCCGTAGGCTGCAGCTTTCCGCTAGTGAAGTACATGCATCAGAGTCAAATTAAGAGTTTCATAAATAATTCATTTTAATTATTTTTATTTGAAAGGCAGAGAGACAGACGGAGAGAGAGAGAGAGAGAGAGAGAGATCCTGAATCTGCTGGTTCCCTCCCCAAATTCTCAAAACAGCCAGAGCTGGGCCAGGCTGAACCCATGAACTGGGAAAGCAATCTGAGTCTCTCAGGTGGGTGGCAGAGATCCAAGTGCCTGAGCTACACCTGATGCCTCTTGAGAGAGACGTTAGCAGGGAGGTGGAAGTGGGAGCGGAGCTAGGACTTGAAACCAGGTATTCTGATGGGATATAGGTGTCTGAAGTGACAACTTAAATACTGTGCCACACGCACGACCCTAATTTCTTAATGTTGATTGAAAATTTTCCTTAGTAGAAATCTCGGACATGTGGCGGTTTGTGCTTCAAGCCGTATCATGGTAGACATTCTATGTCACAGGTGGCCCTAATTAGCCTTGATTAATGTACTGTGAACCCTGATAGAACAGAGGCTGCAAAAGGGACACTGGTACACCTGGATCCGGTGTCATTTGCAGTCCTGTAAGCAGCTGTGCTGCTGGCTCAGTCAGCAGGCATTCTGATTTGACTCTGCCCAGCCACCCTGGGACACACTGTTTAACACAGTGAGTTATGAGACTGCAGAAATCTAGACTTTAGCCACCGATTTAACAAACTGGTGACTTGGAAATCAGCACTCCGACATCCCGCCGCCCTCATCGTACACTGTATCTTTATCCAAAATTTATTAGCCAACTTCAGACCTATTTGCCAGCTCACTAATGGAAGCCTTTTGAATCAATTTGCTCCTATAATTTAAACAGCATTTCAATGTACATTGTCAAAACAGTAAGGAGTGCAGCTTGTAGCCAGGAGAATTAATTATTTATTATCCTTTTCATAAATACTTTGCTGGGACACATAACAAAAAAATGCTTAGACTGTTTAAAATGTGCGCACGCACATACACACACACACACATACATATACACAGTGTTTTTCAGTGGCTAATTTGAAAAATGTCACTGTATTAGTTTTCATTTACATCTGTCAGGAAACATTTATATCTACACATAAGGATTTTTTTCCTCTTTCACCAGATATTTTTTGTGGAGTGTGCATTTAATTCACATTTACAAATTGGTTTCTGTTTTAAACTGAAGGCACTTTTTCAGCTGAAGTGTTGTGTATGATACCACATATGCAACTTTTAATCCCAGTGTCATTCAATTTCAACCCTTTTTTGTGGTCACTTAAAGTATGTAAGTTGATTAGTTCAGAGAAGTACCCTTGGATTAAGGGGCTATGAGCTTTGGCTTTTTCTTCTATCCAGCACTGTTGGGAGACAGTGTGTTCCTTGGACCTCGTAGGCTTTAACTAGTCTTGACCTGGCAGCTTTTGTTTCAGGCTGTCTTTTCAAGGAACCTTGTACAGAAAACCATCATGGAAAATACAGTGTCACTGTTCGGAGAATAGTTGTTTTCTAAGCAGTACAATGAAGACAATGTCTGTCTAGGACAGAGTTTAGGCAGATTTACAGGATAAAGCTCAGGGCTCCCCAACCATGATGTAAAGCCACTATGGGCACAACATGTAGGTGGAGTCTTCGCTGTTTCCCCTGTGGAGCTAGGGGCTGGCAAGAGAACTACTGCAAAGATGAAGCTCATGTTGTCTGCTGAGCTGTGGTAAAGTCCTTCCTTTGTGACCCTGGAGTCTCTCACCTCCTGCAGGCTTCCACAACCTTTGGCAGCTACTGTAAGCTTACAAAGATGGTGAAATCAGAGACCCTTCACATTTTGAAAATCACTTCATCTATAACTGAGGTTAGAAAGCGCTAGGAATGACCAAACTGTGGTGTGCAAGCTCGATCTGGCTAACAGCGTGTTTTTAATGATCCATTTCAGAAATAAAGCACAAAGACTATATGGCAGAGACCATCTGTGGCCCAGAGACTAAGGCATCTGCTCTCAGGTCCTTAACAGAATTGGCTTAACCTGTGATACAGAGAGAGCCGTAGCTGTAGTGTCTGTTGCTTAGTGAACACAACTAAGAGCAGACAAATACCATTGATCAGATAACCTTTAAAGACTTGGCTTCATAGCTGCCTGGCTATTGCAGAAAGGGAGGCACAGAGAAGCTGGTTAACTTATCTAAGGTCATAGGGCTGGTAATTGGTGGAGGCAAGATTAGAACTCAGGCCATCAGAGCCTGTTTCTTAACCCTCTGCTGCCGTACTGTGGTAAATAACTAAATGACTGAATTCCTATTGCATGCCTATCAGGTTCTTCTGCACATTTTACCATTAATTTAGGTGCAGTCCTCTGAGGTGGGTTGAGGAGTTTGAAAACTCACCCAAAGTTGTGTCACATAAGGATTACTGCTGGGGTCCAAACCCAGGTCTGTCTCGCTCCAGAGCTGAAATGCTTTTTCCATCTTGTTCTGTGTCAAATGCAGCCATTATTTTCAAAGTCACTCATGGTCTCTCTCTCTCTCTCTCTTTTTTTTTAACAGCTTTCTTAAATTAATACTCCATGTTGGTTATAAATCATTTCCTTTAAGTTGATGGTCCACTGTACTGAGGGAGCGTTTGTCTGGTCCATAGGTACTTTGGCTCTTCTAAGGATGATGTATCTGCTGAAATGGGGCATAACAGCCAGCCAAGGGAGAATCTTAAAGTGTTCTCTGCTCCTTGATCCATCATGAAAAAGCAGGAAAGGAAATGGGGTAAAATGTCTTTGCCTTGGGAACTTAAGCAGATTCACTTTAGAATTCTTTGTTCTTGTTCAGGTAAAACAGTTGCATTGCAAGGCTTTATCGACTCACAATTTATAAATATTTAATAGTTGAGAGTATTTTGTTTAATTTGGGGGTAATTCTGGCATCAAGTTAAGATGTTTAGATTTTATAGAGCTCTAGGATTACATCAATATAAAGCTACTTACTTTAAACTGTGTTTTGGGATGACCAAGAATAGGTCAGTGAATTTAATTCTGTGTCCTCTTGAGTCATGTTTCTTACACAGTTACAAATGATTGTTTCATCCGTCATCCCATCCACAGATGGCTTACTCATTCACCTGACTTCAAATCTGTTTTTGTTCTAGGAAATTTGCTTAGGTAGAAGGAATGAGTGCATGTAGTTTGTCAAAGGAAATCACAAACGCATGTAAACTCATTCTTGCTTTTAGCATCTTGTTCATGGAAACTTGACGACATGCTGCAGTTTCATACTGGTGTAAAGCCAGTCTGTGTCTATTACCTTCCCGAGTCCTTTCAGGGTTTGAGTGTTACTGGGAGTCTCAGGATCCTGAGAAACAATCATAAGGATTTTACAGCTCTGAATTCTCCAAAATCTGGAGCTGGGTAGGGAACCAGTGTGATGATTCAAGTAAGCATCTCTTTTGTGGCTGTCCTTATAGGATGGCAGAAGGTCATGTTTTACTCACTCTAATGAGGAAGAGCCTTCGCAGTGAGAGGTTATCTCTGATTCTTGGATTTATCTTCACTTCTTGGTTGTAATGGAAGTTAGTCTCTCTGGTGGTGAACATGGATTTCATAGATTTTGAGACTCTGGAGAGGAAGGAAGGGAACAAGTGGAGAAGTAGGTTTAGCAGCATTCAACTTTAATCATACCTAACCAGGTGCATTATGTGAGCTGATGTAAAATATTATGGCTATACTCCCACAATCCAAAGAGCATGGGGAATTTTGTTAGTTTGCCCCCTATTTGGCTTTATATTTTCTGGGATTACTCAGGGTGCATTTGTGTTTAGCCATGGGTCAGGCAGATTGAGTTCCAACCAGGGGGCAGAGCTTAGGAGCCAGGAAACTACACATAAGGTAGCCAATCCCCCAGAGTCACAGTTACCTCGTCAGTAAAATGAGAGTGTTCCAATTTATCTATTGCTGTATAATGATTGTAAATTACCCTATAACTTAGAAGCTGGAAATAGCAGTCATTTTGTTTTGTCTTAAGAGTTTCATGAGGTAGCAGTTCAGGCATGGCTTGTCCTTGAGGTGTTGACCTGGATCTCCATGAGACTGCTGGTGGGTGAGGTACAGAATGGCCACCCACGTGTGTGGTATCTTCACAGTGGTGACTTGGCTCTGAGCTTGACTGGAACCTGTGTTCGTGCTAAGGTGGCAGACTGAGTGTGGTCAGATTTCTTACAGGGTGGCTCACAGTTCCAGAGGAGTTGTTCAGAAAGACGAGATGGAGAAGCTGCCCATTGCTTTCTGTCTTTAATTAGAGAGGCAGGCACAGAGTTTCCATCTGTGGGTTCACTCCTGAAATACCTGGAACAGCCAAGACTAATTAGGACTGAAGCTGAAGCTGGAAACTCAATCCAGGTCTCCCACTTGGGCACAGAGACCTGACTACTTCAGCCATCTCTATCACCTCCCAAAGTCAACATTGGTAGACTGGAGCCAGGAATTGAACTGAGGCACTGATGTGAGAGTAGGCATCTGAACTGGTGTCTTAGTTGCTGGGCTAGATGCCTGCCCACCTGTCTGGGTCTGAAGGCCTGGCTTGGAAGCTGGCACAACATCACTTCTGTGGTCAGAGCAATTGCAAAACCTGCTCAGGTTCAAGGGAGAGGACATGCACCTCACTTTCTGATGGTAGCAATGTCTAAGACTTTACACCTTTAATTTGCTGCAGTAGGTAATAATAGCATCTACCTCATTGCCCATAGGACAAGTCTAGACTTTGTGAGGATTACGTGGTGCTTATCTCAAGCACCCAAACACCTTGGATGGGAACTGACTATAATATCACAGTTATTCCTAAGGGCAGCGTAATAATAATGATAATGACAGTAATAAGGATAATAATAAAGGGAAGATAACACTGTCTTCACTGCACTAGGTGCCATTGTTTAAAAGCAGAAAGGACTTAGCAGTGAGGAATAGGGTAGCATCATTAAGTTTTGCCTTCTAGCTTCACAAGACAATGTCCTCAATAGCACATGTGTTGAACACGCAGGTGAGTTTGTCATTAGGGTCTTATGTCCAGATAGAAGAATATCACTGTAAGTGGCCATGGATTAGAGCAATGGTTTTTTCAGTAATCTCTTTCCTTCCTTCCTCCTTGGTGTCTACTCTCCTAATTCTGGGTGTTGAATCTTACATTTGTCAGAGTCAGAATATTTTAACTGTCTCTCCACCTCTCAGTGTCCCTTCTGAAGTCCGTCATACTCGTGGTGCCCACTGCCTTGTCGATGTGGAGCTTCGATTGCACTCATGCTCAGAGGAGCTGTGATGATGCCTCCATGCCTGACAGTCAGGTGCATCCTTCCCAGCCTCTGGCTCTGCCTTGCACTGGCCTTAGTGTACTTTCCCAACCCATTAGGTGCAACGACCCTCTGGTCGTTGGTATTGGGATTGGTGTGGAATTCAGAATCAGCCACTTTGTTGTTTGTGTAACTCTCCGGCTCAAAAGGATGCTTCCACCAGAGCCTGACCTCCACTGAGCTGGCAGAAAACAGCATGCATTCAGAGAGCAAGTTCACATGATGAACATTTATTAAATCCAAGCCAGAGGGAGCCATAGAAGGCATTTAGAGCAGAGTTGTGAAATGATCAGATTTGCCCTTTAGGAGACTGTTCTGTGAGAAGCAAGAACAGGGAGACCTGCTGGGAAACCATTCTAGCCACCCAGGCAAGAAATGATGAACCCTTGAACAATTGTGGTTACAGTGATACAGAGAGAGAGAGAGAGAGAGTCGTGGGAGACCCTAACGAGGTGAAATCAAGACGGTTTGGCTCCCAGTTGGAGATGACAAGTAAGCTCAGTGGACAGGGGAGGCTCAAGTGTAAGGTGTGGGTTTCCTGGCCTGGGCTGCCAACTGCATGGTAGAGGTGTCCCTGCAGACAGCATGTGAGAAGAGCAGTGGATGTGGCAGGAAGATACGAAGTTGCTTTTTTTAAGCTGTGTTGAAGATGCCTATGGGACATCTAAGTGGAAATAGTCCACTGACCTGTGGATTTAGGTCTGGCACTCAGGAGGGATGGACAGGAAGCAGTTGGGCCAGGCACAGTTACACTAGATAATTTGGCCTGGGAACCCAGCTGTTGGCCTTGGAAATTGCTTAGCTGTTTTCAGGTGACAAACAAATGCAGCGCAGAAACCCCAACCAACACTTCCATTGTCCTCTGTATTTTGGCTGCACTGGGATCACATCTGGGTCTGCTTAATCACTGCATGCTTCCATTTCTCTCCTGCACTCGCCATTTCCACACCTTTCCTCTTCCCCTCTCCCCCTTACTTTCTAATCTTCATGCTTTCAAACCCATTGGGTTTCAAGTTTCCATCAGCTCAGTCATCATCACCCCTTCCACCTCTACAGACACATTTTCTGGCTGATGGATTTATTACTTTAACAACATAAAAAAAAATCAACTCATTCTCCTATTGGTTGATAAATTCCTTGAGGTCAGAATTCTTACTGGGTTCTGCTCTTCTCATGCATATACCTCATGCAGGAACGTGGAGCAAGAGCTTAGGTAGCCTAGAACAATGCCTAATGAATATCTCCCTTGAGTGGTTCATGTTCTGCCTCAATTTACCCTGCATGCTTCGGGCAGGAGTGTCTCTCCCTCTGTTCAGGTGGACACAGCCAGTGTTCCTTGCTGCTGATTAGAATATTGGTCTTGAATCCATAAGCCTCAGAGTCAAGGGGTTGACTTATTGTTGAGCTCACTCCTCAGTTTTGGCTTTGGGCTTCATGGTCTTCCCAGATGTGCTGATTACTGCTTTCTTTACTTGGGCCAAGGCCCTGGTACTGCACTGGCATTCCTTTTTGGAAAGACAAAGAAATAAAAAATTCCTCCTCCCTTAACACCTGGTAGATTGCTTTCCAGTACCTCATGGAAATACCTGACCCCAAGTATTCCCACTATTTGCAGGAATTCAAAATAAAATTCTCGACAGTAGTAAGAAGGCCTTCCCCCCATTGGCTTGTTTTTGGTTTTATTAATTTCCTGTGATTCGGGTTCATTGGTCCCACGTCATTGAAGTGAGTTGGTTCAGTCCAGCAGGTATTGAGGACCCTCCATTTACCAAGTGCTTCCCGGTGTGTGAGCCATGCAGCATTCACCAGCACTGACTCTTAGTCTTAAGGAGCCTGAAACATAACAAGAAGTGATTTTATGATCTAAACATGAGTTGAATTCAGCCTGCAGTCATGATTTATTCGGCTCACAGTCTCCCCTCTCCCCATCCCCACCCCCCATGGAAAAAGGTCACATAGAAAGCCTAGCTTCTTTATACAAACACAAGTTTCTTTACCGAAACTAGAAGATTTGGCAGCATTGTTCCCCTGTTTCCCAGAAGCAGCGCTGGACTCAGCCTGTACAGCGACAGCCCCCTGCCTGACTCACACACCTTCCCCCCTACCCCTAGTCAGTTACTTTACACCTGACTCACTTTCCTCATTGACCTGGCTATTCTGGACCTTCAGCTCTGGGCTTCCCTGGAGTTGTGCACTGATGTCCTCTTTGGCCAAGCTGAGAGGTCACAGGCTAATCAGCATCTGAAAGAAGGAGTGACTTAGAATGGTGGAGAGAGGTCAGGCAGCCCCATGGGTGGGATGGGGGGCGGGGGTTGCCACTGGCGAATGCATAGAATTAAAAACAGCGGGACACACCAAGTAGGCATGTGTATTAATCACACACACTGTTTAGCTTTTGTGGAGTAGCTTGGCTGGATCACGGGGATTGTCCTCATGGACCTGTTTTAGAATTTCTTTTTTGTACCGTCCTTGAGGATAGCACTTTCAGCCCCAGAAACATCCACTAAAAGACAAACCATTGTGGGTGAATGGCTTTGTCTTTACCACATTTAGTCTGATCTGGAAGTGAGGCTTGGGCTCCTTCCTACCAGGAAGGGTCAGCTCATGGCCGAAGCAGAGTGGGAGGGAAGCCGGGGTTCTTGGTCCAGCTCTGCCCCTTATCTGCTCTGCCTTTGCCAAGACCCCCAAGTCCCTGTGCATCATTCTGCTTCTTATTGTTTTCTAACGTTATGCCTTCCGGATTTAGGAGTTTCTAAGATCGATTCACAGTGTTAACATTCTCTAGTTTTTGATGGTAAGAGGCAGATGGCAAAGCAGTATTCCTATTTCTCAGCCCACGTGTAGTAACCATTGGTCATGGGTAGAAAAGACTTGGTTTTTGGAGCTCTTAAACCTCTCTTCTTTGACTCTGCTTCCTGCCAGCTCTTTGGCTGGGATAAGGTAATTTAGGGCCTCCTAGCCTCAGTTTCCCCCTTTCCCCCTTTGGTCATGTAGAAAAATAGTGACTGTTAGAGATTATTCAGACATAGCAGTCGTGTGGTGCTTGCTGGGCAGTTGGTCGGCACCCAGCAAGTGGTATTCATCAGATTATGACTTCAAACAGAAGTGATGCCTGGAACTGACTCGCAACCTCCCCTGCCCTGATTCCCAGCAATGCCCAGGAAAGATGGACAAAGCTGGCTTTTTTGGTCCCCCAAGGTTTCAGCTCCCCAGGAGCCCTTCTCCTCTCAGTTTTCTCAGTACTGCTGTGAGCAACCTCACATCTCTGTGGAAGTAGGTTGGTTATGAGTTATAAATAATTAAATAACCAAACCCCAGGTCTGCTGCTGAAGTTGGGATGGTGTTTAGAATACTGGATATAGAGACCATGTGGCTCCAGTCTCTGTGTGGGTTCCTTGAATTGCTGCTGCTTTTGGGTTGTGAGTGGAGTTTAGCACTTCAAGGATAGAAAGCAGTGTTTCATACCCTCCCCGCGTGAGCCAGCAGCCAAGGGTATTCAGCATCTGAGAGTTAGGGGGGCTTTTCTGAACCTGCTTGTCTCTCCTCGGTCCCCATTTTTCCTCACTCCTCTGAACCCTCATTAATTTTTCACAGGCTTGTGATGGATAGTTTTTATTTATTCACATTTGAGGTTCCGTTGTGTGAAAAGGACTCATTTTATAACATTACATATTCATGGCTTGGGATAGATGGGATAAGGAACTTATTATTAATGTGTCACTGTGGGAAAGTTACTCTTCGTTCATTTGCGAACCTTGTTAAATTTGGTGTGGTCAGCAGACATAGCGAGGTTTCAGATACTTCCTCTTCACAGAGGGCAAAAGGTCTGATGTTGCTTTTTGCCTTGATTGAGTAAGACAAGTTTGAATCTTAACTAAGGAGTAATTTGAAAAAGGAGGAGGAAGACAACCAAGGAGGAGGATGGCTCCGATGAAGTAGGGGAAGCAGCTCTGGTTTAGTTGTGACTGCCTTGTTCTTAGCATTCTGGGGCTGTGCTGCTGGTTTCTGTGAGGGATGGGCCCTTTACGGAGCACAGTACTAGGGGCCTTCTGTCCTGGACACTCCCATTCCCAGCCTCCTCTCCCTGGGGCAAGTCACATTTTTTCCCTTTGTATTCACCCTTCCAATCTGTGCAGTGGATTCCAGAGAGTTCTCAATGTGGCACTCCTCCTGACATCACAGAGTTCCTAGCCTGGGACAAGTAGAAGGCATATTAACATACCATCTTGTAAATCAAAGCTGGGCGAGTTGGGGAGGGCCCAGTAGGGAACCTGGCCCAATCTGCTGCATTTCGAGTTTAGGAAGAAGGAGCATATGTCGCGCGCAGTTCTCTGCAAAGACAGGCGCTGCTCTCTGTCAGGCACCGTGTGTCAGTCTTTCCGTGTTCGTGCTGCTGCTTTGCGGTCTGCCTGTTTTAACTTGGCTGCAACATGGCTAGTGGTCTCTGCAGTTCAGCGATCTTGTCTGTCAGAAAAAAAATAAAATAAATAAATGCATGGAAGGGATGCGTTTGGAAATCTTCAAATTCTGCGTGTCACACATCAGACTTGAAGAATGTCCAGATTATTTAAACGTCATGGGGCACTACCTTTACAACACATCACGGACATCTTGAAGCACAGAGTTTGTCTGTGATAACTTTGCTGTCCATGGGGGTTTAAAAAAGTGAGGTTCTTTTTGGATCAAAAAAGCAATTAGTTTATGAAGTTGATGCTGGAGTGTTAATAGTGTGTGTTTGCCGGGGGTAGAGGGTGGGTTGGGCAGAGAGGGGGACAAAGGAATGAAATATCCCTTAAAAGGCATCCTGTGACGATGTTTCCATAATGCGAAACATTTGTTTCTCACCGGGATCCCATTGGCGGTTCCCTGGTATTATATTGCCATTTATATTGGAAAGGCAGGC
Organism: Oryctolagus cuniculus; assembly: GCF_964237555.1. Lineage (NCBI taxonomy): Eukaryota > Metazoa > Chordata > Mammalia > Lagomorpha > Leporidae > Oryctolagus > Oryctolagus cuniculus. Next base: position 60,632,868 of record NC_091449.1, read on the forward strand.
AGGGCAAAAACTGTAGTCTATTAAGAGTTTGTGAGTGTGTGCATGTGTACACAGTGAAATAATATCTAGTGTAATGTGAAGTGACAGTCAAAATTACAGCTTTTCTCTTGCCGCAAGGGTACTTCTCTGCCAAGTATAGTAATATTGTTGTAGCAGTGTTCAAGGTTGTCAGCAATTCTGGCTTACTCTGCAGAGAGTCATAATAGTGTGTGCAAGGAAGGAGCTTCCTGTCAGGGGAAATACTATAATTTTGATATATATTTGTTGGTGCCAAACTGCAATTAAATAGGAGGTGTTGGAAGAAGGTTTTTATTTAACCAGCTTGAATTTGTTAATTAATTAGCGAAAACTTAGATTTGGAGGGCTTCAAGAAACAAGTTCCATGTTCTCATAACTTGATTTGTACAATTGTTTTTTGTTGCTCTCTTAAAACAAAATATGACCCTCCACCAAATTGTTGCAGAATAAAATTTGTCAGCCACCAAAGAAAGGGAAAAGTAAAACACCTTGAATAATCTTATCTATTATATTTTCTTTGGGGGCATTTCAGGGCTTTCTGATGTTTTGAATTCTGTGGTGATGCAACAGACACATGGTATTTGGAACAGCATCTCTGATTTTTCTTACACCTCGCATAGTGCTTAATTTGTGGTTAGGGTGTAGGACTTTTTCGGTAACTAAAGGAAAAAATAAGGTGTTGTAGAAAATCTAATGTATACATCCATTTATCTATCTTAAACTGTTTGCTAATCACTAATGCATTTCTATAGTATTATCTGAGGGATGCTAGTTCCCTATGTTTTCATTCCTTGACTTAGGAACAAGTTCTTGGTGACAAAACCCCTTTCCACTCTCAAGAAAGAATAAGGATGTTACCAGAGTTTACTGTAAGCTGATGTTGAGATGAAAAATTCCTTCTTTGAATATGTAGGAGAACCATGGGGGACTAGAAAAGTCACAATATATTAAAAGCTTTAAGGCAGTTATGTGTGAGGAAATAAAGAACAGAAGGAATGTGTTGTTTTAAAAAGGACTAAATTAAGAATCTCAAAAACATAAAAGTGATCCCTTCTTCTTGTATTGAGCATTTTGTGAGTTGAGTTTCATCTTCCTGTAATACATAAATCCAATAATGTTTCATAAGATCCTAAAATGTGTCTACTTTTGTCTCTGTCCTTCATGGAAAAAAGAAATATTCCCAAAGTATAGTACAAAAAATAATTAAAAGCAACCTTTCATAGTTAACTTTCTGAGGTTAATTATTACCCTAAGAAATCAATTTCAATTTCTTCAGTTTGTGAGATTCATTTGTGTCCGATTTTTCTAAAAAAGAGAGTTACATGTTAAATGGGAGGCTTTACTTCCTGAAGAAAATGCCTGGGCTGCTGGCGCTGATTGACCCAGGGCCGTCCTGGCCATTTATGCCTCGTGTCAGGAGGATGCATGGCAAATGTCACAGAGCCGTGCATCGTATCATCGTACAGTCGATTGGCTGTAGTCAGGAACAACAGTTGTCTTCGTATTGTTCAAATAAAAGCTAGGTACCCTCGAGTTGTCAGAAAAGAAAATAACTTGGTGGTTTTTTTTTTTTCCTAATCATCCTGACCAGCCCAGCTGATATGTCGGGGAAGCAGCTTGGATGTGTTTGTTTGCTGCTTCTGTTCTGGGACACAGGTGAATGCAGAGGGGCAGGGATGAGAAATTGATACTTGGAACCATCTCCTAATGGAAAATTGGAAACCAAGAATGAAGCAAGTGGATCTGTTTCCCCTCTCTGATTCTCTCTAACAGCCACCAGAGTCACACTTTGTTTTCAGCAGGCACCCTGGTTTTGTGAGAGACTAGAATGTCCCGGTTGTTATGCTAATCATGGCAGGCTGTATCTAACTAGGAGACTGATTTGGCAATGGTGAGATTTCCCTACCAATGAAGAATGTTCTTCAGGTACAGTCGTTTTTAAAAGTTTCTGGGACTACCTTTAATCCGCTTTCTTTTTCAGTGACTAACCTAGAGTTTCATACAGTTGGAATCATTGGTATTATATGCCAATATTTGGTATGATAGTTGGAATGATAGATGTTACATGTGCTTTCTGGTTAATAAATCAATACTTGTTAAATTTATCAAAGAATGCAGTTGTGTCTAAGGGTCAGCTCAGAGAAATGGCCAATCAGTTGACCTGATTGAGTAGTTTCTAGTTGAGTTCAACAGAAAGCATGAGTGTAGATATAGGTGGGAAGGATAAATGCAAATTCCCCAGTTCTAAACAGCCTAAGCTGAAAGGGTCATTTTTGGCTCACAGAAGTCAAAGTTCTGTGCTGGAGAATAGACAGACAATAAGTATTTTTGACTCTGTGGGCCATGCAGTCTCCCTCACAGCTACTCAGGAAGCAGCATGTGGTGAAAGCAGCCTGGACAATGTGTAGACCACTGGGCACAGCTCTGTGGCAGTGCAACTTTGCTTATGGATGCTGGAATTTGAATTGCATATAAATTTTCATGTGTCACAATGTATTACCCATTTTCCCCCTAAGTATTTAAAAATATAAAGCATTTTTAGCCCTCTGGCAGCAGGAGAACAGATGGCAGGAGCCAGATCTGGCTCAGGGGTTACATTCATAGTTTGTCAGCCCCCTATTTAGAGTCTAGCTTCTCCAGAGCTTAAATATGTCATCAAGGCCCTGTCTTTGTCTAATCCCTTGGTTTTTCTTATCTTTGATGTGTTATGTTCTTCAAAGAGAATATTCTCCCAGAGAGAGGATCAAGGTGGCTCCCAACAGAGTAGCACTTTCCCATCTTAGAACTCCAGCACCAAGAAGCAATTTGCACCTCTCCTCCTGGCCCAAGACACGTAGGAAGAGCCAGGCCTGGGCTAGTTTGGGGAAACACCTACCCTTGTCTCAGGCTGGGGTGCTGTTGTAGGTAGGAGTTAAATGCCCTGTGTTTACACAGAGTCAGGGAGGCCCAATTCCTTAATGGAAAAACACAGTCTGTTTTGGTGATCTATAGTTAACATAATCTTCTTTTATGGGTTTACCTTGTAACAGTTTTTTTAGAAGTTGTTGAAGGGGCCAGCACTGTGGCATAGTGGGTAAAGCTGCAACCTGCAGCGCTGGCATCTTATATGGGTGCCATATAAGATATATGGGTGCTGCTCTGCTTCTGATCCAGCTCTTTGCTATGGCCCAGGAAAGCAGTAAAAGATGGTTCAGGTGCTTGGGCCCCTGCACCCACTTTGGAGACCTGGGAGAAGCTCCTAGCTCCTGGCTTTGGATTGGCCCAGCTGTAGCCATTGCAGCCTTTTGGGGAGTGAACCAGTGGATGGAATATTTCTCTCTTTTTCTCTCCCTCTCTGTAACTCTGCCTTTAAAATAAATAAATAAATCCTTAATAAGAAAAGTTGAAACAATAACAAAGGAATCATTTCTGCAGGGAGCTTTAAAGATGAGGGTTTTGAATGGTCCTGTGTCCATGACTGGCAATAGCAGGTGTCCTTGTGGATTGCCCTGCAAGAAAAGTGTTCCCATTTCCATCTCATTGGCATCTGGCTTGGGTTCTGTTCCCTGGAATTGGAGCTCAAGGCAGGGTTCCAGTTCTAATGAGTCAGTGTAGAGTGATTTTTATAAGGGGAGTGAGGAGAGCAGGGAAAATATCTGGCAAGGATTTGACCTCCCCTGAAGACTGGCTTCAGCCTGGTTCCAGGGGGAGCTATGGAATCTGAATTGTGTTACAGAACTTGGTCCTGCTTGAGACAAGGGCTTGGCTGACAGCAATCTGTGATTAGCCAACATCTTCTGGGCTGGGTGGGAGATAGGAGTGTAGCTTTCCTGGTGGGGAAGAGAAGGGTAGCTGTGAATTTCCAGTCATGCTCATAACCATTGGGTCACCGGGAACACCTGCTCAGTGAAGGGATCTGGGGTGGAGTCCAAGCCACTGAACAGCTGTCTCGACCTGAGAGACTTCTGTCAAAAAGCACACACTCCATCCGTGCAGGGAGGAACAGTGCAGTCAGGGCCTCACCTGAGTATTAACCGGCAGCACAAGTGCACATGTACAAGTTGATGTCAAACCTTTCCTCTAGCCCTTGGCCCATTGTCTATGTCCCGCTCTCCAACTTGCTTACACTGATTCTCAGATAACTTTTACTTGGTGACATCCAAGGCTTTTTAGTGCTGTGTCCTCGTTTTTGAATTGAATAAACATATTACACACAGCTTTGAGAGTGTTTTCCTTGCTGGCCTCCCTGCTACAATTTGAAAATGGGTACAGTTTTCTTTACTTCATATGGCACGAATGTGTCATTTTTTTCCCTGGATTCCCATGGCTCTCCTCCTTTAGAAAATATATTTACATGAAGATTTCAGAAGCAGTTTTTAAGACAGAAAATTTAGAAAAAAAGAAAAAGAAGAAAATCCCTGCCCCTCCCCCAAATGATGGTTACATAGTGACAACGGAGGGTTGAGCTAAATCCAGCAACATCAAGGAAGAGCAATAAAAGGAGATGGATTGTTCTCTAAGCTTCACTTTATTGGATATTGTAATTGACATATAGTTGTCATTTATAATCATCTGTCCATTCCTGTGAGTTGGGAGCAGTAAAGTTAATTGTGGCGGCTCATTTGCATTAATCTCACCTCTGAAGGATACAGTAACCCATTAATATCATGTCATGATGAATTATCACAAATAACATTGAACATATTGATTAATGATCTCTGAGATTTGTATCTCATTAAAACATTTTGTTAGCTCTTTAAACTTTTAAGCCAGCAACCATTGTAGGTAGGAGGAGTTTAGGGATCATCAGAGAGGAGGTGATGGGGCTGTTGCACAACCTAGGACCACTGCTTTCAGCTGAACTACCTACCTTGCGTTAGGCTTGTTTTTTCCTCTAGCAGCCATACATTTTCCTTGTTAATCTCCTGCTTTTCACTGGAAGGTGGTTTCTTCAAAATTCTGACTTCTTTCACTGCCAAGTGGTTCTGCTTTGCAACTGGATTGATTTTATTAAGACTTTGAAAGTTATCCTTTTAGCACTTTTAAGTGTTGGCCTTCTCAGTCTCTTGCCCATCTAGACATTCCTGCTACTTAGAATTTAATTTTGGTCCAATAAATCAATTTATTTTTTTTTAAGATTTTATTTATTTATTTGACAGGCAGTGATACAGGCAGAGTGAGAGACAGACAGAGAGAAAGGTCTTCCCTCTGTTGTTCACTCCCCAAGTGGCCGCAACAGCTGGCTGGAGCTGTGCCGATCCGAAGCCAAGAGCCAGGTGCCTCCTCCCGGTCTCCCATGCGGGTGCAGGGGCCCAAGCACTTGGGCCATCCTCCACTGCTTTCCCAGGCCACAGCAGAGAGCTAGATTGGAAGAGGAGCAACTGAGACTAGAACCGGCGCCCCTATGGGATGCCGGCACCACAGGCGGAGGATTAACCTAGTGCACTACAGCGCTGGCCCCCCAGTAAATCAATTTCTGATTTTATATATTCACATCATCATGTAGGGAATGAGTAGTTTGAGATTAAATATTGTCATTTAAGGTATCCCTGACTGTTTGGTGTAGAAAATGTAGTTAGTCTTTTTCTGGACACTGAGTCTTCGAGCAATTGCCAAAGTATTTACTTTTTCAGGATATCTCCACAAAACAGACCCTGGAGAAGAGTAGCAGAGAAGTCAGCATATTTTACACACACACCATGTGGAGATTAATAAAATGACAATGAACTGTTGACAAAGCCCTTTGCCAAAATTCGTATAAAACTTTAAAAACAGTAGACACAGTAAAGGAAACCATCCACCTAAGTTACAAAGTTTGGTTCTGAGAGCTTTTACCTATGTTACTTGTAAAAATGATGCAGTATTTGATCTTTCAAATTCAGATGTTTCTTCCCCTTATGTTCAGTACTCAGTTTATTTTCTACAGATGAGTGCTAACTGAAGACATTCTGGAAGCAGTCTCACTGTTGTCTCTTGCAGAAGATGTGGCCACTCTATGAAATAAGGGGCTTGTGAAGATGACATCATTCAAGCCTGGCTGACGGGGTGGTCTGAACCCCACAGGGCTGTCTGAGTGGCAAAGGGCAAACCCCACAGGGCTGTCTGAGTGGCAAAGGGCACTTGCCTTTCTCGCTTTCTTGACCTGGTCCAGCACTCTCCCAGTGAGGGAGGCATTGTGACCCTTTTGCATATCCAAAAGCCAGGATACATTGAGCATGGAAAAGGGGGTTGACTGTTCAGGAATGTCAGATGGGAGATGCCAAATGCTGGTAGGACGAGGCGTTGGAATTGTGCTTGTTTGTATCATTTTAGCCATCATTTAGGGCGAGTGAGACCACTCAGACTTGTTCTCTGATGCTTAGTTTTAAGGAGAGATCTGAAAGCAATAATCAGGCTGTATGCGCCATCTTTGGTCTGAAACAGCTGAGGACAGCGTGGGTTGCTACCTTCTAAAAGCTGCTTCCTTTCCCTTCTTTGTCAGGCCTGCAATGTTTCTCACCCACCGAGTATTTAATATCTATGTTTTCAAATCAAAGAACAAGCTTTTTGTCTCCCAGGATAGTGTCTTGCAAAGCCAACCTCTTTATTACTTCACCAGTTTAAGGCTTTATTACACACAATCTAAAGCCTGCTAGTGAATTATGCATGTGAGAGCTCCCAGCATCGTGCCTGCTACCCACCTTCCTCCACCTTTTGGGGGGTCCAAAAAGTACAAGGCGAGCTCGACGTGTGTTCATTTCCGACCATGATATTAATCCTTATTCATTTTAAAAATCTGCTAACGGAAATATTTCCGTTCAGCTCATTAATCAATTGTGATTTTCATTCCCTTGTTTTGTAAAAGCTGTTGCAATAAATACTTTTTTTCACAAGGCGAAAATCCAAGAGATGGATGCAGCCAGCGTAATTAATTGCACCCAGTTACAGGAGATCAGCAAGTTTGTGAGATTCACATGCTGCTCTACCATATGGTTGCCCAGTAGGCGAAAAATTTGATTAATGTTTTGAAGTAGATTTTTTTCAGCAAACATTACAGCCCCAGATGAGGTGTTTTTTCCCCCTTTTACTTTCTACTATTGTTAGACTTAGCCAAAGAAACCAATCCTCTGATTTAAAGCTTAATAATACTGTGATCCAGTGAAAACTTAACATGCAATAAAAATTGCAGTCCTTCCGTCTCTGGCGGGTACAGAAAAATGATGCATTATGTCTTTGTTTGTAATTAAGTAAAACGTGATTGTGGGATTCTAGAACTTGATTCTCTCCTTCCTCCATGGAAAGAAACATACTGTGATTTTAATTGATACATTTCTGGTATGATTTATCAGCAGCATATTTGGGCAGACTTTTAAAGCTAAAGGGAAACAGCAAAAAACATTGAAAAAATTTAATCATAGAACAGGTTGTTTTTAAATACATATCCCATACCAGTTAGACCATCATAAATAAAGCTGTTTGAGTGTCATAAAAGTTTGTTTCTCTACTATGTTATCCTAAGGTACATTAGTTTCATAGTTAATTTATCCTTTATTTGAAAAAATTGCAGATTTTTAAATGAATTTTATAGTTTGTCTTTTTTTTTTTTTTTTTTTTTGGAATCTTAGTTGGAAAGTCTGTTTTATCTTAACAGCTTCTTGTCATGGGAATAGAGGCCATTCTCTATGGCATTTCTCTTGGAGAAGAGTCTTCAGAAACTGTGGTACTCAGATATTTGGTAACATAAAATGACAAGATACAATAGGTATAACCTTAACATTAAAAAATATTTTTTTGAGAAGGTGCCAGAACTTGTAATGGACTCCATGAGTAAAATACAAGAACACAAATATTTTCCACTTAGATGAATGATGCTTTGTATAACTTAGCTTTCTTTTCTGTTCTTTTTAGCTGTTAATCATTTCTGATTGGTTAAATAATAGATGAATATCCTTAAATCTTGATATTTGTTAAAATGAACTATTAGCTCAAGCAGTTTCAGCATGATCTTTAACCAACTATCAATCTAGTTTTAAATCTTTGGTTCTTAGCAAATAGAAAATTCTTTCTTCCAGATCCACGAAAAATACTTTTTTTTATAACTTTGACCCACAGCTCTAGAGAAATACTTACTTCAAAATGGATTTTGTTGTCCCCATCAAGCAAAAAATAGTGCATGCTGTCCTTTATTAGATGCCATATGATTATTGCTCTGTCTTCTGGTTTGTGTATGAAACAGTTTGAAGGCTCTAAGTGTTCTGTGTTTTTCAGTGGGTTGACAAGGGCTGGTTCAGTTGAAACACAGTGGGAGAGGATAGGGACCAGGCAAAAAGTATTATCTCCTGATTTTTGATTTACAAAGCCAACTCTTTAAGCAAAATACTTGGACTGCTGTTAATAAATTCATTAGGTTAGGTTCCTTTATTCTAATTTTTAAAAAGATCATTTAGTAATTATTTACCAAAATGTGAAAGACGTGTTTCAGTGATGGCCTATTTAATGCGTAGATCCAAAGAAACTAGTACTGCCTGTCATTCCTAAGTCTGAATGGACTCTCTTTTATTTCCATTGTGTCATCTTATACAGAATTTTATAGTGAAGCAGTTTGGGATACTATTTAAATCAGATACTTCCTAAGAATTAGCTCACAGTTTTTTTTTTCTTTAATATAGTCATTTTCCATGAATATTTTAACTGCAATTTGAGCAATAATTTCTGAATGCCTTACTATACTCCAGATACCTTGTATGGTCACTTCGAATTACAGCCTGGGTTTTTAAGTGAGAATAGGAAGCACCTTTTAATTTTTATTTAATACGGCAGGTGAAACATGAGCAATGTACATTTGGTTGACAGGAGTCCGGGTCCTGAATCATTCATGAATTTACTTTTTCCCCTTTAACATCACATGCATATGTGAAATTCATTACTGAGTGATAGGGTGAATAGCTGAGAGACTCTGGTGAGGGCTAGCCCCTTATGGCAATAAAAGTCAAGTTAGGTGTCGTCCTAGGGATGGCCTGAGGTTTGTGGTGTTTGTGGTTGTGGTCTTAATGGAGTTTGTTTGGAAAGGGCAAGCCTATTCACAGTGCCCTGTTTACTCCACTCAGGAGGACTAGATTTTGCCTGTCCCTGTTTCATCAGTAATGGGTATTTCTCCACGATGATTTCTCTGGGAGAGTTCTTCTGAGCCTTCCGAACTTAGAGCCTGATAGGTTTGCACCATGCTCCTGTATGTTAACAAAATTGACTTCCCTGGCGGGAATCCTTTTGGAGAAGAAGATTCCTGAAATACCAGTACCTTTAAATGGAATCTGCTTTTATTTGAGCTGTCCACCCTGGGTCATAATTTGTAGGCGGTATCTATTCTTGTACAATTGTTCAGATACAGTCATTCACTAGCACACATTCATCACTTAGGAGTGAGTGACTGTATTTCTCAAGTGGAGAAAAAAAAATCCAAACAAGTTCAGGAAGAAGAAAGGAGGAAAAACCGTCTTTGGATTAGGGGAGAAAAAAACCCACCACCACCAAAAAAATATCCTTGGGGAGTGGGGTCTCACAATTTGGGATTATTGAGTGTTGCCATGCAAAAGTAACACCCAGCAGGAAGGTTCTGCTTTTCTCACAAATTCTCGGTTAACACAAGGCGCGTCGGCAGCTGGTGGAGAGCGAGTCGGCTCAGGGCTGCAGTGGAGTGGAAGGCAGCTCTGGCTGGAAGCCGTGCTGGGAGCCTGGAGCTCTGGAAGGTAATGCTGTACCTGGTGCTGGCAGCATCACTGTGCCAGTCTGTTTCTTCCCCAGCTTCAGGCCATGCTGATGTAGGGTTGAATAAGTGAGAACTGAGGATTTTTTTGAAGGCACTTTCAGTGCTTTGTCATGGGAATGCTAAGTTGTCCAGAATAAAACCTCGGCTGGGAGAGTTGGTCTTTGGTGGCCCCAAGAAGGCATGTCTCAGAGTGTGGCTAGATTAAATGGATATTTTCCCACATCAGGGGAAGTGTATAATAATTAGAATTATTTGCTAATTAAAAAAGAGGTGTGTGTGTTGGGGGTTAGGTAATTAGGCTGTAGGGCCGTGGGAAGAAAAAGGGCAATAGCTGCTCCAGTGAACTGCTCTGAAGTGGTTTGAGAAAGGCATCCAAGGTGGTGATTTCCCAAGGAAGAAGGATACCTGGTGGGCTGCTGTGGCAGGCACCAGGAGAAAAACCGAAGGTCCCATGGAGGTAAACGGGTCCCCTCGTGAACAGAGGCCCAAGCTGTATCTAAAACCGAACGCATAGTTGTGTGCTCTAATCGGCTGTAGCTGGAAACACCATGTTGCAAAGCCTCACTTTTACACTAGTTAGTTAGGACGGTCTGATTCTTATAAAGAGGTCCTGAATAAAGTAAAACAAAACAGGCTCTGGAGAGAAAAGGTGTTTACTTTATAGGTGTTTTTGCAAGTTTGACCTGCCGACAGACTTTAAACCAGCCCATCACAGATTTAAGAATGAGGCTGTTGTGTTTGATTAATGATCAGAAATGTATCAACCCATGACTGCAGTGAAAGGTTTATAAAAGTCACTTTGATTAAATTCTAGCATGTGCTCAAACTCCACATGCATACACGTAGACCTTCATTTCTGTGTTTCTCCGAATATTTTCCTCCTTTGTGGTTTAACTAACTGATGACAGTCCTCAGTTTACTTCTTGGGGGCATCTGGATTTGAAATTTTATCAGAAGCCTCGGGCTTGGTGAGAGCAAGCTCACTTGGCAGTGTTGGCTTCGGGAGCACTCTGAGCCGAGACGTCAATATCTGCCCACGTGTTTAGTTGTAATTAAAGTTAAGATGCTGGAGAATGACTTTACCATTAATCTGGAACCCTGGAGTCGTTTGCTGGTGAATGATGTATGACAGTTTGCTTTGTGCGGCCTCTGAAAAGAGAATCATTCTTGTGGCATTGTTAGAGAGAACAGCTTTCCTGTAGTGCTCGCGGTCTTGACTGTTTGAAAGTCCTGTTGTTCGGTAAATCTGTCAGAAGGGTCTGCGAGGGAACATATTTATGAAGAGAGTGTAGAGTGGTCAGTCTAAAAAGCTCCTTAGTGTAGTACTTTGAATTTTAAATTACACACATAATTCAAAGGTAATGTAACTTGCCGTGTCGGACTTTAGTCCATTCCGTTAAATGGAGAAAAATGACTGACGTGAAGAATGACTTATTGATTCTTGGTGGGAAAATGACTTCTGTAATATAGGAAGTATGGTAAAAGGAGTAGCTTAATTATTTAGGGAGCACTTTTCAAAATATGCTTTTACAGCAGTATAAATTGTATATATACAAATTGTATGACTAGGTTCTTTTTCTAATTCTTTTGTAGGGGAAACTTTTGAGATGACTTATTAGTTACTAAAGCAAAGTTTAATTTTGTTTAAACTCCTATAGGGTGTAACTAAAAAATATGCAAAGAGGAATGAGAAGTTCCTCAATTTACAAAATCTGACATGCTTTGATTGCCCTTTCTTATTTACGTTATATTTAGGTTAGTGTTACGGGATCTTGACTGCCAAGATTTGCACAATTCCCTCTTTCTGGTTTATGATGTTTTTCAGAAATGTCATGAACTCACTTAATCTGATTTCATCAAGTAAATATATGGGAAGTTGAAATGACATATTTTAATCTGGCATTTGAAGAAATATTCATAAAATATCAGATAAAATATTTATTTTGGCTTTTCCTTCTGATCTCTCTTTGATTCAGTGTGTATTCTTTGCTTAAGGACCACAGCCTAATGTTATTTTGACTGCATTTCACAGTGTTGGCAGCCTTTCAGATAAACAGCATATTTGTGGTTAATTGGTTGAACATGTTCTATAATTATAATTATATTAAAACCTTAATGTGCTTGAACATTTGCCCACTGAAGGCCACTTGCCTGAACTAAGTTACGTTTCTGTCATTCTAACTGAGCTGCTTGGTGGCGGACTTTCAGCAGTAGAGGTAAGACAATGTAGGGACGAGAGCCTTCTCACCATTTCCGGTGGGAACCCTTGTTTGGATAGTCTTAGAAGCTGACTGTGAAAATTGCCTTCTGGTTGTAACTTGGATCCCCACGTTTCAATTTGTGGGCTAATGTTTCTTCAGATTTTCAAAAAGGATTGGCTTGGCTTCTCATCAGAGTTACACAGTGACTACATACTTAAAAAAAAGAAAAAAGAAAAACTAACACTTGATCAAGTTTGGAGCAAATTTCCAAGGCCACCAGGGAGCAGGTAAGGTCACCTAAGACCCCTGCTTGGAACCGGATGAGATGCCATCTTTGTAAGGAGCAGAGGTCTGATGGCCAACAGCTGACCAAATGATTTCTGCTTTTGTGACTTTCAGCGATGCCTTCTGGGTTGATGTAGAAGCCCTGTGGCCTTAGCTGCATTCCCAGGGCCACCTTTTCTGGATATTAAGTCAACCATCAGATGGCCTTGTTACGACATAGTGATCTCAATCAGGATGTGTGCAGAGCACACTTTTTTGTGTGGCTGTGCAGTGAAGAAGGTTTTTACATTTTTTAATGGTTGGAAAAAAAAAAAACTAATAGTCTATCATGACACATGAAAACCTATGAAGGTAACATTTTCATGTCAGTAAGTAAAGTTGAACTGGGATGCGACTGTGCGCACTTGTTTACCTGTTGCCACGGTGGCTTTCCTGCTGCAGTGGCGGAGGTGAGCAGCTGGCTCCAAGGCATTGTGGCCCTCAAAGCTGAAAACGAAATCTTTACTTAATATATACTAAACTGATCTTCTGTATATAAGAGAAATGAAAATGAATCTCGATGTTAATGGAAGGGGAGAAGGAGTGAGAAAGGGGAGGGTTGTGGGTGGGAGGGAAGTTATGGGGGGGGAAGCCATTGTAATCCATAATCTGTACTTTGGAAATTTATATTCATTAAATAAAAGTTAAAAAAAAAAGAAAAAAAAAGCTGAAAACAGTTACTGTCTAATCTTGTATGGAAAAAAGCTTGCCACCACTGACATAAATGCTGTCCTTGAGTTTCTGTCTGCCTCTAAGCCAATGGTACCCTGAGGACTGGAGTAGCAGGGCATGCTGGTGGATGAATGAATGAATGAGTGGCCCCACCAAAGCTGTGACTACAGATATGTCTGTCATTTTCTCATCTTCGGCCTAATAGCTGAACACAGTTTTTTGGTTTTTTTGTTTTGTTTTGTTTTTTGACAGGCAGAGTGGACAGTGAGAGAGAGAGAGATGGAGAAAAAGGTCTTCCTTTGCCGTTGGTTCACCCTCCAAAGGCCACCATGGCTGGCGCACTGCAGCTGGCGCACCACGCTGATCCGATGGCAGGAGCCAGGTGCTTCTCCGGGTCTCCCATGGGATGCAGGGCCCAAGAACTTGGGCCATCCTCTACTGCCTTCCTGGGCCACAGCAGAGAGCTGGCCTGGAAGAGAGGCAACCGGGAAAGAATCCGGCGCCCCGACCAGGACTAGAACCTGGTGTGCTGGCGCCACTAGGTGGAGGATTAGCCTATTGAGCAGCGGCGCCGGCCAGAACACAGTTTTTGAAATTTGAAAATTTGTTTCCAAATATATTTGAATTGATTTTTATGGTCTGTTAATTAACCCAATAAAAAATGGTAACAACACAGCAATTTTAAGAAAACAAAGCCAAGGATTTTTTTTTTTTAAATGTTGCATGCAATCCATATTACACCCACATGCACTATGTTCCAAATAATTATCCTTTGGACTTAAACTACTTTAAATTATGATTTACTTGAAAGATTATGTTCTATATCTTTTTTTTAAAGGAAGAGGAGAGAAAAAAAACTTCTTCCCAAGTTTATTTTTGTGATGGAGTAATTTTGGTACTGTTAAATAGGACAGGAAATTCCATTAAGCTCGATTGGGCTGCCCTTACCCTACAGTGTTTGGGAGCTTCCTACAGGAGCCAGATGGATTCAGACAGATCTCAGTGGTACAGCTGAACGTGTACTTGGTTCAGATACCTGATGAGGTATGCAGGGGTGGGTTAGAATGGTGAGGATTCCACTGTCCAGTCCGCAGGCCTGTGACCCAGCAAAGGCAGTCTTGTCCTAGAGCATTAGGGTATCCCAGAGCCTCGTGCAGACCTGGGCTGGTGGACACGCTTCTAGAGCTTCTTGCTCTGAAGCCGTTCCTGCCTGCTCTGCCATTTTTTCTTTCTGACTCAGGCTTTGTCCCTCATGGATTTTGAAGTCAGCCTGGGACCAAATCTCCCCTTTTTGTTATTCTAGTTTTAAGGCTCCAAGCACCTGACCTCATATGTTTTTTGTTTTGTTTTTAAATTTATTTATTTGATAGAGACAGTGATAGGGGGTGGAGAGAAGGATCTTCCATCTGCTGGTTCAAATTCCAAATGGCCTGGGAAGGGGGGAGTGGTTAGGCTAAAGCTAGCAAGTACTTAGGCCATCTTCCATTGATTTCCTAAGTACATTAGCAGGGAACTAGATTAGAAGTGGAGCAGCTTGGACTTGAACTTGCACTCCTCTGGGATGCTGGCATTTTAGGTGACAGCTTAATCTGTTGTGCCACAGTGCCAGCCCCATCCTTGCCTATTAGAGCCGTTGGTTAAGTGAAGGACATAACAGGGACCTTAAGCCTGCCTTTAGAATGCTGTAAGAATGACAAAGCAAGAGGGCCATTGTAAATCACCCAGGAGCTGTGTGGTATACGGTAAGCAGGCTGTGGGCGTCAGTTATCTTTGCTGTCTCTCAACACTTGGCTGAAGTATATGCCCTTTTTTCCTTCCTTTATGTCTTCGCTCCTCTGCGATCTGTGGGTCGGTTGTTTTCCCCTCTAAGCACAAATTGGGCAGTCGAACGTTTTTCCCAGTCCTGTGTGGTGGGACAAGTGTTCAGTAGGGCATAGAATGAAGAGCTTTGGTGCTGCCTGCTCCAGCCTGCTTCGCTCAGTTCTGGCAGGACCTCATCCAAGCACAAAAGGACCTTTGTTTTCATTCACAACCTTTCTGAAATATGGTTTCACAGCCTTTTTCAGGTCCTTTTATGGTTAGCAGTTTGGTTCCTCATACAGCCCTGTCCTTGTGTCTTCTACTTCTCCATCCCTCTGTTGCTGAGCCCTGAGTGTGCCAATTCACTTTTCTCTTTGTCTGTGTCACTCAAATAAAATCTTAAATATTCCTGGTGCCTTAAGAGCTGATTTCCTGCGGTGGGTTCCTGACTGCCTGTCCAGGTTAATTTTCTCTGGACCTGACTCAGCACTCTCTGCCAAACTCAGTCCCATGGCTGGGGATGTGGAGACACTGAGACACACTCTCTGTCTGCAAGAACTTGGAATTATGTCCCATCAACTTGGAAGAATGTTCATGATCTGCCACTGCCTAGCACCCATCCACCTCTTCTGTTTCAACCTTGCTGACTTCTTCTTGTTCTATAAAATTCAGGTCTATTTTATGTGTGATACCCTTTTACCAAAACAAGTTCCCATTTAAGCATTCTCTAGGCGCCCTAACATAGATTTCCATTGTGTGTCCTTACCTTTGAGTATATGTCATTCAATAAACTGTGAACTCTTTGAAGGAAAGCAGAGTCTAATATAGCTTCAGTCTCCACACAGAGCACGTGTGTGTGTTTTCAAGCACATACTGAATATTTTTCTATTGACTGATTGCATCAGTGAGTCACTAAATGAATGCATGAATAAATGAGCAAGGGAATGAGTGACAAGAATAAGATCTGGCCCAAAGGAGCTACTGGCTTTCTACATGGGGCTCGTGCGGGAAGGCTCTGTGACCTCCCTGGGCGGCCTCTCTCCAGTGTCTGAACTAGTCCTCGCCTGGGTCATACTCATCCTGGAGAGTTTCATAGGTATCCTGGGGGTTTTGTAGGGATGATGGGTAAAACCTGGAGGAAAGTCAGGAATGTCATGTTTCCTTGGCTTCTGTCACAACTAGTGGTGCATACTTTTATCTAGGTCTTGACCAAAGATGTATTACAGATCAAGTATTCTAGAACAGATAGAGTGGCAAGGATTAATGTACAAGTAATCAGAAATATGCAGATCCACTGGCTGAGAGGTCACTTTCTAGATTGGGTGTATTGGGCTGTTGGCCACTTGATGAGCAGTGTGGAGGAACCACTGGTGATTCTATGCAGGATCTTAGAGGAGGTGGCATCATTATCCCCAGCACTGTTTATGTAATCAGACTAAGGCTGGTTATCAAAATTGAGCATGTGCAAAAATCTCATTTAGAACATGCCTCTCTGGGCTCTGCCCCCAGAGTCTTTATTCCAGAGCTTAGGGAGTGGGCCCTAAAGGATTTGTGGTAATGGCGAGGTGCCAGAGGATCTTGATGATGCTGAGTTGGGTATCTCACTGGGCTAAGGACTTCACTAATTTCCACTTGTGAGCATTGACTCAAGAGGCGACATTCTTGGCGTCTACAACTTTTTTGGTCATCATTTGTAGGATCATTTTTTGAGAGTGAAAAGCATCAAAGTTATTTCAGTAAAATGTTTTTGCTATCATTGCTTTGGAACCAGCTCTCTGAAGTGAGAAGACCAAAAGTAAGTTACGTTTATTGGGATAATTTGTTGTAGATATGAGCTCTGCTTCATATTTGGAAAATACATAAAACCCTGCTTTGAACTTACTTTGTTCAATCTACCTGTATTGTTCATTGTTTCCTGTGTAAATTGGATGTAACTGCTGCAGATGTCATTTTTGTGGTAATAATACTTTTCTACATTAAAAAAATCCTGAAATGAAAATGTAAGTTACTCTTATTATAGTAATCTCCCCTTGCCTTTTCGCATGGATCATTTGTTTGTGGACTGGTTATTTCAGGAAGGGCTCAAAGGTAATTTCATGGTTTATAGCATTTATATTGGCGCCTTTAATGAGCAAAACATATTGTTTTCTAATACATGAAACAAGAAATTCATATATATATATATATACAATTTTCACTTCCTAATATTACATGTATATCAAGTTCAAGACATTGAGAACAACCACGTAAAGAAATTACGCTTGCATACACAAGGGAAATATAAAAGTTTTGTAATGCAAAAAAAAAGATGAAAATCAACATTTGCAAGCTTATGAGATGATTTTATTTTTAATGAATCCAAATGATGGCAGGGACTACTGTTGTGTTTGTGCATTGTACAGCAGTTCATATCTAAAAATACAGTAACATATGGCTCTGTTATTATTTAGTTTAGGAATTTATGCACCTAAAGGAGTTCCGAGAGCTTTGGGCCTCATTCAGGTGTTGCACACGGCAGCTCAGCAGGGTAGCTGGCATCGGGAGTCTCTCACCCTGATGATTAAGATTGGACCAGTTCGCTCCTTCTGGTGGTGGTGGTGATTAAACTCAAAAACTTTTTTGAGTATTTCCTAATGATTCTCTTCCCACTTTCTTATTTTGTTTTAAAAAGCCAAATAGACAAGCTCTTTTGGCCTAATAAAAATATGTCGTGGACAGGAATGGAGCACAAGCTTCATTTTCTAGCCCTGGAGTGAAGTAGCTTCTCTGGGTTCATTTAGTGTCCTGGGGAGTCGTTGACACCCACACACTCCCAATCACAAGGCCCTTCCCTCCCGTCCAGATTGTGTTTGTTTTACGGCTCTCGCACGGAGCATGCAGCTGTGTAAACCTGAGAACGGTTTCTGCACAGCTTTGATCTTTGCATGGATCAACAGTTGCCCTCAGTCCCTGAACCCTGTTCCATGGCCCCATATTTCTTGGATTTTTCCATTTTCTGTTCATTATAGCATTTCATAAGGAGGCTTCCAACAGTATCCCCCACGACTTTGGGTGGAGAATTTGGAAAAAAATAAGTCTTAAGTCTGTCATTTGTAGGACTGTATTAAGGAATGATTTCCATTAGATGCCAAAGAAAAAATGTGCCATTTAGTTTCCTCCTAGGAGTTCATCTGACAATTTCAAGTAGACTGCTAGAGTCTCATAATGTTGAACATACTATGGACTGAATAAATGTTTATTGAACAAATGCAACATATTTTTTCTTTTAACTCCTAAAAGTTCAGTCCTTTCAGTAACCCTGGCTGGTAACACTGTGGAAGATGGGCTCATGGCTGACAAAGTATGATATTATTTTCTAATCAATAAATTGGAGTCCGTGGAGATTTGTGCACAGGAAATAGAGAAATCATGACTGGCCTTGTAGTCTGCTAGGTGCAATTGTACCCTTGATTTATTTATTTATTTATTTATTTATTTTTTATTTAATGAGCATAAATTTCCAAAGTACAGCTTATGGAGCACAATAGCCTCCTCCCCCCCGTATCTTCCCTCCCACCCACAACGTTCCCCTCTCCCACTCCCTCTCCCCTTCCCCTTCACATCATGATTAATTTTCAATTATCTTTATATACGGAAGATCAATTTAACATATGTTAAGATTTCCACATTTTGCTCCCACACAGAAACACAAAGTATAAAATACTATTTGAGTACTAGTTATAGCATTAATTAAACACCTAAGAGTAATTGTGTATTAATTACAGAGTTCAACCAATAGTTTTAAGTAGAATATAAAATGCATCTTTTGTATTGTTGTGGCTTCCCCCACCCCCGACCTCCCTCCCTCCCGTGGCCCTCCCCTCACCCACTCCCTCTCCCATTCCGCCCTTCATCACATTTCATTTTCAATTACCTTCATATATTGAAGATCAACTTAGTATATACTAAGCAGGGATTTCAGCAGGTTGCACTCACACAACCGAACCAGGTATAGGGTATTGTTCGACTAGTGGTGTTGTTTTTGAGTTTCATAGTTAAACATATTAAGGACAGAGATCCTGTGTGGGGAGCATGAACCCAGTGACTCCCGTTGTTGATTTAACAATTGGCACTCTTATTTATGATGTCAGCAATCACCCGAGACTCTTGCTATGAGCTGTCTAGGCTATGGAAGCCCCTTGAGTTCAGCAACTCTGAATTTGTTTAGTCAAGGCCATATCACAGTGGAGGTTCCTTCCTCCCTTCAGAGAAAGGCGCCCCTCTCCTTGATGGCCTGATCCTTCTGCTGGGGTGTTGTTCACCAGGATCCTTCATTTAGATTGTTTTTTGTCACCGTGTCATGGCTTTCCATGCCTGCGAGATTCTCATGGACCTTTTAGATCTGAATGTCCCAAGGGTTGATTCTGAGGCAGGAGTGCTGTTTTGGGCATTTGCCATTCTATGAATCTGCTGTGTGTTCTGCTTCCCCCCGCAGGATCATTCTCTCCCTTTTGATTCTATCTTTCATTATTTGCTTACACTGGTCTTATTTGTGTAATCTCTTTGACACTTGCCCTATCTTTTTGATCAGTTGTGTATTTATATTTGTCACTTTACCAAGTGTGCTGGCATTGGTACCTGCCTCCTTGGTAAGGTTGAGTTGAAATCCCCTGGCACATTTCCAGTTCCACCATTGGAGGTAGGTCTGAGTGAGTGTGTGCCGTCCTATATATCTCCTCCCTCTCTTATTCCCACTCCCATGTTCCACAGAGATCAATTTTCTGTTAATTTTTAAACGCTTAAGAATGGTTGTGCATTGATTGCAGAGTTCAACCAGTGGTCTTGTGTAGAGCAAATCGAGCAACAACAACAACAAAAATACTAAAGGAACAAAATAGTAAGTTGTTCCTCAATAGTCTAGCCAAGGGCTGCTCATGTCATTGTCTCTCATAGTGTCCATTTCACTTCAGTGGGTATCATTTTAGGTGCTCGTTTAGTTGCCATCGATCTGGGAGAACATGTGATATTTATCTCTTTTGGACTGGCTTATTTCACTCAGCATGATGTTTTCCAGCTTCCTCCATTTTGTTGTAAATGCCCGGATTTCATTGTTTTTTACTGCTGTATAGTGTTCCATAGAGTATGTATCCCATAGTTTCTTTATCCAGTCATCCGTTGATGGACATTTAGGTTGATTCCATGTCTTAGCTATTGTGAATTGAGCTGCAACAAATATTGAGGTGCAAATGGCTTTTTTCACCCCTTTAATTCCATTTGGGTATATTCCAAGGAGTGGGATGGCTGGGTCCTGTGGTAGTGCTATATTCAGGTTTCTGAGGACTCTCCAGACTGTCTTCCATAGTGGATTTACCAGTTTGCATTCCCACCAACAGTGGATTAGTGTCCCCTTTTCTCCACATCCTCGCCAGCATCTGTTGTTGGTTGATTTCTGTATGTAAGCCAATCTAACCGGAGTGAGGTGGTATCTCATTGTGGTTTTGATCTGCATTTCCCTGATGGCTAGGGATCCTGAGCATTTTTTCATGTGTCTGTTGGCCATTTGGATTTCCTCTTTTGAAAAATGTCTGTTAAGGTCCTTGGCCCATTTTTTTATTGGGTTGTTTGTTTTGATTCTGTGGTATTTTTTGATCATTGTGTAGATTTTAGTTGTTAATCCTTTATCTGTTGTGTGGTTTGCGAATAACGTCTCCCATTCTGTTGGTTGCCTCTTTGCTTTCCTGACTGTTTCTTTTGCTGTTAAGAAACTCTTCAATTTGAGGTAATCGCATTTGTTTATTTTATCTTTGATTACCTGTGCCTGTGGGGTCTTCTTCAGGAATTCTTCGCCTATTCCGATATCTTGAAGGGTTTCCCCTATGCTCTCAATTAGTTTCATGGTGTCGTGGCGCATCTCTAGTTCTTTGATCCATGTTGAGTGGATTTTTGTATAAGGTGTAAGGTAGGGGTCTTGCTTCATACTGCGACATGTGGACATCCATTTTTCCCAGCACCATTTGTTGAAGAGGCTGTCCTTGTTCCAGGGGTTGGTTTTAGGTCCTTTGTTGAATATGAGTTGGTTATAGATGGTTTGGATTGATCTCCGGTGTTTCTATTCTGTTCCATTGGTCTATCCATCTGTTTTTGGCAATTGTACCCTTGATTTAAAAGCCTTAAACACGCTGCAAGGAAGCTGTGCGGAGGTTTTCTGCTAGGAGGTGTATTTCCATGTCTGGTAATCTTGAATGACTTATAGAACCAAGCCAAAACATTTTTGCAAGTTCTAGGCTACGAAGTGAGAAGCGGTCTTCAGACAAAAATAACGACACAGAGGCCACATGTGGTGGAATGGATGAGACTTGAGGTTTCTAGGTTCACAAAGGCTTGAGTTTGCATTTTGACTTTGACCCCTACTGACGGTGTGATCTGAGCAGTTGTCTTAATCTTTAGGAATCTGTTTTCCCGCCTATAAAATGGGATTAATAATAGTCTGTACTTCCCAGACTGGGAGAATTAAGCCAGACAATTCATGTAAATTGTTTGACTCTGTCCCTGGGAGCATGTATTAAGCAGCCAGTAAATATTAGCTTCCATTTTCTTATTTTATGTCTTTATTCTACCCCTTCTCCTCCTTCTCTGCCCCTCCCCCATGTCTTTTTCTGATAAAAGTTTACAGCAGAAAAGATGAAGTGCCTGTAGCCACCATTCTGGTCTGACAGGAGCTGAGGAGAGATGGGAGGTATTCCTAGTTAGATTAAGTGGTGGGGCCAGCGCTGTGGCGTAGCAGGTAACGCTGCTGCCTCCAGTGCTGGCATCCCATGTGGGCGCTGGTTCGAGTCCCAGCTGCTCCACTTCCAATTTGGCTCTCTGCTGTGGCCTGGAAAAGCAGTAGAAGATGGCCCAAGCCCTTGGGCCCCTGCAGCCACATGGGAGACCCAGAAGAAGCTCCTGGCTTTGAATCAGAGCAGCTCCAGCTGTTACGGCCATTTGGGGAGTGAACCAGCAGATGGAAGAACTCTCTCTGCCTCTCCTTTTCTCTGTGTGTAACTCTGACTTTCCAATAAATAAATCTTCAAAAAAAAAAAAAAAAAATTAAGTGGTCTCCAGGATTTGGGGTAAAATCAAGATCTCATCTATTTCTGAAGAACCCCCAACAGAGTAACTCCCAGAAAGTCTCTTAGCTGGTGGATTTTGAATGCCAGGGTAAAGTTGTTATTCACTGGCCCCTTCTTGCTGTGTAAATTCTTTGTCCCACTGTGCATGGTCCTTTCTCACCCTCAGAGTCTTTGGTGTTTCCTTGTTTTTGAGGACTTGACTATAGTGAGCCCTGATTGCCTGCATTTCCTAATAAAAACAACCCAGAAGAATAAAAATTGGACCTCAAAGTACAAACAGACACACTGAATCAGCTTATGATGTTGTCCTAGTTTCTTCTACATCTGTTGAGCTGTCTGTGGAAATCCCATTTCTTATCAGGCATGTCATCAAGGTTGAGATGTTAAAGACTTGGCCTAAGATGTAGGTCAAATTGTCTATACTACTATGTGTCAAGAAAGGGCAGGAGCCATCTCTTCGAGTCCAAGAGATGTTTGAGTCTAAAAGGTTGGCCATGGTGTTGGTTCGTCTGTAATGTTGCCTATAAAGAAAGCTTCGAGAAATACAGATAGTCATTTTACTGATAGTGCACAGTGCTTAAAACAGAGAAACTGAGTGGAAATTTGCAAAAAGCTTTGCCTTTTTTTTCATTAGTAATTATAAAGTCTGTTAAATTTTGTTTTTCTTTTAAAAAGTAAATCTAGAAAGTGTTTGCATTTAGGAATGCTTGCCTGAGTAGTCTCTGTTCCTCCCTCTCTCTTCCTCCCTGATCACTAAATAGTTCTTCCTGCAGTGTCATTACTAATGGTTCTACATTTTGGGAAATAATTCATTACTTTATAATTTCATTTCAGTAATCATCTGCAGCTATGCCATACATTTTCATCCTTTACTATCAAGATAATTTTTTTTTCTCCTGTCACTGTAATACAGTGATTGGAAACAGTTTTTAGAAGTTATCCCTGTTTGGGACAGCACTGGAATACAATGATTGGAAACAGTTTTTAGAAGTTAACCCTGTTTGGGACAGCTCTTAGCTATCTGTCCTTTACCCCAGCACACAACACGTTGGGCCTCAGTGTTTTTACAGCAGAGACCCTTTACTGCATAGGTTTAAATTTTTCCAACTGCCCAGAAAAATACAGTAAGTGAGGATAAAATGAGTGTGCTGGGGTTCATTGTGTGAATGGGAAAAGGAGGATGTTTATTTGAAGTCTGTGGCTATGAGGAAATAATTTCCAAAGAATGAAGATGGGCGATAAAGCCAGTTGCTCAGAGATCCTGACCCTCGTGATGCTCGTGTGAGTCAGGGCAAGGCCAGTCAAGGCCCGTGTACAGTGTAGGGCACAGAGCTCTGCCTGGGGTCCATCAAATGCCCTCATCGGCTGTCGACTTCCTGTAGTTGGGCAACATCTCTGAATCCATCTGAGCTTCCGTTTCCTCACCTGTCAGAGAAAGGCGTGGTTCCCAGGGCTGTTCTGACGGGGGATCTCGACAGACCCCTTTACAGCAGTACTAACTGGGGTAACTATAATTTTACCCTCTTTGTCCTCGTGGGGCTTCTTAGTAAGGCATTCTGTAAAAAATTGCTTTTTAAAAAACTTTATTAAGACACTTAAATTTTGAAAACAGCAGTTCTTTAATCTTCTTCATTGTAAACATTGTTAAGCATATACAAAATCTGAATACTATTGAAGTAGCTCAGTGAGCAGCCAACCATATTCCCAGTACCTAAGATTCAGTAATTGCAATTGTTGTGTTCCCCCACCCCCAGCTCTTTGCCCCTCTCACCTATCCTACCGTGCATGTAAGTTGCACTGACAAACTTTACCCTTAAGTACTTAGGCAGGCTTCTCCTAAGACTAAAGGCATTGCTACGCATGGCCTTATTTATCACCATACTAACATCTATGGCATTGACAATGATTTAATATTGTTAAATCATATCTACCGTGTACTCAGGTTTACTTAGTTGTCCCCAAATGACCTTTGATAGCTTTTTGTTTCCAGTCAGGTGCAGTCAAGGCTCACATATACCATTTGATATCATATTTCATTAGTTTCTTTCCAGTTGAGTTTTCCAGGAGTCAGGGTCAGAGGGAAGGCTCCCTTCTTTAGACGGTTGATTTCTTTTCTCTGCTTGTAGGCTTTCCTTTAATTTTCAATACTTTTCTGTTATCTAGAAAAACTTAATTTGCTGTGCATTTTGTTGAACCTTTACTTACATGTTTTGACTTAGAGTACAGCTAAGAAGTTGAAGTTTCCTTTGATCAAACTTGGAAGAAGAGGTGACAGTCTCTTAATTAGGCATGTAGGAGTGCACTGTGTTTCTGTTGGGCAAAATAAAGCTCCCCAGGATTCTCAGTACTGCAACCCAGAAGACAAAATAGAGTGGGGAGAAAGATTGAAAGCTCAGATGCAGCAGGAATCCCTCCAGGACCCCTGGCTGTTGCCCATGAGAAGAGTCAAAAAGTACCTGAACACCAGGGGCCAGGGCCCTGTCTCTGCTCATCACTGAGGGCTCCTTGGGAGGACGTGGGCCCATGATGGTAGACACCTTTCCCAGCCTCTTGAATGCCATGCTTTATGTCACAGCTGAGCCTTTCTCTTCTCTTCCTGGTTGGTTGGAATTGCTGTGGATTAGATCACAGAGAGGGAGCTGATATGCCCACAAGTTTGGCTAAGTACATCAAAGTAACTTAGTCTAGAATTAGATGAAGTTTGGAGTTTGTGTTCATCTTGCCAGGGTCATGAAGTTTGACAGGCAAGCAGAGTGTCACTTATGGAAGTTTTAGGATTGGCTCTCAGATCCCAGTCTTTGCCCCTACCTCCCTGCCTCACCTTGTCAGCCTTAGGTTGTCCCAGCTCAGGGACAGGCCTTAGCTTTTGGTGTGATTTCCATTGAACGAGAGTGAGAAGCTGTTCCTCTGCCTCAAGAGACTTTGCCTCCTGGCAGACATATTTCCCTTTGCCCACAAAATGATGTAACACAAAAGAAAACAAACTAAGATTCATATACAAATTGAGAAATTTCATATGAAAATGTAACTTTCCCAGCAGACTGGCAACTTAGAGGAGGAGGTAACCAGGGGCTTGAATTCTAATTTGTTGTGACGTCTACCCCTCCTTACTGTCCTCCGGTATAGCTTTATTCATTGGTGCTTCTTGCCTGGATACCATAGGCATTTGAGTTTGCTATTTGATATACCTCTGGTCTTACAGAGGTTTAGCTGTTACCTGGTTTGTTAGCTTCCACGTGTTGTGATGTTGCCCTTCCCTTGGCCCCATTCTTGGTCCCAGCCTTTTGCGCTGGCTTGATGCCATCGAAAGCTTCTTGAAGACCTGCGTGTTTTATGTACTGTGAGCACCCACATCCACCCAAGACCAGGTCCAGAACATCACCAGCTCCTTGCTCAGTGGCTTCCAGGAGAACTGGGTTTTGAGAGAGATTTTGAGCACCTGCTTTTCCCTTTATAGCTGGGCACCACACAGCCTGAGGAAGCATGGGATTTGGTTTTTTATGCACTCCCTGGCCTTGCCTTCACTTTCTTCCCCTTCTTTCTTTTTCCCCCTTCCTTTCTTGCCAGTTAAAACATATTGCACAGAGCGGTTATTAAATCCACCCACTTGCCTTGTCCCACCTGGGAATGCTAACTTCTGTGTCTTCGGCTGTCATGGATCTTCAGGACCCCAAGCTGCATAAGTCAGAGCTGCTGCTGCCAAGCTGATTTGTATCAGGTCAGGACTTTGGAGCTAGATTGAAATCACTGACGCCTTTTCCTTTTCCTCCCCTTTCTGTGGGAGTGAGTTCCTAGGGGAGTGCAGGGGCCTCCCTTGCCAGGGAGAACCTATTAATAGCCAGTGAGAAGGGCATGTGCATTCCTCTGTTGTGCTGGCCTCCTTGCAGAGTAGCCAGCAGGAAACAGCCCTGCAGCCTCCAGGGGAGTCTCTGGGCTACTTTGGGGTCAGATGAACCTCCCAGAACAAGTCAGATAAAGTGGAGGAAGACATTGTGGAGGTCCCTGAATGATTGCAGGAATATTGAGATTTTTTTTCCCAAAAAAATCCCCTGTGGAATAAAAAGCTGAATTCCCATGAACTGATGAAAAGTCATTGGCTCACTCATGTCCCAGTCTTTTTGAAACTAAACAAATCTTTGGGCTTCCATGGAGCGCTTTGTTTTCTTTGTCTTTTATGCGATGAAAATCCTCTCTCCTGTTTGGGGTAACTATACAATGGCAGAATGTCATACACCCACCATTTGGCTGTCTTGGGTACCAGACCTGCATTAAAAAGTGAGTTCTGGAGTGCCGATGGTTCAAGTTAGTTTGAAATGAGAAATTGCCAGTGACCTGAAACCCCTCATTATTAACCTTGTGGCACAACATTGCCATCACTGGTAGTCAGCTCTCATTTTTTCTTTTTTTTTTCCCCCCAGTTGGAAGAAAGCTTCATTGATGAAAGTTGGCACAGTTCTTTGTGTTTAAGTTAAGTGGTCAGACCACCAAGAAGAATGACTTTGCTTTGATTGGGAACAGGTCCTGTTACAGATGTCCCTCACGTGGCAGCCCCCTGCTGTTCACGTACCGCCCGTCTGGTGCGTGCTGTGTCTATATATAGATGCTGGCCCACAGAGACTGTATGCAGAAGCGTCTGTGTTACCTCCTAAGTCTTCCACAGGAATCGCCTTTGAGTAACTTAGGTTTTTGAAGCTAAAGTATGGACATAATGAATGAATGGCTTCTCTTTTCTTCCTTCATCCCCAAATGGCACAAATGACAAAGAGGGATTTGGAGGAATGTATTGCAGGATGATAATATCCATAACCTCTCTGGACATTTTATGGTGAAAGATTCTGGAGGATGAATGCAGCCCTTCCCAGATGTGGCTCCCCCTGTTGCTCCATGTTAGCTCGCCAGGGGGTCAGGGTTCTGCAGAACATTTTCTTTCCCATGTGACAATAGCTATTTCAGAATCGTGCCTGGTGGCATCTGCAGAAGCCCCCAGAGTTACATGAGAGTTCATCTGGGCACCCTTCCCGAAGGCAGGCCCCCTGTGTAATCTCAACTATCCATTCTATTTATAATGTTGTTCCAGTGTGCTGGGCTTTCTTCTATTTGTGACCAGAAGGGGACATTGCTTTTTCCAGATCAAAGAGTTGAGAAAGTGACTTCCCACAGTACCCAGTGAGCCACTTTCCTTTGTACGATTTCCAGTGAGGTCTACTTTTTCCTACAATTCCTAGTGGGCCCCACTCCTTCCCACAGTTCCTGGTGAGCCCCACGTGAGTGGCTTGTCTATAGAAGCCCTCTTTCTTCTTCACTTTAGGTTTCCAAGTATTACCTCTGATGGCTCATTTTTTTTTTATTTTTAAAAAGTTAGTTATGTTTTATTTTAAGGCAGCTAGAAGACTTAGAGTGACACATAGAGATAGCTCTTCCATCCATTGGTTCACTCCATAAATGGTTGCAGCAGCCCCAACAGCTGAAGCCAGGGGCCAACAATTCATTCTTGCTCTCCCACATACGTGGCAGAGATCCAAGAACTAAGCTATTAACTGCTGCCTCCTAAGGTATGCATTAGCAGGAAGCTGGATTGGAAACAGGAGCCAGTCTTCAAAACCAGGTACTCCAGTATAGGACACAGACACCCAAATGGTGTCTTTACCACTGTGTCAAACGTCTACCGCTGATGACTTATTTCTAACTTCCTGACGTGTTTTTCTTGTGATACCTCTCTGTCATACATTGGTCAGATCATGGTATACTCCATCTGTCCATTCTTGATTCATCCGCACTCCCTCCCTCCATCACTGTCCCTTGGTTACTAACACAGTGCCTGGTGTTGAATAAATACTTGCTGAGCAAGTGAATGGAATACTCTGGTAAGCTGAATAAAGGCCCCCAGAGATACCTAGGTCCTCAGCCCTGGTGCCTGTGAGCTGTTTTTTGTTACCCTACATGACAAAAGGATTGTGCAGATACAATCAAGGTAAAGCTCTTGAAATGGGGGGATTTTTGTAGACTATCCAGGTGGGCTGTAAGTACCATCACAAGTGCTTACAAACAGAAGGGAATATGACAATCAAAGAGGAAGGCCGTGTGATGGTATAAGCAGAGGGAGAAAATGTAGGACAGCTATAAACCAAGGAAGTGGCAGCTTCTGGAAGCTGAAAGGGATGAGGCGTTCCTTCTCCCTGGAGTGTTCACAAGGGGCCTTTCCTGTCACCTCCTTGATTGTAGCTCAGGCGAGTCATTTTATTTTCTTGACATCGAGCACTGTGAGAAAATAAATGTCGCTGTTGGGAGCTCTTGGTTTGTGGTTGTTGCGGCGTCAGTTGGTAGCTAACACAAGCTAATGCGAGCAATGAGACCAGAGGCAGGCCGGGTCTCCTCTTGCTGCTGGGCCCTTATCACTTCTTTCCTTTTTTTTTTTTTTTTTTGACAGGCAGAGTGGACAGTGAGAGAGAGACAGAGAGGAAGGTCTTCCTTTGCCGTTGGTTCACCCTCCAATGGCCGCTGCAGGCGGCGCGCTGCGGCCGGCGCACCACGCTGATCCGATGGCAGGAGCCAGGTACTTATCCTGGTCTCCCATGGGATGCAGGGCCCAAGCACTTGGGCCATCCTCCACTGCACTCCATGGCCATAGCAGAGAGCTGGCCTGGAAGAGGGGCAACCGGGACAGAATCTGGCGCCCCGACTGGGACTAGAACCTGGTGTGCTGGCGCCGCTAGGCGGAGGATTAGCCTAGTGAGCCACGGCGCCGGCCTATCACTTCTTTCTGTGGGAGAGTTTGCTGTTTGCTTTCTTTCTTGGTTTCCTTTACCTTCTTTTACTGAACAGATAATGATTTAATGTCTATCAGGGGTCTTCAGAAAACTCATGGAAAATTTATATTATCAGAAAAACTGTGCTTAAAACGTTTTTTGCACCAAACGAAGGTTACCTTTTAAGGCTATTTTTCATTAACTTTTTGAGGTACCTTCATATAATGTTATTGGTTGTGTCTCTTTCCCCCACTTTGTAACCATCTGAGCATAATTTTGGTGCTGGCCAAGCTTGCTGACCGTAGACTTCAGAAGCAAGCTCAGATCCCACGTGTGATGCCGGGGTTGTAGCGGCTGATGGAAGCAGGGAGTTCCCCTTAGATCAACTAGCACTTGATTTAGACTTCCACTTTGACCGTGAGTTTTTTTCTCATTGCAAGAGCTTTGGAAAGACGCCCTCGAGTTTAGGAGCCAAAACCTATGATGCCATCCTTGACTATGACTGCCTCAGTCTCTAGTCTGAGCCTTAGCCTGTGGCTGCTTTGCTCCCAGGTATCACATCTCTCAGGTGAAAAACAGGCGGAAGAAGAGGGCAAGAGGCCCCACTTAACTGATGAATTCCTCTAGCATGTCAACAGCCAGAATCATGTCCCGTGGCTGTCACAGGTATAGAGGAGTGTGGAGAGAAGTGGTGATTTTTGGTTTGTTTTAATGTTCATCTATTTACTTTTAAGGCACTTACAGAGCGTGAGAGAAGGGGAGAGGGATTGATTTTCCACCTGCTGGATCACTTCCAAAGTGGCCACAGCATCAAGGGCTGGGCCAGGCCAAAGCCTGGAGCCTGGGACTTAATCCAGGTCTCCCATGTAGGTGCAGAGGCCCAAGCATTTGGGCAATCTTCAAGGTGTTTTAGCAGGGAGCTGGATCGGAAATGGAGCAGTCGGGACACAAACCAGCACCTATATGGGATGCTGGCACCACAGGTGACAGCTTAACCAGCTGCCCCACAACACCAACCCCAATAGAGGTGGTGTTTTGGTCCTGGGTAAGTAGTTACCCCAAGTTAAACTGGGGTGCTATTACTAAAGAGGAAGGTGAAATAATATGAAGTGGGCATCCAGTGGTGCTGGCCTCCATGCTGATGAATTCTGCCTGTGGAATCAAGCAGATATCCTGGGTTGGATTCTTCTCTCTAAGACTTGAACCGTGACATGGTACTTAAACATTTTCTGTATAAGTGATCTCCCCTTTAAAATGGGGGTAATGATTGGATCTATGGTAGGATTGCTGAAAGAATTAAATTAGATGATATGCATGAAATGCTTAGAACAAAATGTGGCCATTAGTAAGCACCCATCTACTGTCACTGCTATGATTGTCATAGGTTACTGTCATCATCTTCCCAACTTCTCCCTTGCCTCTTCCTTTTCCATCATCACAGCTATCTAATCATCCATAAACCTGCAAGCATTTCCTGCTAACACATATCCAAAAGTAATACAGCAGTATTCACGAGAGCACTCATTTAAATGTGCTTCCTTCCACCTGTAACTTTCCTTAAACACTACATAGGACCCAATGAATTTTTACCTCCGTAGTTTATGACTTTTCTGGAGGCGTATCCTGCTGAGCTTTGTCTTACACTGCCTAGCACATACTTGGTATGTGCACCTACACAGCTTCTAGCACACACAATTTTGGGTGATCAGATGAATTAATATCTGACTAACAAAGATGTAGTTTTTATACCTCTTGTAGAACAAATGTGTTGATTTCTGAGAATGAGGTGAAATCACATGGATGACTTTGTCTATAAAAAGGGCTTTCTATTACAGCTGATTATTAGATCCACAACTTAACTGATTCGGGCTGTCACTTGATACTGGAGCCCTCATTTCCACTTGAAGTGTTCATAAAGCGTATGTCATGTGCTGGTCACGGTGGAAAACATGTGCATTCTATCAGCACATTTGTCTATTTGGGATTGTTGATTGACATGCCCAAAACCTGTACCTGGATCTTGGCTTCCAGCAGGGGGGTTTTAGCTGTTGAGAAATGAATTTTTCTCATCCTTGGATACTGTAACCCACTTTTACCTCTCTCTGATGTTTTAGCCCCTTGAGAGAATCCAGATAAATTCTGGGAGAGTACGTGTGGTCATTTGGTAGACCTGTTCAGCCACTGAGTGAGACTCCAGCATCTCCTATCAGAGTGCTTGGGTTTGAGTCGTGACTCAGCTGACCATTCTATCTTGCTGCTAATGTGTTCTTGGTGGGCAGCAAATGATGGCTCAGGTTCTTGGGACTCACCTGGGAGATTGGGGTTGAGTTCTGGGCTCCTCGCTTCAGCCTGGCTCAGCCATGGCTATGCAGGACATTTGGGGAATAAGCCAGTGGAAGGGAGATCACTATCTCTCTCTCACTGTCTCTCTGCCTTTCAAATAAATGCAATAGATGAAATCATAAAAAGTTTTTTGAATAATGGCCCTCGCTAGTGGAAACTGTGAGTTAGCTCTGATGGCAGGGAGCAGAACCTCTGCTGTTAGACAAGGGCCAGGACTGACGGTGGTATGAATGCTCAGGAAGCCACCAAGAAATGCACATTGAATGCAGGAGTCAGCTGCTTGCATTGCTTCAGGGAGGATTTCAAAGTCTTAGGACCTAGAAGTCTGCTTAATTTGTGGCTTGGAAGCAGACTCCCAGAATATGTGGGGAACAGATATGAGACTAGTGAAACATTCCAGACATCCTGAGGGTTAAAAAGCAGAGGGTAGGGTATGGTTTGAGCAATTTCTGGCAGTTTTGTAGGCATTTATTATGTCTTGGTGGCAACGTGTGGTTGGGGTGGTTGTTTTGCTGTTGCTCATGTTCCCTGTACATCTTAAGCTAAGATTTTTTTTTTTTTTGTAATACATGGTCCAATGTGTATAAACAAATTCCTTTCTTGATCTTCTAAGCAATGAATACTTAACAGATAAAAGCTTGGAGAATTCAGTTCCTACCACAAGCTCAGGAAGGGAGGATTTATAACTGAAAGGGAGACAGAAGGCATGCCCAGAGGTACTCAAACTGTCACTTCTTTCACCCCCAGGAGCACAGAGCAGACACTGAGATTCCTTTGCAGTTGTTGGGATTTTCAGCTGTTTGCCCTTCCTGGGGAGATGGGTATTAACTGTTTCATGACGGGCAGTGCTGAGTGAAGAACCAGTGTTAACCCTGCACATGCAAGGGGATTGCAAAATGTTCGTGGAAATGGTAACAAAAAATAGATTGGTTTTGGAAAAAAATGAAAAATCCATGCATATGAGGGATGTTCAAAAGTACATGTGAAGTACAAGTTGTGAAAAAAGTTGGGCATGCGTTTCAGAATCTTTTTTTGCTAACATAATATTTTACTTCGCTTTCTTCACGAATGTTGTGAAGCACCCTCGTATGTGGACAGAAGGGTCGGTGAGGAGGTCTAGAGAATGCAGCCCATACTTAATTACTGCGGCTATGTCTGTAAGAGGGCTAGAGCATGGGAGAAGAAAAGGGTCCTGGAGCCAAGGGAGGGCTTGAATCTCGTTCATGATGCTTCACTGTTGTTGAAGGAGAAAATAGAAAAATTTTTAAAAAGTAGCCCGGGAGTATTAGTTTTCAATGGCTGCCATAGCAATTATCTGAAATGTAGTGACTTAGAGCAACACAGATTTATTTTCTTGGCGTTTTAGAGGTCAAAAGTCCAACACAGATCTCACTGGGCTCTAATCAAGGTGTGGGCAGCAATGTGTTCTTCTGGAGGCTCTAGGGGGCTACTCCATTTCCTTGGTAAAATTTTCCAATTTCTAGAGCCAGCCTGTACTCCTTGGCCCATGGCCCCTCCCTCAGTCTTCAAGCCAACAACATTGAGCCAAGTCCTTCTCACATAGCCATGTCTATGGTTGTTTCTCTTCTGTTTCCCATACCCACGTTTATAGACCCTTGTGATGACATTGAGCCTAACAAAATATCAAAGACAGTCTTATTGAAAGTCAGCTCATCAGCAGCCCTGATTCCTTCTGCAACCTTAACTCATGTAACCTCACATATTCACAGATTCTGTGTGTACTTAATTTCTGTTTTATTTACTTAAGAGGCAGATGAGGGGACAGAGAAGGTGAGATATCTCCCATCTGCTGGTTCTCTCCCCAGAAAGCACAAGACAGGGTGGGCCAGGCTTAAGCCAAGTTTCTAGAACTCAGTCTAAGGCTCACACATGGGTGGGAGTGGCAGGGACCTGTGTGTTTGGAGCTATTACCTGATGCCACCCAGGGTATACATTAGCAGGAAGTTAGAAGAGAAGCTGGGACTGGTAAGGTTTCTCTTGGTAAGAGCAACACACATATGGGTGTGCACATACACATACATCTTTGAACACTTTTTTTTTTTTTTTTTAGATTTCTTTTTTGACAGGTAGAGTTATAGGCAGTGAGAGAGAGAGACAGAGAGAAAGGTCTTCCTTCCGTTGGTTCACCCAAATAGCTGCTACGGCTGGCGCTGCGCTGATCTGAAGCCAGGAGCCAAGTGCTTCTTCCTGGTCTCCCATGCAGGTGCAGGAGCCCAAGCACTTGGGCCATCCTCCACTGCCTTCCTGGACCACAGCAGAGAGCTGGACTGCAAGAGGAACAGCCGGGACTAGAACCCAGTGCCCATATGGGATGCTGGCGCTGCAGGTGGTGGATTAGCCAAGTGAGCGATGGCGTCGGCCCCCTGAACACTTTTCAAAGACATGAAATACTGCCTCACGTTTGGCTTTAAGTACTGTTTACAACCCCCCCTCCCCCAACACACACACACACTCACAGTGCTGGCATCCCATATGAGTGCCAGTTTGGGTCCTAGCTCCTCTGCTTCCAATCCCGCTCCCTGCCAATGCAGGGAAAGCAGCAGAACATGGCCCAAGTCCTTGAGTCCCTGCACCCATGTGGGAGGCTGGAAAGAAGCTCCTGGCTTCAGATCAGCTGAGCTCTGGCTGTTGAGGTTATTTGGAGAGTGAACAAGCAGATGGAAGATCTGTCTCTCTACTCGATCTCTTTGTAACTCTTTCAAATAAATAAATAAATCTTTAAAAAAAATAGAGTAGAAGCTAAGACAGTTGCCGTAGTTGCACCGTCTGATGACAACTACCATTAGCTTGTGGTTTACTTTTCCTCTCAGAGGCAACCTGTTTGTAGGGAGATTGAACTGTGGTTTAAAAATTCTAGTGAAATGTAACACATGTGTGAAACTGCACATAATATACACAGGGGTTCTTCAACAAGTTCATGGAAATGGAATTAAAACATAAGGGTTTTTTTTGATGCATTTTTTAAGAAATCCATATGTGAGAGGGGTCTTTAAAAAGTTAATGAAAAATGCTTATAATGAAAAAATTATGTGTGGATTTAAAGTTTTGCATCAAAGTGGGCTTACTTTTGTTTTTATTACTGAATGACTTTTTAAAAAAGATTGATTTGAAAGGCGGGGTAGGGGGTGGAAAAAGCTAAGTTTCATCCTCTGGTTCATTTCCCAAACAGCCAGACCTGCACCAGGTCAAAGCCAGAAGCCAGGAACCCTAACCAGGTCTCTCACATGGGTTGCAGGGGGCCAGATACTTGGTCTTCTGTATCTGCCTTCTTTCTCTCAAATCTCATTATGTTTGAGATTTATGTTTATTGTTGCTTAAACTTGTAAACCATCTATTTTCATAGCTGTATTCCATTGTGTGAATACACCACAATTGATCTACTGTGTGTTTGTGTATATACAAATTTTGATCCTGTGCTACTTGTGAAATATTCTGGCCAAATATTTCCATCTGATTTAACATACTCTATAAATGCTGTTTAGGATAGCAATGCGGTATTTCATGGAGTTGGTCTGCATTAGTTTAACTAGTCTCTTACTGTTGCATATTTAACGGGTTTCTGGGTTGTTTTGTTTTGGCTCTTACACGTGGCTTTGCAACAAATAGTGTCTGCATGTGTGCACACACGATTAGTTTCTGTTTTTGTTGTTATTTGGGTTTTGCCTCTCAAATGATTTTGTTAGGTTAAATTACCTAACGTCAAGTCACAAGTTCAGATGTTCAAGGTCTTTGAATAGGTGTTGTCAGATTCCAGTATAAGAGGGTTGTACCAGCCGGCGCTGCGGCTCACTAGGGTAATCTTCCACCTTGTGGCGCCGGCACACCGGGTTCTAGTCCCGGTCGGGGCGCCGGATTCTGTCCCAGTTGCCCCTCTTCCAGGCCAGCTCTCTGCTATGGCCATGGAGTGCAGTGGAGGATGGCCCAAGTGCTTGGGCCCTGCACCCCATGGGAGACCAGGAGAAGCACCTGGCTCCTGCCATCGGATCAGAGCGATGCACCGGCTGCAGCATGCTGGGCGTGGCGGCCATTGGAGGGTGAACCAACGGCAAAGGAAGACCTTTCTCTGTGTTTCTCTCACTGTCCACTCTGCCTGTCAAAATGCTGAGTGAAATAAGCCAATCCCAAAGGGACAAATACCACTTGTTCTCCTTGATAAGTGACAACTAACTGAGCACCAAAAAGGAAACCTGTTAAAGTGAAATGAACACTATGAGAAACGGTGACTTGATCAGCCCTCACCCTGACTGTATTTTTTTGTCTGTTCTACTTAATACTTTTGGTTGAATACTGTAATCAATACACAATTCTTAAGTGCTGAAAAAAAAAAAAGAAAAAAAAGAGGGTTGTACCTATTCCCCCCATCCCCCACTAGAAAGTGCCTTTCTCACGACATTGGTGGCAGTATCTTCCATTTAAAACATTTTCCGTAGCGCATATTATGAAAACAGGCAACTCTGACCTTGAGTGACATGTGACTTCACTCATCGGGTGATAGAAGGAAGATAGCTGTGGACTTGAACCTAGGGGCAAGCTTCAAGTCCAGCTCTTTGACTTCACTGTGAGGCCATAGGCAATATATTTATCATTTTAAAGCCTCAGTTTTCTTATCTGGAAAATAGGACTTTTAATATTCCTGTATTCTTTTACTTGCTCTTTTATCTGGATTTTTGACCTACAAAATTGTGGTCCTGTAAGTTGGTTGATGATGTTAAAAAACTTTGTTGTGTTCTGTGATAGCTTGTAGATGCCTGGCTGTAGTACTTTTCACTACTGCCTTTGAAGTTCTGCAGTTATGTTACTGAAAACTAGTAATGCACTCTGATACTTGCCTCCTCCTGACGCTGTCACCTCTCCTCGTTCATTATTCACTTGTGTACCCAGTCCTTACTGAGCATATCTAATACGACCCAGGCCCTCTGCTGAGCACTAGAGGTGCAAAGATGAAATAAGCTTGCTTCTTGCTTGCGAGGAAGTTGGAATTAGAGATGAAGGCTGGCAAGAGAGCAGACCGGGGTAGGAGATTGGCCCTACTAGTCCGGGGTGCAGGGTGGCTGGAGGAGTCGGGAAAGCTTCTGCAGGGCCATTATTGTGAGTAGAAAAGTGTGTGAATCTAGGAGAGTGAGTAGGAGTCGACCAGCTGAGGAATGGGGTGAACGCAATAGGAACGTGAGAGCTGATAGTGTTTGGGGTGAAGCACATGCACAGCCTTCATTCAGGCCAAGCAGTTGCTTCCCTGGAGGTGGTTTTGCTTCCCAGGGGAAATTGGCCCATGGCTGGAAACACTTTTGTTGGCTTCCAGTGTGATGGAGGGATCCTTGGCATTTTAGCAGGAGATACTGCTAAGCACCCTGCACTGCCCAGGGCAGCTCTCAGAACAAGAATTATCTGACAGTAGTACTGTGGGTGAGAAATCCTGGGCTTCCAGCCGAGGAAAATAATCGGTGGCATAAGGCCCAGCAGAGTGCCTTGTCCCTGTTGCCAGAACTGGAGGGGGCCAGTGAGTGAGCTTGTATTTGCATGTGCATGTGTGCACATGTGGACGTGTGTGCATTGTGTCACAAGTGGGAGGAAGCCTGTGCTTCCTCTGCAGCGAGGCTGCCCTGTCAGGTTCCTGTGAGTTTGCTCTCTGCATGTTGACTCCCTGTCCAGAGAGTCAGAAACTCAGCAGGTGTGCCTCACCCTCAGCTCCCCTCACCATGTCCTCGCCTTGATTTATTAGAGTATTTTATTCCCTCTTCAGCGTTTATGACATCCAGGGCCTCAGTCAGAGCACTAGGAAATGAGAGTGGACAGTGAGACGATTATCATTCATTTTCACTCCCCATAAACATCTTCTGTTTCTTTTTTAGAAGACATTGCTAATCCCCTCGTGCATTGCTTTGCATGGTCTTTCTTCAGCCTCAGTACAAAAAGCAAAGTGGTAGTGACTTTTCCTTATGGCTGCTGAAAAGGTTACAGTCTTTGGCCCACTGCCTGCATCTACCCTGGAGCACAAAAGATCCAGGAGTAGAAATTGGCTCAAACAATATCCCTTTAGAAAACATGGAGGGCATGCAAGTCACTTTTCCTTTGAGCTAAAGGCACTGTGTACCTCTAACACACAGAGAATGGCTTGCGCTTGATCTTTATTTCTTGAGAAGTCAATAACCAAGTAGCCGCAGTCACCCAGAAGTGCCCTGCAGAAACCTTAGGGGTCCTGGGTCTCGGAGGCATCTTTTTAACTGTGTATTTTACCTTGGTAGGAAGGTTTGGTTTTGATGGAAATGGGTGTTAGGGCCTAAGGGGAAAGAACATGTGGTACAGGAGAAGTTTGAGATGTATAGCGTGCATGCAGGAATGGCACACTTGAGCATTCCATGGCTGCAAGCACCGGGAAGACTTGGGATGACTTAGGAGAGGGAAAAGATCGCACTGCCTCTGATAGGAATTTGCTTTCAGGTAACGGAAAGTGAACCCCGGTGTGGCATATTTTCCAGTGGCAGGCAGCCTGGGTTTGGGTGGCAATGCTCCCTGTGCATAGCAGAGGCTGTCATTCTAGGCAGGTAGCTTTTATCCTTGTGCCTGGGGGTCTGTGGTCTGTAATACCAGGAACTCAAAGCCCAGTCTTCTCATGGGGTAGCCCGTGGGATGATTCTTGCTCCTACGATTCAACTCCAAATAGATTCTCAGGAGGGCATCCAGTTCCCTTACATGGGCCAAGCACCCAGTACCCCAAGAAAATTGGAATGAGGAAAAGGATTTTGTGACATATATCCATGACACTTTTCTAAAGTGGAGCATTGGCCGGCACCACGGCTCAATAGGCTAATCCTCCACCTAGCGGCGCCAGCACACCGGGTTCTAGTCCCGGTCGGGGCGCCGGATTCTTTCCCGGTTGTCCCTTTTCCAGGCCAGCTCTGTGCTGTGGCCCGGGAAGGCAGTGGAGGATGGCCCAAGTGTTTGGGCCCTGCACCCGCATGGGAGACCAGGAGAAGCACCTGGCTCCTGCCTTCGGATCAGCGCGGTGCGCCGGCCTCGGTGGCCATTGGAGGGTGAACCAACGGCAAAGGAATACCTTTCTCTCTGTCTCTCTCTCTCACTGTCCACTCTGCCTGTCAAAAAAAAATAATAATAAATAAATAAAATAAAGTGGAGCATTAAGATGGACGGTCTGAATTGTTCTTGGATTCAGGCGATTAAGAGAAGGGTATGGGGTATATCTAATTTTCAATGGGTAACTGCTGTGTAAGTTAATCTATAAATGATGAGCCCCAAAGCATAGTGGGTTGATCTTCCTGTTCCCAATCTTTTTTTTTTTCCCCAGAGAAACCTTTTATTTAATGAGTACAAATTTCATAAGTACAACGTTAGGAATATAGTTATTGTTCCTGCCATACCCACCCTCCCATTCTTCCTCCTCCCTCTCTCATTCCCAATCCCACTGTCCATTAAGATTCATTTTCAATTAACTTTGTACACAGAAGCCCAACTCTATACTAAGTAAATATTTCAACAGTTTGCATGTGCACATACACACACAGAGGAAAAAAAACTATTTGAGAATAAGTTTCACAGGTAACTCTAAGAATACAACTCATTGAAGACAGAGGTCCTGCATGGAGAGGTAGTGCACAGTGACTCCTGTTGTTAATTTAACAATTGACAGTGTTACATATGACATCAGTAACCACCCAAGGCTATTAACTTGAGCTGCCAAGGCTATGGAAACCTTTTGGATCCACAAACTCTGTCAGTATTTATTTATTTATTTGAAAGTCAGAGTTACACAGAGAGAAGGAGAGGCAGAGAGAGCGAGCCAGGGAGCGAGTGAGCTTTCATCTGCTGGTTCACTCCCCAGTTGGCCACAATGGCCAGAGCTGCGCTGATCTGAAGCTAGGAGCCAGGAGCTTCTTCCAGGTCTCCCATGTGGGTGCAGGGGCCCAATGGCTTGAGTCATCTTCTGCTGCTTTCCTGGGCCACAGCAGAGAGCTGGATTGGAAGTGGAACAGCCGGGACTTGAACTGGCACCCATATGAGATGCTGGCACTACAGGCGGTGGCTTTACTCACTACACCACAGCGCCACCCCCTCTGTCAGTATTTAGACAAGATGATAAGCAAAGTGGAAGTTCTCTCCTCTTTTCAGAGAAAAGTTCATCCTTCTTTGATGGTCCCTTCTTTCCACTGGGGTCTCAGTCAGACATCCTTCATGTAGGACATTTTTTTTGCCACAGTGTCTTGTCTTTCCATGCCTGAAATGCTCTCAAGTACTTCTCAGCCAGACCAGGATGCCTTAAGGGCTGATCTGAGGTCAGAGTGCTGCTTAACACGATTGTCATTCTATGAGTCTCTTGTGTGGCCTGTGTCCCATGTTGGAACATTATCTCCTTTTAAATTCTATTATTATTCGGCCGGCGCCGTGGCTCAATAGGCTAATCCTCCACCTTGCGGCGCCGGCACACCGGGTTCTAGTCCCGGTCGGGGCGCCGGATTCTGTCCCGGTTGCCCCTCTTCCAGGCCAGCTCTCTGCTGTGGCCAGGGAGTGCAGTGGAGGATGGCCCAAGTGCTTGGGCCCTGCACCCCATGGGAGACCAGGAAAAGCACCTGGCTCCTGGCTCCTGCCATCGGATCAGCATGGTGCGCCGGCTGCAGCGGCGGCCATTGGAGGGTGAACCAACGGCAAAGGAAGACCTTTCTCTCTCTGTCTCTCTCTCTCACTGTCCACTCTGCCTGTCAAAAAAAAAAAAAAAAATTCTATTATTATTCCAGACACTTGATCATATTTATATGCTATTATCACTTTAACACTTAATCATATCTACATGTTTACTCTAACACTTAATATGATCACTTTAACACTTAAGATGGCATTTTTACCACCCAGCTTAATGGGATTTGGGGTCCCATGGCAAGTTTTTAAACTGTGCCCTTAGAAGTAAGTCTATGGGGATGTATGCAGAACTATACAGCTTTACAGTTAAAACCTTCCTCCTTCGAAATCTTTTTTTTTTTTTAATTTTTTGACAGGCAGAGTGGACAGTGAGAAAGAGAGAGAGAAAGGTCTTCCTTTTCCGTTGGTTCACCCTCCAATGGCCGCTGCGGCCAGTGCGCCGCGGCCGGCGCACTGTGCTGATCCGAAGCCAGGAGCCAGGTGCTTCTGGTCTCCCATGCAGGTGCAGCACCCAAGGACCTGGGCCATCCTCCACTGCACTCCTGGGCCATAGCAGAGAGCTGGACTGGAAGAGGAGCACCCGGGACAGAATCTGGTGCCCTGACCGGGAGTAGAACCTGGTGTGCCAGTGCCACCGGTGGAGGATTAGCTATTGAGCCGCGGTGCCGGCCCTCCTTCCCAATCTTGACCCTGTCTGTAACCCAGTTTTTCTCCAGTATCTGAAGTGAGCTACTTGGGAGTTTTTTTTTCTGAGGAATCTCAACATCTAGCCCCTCTTAAGATAATATAGGGTTATTCTCCTCTTTTTATTTTATTTTTAACATGATATCTATCCTCTTCATAGATTTTTAAAAATGGTTTGGTAGAGAAGCCAAGAGATAGAGACAGACAGAACTCCAGTCTTTTTTTTAATTTTTTAAAATTTTTTACTTTTTGACAGGCAGAGTGGACAGTGAGAGAGAGACAGAGAAAAAGGTCTTCCTTTTCCATTGGTTCACCCCCCACTGGCCACTGTGGCCACGCACCGCGCTGATCCAAAGGCAGGAGCCAGGTGCTTATCCTGGTCTCCCATGGGGTGCAGGGCCCAAGCACTTGGGCCATCCTCCACTGCACTCCCTGGCCACAGCAGAGAGCTGGACTGGAAGAGGAGCAACCGGGACAGAATCCGGCACCCCGACTGGGAGTAGAACCTGGTGTGCCAGCGCCGCAGGTGGAGGATTAGCCGATTGAGCTGCAGCGCTGGCCAGAACTCCAGTCTTATGGTTCACTCCTGGGCCAGGTGTTAAGCTGGGAGCCAGGAATGTAACCCCATCTCCCACATGGGTGCCAGGCTCTCAGTTACTTGAGCCATCATTGCTGCCTCCCAGAATCTGTCAGCACGAAGCTGGAGTGAATAGTCGGGGCTAGGTACTGATCACAGGTACTTGGATGTGAGATGCAGGCATCTCTATTGCTAGGCCAAATGCCTCCCCTTGTTGGTTTGGTATGATGATAATTGTTATCAGCCTGACATAGTTCTTATTCATGGCTTATAATATTTGATCCTTTAGTTAAACTTAAGTTTAAAAACAAATATTAAAAAGCAAGAATCCTTAGAGACCACACCATTTGGACTAAAAATGACCTTGGGTAAGTTAAGAAACTGTTTCAGTCTCATTATATGTAAGATGAGAATAACACTCCCGCTTCAAGCTTGTTGTGAGGGCCAAGTAGGATAATCAGAGGAAAGTACTTGGAATTATGCTGTGAAGTTATGCATTTGAAAATTATTTCAAAATATTTTTATTCAGTATAATTACAGACTGATAGGAAGTTAGAAAAATAGCACAAAGAGGATCCCTGCATTCTTAACCTAGTTTTCTTTGTGGGCAACATTGTAAATAACTGTAATACAGTATCAAATCTGAAATTGACATTGGCATGTTCAGTTCCATGGTAGGTAGAACCATGTTCCCTCACCACAAAAAAGATGTCCATGTACCAGTCAGTGGAACCTGCAAATGTGCTATGTTAAAAAGAAAAGGGGAATGAACTGCATTGTGGCATATGGGTAAAGTTGCCTCCTGCGATGCTGGCATGCCATAAGGGTACCGGTTCGTGTTCTACCTAGCTCCCTGCTGATGGCCTGGAAAGCAGTGAAAGTTGAACAGACTACTTGGGATTCTGCCACCCATGTGGGAGACCAAGAAGAAGTTCCTTTTCCTGGCTTTGGCCTGCCTCAGCCCTGGCTGCTGTGGTCATCTTCGGAATGAACCAGTCAATGGAAGAGTTCTACTTTCTCTCTCTCTATCTCTCAACCTCACTCTGTCTCTCTCTTTCTTTCACCCTCTCTAATTCTGAATTTCAAATAAATGAGTCAATCTTTAAAAAAAAAAAAAAAAGAAAAAGGGAATTAAGATTGCAAGTTGGTGAAGTTTAAGTAGAGATCTATCTAGAATTAGTTTGGGTGTGAACAGTATAATTACAGGAGTCCTTAAATGTGGACAAGGGAGCCAGTGAGACAGAGATGGCAGTGTGAGAAGGACCCCACCACGTGCTACTGTTGAAGACAGAGAGGGCTGGGTACGAGTCAAGGAAACTGGACAACCTCTGGAAATTGTAAACCTTGAAAAAGGCCATGAGATGGACTCTGCACTGGGGCTCCCAGAAAGGAAGGCACTCTGCTAATGTCTCGCTCTTAGCTCTGTGAGAACCAAGTTGAACTTCACACATATAGAGCTATCAGATAATACATTTGTGTTATTGCAGGTCATCTTTTTGGGGGATAAATTGTCACATTCAAATGGAAAACTACTAAGAGTCGTTTGCCATCTTGTCACATCTATCATCAAGTAACCATCATCACAATTAAAACATGAGACTTCCCCATCGCCCCAGAGGTCCTCCTGATACCTCCTGCACACACAGGCAGTCAGAACCACTACCCTCTGTTCATAGCCTTTCCTGTTCAATGAGGAAGCAAAGCTCTATGTTTCCAGGCACTTCCTTGGGCTGTCCCTTCTTCTGCCTGAGGTGCATTTTCCTCAGTTTTCCTTGCTAAATCTTTTAAGTCCTCCAATAGCACCTCTAAAATTTCTAATCTCATTCAGACCTCCTCCCAATATAACCTCTGATTATACCTTTTACTTGATTTCTTAGTGCTTGTGATGTTATATGGATAATGGTATTTGGGATGAGGGTATTTGTTGAATCTGTGTTTGTCCAGCTACTCTGAAAACTGCACGAAGGCAGGAACTTTGTTGTGTTCAATGCGGATTTCACAATTATGGGTATGTGGGAGCCAGGTGAAATCTTTGTTGACTGACAGAATGGATAACAGTGTGCATGACACAGAACAGAAACTGGACCTGCATCGGTGAAGTAGAGGAGTACACAGCATTATGCACAGTCCTTCCTGATTTCACTCAAGACTGATTGTCTCTCTGCTGCAGGCTCCCATACTAAACTGGTTCCCATAGAGTATCTGGGGACATTTGATTTCTTTGAAGTATGACCACACTTGGATTGCACAGGGGACCGATGTTGCATTTGTTTTTCACTCTGTAGTTTTTTTCCAGCATTACTTCAGTTAATTCATACTTATAAAATAAATTCCAATAATAGCATTATTCTCCAAAGAATGCGGGCTTCCTTTGCCAAACAGTTATCTTGAGAAGGAATTGAAACTTACCTCATTGCCAATTTTTTTTAAGAAATACTCTACCAAATATAGTTGGCTATACCTAGGGAAAGCCAAACATCTGTATAAAGAATGAAATATCCAGATGTTTTCAAGTATCTGGGTGTTTGAAACCATCTGGTCCTCTGGGTTATTGATGAACGATCCAGCTGTTTCGCAGAATATGGTTTACCTCATCTATCAGAAAAGAGAAGCAGTGTTCTAAAAAAATTGGATGTCATGCCATATGTACTAATGCAGGGTGTGCATCTTTAATTAAAGCCGTGGTTTGGTCACAGAGACTGGAAATCGCTTCCTGTGTTCTGAAACTGTTTTTGTACTGTTGGTGACAGGCTGCAAAGGATCTTCGGTGAATTGTCTAATTTAGTTTTAGAGTCTATATTGTTTTAGCTTTTACTTTATTTTTAGTGTATTCACATGGTAATCAACAGTTTACAGATGGAAGAGAATGCTGCTGTTTGTGACTGCTAAAACATGTATGTTGCCTAAACATTTTATGATTTAAATGATAGAAAAAATGGGCCCTATATAATTTA
The DNA here is from genome assembly GCF_964237555.1 of Oryctolagus cuniculus. Taxonomy (NCBI): domain Eukaryota; kingdom Metazoa; phylum Chordata; class Mammalia; order Lagomorpha; family Leporidae; genus Oryctolagus; species Oryctolagus cuniculus. Next base: position 60,676,672 of record NC_091449.1, read on the forward strand.
TATTGTAAATCATAAGCCTTGATTAGAAATACATCTTTCTGGAACAATCATTTTGGAAACTGAGTAGATCTCCCTCCCATTCCCTAATTTTCCTTTGTTAAAGGCTAATCATGGGGTCACAGTTAAATTTTTTTAAAGCTAAATTAAGGCTGGAATAGAATAACCAAACTAGAAGGCATATTGGACTTGAACTGAAGTTGATTCATAGTCTGCCACAGAAATCCTTTTCTAATGTTTGTGGGTCTGTAGGACTCAATTTGAAGTCCTTAGAAGGGGATCCTAGCAGTGGATAATACACATGGGGGTTGGGTTTATGTGTTATTACCCTGTCATTTTCCTGAGTAGGACACCAGAGCACATGGAAAAGTAAATTATAGGAGGCTGCGTGGTAGAGTAGTTACAAGTAATAAACTTGAAGTGAGAACAAGCGCTCAGTACTAACCTTCACCCTGCACTCCCAACTTGCCTGTGGAGGACATTCAGTAAAGTCTGTGGTCTGTTTTGTTTGCAGTTATGATGTGCAGTTCTGAACAGTGACATTTGGTTGTTGGGGAGAGATATATGCAGGCATGGGATTATGGTGATGTTCAGTGGCATTAGATCTTCATAACAAATGGATACAAGTAGATTTCATTTGTGTTTGTTAAACATACTGTAAGTGACAGACCCACAGAGACAGGCTGTGGTTTCAATGCAAATTGAAATTAGTACCTCAAGGCAGGAAGTAAAGGGGATAAATCCAAATATCTGGCCTAAACACTTGGCTGCATATTTTACAGAAATCCAAGTGGTTTCAGTTTCCTCCTGTATAAATTCATAGCTGTGTATTGCCTTCTCACCTGCCCTGCCCATGGGATGGGATTGCGGGGAAGACAAGGACAAACTACACTAAATGGCAAATGAGCCAGATCTGTCTGGATTTTATTGTATGTTGATTATATAGTCTGTTCTGTTTTTTACTTCTCTTGGGTGGAATAGCCAGCATTAGAGACAGTATAACATTTGACGTTGACTCCCTTTTTAATGAAATGTATTGTTAGATAATTCTAAAGTGTCTGTCTTGATACAGTGTATGACGTGATGACATCAGAAGTATTTTGATGTTGTCCTGTTTTCAAAGTTCACAACAACTCATTGGCATAAATCTTATTATCCCCATTTCAAAGTGTGGAAAATGGGATTCTGAGATGATAAGTGACATCATCTGACACCCGTGGGTGTCATAGGTGGGTGTGAATTAAGTCTCCTGAAGTAATTCTTCATTAATCAATGTAACTGCCACTCATGATGACTTGACTTTTGCATTTATGACAAAGTTAATCCATGGAGCAGGGCCTGCAGGTTCCTTCAGTAATAACAAGAACACAGTTGATACTCGAGATTTCCCAGTGCATATTGCCCATTGCCAAGTGTGTAAATGAAAGTGTTTGGTTAAAAAAAAATTAAAAAACACAATTATTTCTGGACTCCTAAATTTTATTTCAGTTCAGTTTTTGACAAGTCATTAAATACCATTATTCTTTGTATTGTTTTTTTCCATTTAAAATATGAAAAGTGCTATTAGCTCACCAACCATAGAGAACTTGCTGCTAAGTTGTAATTGATGGTGGTCTGCAGTGTACCAATACAATCGCTACTATAAAGAGAGGGGAAGTTACATTGATAGCTTGGCTAAGAACCAAAGGGTTGCTCTGGAAAGTCTGTCCCACATAGTTGGGATTGACCCTCTGGGCAGGAGAGAAGGTGAGATTTGTCTTGGAGCTTAAGGCATGGTCCTTTTTGTGCATAGTTCCCTTTTTGGGAACTATGGTGATGGCTGGAGAGGGTGTCCACAGTGCCATGGCATTATTTATGGAACCTGCTCATTCATTGGTGTGTGCATTTATAGGGAACACATAAAGAATACCTTGTATGTACCAAGCACTATGCTACCTGTTGTTTACACACTAGAGAATAAAACAGTTCTTATGCCTTTGGAATCTTTATTTTTTTTTATTATTATTATTTAATTCATTTGAAAGGGAGAGAGGGACAGAGAACAAGGGAGAGAGAGAGAGGAGAGGGGAGGATAGGGAGAAATCTTCAATCCACTGGTATACCTCCCAGCTGTCTGCAGTAGCTGGCCTACGCGAAAACCCAGCCAGCGACCTGGTGCTCCGACCAGGTCTCCCTTGTGGATAACAGGGACCCAACTACTTGAGTCATCTCTGCTGCCTCCCAGGGTGCTCAATAGCAGGAAGCTAGAGTTTGGGAGTGGAGCTGGGACTCGAACCCAGGCACCCTGATATGGGATGTGGGCATCCCAATTGTATGGATCCTTTATTCTGTTCATAGCCGGGAGACAGACAGTAAACCCATAAGGCTGAATTAATGACACAATACTATCAGAAGACCCAATAACTTCAGCTTTTTGTGATTTCCTCTTTGAACTTGGTTTAAATTAATTAGTTGCTGGTTTTGAACACACCAAATAGTGGGCAGCAGAGGGCCTGTGGCTGGATAGGCCCCAGAGGCCTACCAAAATTTAGAATGTGGGGTAGTCTGAAACATGGATGCCCTGTTACTCAGTATCAGCTGGATGTGGGGCAGTTTGCTGACACTGTGTGGATGTAGTTTCTTTGAACATTCACCCTCTCCCTATAAAATGATTTCCTATTTATTACAAACAAGAGAGATAAAAATTAAGCTAATTTTGGTGACTTGCTCAAGGCGGTGGTAAGCTTGAAAGTAGCAAGGATGAGATTTGAACCTCTGTCTACAACCCTGGCCTCTTTCACCTGCGACATGCTGCCTCCTTTAAACCAAGAAGCCTTTTCTTTCAGGTTGCAAGATGAGACTAGGTGCTTTTGTGTTTCCCTGGTCCTGGCCCTTGGCCACCTCCCTGTGGAAATTTGAAAGTGAAAAGTCTCAAAAGAGTAAGTGTTACTGAGGATGTGGGGAGATTGGAACTCTACTGCCCTGCTGGTGGGGATGCCAGCTGATAGAGAGTGACGCAGCCACTTGGAAACACAGTCTTGCAGTTCCACAAATGATTGAATGTAGAATTGCTGTCTGACCCAGCAGTTTGACTCCTAGATATTATGTTGCAGAGAAGTGAAAAATACTCAAAGACCTGTATGTGAATGTGTATGCCTGGCATTTTTCTTAACAGCCACAAGATGGAAACCACCCAAATGCTAATCAGTGGACAAATAGGTAAATCAGTGTGGATTGTCCATGTGGTGGGATATTCTGCAGTCATAAAAAGCAGTACAGTACTTACCAATTCTGCAGTGCGGGTGAACCTTGTCAACACCAGTGACAAGCCAATCACTTTGACGTGTGGAATCTAAAAAAGTTGGTCTGGTGGAAGCTGAAAGAAGAGTAGTGTTGATCAGAAGCTGAGGAGACGTTGGCCAGTGGATTCAAAGTCATAGTCCACCCAGGAGAAATAAGGCCGGGTGTCCTAGTGCAAAAGTGGGTGATTATGGCTAATGAAGCCGTTGTATGGCTCAAAATAACTAGAAAAGAAGATTGTGAATATGCTTATCATAAAGAGATAATAGAGGCCGGCGCCGCAGCTCACTAGGCTAAACCTCCACCTTGCGGCGCCGGCACACCGGGTTCTAGTCCCAGTCGGGGCGCCGAATTCTGTCCTGGTTGCCCCTCTTCCAGGCCAGCTCTCTGCTGTGGCCATGGAGTGCAGTGGAGGATGGCCCAAGTGCTTGGGCCCTGCACCCCATGGGAGACCAGGAGAAGCACCTGGCTCCTGCCATTGGATCAGCGTGGTATGCTGGCAGCAGCGCGCCAGCCGTGGCAGCCATTGGAGGGTGAACCAACGGCAAAGGAAGACCTTTCTCTCTGTCTCTCTCTCTCACTGTCCACTCTGCCTGTCAAAAAAAAAAAAAAAAATGATAGAAATTTAAGGTGATGGGGATACTAATTGATTTGATGATTATGTAATTTGTAGAACAAAATGTTACGTTGTACACTATAAATATATACAGTTGTTAAATGCAATGAAAAATTTTAAATTTAAGTTAAAGGAAGCCAAACCTAAAAGACCATGTATTGTATGACCTATTCAGCATGTTGCTGAATAGGAAGTTCTGTAGAGACAAAATGCATATCCCTTGTTGCTGGAGTAACCGAGGGGTGATGGGAGGGTAATAGTGAAAGGTGATGAAAGTGTTTTGAAGTTGACTGTGCTGATGGTTGCACAATTCCGAATTCATACTTCCAGTCTATTCATGCTAAGGTATATAAATGATATTTCAGCAAAACTGTTTAAAAAGGTCTAAGTGGCAGTTAGTCTAGTTTCAGAAAATCCAGAGTACCTCTGCTGCTTGTGAGCCCATTGCTCAGATTTCTTGGCCATCTGGAAGGCTGGCTTGAGTGGCAGCCTCCACGTCTCTGTGACAAACTGTGAGTGGCTCTCTGGTCAGCAGACCACAGCAGACAGGAAATCCAGAACTGATTGCTTGGGGTAACCGGCCTCTCTGGATCCTTTCCTCCCAATGCAGGTGTCTCAGCTCCAACCACGAACCACGTGCCTGACTCTGAATCTGTTGCCCCGATCACAGGTGTTGTTAAAACAGCCCTTTTATGCCTTTATAAATATCCCAAGATTTATTTTGAAGCAATGTTTCATTATTTCTATACTATGATTAAATATTGAGAATATTGCTTTTCCAATTGTTCTATTGCAGTATTTAATGAGTGCAATTAAATGGAAAAATTGCCTTTTTAACTGATGATAGTCCATTAGTGTCTCTGTCTCTTCAGAAAAGAAAAGAAGTGAATTATTAGAATGACAAATGAGGCAAAGTTACCACCGTGATGGAGAGGTGCGATTTCCCTCCACATAATCTTCAATTAGTGATCTCTGTAAGAGGATGTTTTTCAAAAGGGTAATAGAGAAGTAATGAGATCAGAAGGAGGTCAACCCGGCCTTCTCCGTTTGGCAGCTTGATTAATTTATTTCTCCTTCTTGGAGATTGCTGCAAGGGGCTTTTGTCACCCTGTGTTTTTCATGGGACTGTAACCTAAGTGACTACTGATGTATTAGCCTTTCAGGCAAGGAAGCCAGTCCATTGCCCCACAGTGGGAAGTTTAGGAGTTTGTTTGCTTTTGTACCTTAACTTGAACAGTCATTGGTAGCTTTGGATGATGTTCATGATGATTGTGATAAGAAAAATTCATTTTAACCAAATCAGCTGCCCTGCATTGGAAGCCTGCTGTGGGCCCCATGTCTTCTGCTTAGCTCACACAGCCCCTGCGAGGTAGTGGGACCCCTCTCTTGCACATGAGGAAGTGCAGCCTCAGAGATGCCCTGTGTTGTACACTGAAGGAGTAGGGAGATCCAGTTTGAATCCCAGTCTGTATCTAAACTTGTGAGTAGCCCCCCCAGGAAGTCCATGGCCCCTGTTGACTCTGTGTTGAGATGTTGAGTTTCTCCATCTGTTGTGCTGTAGAGGTGCCAGGCAGAGCTCACACAGCTGTATAACAATAGGGTGTCGCTCCCCCTCTTCGCGGAGGAACGACACTAGACCCTGCGCTGTTCTTTTGTCTGCTCGGCCCTTCCCAGGTTTGCTGCTGGTTCTTCCCGGGTTGGCTGCCGATCCTTCCACCTCCGTGGAAGGGCGGCTCCCCCTGCCACTTTCCCCACTTCCGCGGGGGGGAGTGGGGGGGGGAGCGGCACACCGCCGGCCGGCTCTCTAGGGGCTGCTCAGATGTTATCCGGATGTTCCCCTTAGATGTTCCCGGTGCATGTTGTCTCTCTCCTCCTTTATAGTCCTCTTCCACCAATCCCAACTCTGCTACCCACATGCAGAGCACACTGCTCTCCTCCAATCAGGAGCAGGATCAGCTCCTGCAGGTTATTGGTCGAACTGGAGGCAGCTGTGTAGAAGTTGTTTACTCCTATCCCAGCGCCATATTGTGGGAGAGCAGATGCATAGAATAAGTCTTAATTCCAGTAACTTAGGCTAGTCTGAGTTGCTCCCCACAATAGGGGACCCAAACTGTAGGAGTCTAACATTGGGGCCACACAGAAAGGACTGGCGCTCACATTTTATATTTTATGTCAAGTGAGCATGTGCTCAGCTACAGAGTTTTGAAGTATAAGGTTGTATAAGATACAGATTGGGCAAATTTGGTCTTTATGCTCTGCCACCTCCAGCATTGTTTTGTTATGTTTTTTTGAAATGTCATGTTAAAAGCATCTGCTTGGAGGAATTGGCCGTCAACCATTCTCACTGCATAGAGGAAAAACTTGGTTTGGTAAAACATTAAACCAGCTCTGCTGCGACTTACTGTATGTCTTTGAACAAGCTCCTCAGCTCCTCTGATGAACATATTTATCTATTTTTTTTTCCAATCTTTGGCAGAGTTGTTGTATTACCAAAAAGGGACATAAAACACATTTTCTGGCATGCAGGATATGTTTAATTCATTATTGATTTTTTTTTTTCATTCATACTACCAGATTTCTGTATTCTTAGTTGCCACTGACATGGTCTTGATGGTCTCATTGGGTCATTTAAATGCATATCATTTTAAAAGCTGATGGAACTTTCATTGCCAACCCACTTTTTATTTTCTTTTATCATATTTTATTGTGTCTGGGACTTTTTAGGACCACTGTCCTTGAGTGTTGAATGTTGAACCTTCTCACTCTGGGGACTCCAAGCAAGTGCATCTACAAATTCTGCTTTTCCTATGAGATTTATTTTGCTGTTTTTTCTTGTGCCCCCAGGAGGCTCATTATCATCCACACCATCAGTTAGTAGTCATCCTTTGCTTCTTGGGTCCTCAGCACAGCACTAGGCACTGCCCCCAAGGAGCCTCTATGCAGTCTGAAATCCAGACCTTGTGCCCTCCAGATCCCAGGTGACCTCATGTTGAAGAATCTGGCAAAGCCCATCCGAACCCTGGGTTCGTTGAAGCAGCAGCGATGGGACTAAATTATAGTCCAAGTCTGTCTTATGAAAGATGATAAATGAATATGTCATATTGAGAAAGAAATCACTCTGTCATCATATGACAGGCTGGCTTGATTTGCTTGTGCCGGTGTCCCTAAAAGTCAGGCGGGGGTGTGAAGCGTGCAGGCTGTCAGGGCCCGCTGAACCTCCATTGCACCCTGCACCTCCTCAGTTACAGGACTGGGGTATCAGCAAGGATGAAACTCAGTCATGCTAAGAGAACACGGGATGCTTGGCAAGTAAGAATCAGGATTCCTCTCTTCTCACACTTGGAGTAGTATTACTACCTCTGTTCTAACTCCCTCTGGGGACCTTCTCTTTGATGTGACATAAAACTTCCACAACTTTATTTATTTTTATTTGTTTTTACTTTAAAAAGTGGTCTTTGGTCTTTCTGTTGGGGAGTCTTTGTTTTGCATAGCAAGCAGATAGCTAAGTCTAACCCCACCCCCACCTCAACTTGCCCTAAGACCTTCCTTACATTACTGAGTCTTTTTTTAAAAAGTTTTTATTTAATAAATATAAATTTAATAGGTACAGCTTAAGGAATATAGCGGTTTGTCCCCCCCATACCTGCCTTCCCACCCTCACTTTCATCCTACCTCCTACTCCCTCTCCCATCCCATTCTTCATTAAGATTTCATTTTTAATTATCTTTATATACAGAAGATTGACTTGACTCTATACTAAGTAAAGATTTCTTTTTAAATATTTTTTATTAATTGACAAACAGTAATTGTACATATTTCTGGGGTACAATATAATTTGATACATGCATACATTTTAATGATAATATTCGGATGATTAGCATCCATTACTTCATATATTCAAGGTTTTCAAGTTTTTTCTTTTTTAGTTTTTATTTAATGAATGCATTTTTTCATGGGAGAACAAGAGGGAGGTGGGATGGGAGCTGGGGGGTGGGTATCGGGGAAAGAACTACTACATTACTGAATCATAAAGGGTTCTGTGCGCCCAGAGCTGACTGTCAAAGGGGGAGACACTAGGAGTCAGCAGATCTGAAGGAGTCTTGACTTTGTAAGGTCCACACTCTGTCGTGTGCAATTCAGGAATCCACAAATTCAAAACCAAATGAAAATATAGTAGTTTTTCAGTTTGTGGCAATCTCAAGTGGCATCAAAACTCAACTGGCACTAGCATAGTCTTATTTATGATCTTCATTTCCACAGTTATCCATTTTACAAGACTGCAGATATTTCACTACAGAAATCTTAAGGTGTTTGATTTCTGGGTGTGGGTTCAGACCCTACCAAGGGAATGTCAGTGTACATGGCTGAGCAACTATCTTGTTTCCTAAAAAGTAATTAGAATCACTCAAGGCACACCTTTGTTGTAGATTTTGTGTGTGTGTCTGTGTGTATGAGGCAACGAGAGAGAATGAGAGAAAGAATGAATGATTACGTTCTCATCAACTAATTTACTTCCCAGTTGATGATAGTGGCTGGGACTGGGAATTCATAATGGGTCTCTCACAAGGGTGGCAGGAACCGAGTTATTCAAACTATCACTGCCATCTCCTAGGGCCTGCATTAGCAGGAAGCTGGAGTCAGGCATCAGAGGTAGGAATTGAACCCAGTCACTCCGATGTTGCACGCAACTGTCTGAGCTCTAGGTTAAATGCCTGTTCCATGTACTGGATTTCAGATGAAGAGTCATAGACCTTTATCTGTGTGGGCTTGATCAAGTGGTTTCATTTTTACCTTTTAAAAAGTTGGTGAAGAAGATGATGATGGTAATGATCATAGAAATATTAATCCCATCAGAATGTTGGGAAGGTGGGGCTGGCATCATTGCGGTACAGTCAGCTAAGCTGCTACTTGGGATGGCAGTATCCATATCACAGTGCTGGTTCAAATCCCAGCTGCTCCATTTCTGATGCAGCTTGCTGCTCATGTTCTTGGGAGTACAGCAGAAGAGAGCCCAAATACTTGGGCCCTTGTCACCCATGGAGACCTTAATCGAGTTACTGGCCCCTGGCTTCAGCCTGGGTATTGAGGTCATTTGGAGAGTGAAGCAGCAAATGAAAAATCAGAAAATCTCTCCCCCTCCCACTCCCTCACTCTGCCTTTCAAATGAATGAATAAAACAAATTGGAAGGAAGGAATTATAGTCTTCAGAAAGCAAGATTTTAAAAAATGTAGAAGTTAGTGTGTGATGTAACAGATACTCACTGGAGGCCTGCTGTGCCCAGTATCAGAGGCTCAGAGAGAGTCAGGTGGTGAAATAAGGTTAGATGAGGACATGGGGCAAACCCGGTGAGGGCTGCTAGTAAGAACAGAAGTGCCCTCTTGGTGATGCAGATGTGAGTGGAGCACTGACAACCGGTCCAGAGCCTCTGCAGAAAAAACGCTCTGAAGCCGAGCTGGGCTGTTCCCATCCTCTGCACCTCCGGTTCCTCCCTGCTCAGCAGGAGTTGACCTTCCTGCCATACTTTTTATTTATTGTAGGAAGCATTTAAAGTGAAATCGCAATCCAAGGAGCAAGAACTTGGTTCTGGGCTCCATGAGACTGTGGGATTTTCTCCTCTGGCTACTCCTGTCCTCCGGCTCTCCACTGAGGGCGTTTGGAGAATGGCTCTCTGAAAGAAGTAGGAAATGATGAAAGGAAGGAGAAAAATGTGCTTTGTTTCTCAGCACAGTTGTCACCTTGAAGGTCCTGGAAAGTCTGGTGTCCCTGCCCTCCCTGACCCTGTCATGAGGCGGCTGGAAGAGCAGCCAACGTACTTCTCGGGCTTTTGTGGCTGGTGTGACCTATCCTCTTAGTTCTTGAGGACGTGTGTGACTGTGGCACATAGGCCAAGTGATAGGGGCCTTTGTGAGTTCAGTGATTCATCTGGCCCTGTCCGCAAGTGCAGCCTGTGAGAAAACAGAAGCAGTGTCTGGTGTACGTGCACGCATGAGAAGTGGGGGTCATCATGGGCAGTGGTCCTCTTCTTGAGCTTGCCCCTGGAGTCAACACAGAAATAGGGAAGTGTCTTCTTTTTGTCTGATAACAACCACTATAGATTTTCATTCATAGTATCTTAATGGCATTTAAAAACATTCTTTAAAACTGGAGATTTTCACTTAATCACAAATGCTTGTTTCTATGATTGGTGATTTAGTAAAAACTAAGAGCTATATGATTATACTTAATGCCTCTGAACTTCACACTTAAAATGAGTAGGGATTAATTTTATGTTAAGCAGGTTATAATACAGAATTTAAAAAGAGTAAGTTGTTCTGGGACTGGCGTTACAGCATAGTGGATAAAGCTGCCAACGGTGATACTGGCATTCCATGTGGGCGCTGGTTAGGATCCTAGCTGTTCCACTTTGAATCCACCTCCTCGTTCATGGTCTGGGAAAAGCAGCAGAAGGTGGCCCAAGTGTGTGGGCCCCTGCCACTGGGGTAGGAGATCCAGATACAGTTCCTGGCTTCTGCTTGGTCCAGCCCTGGCTATTGGGGCCAACTGGGAGTGAACCTGCAGATAAATGGAAGATTGGTATTTCTCTCTCTTTTTCAAATAAAGAAATATTTAAAAAAAACATTCCAAACAAGCCAGAATACTGTATAAAATGTCTTAAATAATATGTTCTGAGAAATAATTTTTAGAAGATTAGTTTAGTCATTTGAAAGAGTTGGAGAGAGAGAGAGATGTCCATCTGCTGATTCACTCCCCAAATGGCCACAGTGGCCAAGGCTGGGCCATCCTGAAGTTGGAACCGGGAGCTTCATGTGGATCTTTCATGTGAACGCAGGGACCCGAGCACTTGGACCATCTTCCACTGCTTTCCCAAGCACGTGAGCAAGGAGCTCCATCAAAAGTGGAGCATCTGGGACTCAAACTGGCTCCCATATGGGACGCTGGCACTGCTGAACCACAGTGCCAGCCCCAAGATCATTTCAGTGACGACAGTACATTGCCCTCTGGGTGGCCAGTGTGAAGACAGACTTTGAGTGGCCTTTGGGTACAGTGCATGTGGGTTTCTTTTTCTGAACATCCCACTGATGTTTAAATATTTGCTTCCCTTCCTTTCACTCATCCTCAAAGAGGAATTTAATTTACTAGTTCATATGTAATCCTTTAACTTCCCCCTGGAAACAGAAGAAAATAAAATTAGGTTTTTGTAAGCTGAGATGATATGAATGTTATTCTTATTTTCCAAATAGCTAAAGTAATCTCTCCACTTTATTTTTAACCACTACCTCATAATGTAAATAATCTCATTTTCCCTAATGCAGCCTGTTTATTCAGACAGGTGGAAGTTGATGCTAAAGATTGGCATTAAATTGAGGAAACCATTCATGTAGTAAATAAGATAATTTGTTTCTGCCCAAAAAGATTAAAATTTAGATGTTTTTCATAGCCTGTGTTATTTTTAACACCTACAGTTCCTGAATATGTTTGGTTCAGATTTGTGTCTGTAATTTGGAAGAGCTTTTTATTGCAACGAAAATATTTTTCAGTGGCAGAAACAGTCACACAGTATGTTTTCTTCATGCTTGATTTTCTTGCCTTTGTTACTAAATAAAGTGTTTAGCTAGAAGTCATGTCAGTTTCTAACCGATAGTTAAGGGTGAAGATAGTGTTAGCATATTTTACTTACTTGTATGCTTTTTGGGACTTAAAAAGTTTTTACTTTACTCCAAATAAAAGTTAGGAGCTAGGTAGTTAAGCAGTTCTGTTGCTAGCGTATAAAGTTCACATGACAGTGTGTTATTTGCTAGTTTCTGTGTGGGTGAGATTCCTTGCAGGCCATCTTCATGGTTCAGTTCATTGCTGCTCATTCTTTCTCGCTTTAACTTCGAGGTACAAACTTGAAGCAGTGAGAATGGGTCTGACACTTATAGGCCTGGTCCTGTTACCAGCTTTGTTTATAGCTTACCAAGCCATTTTCTGTAGCTCTAACAAGATACTTGAGCCTGGGTCATTTATAAGGCAGAGAGATTGGTTTTGACACATGGTTCTAGAGGCTGGGAAGTGCAAGAACATGGTATCAGCATCTTCTTACCTTTGGTCTACTTTAAGTCAGGGCAGAAAGTTGAAGGGTAAGTGGGCTCATTTGGAAGAGTGAACCAGAAGACTGATCTTCTGAGACAACTGGCCCCTTCTCACAAGACAGGCAATAATGTTCCAAAGAGGATTTGGCTGGTGTGAACACACACCTCCCAACCCTACTCAGATTCTAACACATGGGATTCGTGGGACACTGAAATGGCAGCACAGAGTCTTCCTGCTTATTTTGGCATATTTGGTTTGTTTCATGGGCAATGGGTGTGCAGTGACAGTAAAAGACACAGGGGATCCAGGAGACCAAGGTGGTGTTCGTTACTCTGATGTTCCCATCCTTAAACACCCCTTGCCACATGGACTCAGATTTGTGTGTGTGAAGCATCTGCGCCAGGCTTGTGGCAGTTCCTTTGCATATATTGCTTTCTTTAATCCTTCCTGTGAAATATCTACTATAGGTATCCTCTTTTTACAGACACAGAAATGGAGACTTTGGTTACATAACTTGCTAACAAGGAGGAGGTGGGGCTAGAATTTGAAGCAGACAGCCTGGCTCCAGAGCCTTGTTCTTAAGGATGGAGACAGGGTAGAGTAAGATGAAGTTGGCAGTGCATTTCAGCTGCCCCACGGGTATCTGACTCCTTCTTTGTACAGGCTCAGTGTGGGGAGCAGGGCCCAGTGCGGAGCAGGGCCCGTCGCCCAGGAGACAAATAAGTACTAAGACTGTGGACAAATAAACACTGAGGACAAATACTGAGATTACCGAGACTAGACTAAACTACTGGAACTGCTAAGACTAACTCTATGCATCTGATCTCCCACCATATGGCGCTGAGAGAGAGTAAACAACTTCCACACAGCTGCCTCACCAATTCGGCTAACAAGCTGCAGGAGCTGATCCTGCCCCTGATTGGAGGAGAGCAGCGTGCTTGACGCGTGGGGAGAGAATGCCAGCAGAGTTGGGATTGGTGGAAGAGGACTATAAAGGAGGAGAGAGACAACATGCAGGAGGAACATCTGAGGAACCCCTGAGAGAGCCAGCCGACGGTGTGCCGCTCCTCCAGGGAAGCAGGGGAAGCAGGGGAAGCAGCGGGGGTGCCGCCCCTCCATGGAGGGGGGGGGTCGGGTCGGAGCTAATCCAGGGAGGACCAGGGAAAGAAACAACAGCAAATCCGTTGCCGCTCCTCCGCGAGCCTGCTGAGCGAGTGACAGCTCAGGTCAAGCCTCCTGCCCTGAGAGGCCTTCCTTTGGGCTCTCAGAGCCATGTAGATTTGGCTCCCTGTATCCCTACCCAGTTGTTGTCCACCTCTCTTCCTATCATTTCCCACTCTGCAGCGTTTTTGCTGTCCCTTTTCCCAGAGAGCCTGGACACTGGGTTAAAAAGAGACAGACTCCCAGGTCTCAGCTGTTGTAGTCTCAGCTTCTATATTCCTAAAATCCTTTCCAGGTAATTCTTAGCAAGTGTAAGTATAAGAAGCAGCCCCATAGACCACTAGCATCTTGAAGACAAGGACAAAGTATTTTCATCTTGAAGCGCAACACAGCCTTCTAGCTGAGTAGCCTGTGGTATGTGTGGGCTGAATGAATTCCTAAGCTAATAAGCTATAAGCTCCATATGAGAGAAAAGTTGAGAATTCATCAAAGCTTTTGGGTCCACCCCATAAGCTGAAAGAATTATCCCATTTACTCAAGTAAAAAGTCCTCCATTCATCTACTCTAAGAATTGACATAGTTCAAGTAAATAGGCTGATAAACTAATTTTTTGGGGTGGCTTTCATTTTTTTCCCTATGTCATTATAACTAGATAGGATGATTCTGTGGTTGTCTAAATTATTCCCATCATTATGGCTTTAATAATGAAGAGCGTGATGCTTGATAAGGGTCACTAAGATTTATTGAGGGCTGCTTTTCTCTAAGTGTATACTCAAAGTGTTGCATTCAGTATTTACATGGAGAAGAAATGTTCCCATTTCACAGAGGAAGACACTGAGGCTTGGGAAATTTAAATAGCCCATTGTCAAACAGCTAGTTACATATAAGTCAGGGGACGGGCATTTGGTATAACATACAAGACTCCCGCAAATCACATCAGATTGCCTCAGTTTGAGGTTGAGGCTCAGCTCCATTTCCAACCGCAGCTTCTTACTAATGTGTGTCCTTGGGAGGTGGTAGGTGTTAGCTCAAGGAGTTGGCTTTCTGCTGTCCACATGGCAAACCTGAATTGGATTCCTCACTGCCAACTGTGGCCTGACCCAGCCATGGCCAGTGCCATTGGGAGCATTTGGTAGTGAACTAACAGATGGGAAATCCCTGTCTCTCTGCCTTTCAAAAAACATGTAAATAAATGAATACGTAAGGTGCATAGTTGGAATGTAAACGAAGAAGAGCTGTCTCCAGTGCTGTGTTCTGAACTGTGTCATAAAGCACACTGTTTAGCTTAGAACCTTTGTGCAGCTGGTCCAAATAAATGTTTTCAACTAAGATTCTTGACTTGAATATGCTGATTAGCATGGGCCAACACAAGACATACTGTTCAGTGCATATTATATCTTTTAAATTTTATTTTCATGTTTAAATTGAAGTTTGTCATTAAGCATAATCATGGATTCAGTGAATATAATCTGTTCTGATCCTGATACTGAGTTTGTTAAGAAAAAAACTTTGATAGAACTTAAGATTTATTACTATTCTTGATTCTCTTATCCATTTGAAATAATTTAGTATATCATATATATATATATAGAATTCTGCTAAAAATATGCATGTCTTACATAAACACATATGCATCTTAAATGACATTCATGAAAATGTAGGCGCACTCCATTTCAATTTTCCAAAATACATATTTCATGAGCAGGAATCACGTGTATGTGCGTGTGTGTCTGTGTGTCTGGGCCATATACAAACATAGGCATTCAAGTTTCCAGTGGATTCTCCATTCTGTAAATGTGACTTAAACTTTGGCTTAAGTTACTTGGAGTTTGGTTTTGTTTAAGATGTATTTGCATTTAAACGGTTAATCCACTTTAGAAATGTATAGTCCAGGTAACTGTTAGGAAAGAAAATGGGGAACAAGAAGGCAATAGCAGAAGGGGTATTATCTCCTCCCCCTCCTTTTTCTTTTTCTCTTAGAAGCCTCGCACGATCCACTGATGGTAAATATTTCATGTACTTTGCATATCAGCCTGGGCTCCCTTTGTGAAGTCAGGTAAATGGAATGTAAATCCCCACGTACTGCAGACAGTAAAACGGCATTATTTGATGTTACATCACATAAACATGCAGATTTGATTCCCCCTTTACTCACGCTGTAAAAACAAAGTTTTTAAAGTGGTTAGCCATACCTGGAAATGTAAATGCATTCGCCTAATGTAATGCCAAAGAAAAATTAAGACAAATGATACCACACCGCTGCCACAAACTGCGGCTCACACAAAATTCACTTTAGTTATTATGCTGTGAATACGGACTCTCACCCTCCTCTGTGAATGCACAATTTATGTTGAATGCAACATGAATCATTTTAATAGACCAAGCAAAAAGTCCCCAAAGTCGATTTTCAAATTATGAACCTTGGAACAGAATATAACAACAGTGAACAACAGTTAGTTCAGACTTTACTCTGAGCTATGGGTGAAGCATTAAAGATACAGCAAGCACTTTTGTTGAGGGGTTCCACAATTCATCGCTTAATGGCAAAGATAGCAGAAATAGTGGATTTTTAATGCTGTTTTTGTAGTCATCATTCTGTTCAATTATTTTCACATTTGTGTAATCAAGATATTCCCAAACAGAGCATAGAGTTGTATATTGTTTGGAACTAATTATATGTATTATAAATCCAAGAATTAATTTAAATGACCCAGTTTCCTCTGAGAAAAAGCCACTCTGTTTTTAAATAGCTAATGAAACAAAATGCCAACCCATGTGGGAGAAATTTCCAAAGAACTACAACCACCCACCAGGAAAATCCACCCCCCCCCCAAAAAAAATTCTATCTGAATTAGATCAAGAAGATTGATTGAAGAGATGCCAGTTTTTGTTTTTTTTTTTTTAAGTTGCAGGAAGCAAAAGTTGAGATGGGCATTTATTACGAGACACCCAAAGATGGAGTCCAGGGGTTCTCCAAGCAGTGGTCAGACCAGCAGCATCAGCATCACCTGCTACCTTGTTTGAAATGGAAGTTTGTGAGCCTACGCGCAGACCTAATGTAACGGAAGCTGTGGGATGGTGTGGGGATACAGTTGGAGTAGTCAGAAGCCCCCACAGGATTCTTACAAATGCTCAATTGGACAACCTGCAGTTGTGTTTGTGTAGGACTGGGTTGGAGCGAACAAACTGGCATTTGCAAAGGTACCCAGCCGGGTGTTGTTGATGCTACTTGTCCTGGCCAATGGAATTGAAAAGGCTACAGTTGCCAGGCATATAACAAAGGGAGCAAAAGGTGTGTGTGGAAAATGATAAGGAGTGGTACAGACCTAGGTCAAACTACAGAACACAGTCCTCATGTACACTTGGGGAGGTAGCAACCTCCAGCTGCCTGCCTGTTGTCATGGGTAAATGGCAGGGCTGCCATGATTTCTGATTCTTTTTTTATTAGAAGTAAAAAATTACAGCTCTTGAAAGTGATATTCCCTGATTTTAAATTACTGGCAACACATTAATTTTTTAAAACACTATGCTCTTTAAAAAATATGTTTGTATGTATTAGGTAGAGAGTTTATAGCCTGTTTAAAAATTTTCATCTTCAACAAAACTGCTAAGTACATTGTAGAGAGAATGGACTGAAATACTGGAGAGAATGTGTGAAATGATTTTTTTTAATCTATTTATTTGACAGGTAGAGTTATAGACAGAGAGAGAGAGACAGAGAGAAAGGTCTTCCTTCTGTTGGTTCACCCCCTAAATGGCCGCCACGGCTAGCTCTGTGATGATCTGAAGCCAGGAGCCAGTGCTTCTTCCTGGACTTCCATGCAGGTGCAGGGGCCCAAGCAGTTGGGCCATCCTCCACTGCCCTCCTGGGCCACAACAGAGAGCTGGACTGGAAGAGGAGCAGCCGGGACTAGAACCCGGCACCCATATTGGATGCCGGCACTGCAGGCGGAGGATTAACCAAGTGAGCCACGGCGCTGGCCCCGAAATGATTGTTTTAAAGTAAGTTTTAGATTTGTAAAATAATTGAGCAGTTTGTACATGGAGTTTTACACACTCACTAGATGACCCAACCCTTCCTATACCATAAGGGGATTATGAACATCTTGCATAAGTGTAACACATTTATTATAGTTAACAAGCTATTCTTTTTTTTTTTTTGAAAGATTTATTTTATTTATTTGCGTTTCAGAGAGAGGTAGATATAGAAAGAGAGGTCTTCCATCTGCTGGTTTACTTCCCACATGGCCACAACGGCTGGAGCTGCACTGATCTGAAGCCAGGAGCCAGGATGTTCTTCTGGGTCCCCCATGTTGGGTGCAGGGGCCCAAGGACTTGGGCCATCTTCTGCTGCTATCCCAGGCCATAGCAGAGAGCTAGATTGGAAGTGGAGCAGCTGGGACTAGAACCAGCACTCACATGGGATGCCAGTGCTTCAGGCCAGGGCGTTAACCCACTGCGCCACAGCACTGGCCCTAACAAGCCACTCTTAATACATTATGGTTAAAGATAGCCCTTAGTGTACGTGAGGGTTCACCTTTTGTGTTGTGCATTGCGTGGATTTTGGTCAGTGTGTTTGGATCCAAGATTAGTTTCATGGAGCATGGCTGCACTACTCTAAGCAGTATTCAGTATTTTTGAAGACACCATCTATTCCAGAAGGTCACCGTTTCACGCAGCAAAGCCCTTCTGAGAATTCAGGCTCCACGGTGCTGAGACTGAGAACTGAATCCTGACGCTCGCGTTCCTGGGCTTTTGTCTTTGCTCTTCCTCCTTGTCAGATTCAGGGGCTGATTCTGGGGAACTTCAGTGGTGGAGCTGGTATGAAGTGTCCACTCTGAGCTTGAAAATGCCCCTCTGGGGCTGGTGCTGTGGCAGAGTGAGTGAAGCTGCCGCCTGCAGTGCTTTCATCCCGCATGGACGCTGGTTCGAGTCCCAGCGGCTCCACTTCCAGTCCAGCTCTCTGCTATGGCCTGGGAGGGCAGTGGAGGATGGCCCAAGTGCTTGGGCCCCTGCACCCATGTGGGAGACCTGGAGGAAGCTCCTGGCTCCTGGCTTTGGATCGGCACAGCTCCGGTCGTTGCAGCTGATTAGGGAGTGAACCAGTGGGTGGAAGACTTCTCTCTCTCTCTCTCTCTCTCTCTCTCTCTCTAACTCTAACTCTAACTCTAACTTTCAAATAAATAAATAAATCTTAAAAAAAAAAAAAAAGAAAGAAAATGCCCCTTCTGTCCTCCTGTCTCTTTGACTGGTGTCTTCATTAGTGATAGACCTTGAGAGAAGCTGTATCAGGTCACCCAGCAACCGAGTTAATGAGGATTGGCTGTTTCTTTTGCTTAGTTAAAAATAGGTGCAAAATTGTTTTAATTGAAAATGAGAGGAATCAAAATGTTTCTAGAAAGGAGACATGGCTAATTATTTAGGTCCTATGTTTTGTGTTCATGTGGGAGACTCATTGCTGTTAAGTTTTCTATGTAAACAAAATGATAAACAATTTAATGTCTCAATTTAATAAGAACAACATACAAATTTACTAATTTTTAGGACAACTTGTCTGTTATTGCTGGTGAATGGGTAGAGATGGATACACCAAGTTGTTAAGGTGTTCCAGCTCCTCAGAGTTTGAATAGTTTGTTTTATCTGTAGAGACAAATCTGTTGTTTACCCGGCTTAAAAAAAATGAGCAATTTTATCACTGCAAAATTGTCTTCTGTGTTTTTTTGCCCTTTGGGGTATAAAATGTCTTTATGTTAAATTGTTTTGTTATTGTTACCTTAACAGAATTGAGGGCTCATAAAATATTTGCACAGAGATAATCCACAGTTTCCACAAATAATCAGAAAATCTTCTGTTAAACGGAATTACTTTCTAAAATAGACACTTTCTTCATTCTATATATAAATATTATATATATATATATGATTTAGAGAGAGGACAATAATGCCACAATCACATGTATTTCTTCTAGAAAAGAGAACTGGTGAGGAATCCACCATATGTGCTGTTGTAGTTTATGTCCAACATGTGAGTGTGGATTTAAATGCTCTTTATTCTTCCATCATTCCTTCTCTCATAATTTATTTTTTAAAGATTTATTTATTTATTTGAAAGAGTTACACAGAGAGAAGGAGAGACAGAGAGAGGTCTTCCATCTGCTGGTTCACTCTCCAATTGTCTGCATTGGCTGGAGCTTTGCTGATACAAAGCCAGGAGCTTCCTCTGGGACTCCCACGTGGGTGCAGGGCCCCAAGGACTTGGGCCATCTTCTACTGCTTTCCCAGGCCACAGCAGAGAGCTGGATGGGAAGTGGAGCAACTGAGCCGTGAACTGGTGCCTGTATTGGATGCTGGCAGTAGCAGCAGCGGCTTTTACCCACTATACCACAGTGCCGCCCCCCCTTCTCTTCTGTTCTTTCACTTTCTTCTGCCATTCATTCTCTTTGTTCTGTTCATTTCCTTTCTTTAGTCATCCTTGTCATTGTCTTTTTAAAGATTTATTTACTTATTTGAAAGGCAGAGTTACAGAGAGAGAAACAGAGGTTTTCCATCTGCTGGTTCAGTCCCCAGATGGCCACATTGGCTGGGGCTGGGACAGGCCAAAGCTAGAGGTCTGTAAACCCAACTGAGTCTCCCATGGGGCCCAAGTACTTGGAGCAGCTAGTACTTGACGTGGCACTTACATGGGGTGGTGTCATTGCAGGCAGCAGCAGATTAACCCACTTTGCCAAGATGCTGGCCCCAGCCTTTTTCTATTGGTAAAAATTATACATGCACATAACTTAGAATCAGCTATTTCTATTGTTTTTATATGAAAAATGGAAGCTGTCTTTAACACCAACTCTATTTCTTTGTCTCTCTTTTAGTTGATTCATTTCATCTTTATGCACTTAACTTTGAATCCTCATAATTGCACAATTTACCTCTTAATAGTCTAGTTTTAGGTGTCATCTGTGGGCTTCCCTCCAAGAAGACTTCCCCTTGTTCCACTTTCATGCCCTTCCCACAGTATGCATATCTTATTTATCTGAAACCTTTCAATATAGTTATGTAATTTTTTTAAATTATTTTTTGACAAGCAGAGTTAGTGAGAGAGAGAGAGAGACAGAGAGAAAGGTCTTCCTTCCGTTGGTTCACCCACAAATGGCCGCCATGGCCGGCACGCTGTGCCAATCTGAAGCCAGGAGCCAGGTTCTTCCTCGTGGTCTCCCATGCGGGTGCAGGGCTCAAGCACTTGGGCCATCCTCCACTGCACTCCCGGGCCACAGCAGAGAGCTGGCCTGGAAGAGGGGCAACAGGGACAGAATCCGGCGCCCCAACCGGGACTAGAACCCCGGGTGCCAGCGCCGAAGGCGGAGGATTAGCCAAGTGAGCCGCGGCGCTGGCCAATGTAATGTTTTTTAAGAAGACAGCTTAGTAGTTAAATTTCTATAAATATGTAAATGTATTCAGTGCTAATCTGTTCTGCATGCCAGGATTATTTTTGGTTTCCTGCACCATCTTTTATTTTTCCTGTATTTACTACTTGTTTTCATCTGATTGTCTAAATTGCTTGTCTAAATGTTCAAGATACAACTGATACTCTATTTTCTTTTCAGAAGAAAAGCCTCTTTTGGTACATTCACACCTTCTAGTTTGGGCTCATTGTCCTCTAAGCATGGTGTGTGTAGGGAATGTTCTGCTGGTGTGCTACTTTAGAACTGCCACATTTTATCATCGTGAGAAATTCGTTTACCTGAGCATCCTGAGTTCAGTCCCCTGTTCCACATCTTTTCCTGTGTTGATTTGATTCTTGTTTGGTGGGAGCATATCCTCTAATAACTTTCTGAAAAAGACTGGAAATAGAGAGATACCTATTTATATATGTGGATGTGTATGGACATATGTGTGTGTGTATATATATATATATTTATATACACATGCATGAACCTCATATTTCAAAATATTTGTTTTCTTTGTGTTGCTTAATTACATATAGAAGTACAGATTTAAAATCAATTTTTCCTCAGCGTTATAAGACGTTATTCTAGTGTGCTGTGGTTTTCAGTGTTGGTCATAGGAAGTGCGAAGTCATGTGATCCTTGATTATTTTCAATTCTGTTCTTTTTTTTTTTTCTAAGTGGTATATATTTAATTGAGAGTGAGAACAACAAAGAGGGAAATCCAGAGAGACCGTCCATCTACTGATTCACTGCTCAGAGGGCACAATAGCAAGGTCTGGGTCAAGTTGAAGCCAGGAGCCTGTACCTCCATCCAGATCTCCCACACAGGTGGCAGGGATCCAGGTGTTTGGCTGTCTTCCTCTGCCTTCCCAGGAACCCTAGCAGGAGGCTGGATTGGGACCAGAACAGCTGGGACTAGAACTGGCACTCAGATAGGGGAGGCTGGCGTTGTAAGGGGTGACCTAAGCTACCACAACGCTGGCCCTGGTTCTTGACGCTTTCATGGGAGACATAAACCCCTGCCAGTCTACAGTGTTTTCTAACTGTTCTGACCCATGTCATCTGTGCTTAAGGGCAGGACTCAAAACACCTGTTGCTGTGTTTTTTTTTTTTTTTTTTTTTTTTTTTTTTTTTTTTTTTTTTTTTAAGATTTATCTGTTTATTTTAACGAGAAAGAATAAGATACAGGGAGCGCTGGCGCCGCGGCTCACTAGGCTAATCCTCCGCCTTCAGCGCCAGCACACCGGGTTCTAGTCCCGGTCGGGGTGCCGGATTCTGTCCCGGTTGCCCCTCTTCCAGGCCAGCTCTCTGCTGTGGCCAGGGAGTGCAGTGGAGGATGGCCCAAGTGCTTGGGCCCTACACCCCATGGGAGACCAGGAGAAGCACCTGGCTCCTGCCATCGGATCAGTGTGGTGCGCCAGCCGCGCTGGCCATTGGAGGATGAACCAACGGCAAAGGAAGACCTTTCTCTCTGTCTCTCTCTCTTACTGTCCACTCTGCCTGTCAAAAAATTAAAAAAAAAAAAAAAAAAAAGATACAGGGAGATTTTCCCCCTGCTGGTTCACTTCCGAAATGACTGCAACAACTGGAATTGGGCCAGGTGGAAGCCGGCAGCCCGAAACTCCATCTGAGTCTGCTGCATGGGTGGCGGGGGCCCCAGCACTTGGGTTGTTTTCCACTGCTTTCTCATGTGCATTAGTGGGGAGCTGGATAGGAAGCAAAACGGCAGAGACTGTGACCACTGCCGCCAGTCCCTAACACGTGGTGCGGGCCTCAGGGAGGGCCTTTATGGTGGATTTCTCTGAAGGATCTGAAGGGTAGTCTCAATGGACTGTTTGCTGGGGCAACCACTGTGTCAGGGTTGGAGGCGCCTTCCTGCTGGCTGGGAATCGTCCCAGAGGAGGGCCTGGCCAACTCTGCTTGGGGAGGGTATAGCTCTGACTTGCAGAGGTCTGGAAACCAAGGGCAGGAAGAGGGTTGAGTGTGCACTGGGTAGGTAAACATGGACATGCTTTTCTGTTCTTAGTGTAGTACCTCTGTTCTCACCTGGGTATATTCTCTTTATGGCGTACTTGTGTCTTTTTCTTCAGGGTTGGCTCTTGGATTGAGTGGGGAGGGATTCTGAGGTCTGCATAGTTGACAATCAGGTTTTTCCGTGTCCACCTGTAGCTGCCATACTACAAGTGGCAGGTTCCACCAGCTTCTCAGCGTTTGGTGGCAGTGTGTAGGAATGGCTCCTTGGCTGTCTGTGTTGCTAGCCCAAGACTTGGCTGCCTTGAATCTAGTAAGTCACTCAACTAGTGGTCCAACTTCGTTGGAGTATTAACATTTTCTGTTTTTGTTTTGATATTGAATACTCTTCTATTTGTGCTGCCTTTGTTTTACAGCAGGGACTGCTGTTTGCTGGGAGATATGGTACAGAAGAAGGAAAACGAATGTGTATCATCTCTGTATTGACCTCCCTCGTCCGTCCTTTCCTTCTCTCTTTATGTCAGTTGTTCTCATAAGTTTGTTTTGTGGATGAGGATGGTATGTTTTATTTTTCTGGCAGGACAGTTTGGGATAGTTTCCGCAAGAAGCAGTACGTTTTGTTGTGTTTGTATGCCTGGAGCTCTGGATCAGGTATTCTCACCCTGGGAGTTGACCTGGGGTGATGCCTGATGAAGGTCTGGCAGGGATGGGTGGGCAACACGCCGGACACGTGGCCTGCGAAAGTTGAGCAGAGGTACACAGGTGAGCAGTACTGTTACCCACGGAACCCTCTTGGAGTGGTTTGGTGTTTCTTGAATGCTGTGGGCAGCTCTGAAGCTTGGTAAGTCCCTACTGGGTTTGGCTCTCCATAGTCTAGGGGAATATTAATAGGAAGTTAAAAGAGAAATACCAACTACTGAAAATAAAATGAAGGCTAAGCACTTATTTTTCCAGAAAGCTAGATCTAGTTGGGATCTATTAGTCAGGGTTCATATCTAGCAGCTGCTGCAACAAGTAGATCACAGGATCTTAGTATCTTAAGAATGTAAAGATCTATTTGTCATCCTCCTTATACCTCAAGTGTGAGTTGACAGGAAACTCCCTTCCACATAGTCCTTTGCAACCTAGGCTGAAGGGCGCCCCACCGCCTTGTAGCTGCACTGTCCAGAACAGATGGCCTCCAGAGGTCCTGGGGCTCCTAAGGACTTGGGGCTCAGAGGGAAGATGAAGTTTGGGCGGGATTTTATATGGGCAGGCTGGGAAGTGACCCTCACTGCTTCTACCAGTGTTGCATTGGCCAGATCCAGGTCCTCGGCTCTGCCTGATTTTGAGGGAGGCTAAGAAGTGGAGTACACTTGGGTGTTTGGAGAACACCGAAGGTTTCTGCCACAGAAGGTGGGGTCTGCACTCCTGACAGCCTCCAGGTTAGACATGAAAGCCCAGAGTGTGTTACTGACAGAAATGCTGACATTGCAGTCTGGTTCTCAGGAATGCTTTCCATGACACCTATGGGCTGTGCGTTCCAGGGGTATCACCTTTGCCTCCTTAGAAGATTGCTAAAACCAGTCACCAGATTGCTCCTAATCCATAGTTGTGCAGAGTAGTGGTGGGGCTGGGTATTTTCTCTAGTGAGGGACCAGGCTGTGATGTGCTCCAGAGACTTAGTATGTTTCACAAAACTGAAGCATCTTGGAGCTGTGAGTTATCCTTGGAGTAGGGCCCTGCAAATGACAAGAAAAGTGTTTGGAAGCATATCCAGAAGTTCTCAGCGTTCCCAGTGTTCATCCTCCCTCTGAAGTAGTTGGTGGCCATCCAGTAGGCCACACAACACTCCGACTGTCTTGCACTCTTTAATTTTCAACTTGAGTCTCATGGGACAACAGATGAATGCCGAGATTGTAGAATGACCCAGACTCTGCATGCCTTCTGGATGTCCTCTCCATGCTCTCAGAAGTGTGCCTGGAGTGGGAGGTCTCAGATTGTGGGTGCCCTCTGTTTTCATCAAGTTGCTTGTCATCCAGAATGCTGTGTTGAGTAAACTAATTCATAATCCACAGCCACTTGTGTTGGCTACTTGCTTCTAGGCACATTAAATGGTCGGTGCACTGGTCCTCATTTTTCTCATCCTTCCATTTCCATATTAATTCTCAATCAGTCACTGACGGCCAGCTGTCAACAGGCACCGTTTTTGGTGGAACCTGAAGATGTATACCCTTGTTTTCTGATCCCTCGCATCTCATTATGCAATGCAGTGCTTTGAGCAGGGTCTTAATGCTTCTAGGTGCAGCCCCCTTGAGCTTTCATAATGGGAAATCTAGTGCAGGTGCTGAAAGGAGGTGAATCTTTAAAGGGGCAGGACATGGAAACAAGCCCTCCTGGACAGGCTTTTAGAATATCTGCTTCGGGATATGCACCCAGCTGGGAGCCTGTTTAGTGATCATTCTTTCATGGTATGACCTTTCCTTCTGAAAAGTTTAGTAGCTATACTAATGGAGAAGGGAGAAATTTATTGTAAATTCTTTATTACTAGGTTGTTTTAATGTTGCTGTGACAGCAAATTTTGGCTTTGGAAAGTTTTGCTTTTGCCAAAACAATGATGATGACGACGGTAAGAGAGACGATCGTTATGATGACAATGACGATGGTGTTGGCACTGAAGCTGGTTGGAGCAGAGCAGTCTTAAGTTTGGTTTTGTCATGTTCTTTCTTTCTTTTGCCCTTATCACATACTCCTTTTCTCCCTCTCATTCTTGCTTGTTTCCCCCATGTCACCCCACAGTTTTCCCCAGTATTAAGAAATTTTCCAGAACCTGTCATTAGTCTTCCTCATCATGGTCAGGTATTTTCATCCTAAGGGATGAAGATGAAGGTGCATAATTGGTGAATTTTACCAGAATGGCTAGAATCTTTGGCCAGATGTGGCTGGAATTCATGAATGAATGGCAGCTTGTTGCCAGGATTATGTATAAATATGTTGGGCTCAGAGGACCTTGGGTGATGAGCATTGCTTTATGGTTGATAAGTCACAGGACCCGCCGCTTAATTTCTCTATGGGCTGTATATGTTTGTTTTTTTTTTTCTTTGCCAAATTGAAATGTACTTCCATAAAGAAATAGGTCAAATAAATCCAGCTTATGATGTCTAGTTTCAAATAATTTCCAGCAAGAAGGACAGGATTACCGAAATGAACTCGTTCTTCTCTATTTCTGCTTGGATGACTGGAACTGTTCCCTCCTCTGTGGGAATCTGTTATTAGTAGCGGTCCGTGCTTGTGACTGTCTTCCTCTACTTCCACAGGTGCAGACTGCATGGAGGGGGACCCCACTTTCTATAGAAACTTCTGTGCTGGGTACTTGTCTGATCTTTACACAAACCTCTCATTTCAACAGCAATAGTAGAGAGTAGAAGACCCCCAATCCTGCTTCCAACTTGCTTCATGTTTGCACCGTGATGAAACTTTACTTTCCCTTGCCTTTCTCTTAAAACAGAGAAAAATACATCAAACTCTGGATAATCTCTCAGGCTCCCAAGCTGGAACTTTTTAAATCCTCTGAAGAAGTTCTTTGAGCCCGGGCTCCAGGGTCAGAGTACAAGTCTTTCAGTCTTGACCTCTCTCACCTAGCCATGGAGACTCTGGGAAGTCATTCGGCTTCTCTGACCTTCAGTTTCCCCACGTGGGAAAGGGGCGTTATAATAGTCCTCGCCTCCCAAAATGGTTGAGCACAGTATATGGTGTCAAGTACCCAAAGGACCCAGGAGATTGTACCCTGTGTTGTTAACTCCCTGAAATTTTGACAGTTACTGTTACTGTTGTGGCTCTCATTCGTCAAGTAGTTGAAAAATGAGTTCATGGGAGTGAAAAGACTGCTTACCCCAGAGCGACAGAACGTGTGTGCGATCTCAAGCAAGCTGCCCTCTCTGGACATCCTACTCCTCACCTGGAGGAGGAGGACTTAAATCCTGTTAGATGGAATTGTTAGAATTTAGGAAAACACTGTGTGGGAAGAGCCTTAGCACTTTGTGACATGGACAGACACTCCGTAAAAGTGGCCATTAGTATGTTTTTTATAAAGCAGAGTAGGCGGTTTTGGATGCTTACTGTGATATTTTTAGAGGGACAGTTTGAGTCATCTGTCAGATGTCTTTTGCTTGCACTGATTTGGTTTTACCAACTTTGTTGAGGTATAATTAATGTACAGTGAAGTGCATCCATTTTAAAATATAATGCAGTGAATTTTGACAGATGTGTATCCCACAAAACTGTCACTACTATAGTGAAATAGAATATTTCCACCACCCTGGAAAGATTTTTTTTGTACCCATGACACTTGCAGTCCTGACAGCCCCATCTCTAAGAAACCTCTGGTTTGTTGCCTGTCATTACTGATTAGTATCTGTAACCCAGAATTTTATATGAATAAAATCATTCACTGTATGTGTTCCGTCTGGTGTCTTTCACTCAGCTGAATGATTTCCCCTTCGTGTGTGCTCTTGCGTGTGTCCGTGACTCGTTCTTTGTTGTTGCTGAGTAGTGTTCTATTGTGGGGATCCATCACATTTTGTTTACCTAATTACCTGTTGATAGACTTTCCAGATGTTTGCAGTTTTAGTTGTTGTAAATGGATGCTGCTATGAATATTGATGCAGAAGTCTTTGTGTGGACCCACTCTTAATTCTCTCAAGATAACTCCCTGTATTGGAGTTGTTGGGTCAACAGTACGGTTGTGTGTAATTCTTGAGAAAGCTAACAAGCATGTCTCCAAGGCAGTTGTGTCATTTTTATGCTTAGCAGTGTTTCAGAGTCTGCTTCTATAATACTTTATATAATTTTTAAAATATTCTATTTGGATATGTCTGGCTCACTATTGTTTTGGTTTGTATTGTGAAATAAGTGACTAATGGTGACTAACAATGTTGAACATTAAACAGATGCTTTTTGATCTTACCTCTCTCTTCTTGGCTTGGGAGGTGTAAAGGTGATGCTTTGTTGAGATATAATTCACATACCATGCAGTTGACCTGTTTGGTAGTATATTCATGGAGTTAGGAAGCCATGCCTTATTTCACACTTGTCTTCCAGTCAAGTCCATCAGTTTCCTGCTTTAATCACTTAAGTGTCAGTTTCTCCCAGAATCGTGTTTTCTTTCTTTTTTTTTTTAAAGATTTATTTATTTATTTATTTATTTGAAAGGCAGAGTTACAGAGAGTCAGAGAGAGAGAGGTCTTCTAATCACTGGTTCACTCCACATATGGCTGCAATGGCCGGAACTGTGCCTATCTGAAGCCAGGATCCAGGAGCCTCTTCCAGGTTTCCCATGTGAGTGCAGGGCCCAAGGACTTGGGTCATCATCCACTGCTTTACCAGGTGACAGCAGAGAGCTGGATTGGAAGTGGAGCAGTTAGGACTTCAACCAGTGCTCATGTGGGATGCCGGCATTGCAGGTGGTGGCTTTACCCACTGCAGAACAGCCCTGGCCCCTACAATTGTGTTTTGATCTAAGAATTTCAGCCACCAAATACATACTGTTCTGACTCCTGTGTGCGCATGTGCCATTCTGTGTATCCCAGTTTATTTATACTTAAATACATCTTTTGCATGGTTTGTATAAAGCTAGTTTATTGCCCTTAAAAAATATCCTACCCCACACCAACACCACTTCATTCCTGCTCCCCGCCTTGCAAACTCAGAAGCCTCTTGGGTGTTAGTATCTTTGTATCCCTCCCAGTACCAAGCTCGAGGAGATACTTGGTAAACTTTGATTTAGCCGGTAAGTGAATTTGTATTCTTGATAATATGCTTCACTTTTATCTTGCTTGGAAATTAATTGCATTACTGCCTTATTAAAGGGTGAGAAAAATAATTCACACTGCACTTCACAATGCTGCTAAACAGTTGCCCTGGCAATTTCTGATTATAATTTTGGAAATATCCCTAACCTGTGGCTTTTTTTTTTCTTATCTCTAGTTAAAGCTTTTCTGGAAAGAATTCAATTTCTGCTTTCCTTAATGTTCCTTAAATGTTGTACATATCTTAAAAGTGGAATCCCCATAAAACAATATGGATTATGGTCTCTTTCTGTTTAATGGTATGAAAGCTTGCATTAAAGGACAAGAATAAGAGTGTCTTAAAATCATGGCCAAGTTTTAAAGGAGTATAAAACTTTCTCTTTAAAAATATACCTTTCTGCTCCCATCCTCTAACCCACAAAGCTGATGTCTAGTTTAATTCAGACTTGGAAATAGTTCTTTTATTGTTGCTCTCTGCAGTTGGAGTAACACTGAAGCACCCCAAGTCCAAAAATGACATGAAAATACCTTGGCTTCTGTGCCATGGCTGTGTTCTGCCCAACACGGCCCAAGCCCAAAAGAGATCTCCTGTAATGTGACTGTGTTAGGCAGAGAAGCCAGAATTGGAAAGGTGAACTGCAAGTGGAGCAGCCTCTCGACTGTAGTGTCAGTTACCTCTTAGAAGAGGTGGTGATGAGACATCGCAACAGGAAGAGACCCTGGAGGCAAAGGGCTAAATTTGCCCAGACATAAGCTGAAGTTTGGTTGAAAAATTGGTTGAAATTGGAAAATTCAGAAAGGTGATCAGGTAGCTACAACCAAAATCCAAGAAGGGTTTCTATCTGGGACTGTGTGTGCATGTGCATGTGCGTGTGCGTGTGCGTGTGCGTGTGTGTGTGTGTGTGTGTGTGTGTAGCAGTGAAAGCAGCCAGGGAAACTGAGGACAGCAGAAGAGGAAGTAGGAAGTCTGTGCTGGGACAGGTTGTAGGTTGAGCTCGGTGTATTCTTCTGCTTAGGCTGCCACAACAAGGTGCCCTCAACAACCAAGGTAGGCTTTCTTAAAGTTCTGGAGGTGCAGCATCAGGGTGTCAGCACATCTGGCTTATTCTGGGGTGTCTCTCAGCATTCTGAGGCCACCTTCCCACTGTGCCTGCACATATCCTTGGTGCCTGTGTGTGTCCAGATTTCCTCTTTGAAGAACACTGGTGGAATTGGAATAGGGCCCACCCCCGTGGACTTATTTTTAACTTCATCACCCTTTTCACAGCCTTGCTTCTAAATACAGCCACCTTCTGGGGTCCTGGGGATGGGGGCTTCAACACAGGGGTCTGGAGAGCACCCGATGCAGCCTGTGAGCCTTGCTGAGGATGCGGCTGTGACAGATGCCACTGCCTCAGGTTTGCGTTTTCAGAAGGCGACTGCATCCCATCTCTCCTAATTCCTGCTGCACAGCTCAGGAAGAGCCCACACTAGGTCTCCGTCAGCTGATGCAGGATCACTTGGCACACTTGCTGCTGCAGCCTGCCTTCAGAGTCCTGCCAGATTGTCTTCCATTTATCCCTGGCCCCAATAGTACACACTGGCGACATTTCTTCACCCTTCCCTTCACAGTTTTTCCATCAGCCAGTCCAAATTTGTAGTTGTTTGTCGTGATTGAAAATATGCTTGGAGTGCAAGTGTCACAGATGAAATAGTAATGCCTTGAGGTGAAGAATAAATACAGAAATAATTCTAGTAAGCCCAACGATTGGAAAACAATGAATCCCAAGTTTGAGCTATATTGATTTTTTTTTTCTGGATGTGACTTGCTCGCAGTCTCATTGCCCAGAAAAAACAAAAAACATAAAACCCTGATAATACT
The DNA here is from genome assembly GCF_964237555.1 of Oryctolagus cuniculus. NCBI lineage: Eukaryota > Metazoa > Chordata > Mammalia > Lagomorpha > Leporidae > Oryctolagus > Oryctolagus cuniculus. Next base: position 60,706,855 of record NC_091449.1, read on the forward strand.
TAGGTTTATGTTTTGGAAGTGTTTGCTTCCTCCTTTTTATATGTATAAGGGTATTTTAAGAAAGTTCATGGAAAAATGGAAATAAAAGGAGTTTATTTTGGTACATTTAAAAAAGTTTATGCATGGTTTCTTCATAGCACAAATGTTTTTGCTATTATGAAAAGAAAATTTTTCACTTCAAAATTATTTTTACTACCATAAATTCATTCTTTTAATTCCACTTACCATGAAATTTTGGGAGTGTGTCTCGTATGATACTTGCATTTGTATTTCCACACTTTTAATCCAAGTGAAAGTATATTTTTCCTGTAGGCTATATTTTTATTGAATAGTGATAAATTGGATTCATTTTGCCCTGTCAATAAATTTTGTTTCATAACATGATCTTTAGTGGCTGGGAAGTATTCCATTCTGTGGATATACCATGGATTTCTCATTCAGCAATCTCAGTGGAGTTCCGGTTGTCACTTAGTGTGTCTGCTTCAGTTAGGAAGTATACCTGAAATACCTTGTCACTAAGAACTCTCAAAGCACAGAAGTTTAGTGATTGTTTTTCAGACTGCTTCATTGAGGTTTAATCCATACATCATATACTTCACCCATTTAAAATGGGCAGTATATGTAAAGAGTTGTGCAGCTGTCCCTACAATGTTAGAACATTTTTATTATCTCAGAAAGAAACCCTCTTTCCCATCCTCATCATCTTCCCTGCCTCTGACCCCTGCCCCAGCCTGTGGCAATCACAGGCTCTAAAGATTGTCTCTAAAGATTGGCCTGTTTTGGACTTTTAATATGAATAACCATATAGTACCTGACATTCTGTATTTGACTTCTTCCACTTAACAATGTTTTCAAGGTTTATGTGTAATGATTATTAGTATACTACCCATTTTTAATCATCATATACTGTCCGTTGTATAGATATATCCCATTTTAGTTATCATTCAATATATGGACATTGGATTGGTTCCATTTTTGCTGTTATGAATATTAATGCCTCTGTGTTCACTGGTGCCTGTTTTGGTGTGGATGCACGTTTTCCTTTTTTGTGTATGCATTTCTAGCATTGCAGTTGCTAGATGATAATGTATGCCTTTTATTTAACCTTTGGAGAAACTGTGACTGTTTTCCATAGTGACTGCATCTTTTTACAATCCCATCAGCAGCAAACGAGGGTTCCAGTTTTTCCCTGTACTCGGCAACACTTTTTGATATCTGTGTTTTTAATTATTGTCATTATATTGAGTGTGCAGCAGTGTGTCATTGTTATTTTGAGTTGGGTTTTATGACAGCTTACAAGGCCACGCATCTTGTCATAAATTTATTGAAAAGGTCATTTTAAAGGTTTTTTTTTTTAAAGGGTTTATAATGTCGCCCTCATAATAGTGTCTACCTCGTGCCTTTCCCGTATAGTCTGTTCTGTAAATGCGCTCTTGTTTCAGAGAGATGACTGGAGACACTCGAGAACGAGATGATTAGAGGCCACCTTCCCCATGCCTCTGACCGGAGCCTTTATGTTTGTCAAAAACAGTCTGTGGGGCCGGCGCCGCGGCTCACTAGGCTAATCCTCCGCCTTGCGGCGCCAGCACACCGGGTTCTAGTCCTGGTCGGGGCACCAGATTCTGTCCCGGTTGCCCCTCTTCCAGGCCAGCTCTTTGCTATGGCCCGGGAGTGCAGTGGAGGATGCTTGGGCCCTGTACCCCATGGGAGACCAGGATAAGTACCTGGCTCCTGCCATCGGATCAGTGCGGTGCGCCAGCCGCGGCGGCCATTGGAGGGTGAACCAACAGCAAAGGAAAACCTTTCTCTGTGTCTCTCTCTCTCACTGTCCACTCTGCCTGTCAAAAAGAAGAAAAAAAACAGTCTTGTGGAGGAGCCACAGTTGCTGAACATGGCTGAGTCCCGAGAATGCCTCACCTGGCTTGATGCTCCTGTCGCAGGCAGCGTTGCATGCTGGTTGGGTGCAAGGCTTGGCAGGGGCACTGCCTCAGATCAGATCTCAGCTCTGCCACAGAGGAGCTGGGTAACTTCATTTGTGATGAGTCTGTGTCTCGACCTTTTCAGTTACAAAATGGAGAAAATAATTATGCTATACTTACAGGGGCTTTGTGAGGATTAAATAAGTCATAGGAGGTTCCTATTTGATGTTTTCAGTACTGGTAATATTTATAATAATGACAGTGGTAGCTTCAGTAGCCTAAGTATCATCGTGTCCCTTATCATTATCTGTGTTGCTGCTTTAGGGACAGTGTTGAGAATGATCAAGAGAAATCTATGAAGTAGGAGGCTAATTTCTTCACACACACGTGGATGTCTCTTGACGTGTTCATACTGGAAGTGAGGCGTACAGAACGATGCTATTGTAAAAGTGGATTTTGTTACTGGATACATGTGGGCAAAAAGTACACTGATAAGTTTGGAAAAACTCAGCTTTAGTTTGCAAAGATACCACATGGCTGATAAAGACATTATGAAGAGTGAGAACCTGCTACTACTGTGTAGGGCTATGGTGAGCCCTAGGGTGCCTGACCTATCTTGAGGTTGGCCTCCAACTGCTCATGGTAGTTGCTCTTCCTTTTCTTTTTCTTTCTTTTTTTTTTTTTTAAGATTAATTTATTTATTTGAAAGGCAGAGTTACACAGAGGGAGAAGGAGAGGCAGAGAGAGAAGGGTCCTCGATCTGTTGGTTTACTCCTCGATTGGCCACAACAGCTAGAGCTGAGAGGATCTGAAGCCAGGAGCTTCTTCCAGGTCTCCCACGCAGGTGCAGGGGTCCAAAAACTTGGGTTTTCTTCTTCAGCTTTCCCAGGCCAAAGCAGAGAGCTGGATTGGAAGTAGAGTAGCCGGGATTCGAACTGGTGCTCATATGGGATGCCGGCACTGGAAGTGGCTGCTTTACCCACTACACCACAGACCTTTCTTTGCTCTTAATTTTTGTGATTGGCTACAGTTTACAAGCTTAGGCTGATTTTGTTTTACAGCCCTAAGTGTGAACTGAAGACAATGAGTACACTAAGTTTTTATTTTATTTTTCTCTTGCTTTAGTCTTTTTCCAATTCTTAAGCCTGTTAGGGCATTTGGAGAGATTTCTATTGAATTTACTTGGTTCCATGTGGGGAAAATAAGACATTTTCCTGACAAAGCCCTAGAGGCTGAGGCAGTAGATGAGCTGATGGTCTCCACTTGCAAGCATTCATTGCATGTTTTTAAATGGTCTGAAGCATCTTGTGCACCATCTAAGTGTTAATGATGAGCATTTTATCTCCCTGTGGTTGCTGGAGCCTCCATACCGTGGGGAGTGGGTGAAGAGTAGCGACTCACATCCCCAACAAATATTGCTCCCCGATTGCCTTACAGAGATGCTGAATTGCAGTCCACATAAACTTTTCCTTTAAACCTCTTGACTTGTTTGTGCCACACAGTTCAGGAAGGACAGGAATAATTCAGCAGAAACAGGGACCAATTGTCTAGCAGTTGTGGTTGTGTAAGAAGCTATGGATTGGGGGGGAGGGGGAAGCCAGTGTAGTCCATAAGCTGTACTTTGGAGGTCTATATTCATTAAATAAAAGTTAAAAAAAAAAAAGAAGAAGCTATGGATGCATTGCTGCATTGGTTTAGTCAAAATTGGTGGTCGGGGGAGTGAGCGATCCCCTAGGTGAAGTGGCGGAAATGTGTTGGGATGCTTACTACTGCTCTTGCTTCTCTCCGTATTTAACTGGGTATTCAGGGCATGGGCCCTGACCATGCAGAATAATACATGCCGGCTGTGATGAACACATGCCTGATGAGCATCAGCCTGGCTCATCTGTGTTTGTATTTCTGGTTTGGTTTGTTTGTTTTTAAACTCTTAAGGCTTAGATCAAGGGATTAAACCTCAAGTAGTGGATGACATCAGTTCCTCATCAGGGCTTTGGAGTCAGGGAGACAGTAGGGAGCAGTGGAGATTTTGGCAGAGTGTAGAACCTGTACCCCATCTCCAGTGACAGCTGCCGTCAGCCTGCCTGATTGCCAGGATGTGAGCTTGCAGAACCAGGAAATCGAGTTTGCTATGTGAACACCCACACATGAAGAATGTCACACAGCTGTATTTCTTGTTCTATTTATGCTGTGCCAAGTTGTAACAAATTTAGTGCCTTAAAACACCATACATCTGTTGTCTTAGAGTTTGGGAGGTGAGTTGTTTGGAGTAGTCTCAGAGGCTAAACTCAGGGTGTCCACAGGACTCTCCTTTTCTGTAGGCTTCCAGGGAGAAGCCATTTCCTTGCCTTTTGAGCTTCTAGAAACTGCATGGACCTTTTGGCTTGTGGCCCCTTCCTCTGTCATCAACACGAGCAGTGACTTTGTGAGTTCTTCTGAAATTGCCCTTTCTTTCCTTCTTTCTTTTTTGTTTCCTTAAGCTTTAAGGACCCCTTCATTCCTTTGACACACCTGGTAATCGGGATAAACTCCCTGTTTTGATGAGCAGCCTTAATCCCATCTGCAGCCTTCATTTCCCTTTGCCCTGTATTGTAACGTTCTCACAGGTACAAGATGTGCGGACATCCTAGGGGAGGGAGACTTCATTCTGCCTGCCACAGTACTCATAATGAAAGAGTGCACTAGTCTTAGGTTTCTAATGCAGCCTTCCAGTGTACGGCAGCCTAAATACATCCTTCGGAGTGGATCTGTTCAACAAAGGAATTAGATAGAAAAGACATCAATCATAGCTCTAGCTTTTAGTTTATTTTAAGGATCTTTAAAAAATATATTACCACTTAATTGTTTAATTGAAAAATAGACTTGGAAATTAACTGAAATGGCTTTTTTTTGTACAATACTGACATTCTAAGGTTTTTATATTAGGGATAAATCAAAGCATGCCTGTTTTCCTTTCATCTTTTTTTTTAAAGATTTATTTATTTGAAAAACAGAGTTACAGTGAGAAGTAGAGACGGGGTGAGGAAGAGAGAGGGAGAAGGAGAGGAAGAGAGAGAGGTGTCTTGCATCTGCTGGTTCACTCCCCAGATGGCTGTAACGACCAGAGCTGAGTCAATCCAAAGCCAGGAGCTAATAGCCTCTTCTGGATCTCCTATGTGGATGCAGGGGCCCAAGGAGTTGGGGTTTTCTCTGCTGCTTTCACAGGCACATCAGCACAGAGCTGGATTGGAAGTGGAGCAGCTGCACCCACGTGGGATGCAGGCACTACAGGTTGGGACTCTGACCCACTGTGCCACAGCACTGACCCCTCATCTTTGTTTTTAATATGTGGTCAGCCTCTCTAGCCAGCCAACCCACCACCCAGTGAATTATCCGTTCCTTTCTCCATATTTCATCAAATCATCTTTTTTTCCCAGCACTTTGTGAAGAGGACTTGAGGTTGTTTGTGGCTGGACAAACAGTATGCAGTATACAGTATTGCAAGAGACAAAGACACAAATGAGGCCATTGGGATCATGGGAAAATCAGGCAAATAAAGTACTGACCATATAGGTTGGCCGTGTTGGTGGGCAGATGCTAGGCGGGGAATCTTTGGGTCCACACAATCCGATCCCTTCACTGCTCTATCAGTTAATAGGAATCACCTAACAGTGGTAACACCATGGGATGGTCAGTAAATAGGCTCGTTTCTGGCCTTTCTGCCAGTGGGGGCAGGATTGGTAACCCTGTGTGTTTCTAAAAATGTCCTTTACTTGATCTGCGGCTGATCTAAAAATGGCCGCATTTACCAATATGCGAGGAATGGAGGCTATTTAATGTATTCCCCTTTATTTGAGGGAATTTCATTAAGGATAAAAAATGCAGCTCTCGGTTCTCAAGAATCACAGTCTGCTGCTCGCGTTTGAGAACTTAAGAACTTATTAAAATGAGCAGCGCGCCCGCCTCTGCTCAGAGCCGCATCACCTGCAGGCGCGATCCGCAAGGTCAGCAGTTAGCTCCAAGTTGCACAGCCTGGGCTCCAGCGGCAGCCGCTTTACCCTTGCCCTTGATGTGGTGCAAGTTGTCAGGATTCTCGTAAAATTCCTCAGTGATGGCTTCTTCCGTTCTCTTTATTTCCTTAAGTGAACATCTGTCTAATTGTTCACCTCCATCGCTTTAGTGCTTTCCTCATGCTTTCTCTCTTTCCAGACAATAAACTTTATTTTCTTCATAAGAATTCCGTCTACGCAAGGGTATTAGGCAGCTTGTTTGCACCTTTTAATTCCTGGATGTTTTCCAGAAAGGCTCTTTGCAGTTGTTCCAATGGGTTAGTCTGTGAATCGGGGAAGACAATGCAGCATTGTGTTGGGTTTTTATCAGTTACCTTCTGTTTGTAAACATCTGTTTGCAAATGTTTGCTGGTGCCCCTCCCCCAGCAGTGCCCTCCCCTCCCAGAAGCAAAAGGGGTCAACTCTTTGGCTTGGCAGTAGGGAGAAGACTGGCTGAGTGTTGGCCGGTCCTTGGGCCTCTCTCTTTGGTCTGGTGTGTGGGTGTGTGCCCGTGAAGCCCTTGGCTGTGCATGCCCTGCCAAATGACTTTTCAGGGGACAGAGGCACTCTGCTTCATTAACGGCTATGAAGCCTGTTAATCCACTCATTACTGCAGTTTAATTTTGATGCTGGTTTTTGATGATGTATTGAAAAACTGTATAAACTGGCAATTACAACTGGAGAACATTTGCGTTTTTGAAGAGACCGTTATTTCTCATATGCTTAGAAATACTCAGCCAGCCACTTTGTATTTGTTTTTTATTGTATTTTCTCCTTAATCTTTCCAAATTGTTTATTGTTATATCTTTACTAATAAATATTTAGATAGTGTTTTTTTTTGTTTGTTTGTTTGACAGTGTAAGGACGTTCTTGAACTGTGTAAACAATTTTAATTGTTTTTGTTGTTACTGATCCTTTCCCTCTTAACTCTGTTCAGTTAACTTTATGGTTTTTACTTTTCTTGGTTCTGTGTTTACTTAGAGTGGCTTGCCTTTTAAAATAAACTTGATTTTGTAAGTTTTACATATATGTGAAAGAGAAAGTTTACTGCGGTGAGTCCTGATATACCTGATTACTCTAAATCAACTGTTAGGAAAATGCTTTCCCTGTTAATCATTTTTCCTGGGTATGTGCATGTGAGAGTTTGTATGAGTGTGTGTGTTTGTCAGAGAATTTTAAAATGTTCATGGAAAAATGAAATTTGTAGGACAACTTTATTTTGGTAAAAGAAAATTTTTTAATTTCATGTAGTTTTTTCATAACATTTTCCATGAACTTCTTGAAGACATCTGATTATGTGACTGTGTATGTGTATTTGTGTAGCGATAGATTCACATATACATATATTTTTCTTGGTTTATGCTTTATTCAAATCAGAAAAGTTTTGAAGTAAACAAACTATGTATGCAGTGAACAATCAATACTCTGTTAAAAAAAATGCGTGATTTCCCTGTGGGTCTGTGGACTGTGAGAGCCTTAGTTCCCAGGTGAACAGGTACTGTGTATCTCTAGGCCATTGCAAATCTGCTCCCCTGCACCTGGCTTCCAGAGCGCTGAATGTAACAGAGATCAGCAGGGCCATGGGACAAAGAGGTCCTTTTTCAAAGACTACCACAGGCATGATTTATGATATAAGTTGGGCACTTTGCTCATTCAGGGATGTGATGCCTGATTTGAGACAGAGGGAGAAGAGGAGGAGGGAGGGAGGGATACAGAGAGGGAATGGGAGGGAGAGAGAGGGAGGGAGAGGGAGAGAGAGAGAAAGGGAGAGGGAGAGAGAAGGAGAGAGAGAGATTTAAAAAAAAAAAGAAAGAAAACAGGAGAGAGCTCTGTACACTGGTACATTCATTAAATGCAAGGAATGCCAATGCTGGGCCAGTCCAGGAATTCTGCCCCTGTCTCCCACGTTGGGTCTCATGGGCTCAAGTACCTGAGCTGCCTCCCTCCCAGATGTATTAGCAGGAAGCTAAATCTGAAGTGAAGGAGCCAGGACTTGAAGGAAGTGCTCCAGTGTGGGATGCGGGTGTCCCAAGCATTGGCTCAATCCACTGCAGCACCATGACTGCCCCTGTGCTGTACTTTCTTGTTGAAGGGTGGGGAGTGTTGAAGAGGAGAAGGTCAGTCATTACTCTGTGTCTCACACACACACACACACACACACACTCTTAGAGAAGTATTTCCATGAAGAGTTGAGTTATGCCTTAGTTGCGCAAACACTACATGCACTACTTTCTCCTCTTTTTTTTAAATATGCTTAGAACTTGTTTCTTTTTTTAAATGCATGCACATACTATAATTTTAAGTAATACAGAAGAATTGAAATGACAAGTTTCATTCCAACACCTGTTAAACGTTAACCTTTCTACTAAAAGCTTACCTTTTGTGTATCCTTACCTAAATAAATAAACAAATGGCTGACACCAACCATTAATTTATTTCGGTATAATGTATGTTCACATAAAGTATGTGTATGTTTATTTATTTATCACATTAGAACTTTGCTAATTAGTTGACCTTGTTGTAAAATTATGGTCGTCTTCATCAGTGGAAGAATGAGTCACATATGTGCAAATAAGGGGTCAATACTTCTGAATCTCAGAGACAGTGACTGTTTATTTGATCTGTGTATTTTAGCCTTTTAAAAATGAAAATATGAGCATTTTTTTTAACATTGAAACCACACCGTGGTATGATTTTTTTTAAGCTAATCTGTTCTGGCTCTTTCCATATTGATACTTTTTTGGCAGTGCAGTTTTATTGATTACACATTATATCATCATAACTTATTAAATGAATCTGTGGGCAGGAGGACATGTGTCTCTATTTCACTGATGACAAGAAGGGCTGGCTCTGCCTGGCTGTTCGTCCTAGTATTTTTATCAGCTTTGAAGATGCGTTGAATGAAAAGAGTTTTAACATTTCTCATAAAAACCTTTAAAACTCTTGGTCTAATTTGTAAACCCAAGTGTGCGAATAAAGTGTTTTGTGTGTGCTTAATCCTCATTAAAACACTAATCGTTAGGGCCTACACCACTCATATAACGAGATCACTTAGAAAACATTAAGCATCTATGGTTGGTACCTAGAAAATAAGTGAAGTTTCCTTTTTTTTTGTTTTAAATCCACCTTGGAGATGAAAGATAGAAAGACTTAAAAGTGAGTTAGAATGTGAGTTTCTAAGCATTTCTTAGCTTATGTATTAAAATAGGTTTTAATGTATATTTAATCACATTAAATTAAAAGCTACAGAGATGCATATAAGATTTTTAAAAATAACTTGTATTTTCACTGGAGAAAATAATGTGTCCAACTCTCAAGAGGTGCACAAAAGCAGCCATGATTTTAAGTCACTTATTGGGGCCAGCACTGTGGCATAGTGGGTAAAGCTGCCACCTGCAGTGCCTGCATCCCATATGGGCACTGGTTCAAGTCCTGGCTGCTTCACTTCCCATCCAGCTCTCTACTGTGACCTGGGAAAGCAGTGGAAGGTGGCCCAAGTGCTTGGGTTCCTACACCCACGTGGGAGACCCAGAAGAAGCTCCTGGCTTTGGATCAGCTCAGCTCTGGCCATTGTGACCATCTGGGGAGTGAACCAATGGATTGAAGACCTCTTTTTCTCTGCCTCCCTGTAACTCTGCCTTTCAAATAAAATGAATGAATCTTAAAAAAAAATTCATTATTACGAGAAAGCAAAGGTACTGCATAATTGGAGAGTCTTTGTCATGATGTCCTGGCCATCCTGAGGTGATCCAGAGAGGTTTCCTGGAAGAGGTGAGTGTGGGTTATGTTTTCCTTTAACATATCAATAGCTGAGGAACTTAATTTTGTGTTTGGAGTATTGTTAATGCTCTGTGGGTACACTGCTTGTTTTGCAAACTTGCCTTGCTTTCTTTACTCTACACTCATTAGAAATTAATTTGAAATGAGCTCAGCTTGTGATTCTTAGGATTTAGCAAACTTTTTCAAAGGAAAACAAAAATTATGACAACTCAGACTTGCCAAAGAATATTTTTCTTAGTTTTGTAAGAAAGTACATTAAAACCAACAATGAGACATTAACAACCTGTAACATTATGCCTCTGTCAAGATCAAGTGGCCTTTCAGGAACAAAATACTGAGGACATTCCTTAGTCTAAAGGGCAGCCTTTTCATTTGCCTGTATTTTTATTTGGAATTAATTTTAGACTCCCCTAGTTTTAGCTCCCCTAATTGTAACAATTTACCTGACCATATAGTAATGATCCAAACCAGGAATTTGCCGATTGGTACATTAGTATGAGACTAATGTTAACTATGCTTACCTTATTTCCTCGTATTTAACTATATTTAACATATTTAATGTTAACTATGCCTACCTTATTACCTCATATTTCCCCAGTGTTACCCCAATGTTTGTTCTTTATGCTCGGATCTAATCTAGGATCCCACCTTAAATGTATTTGTTGTATGTGTTTACTTACCTTCAACCTTTGGGAGTTCCTCATTCCTCCTCCATCTTTTCTCATCTTAAGACTTTGGTTTGTCAGATATTTTCTCGTGATTTCATTAAAACTTAGCTTTTTATTTTTTTCTAAGGAGTATCAGTAAAGTGCTTTCATTCTCTTCTTAGTGTACAACACCAGGGAGAGCATAATGTTCACATGTCTGAGCCTGGTGACATTAACCTTGATCGCTTGCTTAACATGATTTCTGCTGAGTTTCTCTGAAGCAGTGTTAGTAATTTTTCCTTTGTAATTTTAATAACTTGGTTGGGGTTGGGGCATGGTGCTGGGAACCTCCGTGGACGTTGCCTGCAGCAGTTTTTGCTGTGGTGTTGGCCTGGTGGTGATTTTGTGCTTGCAGGCTTTCTACCTTTATTAATTGGACTTCTTTTGAAGGAAGAGCTATCCCTTCTCCCCCAGATATTTATGATCCAATTATTTTATTTTTATTAGTACAGGTCCAAAGGTATTTATTTTATTTTATGGATTATAATCCAATATTGTCATTTATCCTGTTGCTCAGATCATTCCTGCCTAAGCTATTAGGAGCTTCTCTGACTGGCTCTGTGAAGGAAAGCCATTCAAAAAAATTATTTATGAAAGAGAGACAGAGACAGAACTCAGACTCACTGGATTCAGTACCCTAATTGCTCAGAACAGCTAAGACTAGGCCAAGGTCTCCCACATGGGTGACAGGGATGGTATAGACTTAGTTATGAACAGTGCAGGATACAGTGTTTGGGATGTGTTGGCCTAGATGGCGGTAGCGGACTGAGGAGAGGGTGTTGGAGCCAAACCTGGGCCTTGTCCACCTCATGTGTGGAAACAACAGAAAGAGACACGATGAGAAGATGGTGGGATGCACAAGACGGGAAAGAAAAAATGATGGTGGTGCTTGCGGGAATTTCTACTAGGATTGGAAGGGGCTAGAAGGTTATGAGGGAACAGCCAAGCCTGAGAATAAATATGTGATTCATGGAGAGATCACTACCTGTCCAGGAGGTGCTGCACTCCCACAGTGGTACAGTGGGGATGATCTTATTACGGTTTCACAGATGGGAAAAGTGAGGTTCAAGATTCCCGGAGGTCAGAAGGGAAGTGATGGGCTCAGGATTGCATCTTACTTTTGCTTTGTGAGCTCTGACCAGTCTCCAAGCCTTCACTTCCAGGGTCAGGAGAGAAGATAGCCTCTCTGCTCTTAAATGAAGGCCATTACCTATACCCGGGCTCCACTGCAAAAGTCATTTTTGTCCATAATCTGAAAAAAAAAAAGACCCCTATGCAGGAGTTACTAGAATTTGTGTGTGTGTGTGTGTCTTTGTCATACTATGTGACTGGTGGCTTTAACTATATCTACATAGACCTGTCAATTCCATATCTTAAAAAACTCTCACTTTGAGAGTAACTAAAATGTGGGGAGTTTTAACTTGCCATAATTTCACCATAAATATGCATCTGAGAGGCCCAGATGATCAGAATGAATGTTTCCCTTTGGATGAATAAATTTGACTGTCACTGTCCATTTTCTTCGAGTAACCGTCCAGGATTTGCCAGCCCTCACCCTATTAGAAGCCAAAGTTGAATCTTAGCACAACCACAAGGTCCCAGCTTTCTTGCCTACACCTGAGATGGCGAGGCCCTGTGGGGGGTGTTGGGGTGGGGGTGGGAGGCAGGATAGGACAGAGCTGGAGCAAGGCCACATGTGGAGTGAGGAGGGGAGCCTGGGTGCGAAGCGGGGGCTGTGGGCTCTGGGCCCCTCCCTGCCATCTTGCTGTGATGTTGCTCAGGAACTCTTGCGCTGCTGCCAACGTCCCGCTGACCGAGTGGACGGGAGGAATTCTTACGAATACTTTCTTCGCAATAAATGCTTGCATTTTCTCTTGGCCCCTGGCCAAATAGCCGCTCTCAGTGTTGTTTTCCAGGTTGAATGTTGCTTTAGAGTTAGTGACCTTGCCCTTGATGGCCTGTGGATGTCGCTCTCCATCTGTAAGCCTCCCTGACCTGTTTGCAGCAAAGACTATAATTTTATTTTGGGTTTGGATATACTGATTACATTTTAGCGTCTGGTATATTTTCTTACCTGTCACAGCCATTAAATTTATTTTAATAGTTACTCTACCCTCCTGATAGCCACTAAAGGGGGAATTGGATATTGTCTATCAATTGGCTAGTGTATGGACTAAGGCTGTATCTAATTACCAGGCATTGTATCAGTTCTGATTTATTAACCATTTACTATGCTTGAGAGAAGGTAGCATTTTTAGTAGCACTGTTCAGCCTGGATGTAGCTTTCCAGGAGGGCAGGGTGCCCGGAATATCTGATCTTACAGTTATTACTTTGTGTCATATATAATCTTGTTTTTTCCCTGCAACAAATAAATCTTTGGGACTCCTGAAGAGAAAAAAAAAAAGGAAGAAAGAAAAACCATTTGTGGTTACAGTATAATAAAAATAAACCGTTTGTCGTGACTGCAGCTGACATTCATCAGCCTGTTTGTGGGTGCTCTTTCTCTCTCTCTGTAATACAGAACATAATTTGTCACTTTGTAAATACATTCCAGTCTAAATCCCTGCCAGCATCTGTTAGTGCTTGAAGGATTAATGTGCTACTCTGTGTGTGTCTGTGCTTCCAGGGAACAGTGCAGCATGCCACTGTGGATCTGCGCAGAGCAGGGCGCGGGAGATTTTCTAGGCTTTTTCCTGCACATGGCAGTCATTTTGCCTTTTTTTCTGATTAATTTTTTCTTTTCCTTGTCCCAATCTACGTAGGTACCTGGAACTTCATTATTTGCAAGGATTCTTAGGGGTCCTCAACTTTGTTTCTCCCTTTTGGGGTCACAGTCAAAGTAATTGTAGTTTATGTGTAGTGAAATTTTGAGGTTAGTCTCGGGTTCAAATTCTTCATTTGTTTTGTTAAAAATACTTATTTACTTATTTATTTGAAAAGCAGAGTTACAGGGAGAGGAGGAGAGAGGCGAAGATCTTCCATTCACTGGTTAACTCCCCAAGTGCCCACAACAGCCAGGACTGGACCAAGCCAAAACCATGATCCAGGAATTCCATCTGGGTGTTCTCCCATGGGAGGCAGGTGCCCAGGTTTTTGAGTCATCATCCAGTGCTTTCCAGGCTGCATCAACAGGGAGATAGACCAGAAACAGAGTAGCAAGGACTTAAAGCAACACTGCAGTAGGGGATGTGGGTGTCCCAAACTTGAGCTTACCCAGCTGTGCCACAATGCCTGCCCCTGCATCTGTTATGAGACCTTAAGTTACTTAATTTCCCGTTTTTCACATACAAAATAAAGATGCTAATACCTGCTTCTTAGAGGTAGTGATGATGAAGGAGGAAATCTGTGTAAATGCTCAATGCCCACTTTGCTCTTGGCCAACAGTAATTGTGAGGCTGTTTCCTTCCTCTGCTGTCTGTGTGATGCTTTCTTTGATGCAACACTTGAGACAGAAAATGTTATTTGAAAGAACCCAATGCCATGAGCCAGCTGGCAGTTACGTTTTTGTTTTTTCATCTTTTCTTGTTAGTAGACTTTGTTCTTATTTGGAAATATTTATTTCTCTGTAAATGTGGGTCCTTGGCCCAGAAAGGATCCTGCCTCTTGGAAACCATGGTTCCCATGGAGGCCTGGTTCTGAGTCTGGGCAGCATTGAAGGCAAAGTGGTTCGGATTGATACCAAAGGGTTCCTATTTGCTATTCCCAGCAGAAGACTGGAATTCCCTGGAAGGTGTGTGACCTGTAATTCTTACTACGTTATGTAGTGACTCAAGGCCATCAGTCATCCTGATCTGGGTTAGAAAAAGATTCCCAGAAATGAAAGAGATGGCCTCAGTAATAACTCTGTCATTAGCAGTTCCTGCATTTCATTGTTTCATGTTTGGCTGGTGCAGCCATTCCCACCTCCATGTGTGTGTCTTTGTTATTTATCTCCAATAAAGAAGACACACGTGCTTCTCTTTTTGGTAGCAGAAACATTGTTTTGCTGCTGTTTGGGTTGTGCTTTCCTGAAGTACAAATACTTGTGAACAGGATGGAAATATGACGCCCATATGACAGGGGGCCAGGATGGGGCTTGTGATTTGGTGGCTGTTGTCAGGATTCTCTGAGAATCACTAGCAGACCTGGGAATGTATCTTTGATGTGTCTTTGGGCCCAGTGACAAATGTCTGCTCTTGATTTTCTAAATGCCCATGGGGTTAGCATACTTGAAAAATGTCTAGAAACCCCTATTTCTTTTTCTTTTTTCTTTTTCTTTTTCCTTTTCCTTTTCCTTTTCCTTTCTTTTCTTTTCTTTCTTTCTATTTATTTATTTATTTATTTGAGAGGCAGTGTTTATAGAGAGGGAGAGACAGAGACACTCCCCAAGTGGATACAATAGCCAGAGCTGGGCCAGTCCAAAGCTAGGAGCCAGGAGCTTTTTCCGGGTCTGCCATGTGGGAGCAGGGGCCCAGGCAGTTGGGCCATCTTCTGTCATCTGCTGCTTTCCCAGGCCATAAATAGAGAGCTGGATTGGAAAAGGAGCAGCTGGAATAGGAACCAGAGCCCATATGGGATGCTGGCGCCTCAGGTGGAGGCTTAGCTTACTACACTACAGAGCAGGTCCCTAGAAACCACCGTTTGTAAAGATGAGGTTCTGTGAGTTTCTGAAAATGTCAATGTATGTTTTAAAAAGGTTCTACATTCAAGCAGACTTGTATAAGGGTAGGAACCATTAATGGAATTTAAGAGGTGTAATTACTCCTGGGACTTCATGCTATCTAAGAAGACATGCAGCAGGGTGCAGTGTTAAAAGGTGCTCATGGCCATGTCTATTTGTACATCCTTAGTCCTACTCACTGCTTGGCTCATATTATATGGTGTATTACTGTCATCTTTGTTAGATGGCTCTTGTTGTAAAACAGTACTCATTGTGATGCATAGTGTGAGATGCTTCTGTTTTCTCAAGCCTTCCATAGAATTTGCATGTAATATTAATTGTGTCAGCCTTTAGAAGAGCCACGCTGCCACTCTCTTGACAGATGTTCTCAAATAGAGGTCAGCAAACTGTATTGCCTAGGGAAGAATTCTGCCTCAGTACCTGCTTCTGTTTCAAGTTGGAACTTGACCACATCATTCATTAGAGCAGTGTCTACAGATGCTTCTCCTCTCACGCTGTGGAAGTTGAATGTTTGGGAGATGTTGTGTGATGCTCAGAACCTAAAGGTCTCACTGGTCCTTCAGAGGAAGTGTGCTGATCCCTGTTTTAGAGGATGCGTGATTATTTCAGAAGAAAAGTCTGTTACACTAAATCCTGATGAGCACGCGCTTAGCTTATCATTTGATTTCTGTACATGTGGGAGCAATTCATCTCACACAGGACTCAGACATCGAACACAGGTAATGCGAAGTCTACAGGCTTGGGAGTAAGAGAAGGGGAGGAAGTTACTGTTTTTTTTTTGTTGTTGTTGTTGTTGTTTTTTTTTTTTTTTTTTTTCCATCATGAAGTTACCGTTTTAACAGTCTAAATCACCAACCAGAAAGGTAAAGGAATGAGTTAATGGAAAGAACAACCTTCTTGGGGGTGAAGTCCATGGGGGGCACAGACTCACCGTGATCTCCTGGACTCAGGGCTGGCTTCAGGCTGGGAAGCAAGTTCTGGCACAGACCCAGCTGCATTGTCCTGCAAGAGCTGACTGACCAAGAGTGGTGGGGGAACCACCCTCCCAGCCCCACCAGCTACTTATTATGTGGTTTTTAGGCACACTTCTTAAACTTTCTCAGACTTTTAGATCTGCTTTATGAGAGCTGAGCACAGTGAAATGCTATGATGTCTGCAATCTCTCCTTTTCTGAACAGTATATGCCAGAGGACAGGTCCTCAAAAGTGTTCACTGTGTGTTTGTCTCATGAGATACATTTCCTAAACTTAAACAGGGGAGGAGGAAGGCTTTTTAGACCTACGTGTGTGAAGACAAGGGACACTTGGGTTAACAGGAAAACGAGACCCTCAGCCTTAGTGTTCCTGTGTCCCCTTCCTGGGATGCCTTGCAGACCTGCTGTGCCAGAGAGCAGCGCTATCATGACGTCAGTGCTTTCCTTGAGTTACCCTGTGGCATCAAGTTTCCCAAGGCCTCTCTGGTGGTACCCCATTATGCCTCAAGCAGAAGTGCTTCCGCAGAGAACGTCTGTGTCATGAGGCAAGGGAGAGAGACAAGACGCTGCTTATAAATATTGAAGAAGTGGGGGGAGCGCACGCAGAGGCCAAGCTGCTTTAGCATGCAGGCCGTTCCGAAGTAGCTTCTAATGGACATTTGTAAGGTGCTGTCCCCCATACTTCCCCTCCCCACCCTAATGCTGTCTGGGATGCTCATCAGAAAACACGCAGCCTGTAACATAGCTGGCTTTTAACAGAATTGCCCACCGTGATTCATTCGTCCCATTTGGCTATAAGAGAGCAGGCTGGAGAGCAGGCCAAGTATAAATGTGGCCGGGTGCCGATGCCTGGCCTACTTGCTCCATGCGTCCAGAGCGTGGGACACCCCTTTGCTGCTCCCCGTGCTGTTCCTCTGACTCCCCTCCCCCAGCTCCGTTTTGGACTGTGTTTGCTGAAGTGGCCCTGGGGAAGCTGTAGGAGAAGTTCTGGAAGCCCCACAGGCTCACCCAGTACCCCCCTCCCCCGTGTATATATCCATCTTGTTCTCTGTGTCTAGCTATTTATCTGTCTTCAGCTCTTTCTTTATTAACTCCATCCTTTTCTGCATTTCTCCCTTTCTCCTCTCTTTCTCTGTCTTTCCTCTCTTTGGTAAAGATTTTATTTTCCCATCAAAGCCACAATACATGCACATTGAAGAAAAGTGTATTAATGTTAAAAATTAAAATTTTAGGCCGGCACTGTGGAGCAGCGGGTTAATACCCTGACCTGAGGTGCTGGCATTCCATATGAGTGCTGGTTCGAGACTTGGCTGCTCCACTTCTGATCCGGCTCTCTGCTATGGCCTGGAAAAGCAGTAAAAGATGGCCCAAGTCCTTGGGCCCCTGCACCCACGTGGGAGACCCGGAAAAAGCTCCTGGCTTGATCAGTGCAACTCTGGCCCTTGCAGCCAATTGGGGAGTGAACCATCAGCTGGAAGACCTCTCTCTCTGCTTCTCCTCTCTCTGTGTAACTCTGACTTTCAAATAAATAAATAAAACTTCAAAAACTTAGAATTTTAATAGCTAATGGTTGTTCAGGATTTACTGAGTGCTAGCCACTATTCTAAGGAGTTTCCTTGATAACTGAATTTCTCCTCTGTTGCCACAGTTCCAAAAGATAATGTAAACACAGAAACATAGGAATTGTGTATTCAAATCTGTTCTATTTGAAGCAGTAGAAAAAACTGATAGGTCTCAGGAAATGTTTTAATTCAATCTTCTTGACAGATTTACTGGAAGGCTTAACCAAAAAATCAACCTATGCAAAGAATTTAAGAATGGGATGGCATAAGACAGTTGGCAAAGTGGAAATACCACAGTTACAACACACTGTGACAGAGTGGGCTGCTCACCTGGCCTGAGCTGGCCACACAAATGTGTTTGCCATAATCCTGGAAGACGAGACTGATTTCTCTCTAATGTCTGGACACAGCACCAAGAGTAAAACATTTTCATCACATCCTGTTATTCATCTATTCTATTAAGGAATCATTTCTCCGGAAAGGTCTCTGAGAGAAGTATAATAAACATTTTCAGAAATGTGATTAAACAAAATCGCTAAAAAGCAAACATACTGCTATAGATACAGATATATCTAGTAATGCTTTTTTTTTTTTATTTTTTGACAGGCAGAGTGGACAGAGAGAGAGAGAGGCAGAGAGAAAGGTCTTCCTTTTACCCTTGGTTCACCCTCCAATGGCTGCTGCGGCCGGTGCGCTGCAGCCAGCGCACCCCACTGATCCAAAGCCGGGAGCCAGGTGCTTCTCCTTGTCTCCCATGTGGGTGCAGGGCCAAGAACCTGGGCCATCCTCCACTGCACTCCCGGGCCATAGCAGAGAGCTGGACTGGAAGACAGGCAACCAGGGACAGAATCCGGCGCCTCGACCAGGACTAGAACCCAGTGTGCCGGCGCCGCAGGCGGAGGATTAGCCTATTGAGCCGTGGCGCTACCCTCTAGTAATGCTTTTTAAGAAGAGAATGGTGGAGGCAACACAGTGCCATAGTTACAGGTATGGCCCCAGGAGCTAGAGCACTGGATTCCTATCCGGCTCAGAAACTTACTGTTTTTCTACAGTCTTGGAGGAGCTACTTTATCTTTGTGTGCCTCATTAGCAAGATGAGATGATATCACCACTGACCCCATGGAGTTCTTGAGTGGTTTCAGTGAACTCATATGTAAGCATGCTCAGGAAGAGCCCACTACGTGGCAAGTACTGCGTAACATTTGGTCTTCATCGTTAATGTTAGGATTGCTTGGATCAACCTCAAGTTCAAAATAATGTTTTCTTTGGGATAGGGAAAAGATATGATTAATAGGTACACTGGGGATTTCAACTGTATCTACAGTGTTTCATTTTTAATGCTTCTATTCCCATTCTGGCCTTTTTCTCAAGTGTATCTACAGTTCTTTGGATAGAGTTACATTCTCCGTCTTAATTTTTATCTTTTTATTGCGTGTATATTTTCTTTCTATATATTCTGGATCAAACAGCTAAGTTTCTCTTCCTTATGACTGGTTATTCTCCTTGGGGTAAATTCTGCTCTTCACCATCTGCAGTGAGGGTTTTAATCCTCTCTTGTCCATTTAATTTCTTTGGCAATCCTTTGTTAACTAACCCGTTCCAACTTTTCTGTTTTGTTTGGTTGGCTTTGTTTTCTGCTCCTGTTTCATTGAAACACACATACTGCTGAAGATGGCAAACATATCTAAAATTAATTTTTATTTCCTGAGTTAGAGAATGTTTAAAAGTCAACTTACTTTGTAAAACTTTATGATGTTTCCTACATTCTTATTTGTCCTTCTTCCTTTATCTCCTGCTGTAACTCATCACTGTTACTCTTCACTTCATTAGCTTTAAAAGTAGTCATTATTGTTAGCATATATCCACATCTTTTATACATTTGGATGTTCTTTCTTGACATTACCAGTCAATTTTAACTTTACTATCTACAGTTTCCCAGCATCAGTAGCATTGCTTTGCAGGTTTTAATGAAGTGCAACACTTCTGTTGCACTGTTGCACTATGAGATTTTCTTGTGTTTTCACCACCTAGTTCTTGACAGCCCATATGTTTCCATTTTCAAAAGTAAATTCTTTATTTTTGATTTCTAGTTTAATCAGAAAAGAGCAAATGTGTTCTCTTTGATAGCAAGTATTTGAAATATGTTGCAAGTGTCTTTGTTATCTGGCTCATGGTTAATTTCAAGAATGTGTGGTTGAAAATAATGTGTTGTGGTTGTGTGTAAGACACTATAGCATTTTCCCATCAAATTTGTTAACCTGTTGCTCTAAATATTTTTGTCTACTTCATCTATATTATAAATGGTTAAACTTTTCTACTGAGACTGTCATTCATCTGTTCTTTATTTTTAAAACTATGTTGTTTGCCATTGATAGGATTACTTTGTCTTCTTACCTAATTGTTTCTCCCATCATGCAATGTCCCTTTTTATCTTTAGGCCTTTTTGTTTGTTTTAAGAAGTAAAACTTCATGTATTTAATATATACACATAGGGAGCAGGATGATTCTTCCCCCCTACCACTTCCTTCCTGTCCATATTCCTGCCTTTCTTCTCCTCCCTCTTCCTTTCCCATTCTTATTTTTTACAGAGATCGATTTTTCAGTTCATTTTTATACTCACAAAATTAACCTTACACTAAGTAGAGAGTTCACTGATTAGTATTATTTAGGCTTTTTTTTTTAAAGATTTATTTTTATTTGAGATGTAGAATTATGGAAAGAGAGAGGGAGAGACAGGCAGAAAGGTCTTCCATCCACTAGTTCACTCCCGATATGGCTGCAATGGCTGGAGCTGGGCCAATCTGAAGCCAAGAGCCAGTAGCTTCTTCCAGGTCTCCCTGCTGGTACAGGGGCCCAAGCACTTGGGTCATCTTCTGCTTTCCCAGGCCATAGAACAGGATAGGAAGAGGATCAGCTAGAATTTGAACCTGTGCCCTTCTGGGATGCCAGTGCCACAGGCATCAGCATTACCCGTTGTGACACAGCACTGACCCCTATTTTATTATTTGAAAGGCTAGTTGGTTTACTCCCCAGTTGGCCAAAGCAGCCAAGGCAAGGCTGGACTGAAGCCAGGAGCCAGGAGCTAGGAGCTTCTTCTTGGTCTCCCATGTGGGTGCAGGAGCCCAAGCACTTGGGCCATTTGCTAATGCTTTCTTGGGCTATCAGCAGGGAGCCAGATAGGAAGAGGAGCAGCTGGGACTTAAACCAGTGCCCATATGGGATGCTGGCATAGCAGGCAGTGGCTTTACCCACTAAGCCACAGTACTGTCCCCAAGGCTACTGCTGCTGGTTTTTTTTTTTTTTTTTTTTTTTGCTTAAGTTTTTATTTGTTTACATATGTATTTCACCACACTAGTTACTCTGCTTTCAAATATTCCCTGGTATTTGCTTTTACCCCTTTATCTTCCCTGTTTATTCAGCTATTTAGGCAAGACTAGTTGCTAGGAAATAGTCTCCATAATTTAGTAAACGTACAGAGTGTTGATTTTGTTCTAGCTTACAGTCTGGTGCTGGTTGAAGTTGGGGTGGGCCAGTCGTAGGTAAGTATGTACAGGTTTTGTAGGCTCCTTCTTGAAGGGGATACCCGTCATTTATGTTGACGTTGCACCAAGTGGCTCTATGTCTCAATGGGTGCCTAAATATTCGGGAGACTGGCCAGTGAATCTGACACTCATAGTCACTGTTATTGTCTTCACATTTGGACTCCACAGACGTATTTGCTTCCCCCTGCCCACCCCTACAGAATACACATTCATCTTCCTTCCAAACATCAGAAAGCACCAAAGTCCCAAGCAGTTAGTTCTCTGCAGTCTTTGCTCTCTGCACTCTCAGGTACGCTCCTTTATAATCCCATGGCACACACAAAGGCATCTTCTGTCTCTCCCACCTTCACTTATGTCCTCTAGAACCAAGGGGGGATAGATGGAGTTTGTTAGCAGCGCGATAGCCTTCTTTAAAGAAGAAGACTGAGAAACATGCTATTCCGTGAGAAGCACTGATACAGCCCTGCTGAGCTTTAGAGGACCTGGTAGTACAAGGAAACACCGTGTCCCTTACCTTCATGGTCCTGTCTGCACTGGAGTAGACACTAGAGGAGTTTACCCTCCAGCGAGACGGTAACCACAGGCACATTCCATTTCCTACCTGTGTATAATGGGGGCTCGCAAATGTAGAACTCTAAAGTCATATTACTTTTTTCTTAAATATAATTTGTTAATATCTTAGTATAATTCCAGTGTATTTGTTTGCATTAGTCCATCTGTCATAATCACACTTCATATTTCCTGTTTCTCTAATTTGCTGTAGTCTTGTCTCTTTCTCTCTGTTCCACCTGTTTATCTTACCCCTCCCCCATACTCAGTATCAACCACCATGAGATTGTCAGGAGTAATGACTTGGGTTGAGAAGTAGCTTCATTAATCTAATATACGCTACTGGGCTAGATTATTCAAATTAACTCAGATGTTGTAATGGGCTATTGTCTCCCAAAGACTTTTCCAGGCTTATTTTATGGTGTTTGGCTCCAGAACCAATTAGCTTTTTCAGCTCTCTATTATCCCAGTGTTTTATTTCTGCTTGGAAAGTGGGCAGTTCTTCCATGAGCACATTTCTTTCTTGCGGTTCCTTGGTAAAAGCAGCAGAAGTGGCCAACACTCACTAACATTCTAGCTATTCCTTAGAGGTTCAGGCCTAGTAGAAACTAGCTTTACCTTTAGAATCATGGCAGAGGCCAGTTACCATGTGTCTTTCAGTGCAGAGCACATGTCCTTGTAGGTGGTTTTTATCCATTTGCTGAGTAAGGTATGCAAAGTCCTTTCACTTTGTAGTAAGAACTCATTAAAATCTACATTTGTCAAATGGAAGGAGAAAGATAATATAGGGAATTCAGGTTATATGAGAACTCTCCCAGGAGTTAGTTTTCCACGCAAAGACTGTTAGTGGAAACCTAGACCTCCACCTAAGTGCACTGCAGGCTGGGACATGTAAATTCTTTTGAGTCATCCTCAACTTAGCAACAGCCTTGTACTGTTCAAAGGAGAGACCTATTCCAAAAAGAGGTAGGCCTGTCTACCCTGGGTCTTTGTAATACAATGTTTTTAAGTTCTAGCTTCTAGTCTGCGTTTTAACATGTGACTCTAAGCACATTTCTTTTTCTTGTGATGACTGATAAATTTGTACGGACTTCGGTGATTCATTTTGTATTTTTTCTCGACGAAGTTTCTTTATTACTACTACTAAAGTTTTTAGGACTTAGAGGGGATGGATTGAATTTCTTTATTTTAGGTGCCCCATATATCATTTCTCCCGTTTTGGCTGCTGGTTTGAAAGTCAAAGATTGTCTCCTTCCATCCCTCCCTCCTTCTTTCTGTTATTCCTGCAGTTCTAACATCGTGTCTAAACTAGACAGTATATTCAGTGCCTCCATAATTCTGATCAACAAAACCAGACCATTCATGATTTAATGGCTCAGTGAAATCCTCCCTCCTGTAAAACACATCCCTCCTGTAGCTGTAGTTCCAGTTCATTTTTAGTTGTAATTTATTTGATTCTGTTGAGAATCTAAAGGATGCACAAAATTTAGCGACAACCTGACTGTGACCTCTCCTTTTGCATGTGCACTGTTTGGACGTTTCATCTTTTCTGTGTTTGTAGATGCTTTGGTGGGAACCTTTAAGAGGTCGCTAGCCAGATGCCACTTTAAGCAGGAAGCCTCATTTCTTCTTGAAGCATATTTTAAAGTCATCCCTACTTTATATTTTGAATATCCTGCCTTGCTTCTGCAGAATCTCTGAGAGATCTCTCTTTGTATTCATCCATAAATTAAAAATGATGAATTTTTTAAATGGTCATTTTTCGAGTGTGATGTTGTTGTGTGTTACCGGCATGCGCTACATCCATTGCAGTGTGGCCAACTTTTTTTTTTTTTTTTTTTTTTTTTGACAGACAGTGAGAGAGAGACAGAGAAAAAGGTCTTCCTTTACCATTGGTTCACCCCGCAATGGCCGCTGCAGCCTGCGCACTGCGGCCGGCGTATTTCTCCTGGTCTCCCATGGGGTGCAGGGCCCAAGCACTTGGGCCATCCTCCACTGCACTCCCTGGCCACAGCAGAGAGCTGGCCTGGAAGAGGGGCAACCGGGACAGAATCTGGTGCCCTGACCGGGACTAGAACCTGATGTGCCGGCGCTGCAAGGCGGAGGATTAGCCTGTTGAGCCGCGGCGCTGGCCAGTGTGGCCAACTTCTGAAGACCAGGCACTCTGCCAGCCAGCCGCAGACACCAGGAGAAACGCTTGAATTTTCAGGTGGCTTATGGAAAATGTTAGCTGCAAATGTTCCTAGCCTACTTCAAAAGTCTGATTGTGACAGAGGGGTGAGCTGCTGCTTGTGACATCAGTGTTCCATATCAGAGTGCTAATGGCAGTCCTGACTGCTCCACTTCCAATCTAGCTGTCCTGCTAATGACTCTGGGAAGGGCAGAGGATGGCCCAAGTACTTGAGTCCCATTAGCCATATTGGAGACATGGACAGAGTTCCTGGCTTCTGGCTTTGGCTTGGCCACGGCCTGGCCCATCCCCCACTTTCAGAGCCATTTGGCAAATGAGCCAGTTGGTAGAAGATCTCTTGATATCTCTTCATGCCGTCCTGCCCTCCCTGCACCATTCTTATTACTCTGACTTTCAAATAAAAAATATTACTAGCCTACTTTAAATTATTTTAGAGGCAGAGTTACAGAGAGAGGGAGAGACAGAGGCAAAGGTCTTCCATCCACTGGTTCACTCACCAAATGACCGCAATCGCTGGAGGGCCGATCTGGAGTCAGGAGCCTCTTCCGGGTCCCACACTGGTGCAAGGGCCCAAGAACTTGGGCCATCTTTCACTGCTTTCCCAGACCATAAGCAAAGAGTTGGATCAGAAGAGGAGAAGTCGGTACATGAACTGGCGCCCACGTGGAATGCTCGCACCACAGATGGAGGCTAAGTCTGCTAAGCCACAGTGCCAGCCATTGCTAGCCTACTTGTATTTCTACATAGGACTTTGTCTCACATTTGGTGCATGTATAGTCATTCATTCATTTTCTAAATGAAAGCCTATTTTGAAAACCTGCTATGTGCCATTCACTGTGTATTAGGTACTAGGAATGGAGCTATAGAACTGCACCTTTTAATTTCCTATATATGTCAATTTGTTTTGGTTTTGTTTCATTGTCTTCTGCAGTGCTCTTAGAAATAGAAATCAGTCTATTCTTTTTGGAGGAAACCAAATATCTATAAAAATTTAAAATGCAGGTATTTCTTGACCTAGTGATTCTACTGCCAATGGGTTATCTCAGGAAAAGAAAACCACATGAAGCAACATGTGTATTACAGCATTGCATTAAGTAGCAAAAATCTGGAAGCAACATGAAGTATTATAAATTACAAAAAAAGTTAATACTTAGAGTATCTTGTTCTTCCCTTAAGTTAAATTGTATATAATCCATGTTATGTGGGACCTTGAGCAAGTTTATTGAACAATGGAATTACAAAATAATCACACTTCCATGAAGTGTTTGAAGGCCAGCATGCACACATATGTGTATGTATCTGGATATCATTGGATCCTCACAGCAAAAGGTGGAGGTTCTCTGATAAATTGTTTTCACAGAGAGAGAAGCTCAGTCATCAGAATTTAAATAAAAATTGGTGAAAGGTCTGGAGGCAGTTTTTTTTTTTTTTTTTATTTGACAGGTAAAGTTATAGACATTGAGAGAGAGAGACAGAGAGAAAGGTCTTCCTTCCGTTGGTTCACTCCCCAAATGGCCACTATGGCCAGCGCTGCACCGTTCCAAAGCCAGGAGCCAGGTGCTTCTTCCTGGTCTCCCATGCAGGTGCAGGGGCCCAAGGACTTGGGCCATCCTCCACTGCCCTCCGGGCCACAGCAGAGAGCTGAACTGGAAAAGGAGACTAGAACCTGGCGCCCATGAGGCATGCCAGTGCCATAGGCAGAGGATTAACCAAGTGAGCCATGGCACCGGCCTGGAGGCAGTTTTCAATTAGTGACTAAACACCCCTGCAATGGGTTAAACAGGCTGGTTGCAAGGAATGAGAGCAGAACTCTAGATACATTCGATTGCATAAGTGAGAAAAGCCAGGTTGTAAAACAGTATGTGAGCTAAACCATCACGTTTCTAGGAAAAGCTGCACCACGTTTTTCTGTGTGTAGAGCATATACTATGGAGGGAACTGAGTCAGGCTCTGCTTGGACTCACTGTTGGGCAGTGGGGCTCCGGAGCTTCCCACTTTGTGTTTCCTTCATTTCCACATGAATTCTGTTCTCTTCAGCGAACCAGTTTCCAACTTCTGCAACTCAAGTTGAATTAAAATAGCTGAAGACTACTTAACGGTGACTTCAACTTTGTCTCGCCCAAACCACACGGGCAGCCTGGACTGTGTCCATGTTTGTGACCAAATAGTTCTGTGTCGTGGGGGTTGTCCTGTGCGTTGTGGATACAAGTACACCCCTCTGACAAGCTGTCTTCAGGTGCTGCTAGATGAGCTGGGAGCTGCGGAGGTCGATGATGCTCAGGCTGGGCTGTCAGCGTGTGGTTCTCTGCACTCTAAGGGCTGTGCGGCAGATCTTCTGCCATGTGAGCCTCTTTGAGTCATCCTGGGTCCTTTGAGAAGCACAAGATCCTCACAAACAGAGCAGAGAGGTCTTTTTTTTTTTTAATTTTTTGTTTCTGTTTGATTGAACTAGTATGGATGTGTCACCTATAATCCACTGGCCTTTGGATCTCCACGTTTTGAGAGCTGCCTCTTTTTTCTGAACCTGTGTGGGGGAAACACTGATTAGTTTTCTATCAGTGATTTCCTTAAGATAGGGGGTTCTAATGCTTGACAGTTTTCATTAAGAATCATAGCTATTAAATATTGAAAATATATAGACTATTCCTGTTGAGAATATAATTATATAGTAAATTAGCTGATGTCCAGTTATGTTGCCTTTTAAACCCATCTTTGATGTTTCCAGTACTTACATAAGATATAGGGCATGTTTATTAAGAGTCTTCAACTGTGTATAAAACTAGAGCAGTCAAAAGTAATGGTGTCTGCTGAAGGATTCTTTATCATATGAATTTACCTTTAGTCATCTATTATTTATTTCAGCTATTTTATATGCCATTATAATAAATATTATGACAGAGAAAGCTTTTACGCTTCAACTTATTGTACTACTCTTTACTTGCCTGCAATCCTTCAGGAAAATGTAACCATAGCTTTACCTATAGTTAACGTAAATCATCACTTAACATTAGGATGAAAAATTCACTATGAAAAAAGGCTCTTTCTTCAATAGCAAGGCATAAATGCACAAACATGTTGCCTGCCAAACTCCTGTGCCATTCACTGTCCTTCCTTAAACTGTCTTTAAGCTACAAAGTGAATACATTGCACAGAGCAAGATTGGAAGGTTTTGGAATATTTTCACTCTCTTGTTAGTTTCTGGCAAGATAAGCATTTTTTATCCATAGTGCAAGATATTGCCAATTACTGTCTACTACTTCTAATAGTTTTGCTTTACATGGCATGTAACTCATATACCAAATTAAATAAGCTGTTATCTGGTGTAATTTCTCCTTGAATAGCCTCATAGTTAGCTATGCATACTGATAAAGTTATTTTCTAAATTGACTTCAAATGCACAAGGCACAATTTTTGGCCCAAATCTAATGAAGTGAGGGTTGTCATAATTTTCCTATTAGGAATGTTTGTGTATTTTGGCAGAGGGAAGTTGGGAGGGTGCTTGTGGTAGATCTAGGGTGAGGGTTGATGCTTAATGGGTGATTTGAAGTTTAGGAATGACAAGCTCAGTCCTTATCCTTCAAGGCATAAAAAAAAAAAAAAAATTCAGAGCTTGGCCAAGCATGATTTTTGATTTGGTTCCCATTTCCAAAATGTGGAATCTTCTCCAAGAACATTTTCTTATTAAAAAGCCAAGTGATATGTAACTGGTAAAAAACAGAGGTAGACAGGAGACTCTCAACCTCTTATCTTTCCTTGGTGTCCTGTCAGAAAGAGTGTTTATCAGTGTATACTCATACTTTTTAAATATTTATTTATTTACTTGAGGGGTAGAGTTGCAGACAGAGAGGGATATGAGAGAGAAGTCTTGCATCCACTAATTCAATTCACTCACCAAATGGCCACAATGGCCAGAGCTTTGCTGATCGGAAGCCAGGAGCTTCTTCCGTGTCTCCCACACTGTGCAGGGGCCCAAGCACTTGGGCCATCTTCTACTACTTTCCCAGGCCACAGCAGAGAGCTGCATCAGAAGAATAGCAGCTAGGACTCTAACTCGCACCTATATGGGATGCGGGTGCCACAGGCTGAGGCTTAGCCCACTACACCACAATGCCTGCCCCCACACTTGCACTTTGAATCTCAAGACTTGGCCAAGTTGGGCAAGTACCCCTTCAGTTTTGCTCAGGCTGGTTTGGGTTAGACAGGGAAGTACAAAGATTTCAAATCAAAGGAAGCAGCTATCTCTTCATAAGTTTCCTAGTGAAGATGCTGCCATCCTGTGCTACCATTAGCATTGCTTAAATAATATTGGAGGAATTAGCATTATGAAGTCCCATGTAGGATATTGATGAATTATTAAACTGGTTTAGTTAGAAATCTATTGTAGTGCAGTGAATAATGTCATGTCAATACCGTGCTCGGGACCAGTGTCTCTTGCTGTTGTAAATGTGACAACTCCTATTTAAGGATTAGGAACATAAAACAGGACTGAGTGTGTGTGAAGCGGAAGGGTGAGAGACATCAGCATAATGCAATTAAGGCCCATTGGATTAGAATTTGCAGGATGCCATTAGCAATAAGCTCTGAGTGTAGATTATTGCCTTGGTTACATTTTCTCTTTCAGCAATAACACTTCTCTTGTAAATTCTAAGTGTGTAAAATAAATATGATATAAACTAGACACAGATAAGAATAGATAGATGTCATTAGTTCCATTATATCTTCTTGGTGCTTTATGCTGAAGAATGTGACAACAGGGGTACAACACCATGTGGCATTCTGTGATAACAGGAGCTTTGGAAGCAGCCATGTCTCAGTTACAGACCTGGATGTGTGTCTTATTAGCTATGCCACTTAAAATCTGTCCATCAACCTTGATTTTATCATCTGTAAAGTGGGGAAATTTATAAATGCTTCAAAATGTTTTTCAGATTACTGTTAAAGGAATATAATGTCATGTGTACTGTAGGAGCCCTTTATATTTGCTGCTTGTTTATCAATAAATCCATGTAAATGAGAGGTATTTTTAGGGCCATCTACAAAGGACTTCCTCCATAATTGTGAGGGGGATGGGCACATACCCATTAGACCCTCATAGATTGGTACCCCGAGACAAGATTGCACAGCAGCCAGTTCTGTGTAAGCAGTGAAGGCTGGCGCTGTCGTTGGGTTTGACAGGCTCCCCAACCTGAGAGCAGATTTCCTCTGAGCATATTGGAGGCGAGCTCCTTACACCTGTTCAGTGAATCTGTATTCCTCCATTCTGCTGATTCCTGTCTGTGTACCTACGCGCTTCTCTCTTTAACCCACATCGTGACAGTGCTTTCAACACAGCGTAATGGGGAGCTGCTCTCACTTGCTCCTTCTGGTGCAGCTGAGTGGACAATGCAAGGTCTCTAGTCGATGAGAGTCTTTGAAGAATGCTCTTGGGATTGTACTCACTGTGCTCCACAATACCCAGCAGCTTGGTTCTCAGACCAGGTGCTCTGGATTTATTACAGGGAGGAATCGGATAGTGGAGAAAACTCATTGAGACTCTCCCAGCTGATTCACGGGCAATTTACAGTTAACGATGATCTTTAGCTAATTTTTTATTTTATAAGTATATTTGATCACTGGGATTATCCACATCCAGAATTCTAAAGCCCTGTAACCATGAAACATTACCCTTTTTGTCCTCTCATTATTGATAAACAAATGGCAGAGGTGAGATACTTCCTCACAGGTGTTGCAGCCATGGAGAAAATCAAAGAAGGAAAGGTGATAGAGTGTGTAGAAAACGCTTTTACCTCTAGAGGTGCTGTGAATGAATGAGTGACCAGACAGGTGTGGGTACTGTCTTCCTCATCGATGACCGGGAGCACAGGAGCATACTGCCCTCTGTAGGAGGTAATTGCAGATCTGGTGGTTTCCCTTGGAGTTGGCCTCAGCTGCTGTAAGGGTTTCCCAGGGATGAGAATGGGTGGCAGCAGGACAGGTGAGTTGCACTGGCCTTTGAAGTACATAGTAGTGATTGGAGTCATAGTGTGAATTGTGGCTCTGCCAGTTATCTGGATGAAAATGCACTAGAGATTTTTTTTTTTTTTTTGACAGGCAGAGTGGACAGTGAGAGAGAGAGAGACAGAGGGAAAGGTCTTCCTTTTGCCGTTGGTTCACCCTCCAATGGCCGCCGCGGCCAGCGCGCTGCGGCCAGCGCACCGCGCTGATCCGATGGCAGGAGCCAGGAGCCAGGTGCTTTTCCTGGTCTCCCATGGGGTGCAGGGCCCAAGCACCTGGGCCATCCTCCACTGCACTCCCGGGCCACAGCAGAGAGCTGGCCTGGAAGAGGGGCAACCGGGACAGAATCCGGCGCCCCGACCGGGACTAGAACCCGGTGTGCCGGCGGCGCTAGGTGGAGGATTAGCCTAGTGAGCCGCCGCGCCAGCTCACTAGAGATTTTTAAGACGTCAGCTTCACTACCTGCGCAAGAAATGCCCCTCTTCCCTACCTGCACAGGCTGTGGAGGGATAGAGGGTGCAGTGGGGAATGGACTCACGTGGTCAGTGTGTGAAATAGCACCCATTGGCCAGTGGTGACTCCGTTAGCCCTATCTGTGGGTAGTGAGGCCTTTTGGTGCCAGTACTGATGATGCTGGTGAGAATAACAACAAAAAACAATCACAGCAAGTGCTTGCCATATATTACTCATTTCCTGATAAGGCAGATATTATTAGAGCTCCCACTTCATTTTTTTAAAAGATTTATTTGTTTGAAAGGCAGAGTTAGAGAAGGAGAGACAGAGAGGTCTTCCATCTGCTGGTTCACTCTCCAGATGGCTGCAACAGATGGGCCTGGGCCAGGCCAAAGCCAGGAGCTGCTTCCGGGTCTCCTAAGCGAGTGAAGGGGCCCATACACTTTGGCCATCCTGCGCTGCTTTCCCAGGCACGTTAGCAGGGAGCTGGATGGGAAGTAGAGCAGCCAAAACTCAAACTGGCTCCCATACAGGATGCTGGCATTGCAGGCTGTGGCTTTAATCTACTGAACCATAGCGCCAGCCACATATTGCTCCCATTTTACAAAGGCAAAAACCGGGTGCACAAAAGGAAGTCACTTGCTGGTTAAATGCTGAAACAGATTCAGACTGAGACAGTCTGTCGAGTCCAAGGCATTAACTAGCACCCTTTGGGTTTATACAATGCATGAGTTTGAGAACTGGAGATTTCTTCCTCCTTCTCCAGAGTATTGATATCATCCTTTACAGAGGAGCTATTCAGACATTTTCTGAGCTATTTAATGATAATAAAAAATAATAATTTATTGAGGGCCCGTTGTTTGCCCCATACTTGATATAAACAAAATCAAATCTTTAGCCATGCAAGGAAAAATATACCCATTCTTAAGTAAGACAGGTGAGGCCCAGAGCATTCATAGAGTTTCTGTGAAGCTGCACACTGAGCTGTGCTCCAGTTGAGCCTTGCTCTGGCACCTCTTCTGAGGATGACAGCATATCCACAGTTCTCTGTTTAAATACCACACACTTCCCACCTGGTTCCTTTGGTTTCAGGCAACATCATATATGAGTAACGCTCGATGCATTTATAGTTATAAAATAGTACTAGAGAGCACCGTTGCGTGACGACAAGCACTCCCTTTGATTTTACATTTCCAGGCTTTTGAATCACTTAGATGAGTTTTAGAATTTAATAAAGAATAGATCAAGAAGAATTGGCTTGTTAAAAGTGACAGTAAACTAACAACAAATGCATTGCATCCCAGGGAAGTGGGAGAGGAGTAGCTGGGAAACTTACCTATGTCTTTCTGGCTGAGTCCTGGGTGTCAGGTACAGGTGGACTTCTGAGCTTTTAAGAATGACTTGATGCTTGTGTGCGAGATGCTGCCTGTGCAGCTGTGTTCCAAAATGATAGATAATTGCATCTGTGTCCATAATTTAAAATAACGTTCCTGTTTTGCCTGAGATAATAAATTTGTGACCTGGTATGATTAGGGAGAAGAGTTTGATTTTGGGAAGAATGCAAACACATGACATAGCATTTCAAGATGCAGTGTTCTCAATATGAAGTTAGTTCTGTTAAAGGTAGATAGGTAGATGGATGAGGGATGGATGAGTAGATAGATGGAGGGGTGTTTGGATGGAAGGATGGGTAAGTGGATAGGTGGGAAAATGGATAGATGGTTAGGCAGGGAGAGAGGGAGGGAGGAAGGGGGGTCAGGGAAAGAAAGGAAAAATATATGGAAGACTGATAGTTTATTTTAAAATAGTGTGTTTCAAGGTCTTCAAAGAGGGAGGTGCCTTTCTCGGAAGGGAGGAGAGAACCTCCACTTTGACTATGACCGTGTCTAAACAAGATAAGAGTCGGAGAACTCAAGGGGCTTCCATAGCCTTGGAAACTCATAACTGGTGCATAGGGAGATTACTGATGCCATAAACAGGAATGTCAATTTGTAAAGTCAACAACAGGAGTCACTGTGCTCTTACTCCTCATGTAGGATCTCTGTCCTTAATGTGCTGTACACTGAGGCTTAATGCTATAACGAGTACTCAAACAGTATATTTCACTTTGTGTTTCTATGGGGGTGCAAACGATTGAAATCTTTACTTAATGTACACTAAACTGATCTTCTGTAAAAAAAAAAAAAAGAAAAAAAGAAATTATCAATTCCCAACTTGACTCTCACTGGGATTAAACATGACAATAGGTCTGATCTGATTTCATCATCATTTAAAAAAAATCATCTATTATTTTTCACTTTATGTTTCTGTGTGGGAGCAAACTGTTGAAATCCTTACTTAATGTATACTAAGCTGATCTTCTGTATATTAAGATAATCGAAAATGAATCTTGATGTGAATGGAAGGGGAGAGGGAGTGGGAAAGGGGAGGGTTGTGGGTGGGAGGGACGGTATGGGGGGGAGCCATTGTAACCCATGAGTCGTACTTTGGAAATTTATATTCATTAAATAAAAGATAAAAAAAAAAGATTTATACTGAGAAGACTTTAAAAAAAAAATAGTGTGTTTCAGATGCTTTTTTTATTGTTCATTTTTCTGCTTTTGCCTGAGTTTTCTATTACCAGTGTGGTTGTAAAGTAGAAAGTGGCCTGAAGTAAGTCTAGAGAGGTAGACGTGGGGCCTGTTCATGTGTTACTTGTTACCATGTCTCACAGTGCATTTCCATTTCTTCTCTTTTTATTCACATGTACAGTTGGGCCTTCTTGACTCTAGTTCACACGACTTTCTATGCCAGTGTAATATGTGCAAACATGACATCTGCTGCTGGGTGGCAGCCTTTGAGACCCCCTATGCAGTTTGCTTTATTTCCTTCCCTTTGCTGTGGAGGTTGGTAATGTAACAAGTGATAGAAGATCTGTGTGCCTGAGTCTCTGGCTAAACACGATGAGCATGGGTCCACCAACCTGGAAAGGACATGAAATATGAATGAGTAATAATCCTGAATTATATTAAAACATGGAAATTTCTGGGCTGTTCCTTATGGAAACCCATCCTGATGGATACAGAGGATCTTACAAGCCATGCTAAGGAAGTTGGACTAAAACCTGTTGGCCAATCCAATATACAGAAGGGCTTTTTGTTCATTTATTTTGCCAATCTGGCCAAAATCTCAACTTTGTTTCACATGGTATGTGCTAATTCTAATATCTCTTTTAAAAAAAAAGATTTATTTTCTTATTTGAAAGGCAGAGTGCAGAGTTACAGAGTGAGAGGGAGGGAGAGAGAGAGAGAGAGATCTCAAATCCACTGATTTCACTGCCCAAATGGCCATGATGGCCAGGGCACACTAGCAGAGAGCTGGTTCAGAAGTAGGGTAACCAGGATATGAACCAGTGTCCATATGGGGTTTTGGCATTGCAGGCGGTGGCTTAACCCACTAAGGCACAGTAATATCTCTTAATTAAAGTCCTGGGTTCCTTGGGGTGATGGAACACTTCTTTCTGTATTTTGAATGTGATGATAGATAGTTATACAAATCTGTACACATGATAAGATGTCATATAGTAATAACATAGTTATTCCAAACAAAGGAAAGAACATGAAGGCCTCCCCAAGCTGGTGAAATCCAGATACTGACTATGGTCTAGTAAATTGTACTATGCCAATGTCAGTTTGTGGTTGTGGATAATGTATTATAGACATGTAACATGTCACCATTCAGGAAAACTAGTTCCAAAAAAAGTTAACAGAGTTCATGAGTTAAACCAAGAATATGAAATGTGATTAGCTGCAGATTCATTGTCAGACTGAGCAAGAAACCTCACATTGATGGCATGGATCCCTGTCCTCACCTAATAATCAGCAGCTCACCACCTCTCCCCACCCCCTGAAATGGGCTGTCTTTGCAGTCTGTCAGTCACCGTATCTCCCTTTACCACATGTCTCACAACAAAATAAGCAAATAACATGGATGAGTTTATTAGACAATCTGAAGAGTGACCCCTCCCCCAACACACAAACACACAGACAGACCCTTATTCTAAAACTGTGCTTTTCCTCCCTGGAGTTAATATAATTGCTTGCAAGTTTTTCCTGTATTTTTGAGGGTTGGTAGCAGAAACAGGAAACCTGCTACCTAGGGCAGGAGAATGACCTGAATAATAGTGTGAGGACCCGAATCACTATCCCCAGGAGCCTAGTAACCCACAGCCTGTGGATTAGTTTGTTGAACTGCTTGATGGCTTGTGACCCCTTGCTCCCCCTGGGTGTGTATGTTCTGATTTTGTTCTTATTTCTGGCGGTAGCTCTGAGCTTCATTTTGAAGTGAAAGGGTGAACAAAAAGACAACTCACCAGTTGTAACTTACATATATAGAAGAATGTATAAGCCATGTGGCCATGCTATCATTTTTGTTGGCCATTGCTTTTGGTGTCACCCTCTGGGAATATTCTTGTTTTATGGAGGAACTATGTACGTACATTTTTATAATATGTGACCTGCATATCCCTTGGGGATTCCACAGGGGATTAGGCTGGGAAGAATAGTCTGTATACCACCTCCTCCACAACAGTGAATATTTGACTTTGCTCTTGTGATGCACTCAAGTGTCTCCAAGATCCTTTGTGTGGCGATGGCTGTCACCCTCTGGGTTAAGTGAGGTGGGGGATGAGGGCTGAAGGCACTGGCGATGGCTGTCACCCTCTGGGTTAAGTGAGGTGGGGGATGAGGGCTGAAGGCACTGGCGATGGCTGTCACCCTCTGGGTTAAGTGAGGTGGGGGATGAGGGCTGAAGGCACTGTATTTGTTACGTCTGAATGTAAATCCAGGTACTTCGGTGTCTATGAGACCTAACAATCACTGTGAGGAGTGTGTTAACCTTTGACCAATTTTACACCCTGAAGAAATCCTCAGCCGTCCTTAGAGTACCTGGGGTTGTATTGCTTGTCTGGAGACCTGGACTCTGTATAGAGTGTGGCCTTCCTCAAGTGTCTTCACCTGTCTTGGTGGCAGTTTCCCTCTTGAACAGACGAGGGGTGTGGCTTACACTGGAACCCCATCTCTGGTCCCAGATCTTAGGAGATTCTAACAAAACCCATGTGTTGCCGTTTCTCCCTTTCCTGGGCTTGCGTATTGCTTTTCCTCCTCCTTCCAGAATCTGCAGGCTTGAACATCTACCACTATCTTACAAGACCAAGAATTTAGATCTGTGTTTTTGTTTCTGCCACTAATAGTGTGATTGAAGAAATCATTTAATCACTTTATAGCACCTTTCGCTAAAAATAGGCTCTGATAGTAGATGTAACCTAGGTGTCATCCAAGATCTAATGGTGATCTGTGTGATGTGGGCTTAAGGGAGGACCCTTATGAGACACTAGCACCATTCTGTCCACCATGGCCTACTGGAACCTGCCCCAAACCACTGTTATGGCTGAATTTCATCAGGCCAAGAATTTGGTTCCATTGACATTTTATTTCTTTTGAGTTAAATTTATTAAACACCTTCTCTCTTCCAGACAGTATGCTATGTGTATAACACTTTACCTCACAACTCTGTGAGTGTATAAATTACTGTTTATCTTTACAAATGAGGAAACTGAGGTTCCAACATGAAATGGTCTCGAGTCAGTGTGCTTCCAGGTGCCACTGCCTGATGTTTATTGTTCAAAGTGCCAGTCTTGGGTTAGAGCCCAGGACATCAAGAGCCAAGATAAACTGGCTGCATATACGATAAACATCTCTACACAGGTTGTGTTCATCCCTGGGTGAGATGGTTGAGGAGGATATTCTCAGTAGTGCCATTTGCATCTCTCTAGTGGCCCTAGAGGCATTATATTCTCCTAGTTTTATTTCAATACACAGTCTAGACTAGAATTCCAAAGTTAACCATTTGTCTTATTGGACTCTTCCTATCGGAACAGGCAGGGGCCCTGAGGTTCTTGGCTTTATGTCCTTTGTAAAGGAGCTCAAAAGAAAGAAGTGGCAGCATTTAGTGTCACTCTCTAAAGTTTATCCAACTTAAAGTTTGAGAGTACCCCATCAACTGAAGAGCAAACTCTGCTATCTGTCTTTCCAGAATTGTGCCAGGAGGCACCTGTTGAGTAGAACATGATGGCTTCAAATCCCAACATCTCTACTCTAGTTCGTCTAGTTTTTCTCCAGGGAGGACTCTGGCCCTGGAGTCAGTTCTTGCCCCCTCCCCTTCTTAACTCTGTGATCTCTCATGTGTGATGCCACATTATAAATGGACGGAATCTTTCATGTTCTTCTTAGTGATTTTGAGAGGTATAAGGTGTGTACATGCTCAGTCAGTGGTCATCATTAGCTTTTTTTTTTTTTTTTTTTTTTTTTTTTACAGGCAGAGTGGACAGTGAGAGAGAGAGAGACAGAGAAAGGTCTTCCTTTTTGCCGTTGGTTTACCCTCCAATGGCCGCTGCAGCTGGCGTGCTGCGGCGGGCGCACCGTGCTAATCCGAAGCTGGGAGCCAGGTGCTTCTCCTGGTCTCCCATGGGGTGCAGGGCCCAAGCACTTGGGCCATCCTCCACTGCACTCCCTGGCCACAGCAGAGAGCTGGCCTGGAAGAGGGGCAACCGGGACAGAATCCGGTGCCCTGACCGGGACTAGAACCTGATGTGCCGGCGCCGCAAGGCGGAGGATTAGCCTAATGAGCCGTGGCACCGGCCATCATTAGCTTTATTGTTAGGATGTGTCACACCTATTTATAGAGTTCTCTGGTTTACCTGGGCAGGATTCTCATTAGGATGTAGGTAAGTCAGAGTCCTGTGGTATGAAAGAGTCTTGATTGCTTTTACATTTTCTATCAATGAATTTTACTTAATATTTTTTGCAGGCTTAGCAAAAACACTTGAACATGGGGGACAGTTTTTAATATTACAATGTTGTCTGCTGCATCCTTGTGTGAGCCAGGGTTTAACTTGCTGTTCCCCTCTCATTACTATTTAGGGTGCGGACCTACAGGGGATAATGTTAGCCTCAAGATGCTTCGTAGGATCTTCTGTGTGCTGGGCCAAATGCAGCCCAACCCCCTGCCTCTGGGCTTGGCAGTGTCCTAGCCTCACATGCTCCCCGAAGTTGGCAGTAAAAGCCTGGTTCTTCCATTCATTCCAATGATTTATATTCTCTCTGGGCGTCTAATATTAAACAGGGGAATTCCGACATGTTCCATAACACATTTACTGTAACTCGATACCATGGACTAAACTTGCTGTTATTTATCATTTCTTTTTATTTTCTCTCATTCCAGCATAAAGCCAAGGTAGAAGCAATGACCCTGGACCTCGCTCTGCTCCGTAGCGTGCAGCATTTTGCTGAAGCGTTCAAGGCCAAGAATATGTGAGTGTTCTAGTGGAGGGTTATGGATCATAATTCCTTGCTATTGTAATGTCTTTATCAGATGAACATGGAAGGCTGTTGTGTTGTCGTAGCGTCCAAACAGCAGGCTCACTTATATTGGCCCTGCTAAGGTATGCTGTATCTTCTGGACTCCAAGTCACTCATTATGAAATGTGTCATCAATCTAATGATAGCTTCCCCGATAAAAATAAAAGATAATATTTAAACACTAATAAAATCCAGGGCATGGTGAGAAGTATCTTGATTATAGATACTTTTTCAGTGAATCTCAGAACTGAGGAAAAGTATATTTTAATTGCATCCGGGAACAAGTGACTTCCATGATCCAGTGCTATGGGGGAGGCTGAAAATTAGAGCATGGGTAGGATCATTTTGCAGACCTGCAGTGATTGGAAGTGGTACATGGATATAGCTCTGAAAACAGGCTTGCAAAGTGAGGCTTTTTTTTTCTTCCTATTTTCTTTTAGTCTTTCAAAATGCCCTAAGGAAGGAAGGGAGGGAGGGAGGAAGGAGAGAGAGAGAGAGGGAGAGTGCGCGCGCGCACACCAAGTGAGCCAAACTAAGGAAAGCAATCCTTGCTGGCTGCACTATAATTATAATATTTTGTTTCTGAGTGTTTATTTTTATGGTTACTTCATATTTAGGGCAAGTAGTACTAAGTTTCTCATTTAACTTGGAGGTTTAAATTTCATTAATAAATACCTTCATTTAATTTTTCATTCAGTGACTTGATTTAAACATGAGGATAAGGTAATAATAGTGCCAGTGGTGCCAAGGAAAAGATAATTAGGCCAATGGCAGCAGCACGACAGCATCTAGAGAACTCTGATTAATGACAGGCAGCCTCTTGGTCAGGCTGTACTGCAGTTGTCCAAGCCGCTGAAGCATAGGAGGGCAGGAATCCCAAATCAGGAGTTCAAATGTGCTGTCTAGAGCTGCCCCCAGTGTCCAGTTCTTGTGCCACTTGGAGTTTCTTACTATGCTCTTTCTGTTTAATGGGTGGCTCCCTAAGGCTGTTTCTGGAACCAGCAAGTGGCCTGCGTCCTTCAATGTGTATGGAGCCTGAGTCTTTAGTGAGAGTCCTGTGCTCTGTCAGAGGAGGAGCGGGAAGCATCACCGAGCCAGCGAGAGGATGTGGAGGAGCCCTGCTGTGTGCTTTGTGGTGCTTGACAGCAGGTGGCTTGCCCAAGCTCTCAGGGAACCGCAAGCAGGGCACGCTGGGAGCTCTCAAGACATCAGCGCATTCAGTGCCTCGTCATTGATTCACCCAGTTGGTCACTGGCTTAACACACGTTCACTGAGTCCCTCAAGACCTCAGCAGTCTTCTAGGCTGTGAGAAGAGAGTGGTGGCTGTTGGAAGCCAAGTTCACCTCAGAGAAGCCATACTCTGAGTTGTCAGCAAGCAGAATTTTATTCCTGAGGGCTGACTGCTCATCAGGACATGTTTGGAGGGATTGTGAACAACAATCACACATAGCAGCTCATGGACTGAGGGCTTATGACAGGCCATAGAATACAAGTATTTTGGATGCATTTTAGGATTTAATTCTCAATGCCATGCTTTGAGTAAATGCTGTTATTTTCTCCAATGTAGAAATGAGGAAAGAGAGGCTGGTGGGCTAAATCATTTACCCAAGGCACATGGTAAGTAGATGGGCTGGAGCACCATGTGCTTATTAGCTCGGGCAGCCCATCGGTTGTCACTGCAGAGCTCCTGCGTAACCACTGTGCTGTGTAATCTTGGATTTCAGTGTGGTGGAGGCTGAGACTCAGAGAAAGGGAGCGACTTGCATAGGATCACTTGGTAGTGGTGCCAGATGGAGGGTTTCATTGCAGTCTGACTCTTGCTCTCCCGATGCCATACTGCTCCACTGAGATCTCACGTTCCCTGCCTTTGAGCAGCCTCCTCCGATTCCCATGTCAGACCGTGCTGGAAGTGAGCAGCTTTGCAGAGGAGAGCCAAGTGTTACATAATAGGATCATCTTCCACGTCTTTCCATGACCACTAGTTTTTAACCATTAAGTAGTTGGGAGATCATCAAATTCAAGTGCTTTTTGAAAATAATCACCAAGCTTAAACTCCTGGAGGAAGCTATCACCCATTTTGTCCTAATCCTAGATTTTAGCAAATGACTTTGAATTTTTAGACTTCCAGATTCAGAAACAAGGCAGATTTTCCTGTTAGAACATTCTTGAGCACAGACCTCTTTGTAGCTGTCTCTGGAGAATACAGGATTTTACACGGCTTACAGAAATATTGTGGTGGTGAAAATATGCATAAAAAAGCGAGTGATTTTACTTTTGAAATACTGCCAAAGTGAAATCTCTCATGGATAGGCAGATGACAGTTTAGTACTTACAGGTCTTTAGATTCTGAGAACTGTCAGAAGTGAATTTAAGTGCTGGTGACTAGGCTGCCAAAAAAACACATGTAACTCTATTCTTATCATCACCTCCCATCTTTAGACATTAAAATTTCCTTGTGTGTAAAACATAATGACAAATGAAAGAAAGGCTGCCAGTTCAGAACCTATTTCTTTTTGTGCTGTTGGACTGTGCAGAGGAAAAACCCTTAAATTTGAACTCCATGTGGATGCCCCATTTAATAAAACGTTGCAGAGCCTGCGTGCGAACAGGCCAGACCTGTGTCAGGCACCTCTTTCCTGTGCACATTCCCCACGCAGGCTCCAGCCCAAGTGTTTTTGCCCACGCTGGGAGAGGCAACGGATTTTGTAGTCAGAGGCTGCCCCAAAATAGAAACAGATGCTAAATGCAAACACTGGTGGAAAGCATACCTCACTGTACCATGGCACAGCCCTCCATCTGCCTTCCAGCACGAGTTGTGGAGTCAGCCTCTTTGGGGATATCTTCTTCCTTTTTCAGGAGACTCTGTGTGGAGGAGGAGGATGTTTTAGCACGAGTGCTGCTAATAATGATTGTATAAACACTAGCTGCTAGCCAGCTTTCTGTTTATTCTGTGCAAGGCAGTATGCTAAGCACTCACACACCGATCATCTCATTAATTTCTTACAACAGCCCTATGCACTAGCCACTCTTCTCCCCTTTTTACCAATTAAAAGGTTTAAGCCCACAGAGGCTAAGTCGAGTTCCTAGATGCAGCAAGTGGCATCTAGGAACTAGACTTTGACCCCAGCTCTGCTTTAATCCCAGGGACCACCCTTTCTGTTAGTTCTCATCTTCAATCAGACATTTCCCTTTGGAGGTTTCTCTATGGGTTATTCTGCTGGCTGACAGGTTACCTCAGAATCTGATGGGCTTAAGACAATTTAAAACAATAAAAATTTATTTATTTTCTCTCTATCTCTCTGATTCCTTCTCTCCTTTCATTGTTCTATCCCTTCTTCCTACCTCTTTCTCTTACAACATGTTTACATCAGGATTCAGATGAGGTCCATGCATTTTAATCTGTAAGATTTTTATTTTTTTCCCTTAAAAAATTTTCAAATGCTACATATTTAAGGGACCAGGATGTCCCCTAGAGATTTCTGTGGTTTCTGCTTGGATGATTTCATTCTGTAGTGTCATTTAACATATCCCTTTGTTTCTTGTGAAAAAGTAGCTAACTCTGGAGACTCAGCTACTTCCTGTTGAATTTTTTGGCAGGAGTACTTCATAAGCTGTGGTCTGGCCGCCTATCGAGAGGATGCCATGCCTTGTTGCCAGAGCCAGTTTCCCTAAGGTTCAGCATTTCTTGACCTGCTCACCCCTCTGACCCCTCTCTCGATTTGCACACTCCCTCTTTCATTCATTTGTCCTATTATTCCATGCTCGCTCTTCTGGGTGGCCAGTCCAGGAAGCCTCCATCTGCTTCTCCACACTGCTCCCCAGAGTTAGTGGTGGTGGTGGTCGGCCAGTGTGTCTCACGTTGAATTATTTTGGGCATTACTGGAAAGTTCCAAAGCAAAGCTGCGGTAAGTCCCAACCAAACTGAGTTGTGAAGGATATTTGTGTTTGAACAGTGATTCTGGAAGGCAGCCAGACTGCATACTGCCTGGTGGATAGAGGCGTCCATGAGCAGGAAGAGCTAAGACCTTTTCTAATCCTCCCAACCAGTGATTGGGATTTTCTTTCTGCAGCAGATTCACAAACAGCAGAATGCTGTTTGCAGTGCTTTTGCACATTTTCATCCTAGTTGCAGCTGCCAGGTTACTGAGAAGAGCACAGTTTGAACAAGACCCAGAACAGTTCAAGACCTCTTAGAACAATGTGCTCCTTAAATATTTTTTTCTTTAGAAAATGGCTAATAGTTTGGAATCTACAGATCCCCAACAAAATGGACACTGCATTCTAAATCTGGAATTTTAAAACTTGGTGATGACACATAACACAGGGCATTCATAACTTGGACTCTACTTGTTCTTCTGCTCTTAGAATCTTGATTGAGGCTTTTGATTCATCCTGGAAATTAATTTAAATTGCCAAGAACTTCATATTAAAATATGAATAATAATGCAATTCCAAAGGTTTCTAGAACTTGATTTTTGATCATGGATTTCCATTTCTTTGCTTAATGTTCTGCCCACAGAATTTTTCAAAGGAATTTGGATTTGTTTCACTTAGAAGATAATTTTAAAAGTGGTGTTTTTTTTTAAATGGTTAGAATAGCTATTTTCTGTCCTTTCTTCTCAGGCATTTGAAGGGAAAAAATTTTTAACAAAGTTATGTATTTTCATTTTCTACTAAATTACTTTCAGAGCTTGAATCTACTATTCCCAGATATAATATTTTTGGATTCATATTACACACTTTGCTGTCTCAGATCATTCTTATGGAAGTGGGTGGGCTAAAAGTTATAAATAAATTCCAAATTTTGAGGGATAAATTACCCTGAAGACCAATGTGTAAATTACAGAGTAATCTTTCTTTTTCTCCCCAGCTCAGTTTTAAGAATAATGTTTTAGCCAGCTTATCTGCATTTCTCTTTGCTTAACTTGAGAAAGCCATTTTCGTTTTGCCTAACAGAAGGATCATGTTGCTTTGTTTTTCTACACAGTATGAAAACTAAAAGAAAAGAAAAAAAGATTTTAACTGTAAAAAATATTCTAAATCTAGGTCTTCATTAGGATTTTTTTAGGAAATTATTAAGATGACTAAGTTGATTTTTCACCCATCCAACACATTTTCCACACTAAAACATTGAAAAACCATATTGTGAATCATTTAGTATAGTACCCAGAAACATCAGGGAAGAATGCTGCCCTCATAAGTTCATGTTTTGCTTCCCAAAACATAACTCATTAGATGCCAAATGTTATGTCATTTTCAAAAAGCATGTTTCTGAAATAGATTATATACTTACTTAAAAAATACCTGGAAACAATAAAATGTCGTGCAGGGTTTGGTTGGTAAACATTTCCTTAAAGGACCAGAGAGTGAATATTTCAGACTTTTCAGGCCATAAGGTCTCTGTTCCAGCTAACTGTTCGACTCCGCTGCTGCATCACGGGACTGGCCACAGGCTCTGCGTGCAGGGAGATTGGTGGCTGTGTTCCAGGATGTGGAGGCCAGCTGAGTTTTGGCTCAAAGTTTAGCTTTGCTGCTTACTAGCTGTGTGGCCTTGGGCAAGCTTCTTAGTATCTCTGGGTCCCACTTTCCCAATCTGTAAAGTGGATTGTCACCTCTGATTTGCAGATTGCTTGAATAGGTGAAATGCATGGAATGACAAGGCACATCTCTGTGTATCTTGCCTTTGACTTCTTAACATGCATCTGTTTGTTACCTTGATCCTAAAGTGATCAGAGGGGTTTTTAAGAGTACATAAAATATGGGAAGATAGACATAAGAAAACTTCAGGGAAAGGAATAAGTGCACAGTGGTAATACAGGATCTTAGAGGAGGTATGTATTTCCTAAGGCCTTTCGTGATTAGTAAAAACTGGGTATAAGAATGCACTTTGAGATTCCTGGCAAACAAAAGAAGAGGGGAAATGGACTTCATGTGGTCCACAGCTGTAAGCCCCATGAGAAATGAGCACAACTGGTTATCACCACAGTGGTGCTCCAATGAGGTCACAGAATACTTAATGCTTTACGGCGTATTCTGCCCCCACTGCCTTCTTCCTCCACTGGTTTTTTTTTTTTTTTAAAGATTTATTTATTTATTTGAAAGCCAGAGTTAAACAGAGAGAAGGAGAGGCAGAGAGGTCTTCAGTTCCACTGCTTCACTCCCCAAATGACCACAATGGCCAGAGCTGAGCTGATCTGAAGCCAGGAGCCAGGAGTGTCTTTCCGGTCTTCCACATGAATGCAGGGGTTCAAGCTCTTGGGCCGTCTTCAGCTGCTTTCCCAGGCCATAGCAGAAAGTGGAGCAGTTAGGACCTGAAATGGCGCCCATTTGGGATGCTGGCACTGCAAGCAGCAGCTTTACACATTATGCCACAGCTCCGGCCCCATCCCCCTCCACTCTTTGTCCTCATTCTTCCCCTTCATGTAACTCCATGGACCTGAGGGATGCTTCACAGTTCTCCTTCAGAGTAAATACCCCAGATTCTGCTTCCTCTCTCATTGCTGTGTCTGTTTCCCTGAGCATCAGGCGTCTTTGTTGGATCAGAGTCGCCTCTAGAGCAACCTGCTTTCGATAAGTGGGGAGAGTGTACATACTGCAAGTACTACATATGCCTGTGTGTAATGGAATAGACAGATACTACAGGCTTTCTCCTCTACTGTAAAACAAGTATTTTCATTTCACTTCATCACGTATTCAACCTAGTGCTAGGAACTGGCTCAGCATTGGAATGAAATCATTGCCATCTGCTGCTTCTGTGCCTCATCTCTTTCTTTCAGTAGTCATGCTGCTTAGGAATGTTTGGATAGCTTCATATTTTGAAAAGCATAACCTTTGGTGGAAAAGAGTAATTAATAAATTAATTAAAGGTCACCTGGCAGTGAAATTGGTTAGGGAAATTTCATGGCACCCTTTTGCCATCATTAGTGTAAAGGAATATGTTTGCATCAACATGTTTGTGAAATAAAATTTTTAATTTCCCAACAGAATTCTAGGTTCAGCCATCACTTGAGTTTCATGAAATCGAAGTGATGTATGTTAATTAAAGACACAAAAAAATTTTCCAGCAAGAGCCAAAACCAGGCTTTGGAAGT
The DNA here is from genome assembly GCF_964237555.1 of Oryctolagus cuniculus. NCBI lineage: Eukaryota > Metazoa > Chordata > Mammalia > Lagomorpha > Leporidae > Oryctolagus > Oryctolagus cuniculus. Next base: position 60,751,699 of record NC_091449.1, read on the forward strand.
AGATTTTTTTTTTTTCTGTGATTGCCTTTTTCCACTCCTCTTCATCCCACCAGTCATATAAAAAAAAAATGTTAGGCTTTTACCTCTAGCAAATGTTAATTTTGTGCTGGTGTTACAAACATTGATCAGTTAAAGCACTGGACTGGACATGGGTCAGCAAAGTTTTTCTGTGAAGAATTAGACCATAAATATCTTTGGTTTTTATGAGCCAGATGGTCTCTCTGGCAACTACTCAACCATTGTTGAGTGTACTGTTGAGTATTGAGTTAAGATCTTAGAAGACGGGTGTGGTTGTGTTCAAATAAAACTTTATTTACAAATACAAAAAGAGTGTGGGATTTGGGATCTGGCTGGGCAGCTGTGTGGTTTACTACCATCTGAGCTGTAGTCCACAGGGCCTTGAAATATAACTCATTGTAATAGCATCCTACCGCATCATGAGAAACACATACTGTTTTTCAAGGAAAATGGACTGTTAGGTCTAGTCAATATTTTATATTACATATAGGTGTATGTATATTTACATAGAACAATTATGTATATATGCATATATAAAACTGAGTTCATGGTTACTTTGAAATTTCTGCGGAAGTATACTGGAATACTTAATAGCTATAGAAGAGACAGAAGTCTGAGTAGTAGAATAGTTTGCTGTGCTAAGTTTTAGAAATAACACCACATAGGAAAGCAGGACAACTAAGACAACTAAATGCTGCTTAATGTATGAACACACTGAGTTGTATCTGGAGCTGGAAACCATAATAATTGCTGATATTGTCTACTTATTATATGTCATGCATAGATAAACACTCACGTACCATTCCATTTAAACCTTACAAGGACTCAGAGGTGAGGACAAAAATGGTAGAAGAAGGTCAATATATTATGTTTCAGCATCATACCATGATGAGCTACATTTTACAGATCAATAAATGGACACTTATTAAAAATATTAAGGACCTTGATGAAGGTCATACTAGTTAGTATGTTCTGCTGGAAGGTGGCCCAAAATCTGCTCTGTCTCTGAACTTAGCTTAGAGAGTATTTGGGAGAATTGGAAAGATCTGTCTCATTTGGGAAATGTATCATGTAGAACACATTGCCTCTGAAGGATATTTGTCCCATTAATAGGATGGATGACAACCACTGCCTACTGGGACAATTATTAAGGTCACTTCAAGGTTGGAGGAGATGCTTCTTGCAGCCAATTTTCTATCACCAACTGGAAATTGTTTTGCTGAAATATGTGTAAAGGAGGTTAAACAAACCCAATAGACGATAGACTCATCCCTTCAATTAAGGTACTCTGACTGTTTTCTACCAAATATCTAGAAGGTGTCTCTCCACAGAGTCTATTTAAGAGGAAATGACTGCTATATACTCTCATTTGTAGTTGTCTTTATACATTTCTTCCAAATGTCAGTATTCATTTCCCCCTTAGTTCCTACTTGTCTTTAAAATGATACTTATCAGGTAGACACAAGAAGACCAAAAGGTCATTTTGCTTTTTATACCTATGAACTGCCAAAGCAATTGCTCTCAAATGCAAACCCACTCCTGACACTGTTCTGATTGGCAATGTTCTGCCTGAGCTGCAGTAGCTACATTTATTAGTGTGGCCTACTTGGGCCTGTGAAGTCTGGTTTCCTCCCCTGTGTCTTCTGGCTGTGTCCTCCCAACTTTGCTCCTATGGAGGTACTTACAGGTTCTAAACCCTGCCTCTGGACCTTTGCTGTTACCCTCCTACCTGTCCATCACCTGTTCAGTGAATGTCTTTGTGTCACATCCTCTATAGAACACCCTTCATTCCTCCTCCTTACCTGGGCACCAGAATTGAGAGGTGAGTCTCTTCTTGGAGCGTGATGCCAGCACCCAATCTGGCACGGATGGGGGAACCACGTTGAGTTTTTGTTGTTATTGTTGTACTGTGCCCTAAAAGAGCAGAAACCTTTCCTATTCTTGACTTAGCTCTGAATGTGTCTTCTACATTTACATAGGATGGTGACCTTGGAAAAATGCTTCACTCTTTCTATTCCTTGGTTTCTTCATCAGTAAAAATGGGAGATGGGGGTAACACCACTCTGTGATTGTTGAGAGGATTAAATAACACTATTCTTATAAAATACATTATCTGATGCCTAATGAGCACTTAATACATCTTAGCTTGTGTTATTGTCATCATCATAATCCCTTGCAGATTTTACATTTGCTTTTTTTTTTTTTTTTTTTTGACAGGCAGAGTGGACAGTGAGAGAGAGAGACAGAGAGAAAGGTCTTCTTTTTCCATTGGTTCACCCTCCAGTGGCCACTGCAGCTGGCATGTCGCGGCTGGCGCACTGCGTTGATCCGAAGCCAGGAGCCAGGTGATTCTCCTGGTCTCCCAAGTGGGTGCAGGGCCCAAGGACCTGGGCCATCCTCCCCTGCACTCCCGGGCCATAGCAGAGAGCTGGACAGGAAGAGGAGCGACCGGGACAGAATCTGGTGCCCCGACCGGGACTAGAACCCGGTGTGCCGGCGCTGCAGGCAGAGGATTAGTCTGTTGAGCTGCGGCGCTGGCCTACATTTGCTATCTTATAGTGAGTTCAAGGAAGGGGAAGGGTGCATGGACAGTTGGGTAGTTGGATAGAAGGAGGGAAAGAAGCAATGAGGGAAGGAAAAAATGGAACCATGGACTTAGATTTGCTGAACTGCACTTTTAAGTTGCCAATTCTCAGCCTTTTACAGTTCTTGAATTGATCCTTCATTGGGTGACATAGAGGTTATATGTTCAAAGATCTGAGGAAACATAGTTTAAAATAATCACTGATACAGTAGTTACTATCCACCAATAACTTGAAGGTTCTCTTCTAGGAATTTAAAACATTTTCTATTAATAGTGTAGACAGAGACCATGTGACCAAACCAGGCTGGCCAGGGATGACTCCTCTGAGCCCGGTATACCAAATCTGTTCTTTGGCCCACACTGAGACCACCCACACAGCCTTCCATGCAGCAGATCCGTGGTGTTAGGGTTAACATTTAGTTAATCTCAGAAAACTCTTGGTTCATTTAAGACTTGGAAAGAGCATTTCAGTTCTGTGGTTTAGAATTATATTTCCCAACTTGGGCCATGAATTGAACTTGGCTTTTCTCCTTGTATCATCCAAACCACCCCCATTGTAACGTTGGGATTCTACATTGACATAATTGACATGTTGAGAAGTTGTGCTTAAACCACACTGAAATCACATTTTAATAACATGGGACCATCTTTTTTCTCAGTAAATTGTTGAAACGCTAATTCTTGTCAGGCTAAAAACTTGAATATACATGTGAAATAAATCAGTGGCACTCCATAGTGCAGCCTCCTGAAAACCCCCAAGGAAAATTATATTTTTAGTTAAACTGCTTGTCACTGCACCGTTTTCAATATTGTAAGTGTTTTCTTCTCTTGTTGAAAGGATCTGTTTGGTACCTTGTCATTCAAAAATATATAAATGGATCATCCCAGTTAATGGGAAAATTATTCCATTGCCTTGTAAGATTATTCTGCTGTTAAAATTGACTCACTGAATCACAATTTAAAATATACTTGAGCATTTAGGCTGTTATGGTACAGCAGGTTGAGCAGCCACTGTGATGCCAGCATTGCGTATCAGAGTGCCAGGTTGAGTCACAGCTGCTCTGCTTCCAGTCCATCTTTCTCTAATGCACCTGGGAAGGAAGCAGATGATGGCCCAAATGTTTGGTCCCCTTCCACCCACGTGGGAGACCCAGATGGAATTCCTGGTTTCCGACTTTAACCTGGTCCTGACCTTACTGTTGCGGCCATTTGGGGATTGCACCAATGGATAAAAGATCTCTCTAGCTCTGTCTCTCCCACTTTCGCTGATGCTCTGCCTTTAAGATAAATGATTGAATGAATAAATAAATAATTTGAAAAGATGTTTGAATTGACATGATAAAATAATTTATAGCAGGAACAGAAAGAGTGGAGAGATCTCTGTCTCAGAAGTGCAAGTAACGGTTAAGTTGCTGAATGATAAAGCTTTGGCAGATGCATCTTAATGGAATGTCTTTAGCCCAAAAGGACACCAGTGCCTCATTTTTGCCATATCATAAACTTCCATGAGATCATCATGGTGGTTCCTCAACCTGGCTGTACATGGAGTCAGATGGGAGTCATAAAAAACACCAATGCCTGGCTGCTACCCTCAAATTCTGATTTAATTGTCCAGGCAGAAGGATGGATAGAGTGATGGATGGATGCACTGGATGGCTAGGTAAATGAAAGGAAGAAATGAAGGAAGGAGAAGGTTGGTCAGGTATGTGCACTGGGCACTTGGGCTGTTAACATCTTCCTGTGCGCTGCCCTGCTCGTGTGCAGCGGAGTTGGCAGAACTGAGGGCAGATCAGCAGCCAGCTAACAGCTATGCCCTGGTTGGTCTACGCCCACTTCAGCAGAGCTCCGTGCATAGACAAAGTTCCCTAAAAGCCCATCATGTTTATGGTGAGCTGGGAGAACCATTAGCTATGGCCTCAAATCCTGCTGGTCCACCAACCCACTGGGCCAATTTCTCCACTTCTCTGAGCCTGTTTACTTGTCTGTGCAAGGCTGGGTAATGGTGAACAGAATTGCATTTTAAGGATTAAGAGACAGCATTTATCTTGCAAGGGTGTAACAGTGCATACAGGAGTCCGGGGTACTGGCAGCTGTCTCTGCACTCAAACTTTGCTTACAGTAAATGAATTAAATTCAGATGGAGGTGGGCAGCTGCCCACTCTAAAGCCCCTGACACCTGCAGAGAGAGGCCATGGGAGCTCGCGGAAGAAAGGGCAGAGTCAAGGCCTGCCAAGAGTGGCCATTGCATGATATAGCTGTATTACCAATTTGCAGTTACAAATTGGTGAACACATTTGGTCCTGTGAGATCCTGCATTATGCTCCCATGTCTTGTGTAACTGCTTAGAAAATGTGGTCCTGAGACCAGACCCCTGGATGACCAACTTTGGATTTCCTGACTAAAGCCACATAGCCTTCCCTGGGAGAACTGTTCAACACAGAGTGTATGGTAGTAAGTTTTTAAATTTTTTAAAATTTATTTCAAAGGGAAACAAGGAGAGACAGAGAGGGAGATCTTTGATTCATTGGTTACTCCCACAAATCCCTCCACCAGCCTGGGCTGCAGGCTGTGAGCTCAGTCTGAGTCTCCCACATGGGTGGCACAGACACAAGTACTTGAACTGTCATCTGCTGCCTCCCAGAGTGTGCATTAGCAGGAAAATGGATCAGAAGCAGAGGAGCTGAGACTTCAATCATGCACTCTAATATGGGGCATCCCAAGCTGTGTCTTAAACATGGTGCCAAATGTTTGCCCTTGGTAAGAACTTTTATTTTAAACTGATAACTGTTTTTTTTCTTCATATAATAAAACCTGTATATAACTCAAGGGAAAAATGTGAGATTGTGGACAAGCATGTAGATTCAAGCACAGATTAAAGCTCATTCTACCATCCTAGACAATCCACATTTACACTTTGCTGGCTGTATTTTCTGTGTGCCCCCCGAAAAAGTGGGGGGACATGTTGTCTGTATTCCATTGACATGCCATGAAATATTCACCATTTCAAAATGTGCAGTTCAGTGGTATTTGGTACACTCGCAAGGTTGCACAGTCATTCCCACTGTCAAATTCCATTACTTTACTCTGTGCATTTGTATCCTATTTTGTCTACCTTCTTTGACTTAGCAGAATGTTTTCCAGATTCATCCGTGTTTGACATGTATCAGCATTTCAGTCCACACTTTGGATATGTGCAGTTTCCACAATATGTCTTTTATGAATAATGTGGCCGTGGACATTCATGTCCACGCTTATGTGAGGATGTGTTTTGTTTCTCTTGGGTATATACCAAAGAGTGGAATTGCTGGATCATAGGGCAACTTGATATTAACTTTGAACTTGCATGGCAGCTGCACCACTTAATAGTCTTGCCATCAGTGTTTGATGGTTCCGGTTTCTCCATATCCATACCCTCACCTCATCAGTGTTTGTTGTTTTTTGTTTGTTTTTGCAATTATAAGCCTTGCTTTTTTGTTAACAGTTGTCCTAGTGAGTATGAAATGGTTATGTGACAGATGTTCTTTTGCAATCTTTTCTCCATACTTAATATGTCATGGACAATTTTCCATGCTATTAAATGTTTCTTAAATTGGAATTTTAAGAACTTTACAGCTATCTATGCCACGTAGATAGTTGTTTAACCTATCTTGAATTGTTAGATGCTACGTTGCTTTTTTGCTTTGTGTGTGTGTGTGTGTGTGTGCGTGCGTGCACGTACACTGTGATGATGTCCTCCATATATATCTTCTTGGATCTCTTGTTGTCTTGGTATAGAGTTTGTGTTAAAACATATGAATATCTTCTAATACTGATGCCCTATGATGTAAGTACTTGTCATTTCTTCATCAGACACTAGGAAATGCTATTATGTATTTATGTCTTTGCTACCGAGATCTGAAATATAATTTTTAAATTCTAATTTATTTCATTATAGTCTAGTGGTTGTTAGAAAATGCAGGGTTTTTGGTCACGAGTCACTGAATGTTGGTCTTCCACTATTTGTAAATGCCATCGGAGCCACAGGGAGGAGAAATGACAGGCTGATGGGGCAGGAAAAGAGCAGAGACAGAAAACAGAGTGGAATTTAGGATTTTTCCTTTTTTTTTTTTTTTTTTCTGACAGGCAGAGTGGACAGTGAGAGAGACAGAGAGAAAGGTCTTCCTTTACTGTTGGTTCACCCCCCAATGGCCGCTGCAGCCGGCACACCACGCTGGTCCGAAGCCAGGAGCCAGGTGATTCTCCTGGTCTCCCATGTGGGTGCAGGGCCCAAGCACTTGGGCCATCCTCCACTGCACTCCCAGGCCACAGCAGGGAGCTGGCCTGGAAGAGGGGCAACCAGGACAGAATCCGGCGCCCCGACTGGGACTAGAACCCGGGGTGCCAGCGCCGCAGGTGGAAGATTAGCCTATTGAGCCGTGGCACCAGCCTGACTTAGTCCTTAAATAAAGATCTGAGGAGATGAAGTGGGCAGAGTGGGGCGTGAGTGGAGAGAGCCCTGGAATGAGAGTCTGGCTTCATTGGCGTTGCCCCCAGGTTGTTCTTTACCCGAGATAGTGGTGCTCTAGTCTCCTTTGGTCTTCGCAGTAGCGGAAGCACAGCTCCCACGTGTGACTCTGCTAATTTTTCATGACCTTCCCTTTGACTCAGCTCTGCTCTGCCACATGACACAGGATGCCCCTTCATGTCTGGCCCAGCCTTAATAGATCGCCACATGATTAGAGGGAAAGCTTCCAATTGATCTTGCTACTAGATAGGGCCTTGGAGAACCCTGATTCTAAAATAGACTTCAGTCCCAGGCTGTGAAGCCCCATTTGACTCAGATGTGCCCTGGATCAAACAAATATTTCTCTTTTCTTTGCCATATTATAGGCAGGTTTTCTGAGCTCAGCAGAGCTTTTGATCACATTTGTTTCTGTTTTATTTGCTGCTTTTCCTCAGCCGCACCACTGGAAGGTAGATAAGTTGCCCAGTGCCTGCAGAGGCAGGAGTCATGTTCCTCAGCGCACCACTGGAAGGTAGATAAGCTGCCCAGTGCCTGCAGAGGCAGGAGTCATGTTCCTCAGCGCACCACTGGAAGGTAGATAAGCTGCCCAGTGCCTGCAGAGGCAGGAGTCATGTTCCTCAGCGCACCACTGGAAGGTAGATAAGCTGCCCAGTGCCTGCAGAGGCAGGAGTCATGTTCCTCAGCGCACCACTGGAAGGTAGATAAGCTGCCCAGTGCCTGCAGAGGCAGGAGTCATGTTCCTCAGCACACCACTGGAAGGTAGATAAGCTGCCCAGTGCCTGCAGAGGCAGGAGTCAGCGTAGCACCCGTCCTGCCTTCCGCGTCGTGTGTGCTATATTGTGGTGTTGGCTACAGTTATATTGACCTGATTTCACTTGGTTCTAAAAGGCTGATCTGTCTTTGTAATGTTTCAGGCAAACTTCAAGTAAGTTTATTTTGGTATTATGTATAAATGATTCTATTTTACATTAGGTTTAGGATAACAAAAATAATAGATGATCATAGAACACTGAAAAATCATGGAAATGCATAAATACAAAAATAAAAAATGCCCATTTTTTTGCCTTTCTATTTGTTTTTATTTTTTGAAAGTTTTTTTCTACAGAGAATTTAAAACACATATAACAGAGAAAAAAATATATACTGTAACTTCCCATAGCTGTTACTCAGCTTTTATAGTTTTCAACATATTGTCAATTTTCTTGAATCTGTAGTCCCTCTCTTGGTATATTATTTTAAAGTAAAAACAAGGCATCATATATTTTTCACTCATGAAGACATTAATACTGCTCAATTAATACCACAGTTCCTATTCAGAGTATTATCCTGTTTTTTCCCTTCAATAAAATGACAGGCATTCTATAGGAAGACATTAAATATTTATGTGTATAAATATATATTTCAACTATTTTAAAAATGTATTCTTTTATAATAGCACTATTTTCCCAAGTTTTCTGGAATCGTTTAGTCAAGATAATAAACTGGCAAAATAATACTATAAAGGTATGGAAAATACTGTGAATAATATGTTACAGAAAAAAGTTTTTATATTTTTAACCTAGTATTTTTAAGAATGATTCCATTTCAGATGTTGAGAAATAAATTTAACTTGACATTGTAAAATTCTAATAATAGACTGAAGTAATGTCATAAACTAAAACCATGTAGCTTAGTGTGGCCCATCAGTTGTCCCAAAAAAAATGCAACCTTGTTTTTGTTGAACTCAGTGTGTCTTGCTTGAGTCTTTGTATAAGGATTGGACCTAGAGAACTGAGCATTCAGCCCAGGCTGCCCCCGTGAAAGGGGAGCCAGCTTAGCAAGATGTCTTGGAGCCCAGTTGTTGTGTGTTTGTTTTTTTTTTTTTTTTTTTTTTTTTTTTAACAAAATTGAGATATAGTGTAAAAGTCACCATTTTAAAGTACTATTCAGTGATTTTTTTTTACTACGTTCACACATGTGTAACAACCATCACCACACTTGAATTCCAGAACATTTTCATCACCCCAAAAAGAAATCCCGTAGAGACTGGCAGTCATTACCTATCTCCTCTTTCTCCAGCCCTAGGCACCACTCACCTACTTCCTGTCTCTCCCTATTTGCTTATTCTAGACATTTCATATGAGTAGAATTCTATAATATGTGGTCTTTTTATCTAGCTTTTTTCAGTTTGCATAATATTTTCCAGGTCCATCGTGTTCTAGCAAGCATTATTACTTCATTCTTTTTCTTATAGCTGAAACATACTATATGGATAGACTACCTTTTGTTTATCCATTTGTTCACTGATAGACATTTGTGTTCTTTGCACTTCTTAGCTACTGTAAAGAGTGTTGCTATGAACATCATTCTCACTGTTCTGGTTTGTGGGAAGACATCATCATACATGGAGGCTAAAGGTGTTGGAAGGTAGGGTACTAGGTACATTGAAACAAGTTCAACACCAAAACCCTTTGATCCCCTCTTGAAGGATCATCCATTCAACGATGGAGCACATCTCATATGAAAAACTTAAACTTAACTCATCCTTTTTTGGTTTAAGAAGTTGCTGAATGCAACTTGAGCTCAATTACTTTGTAAAGCATTTTGTTTATTTGACCTTTTGTGTCCCAAGAAATAATTCTAACCAATTGGCCCTGGCTCCCTTTCGCACTGGGATCCTATTGCTTTACAGCTAGTGACGGGGTGGGGGTGGGGGGCGCACCACTACCACATGTGAATTAATTCTCAACTCCAGAGCCATGTGCTGTTCTCTGGCAAGGTTGTATTTCTTCATTAGCTATTCCCAGGGCCCAGGGAGTCCCAGAGGATGTCAGAGTACATTAATTTTTATCATAACATGGAATCTTTCAGGTCTGAATGGCAGCACACAGCTGTCAGGGGCTTTCTGAACTCTATTACAGCTCCATATATCTCTAGGCAAAACAGGGGAAAGAGTCATCATTGGCAAGGGAAATGTACAAAATGCATGAGATGTTTTATTGTTTGAGTGAGTTGACCATGTATTTAAGCACATTGTCCAAACAATTTCTTTCCTACTGTCCACATAATTTCACCTCTGCCACCGTTATTAAACTGCATAAAGTATGTTTTAAATAAGCTCTCTTTGCATAATTATAATGAAATCATCATCTGGTACTTAAAACTGTTCTATAAATATCTAAAAAATGTTTCCTTCCCAGGAATTCTCAGCAGAATTTATGCATCCACATTATTGTTAAGTTCATAAATAATGACTTGTATTGCCTAATATTACTTTATGTCCACAAAATATAATTTTAATTTGAAAGAATTCTAATGCATTTCCTGGAAGGCTAGTTATTGGTTTCTTGCCTTTATTTTGCTCACTTATCAACTAAGTAAAATGCTGAGAGAGATGCAGCTTATTTAGAAAAAGAGGAAACCCTGATATTACTATAATAGGAGCCCTCTCCTGTGTCCTAGGCCCCATACTAGACACCACTCAGAGGGGAGGACACACAGACACTCCCACAAGAAAATCCCAGTGTACTTGGTCAGCTTTTCTTCGCAGTAACAAAATACCTGAGGCAGGCTACTTAGGAGAAACGAGAGGTGTCTTTAACTCACAGTTTTGGAGTTTTCAAGGGCATCATGCCGGCACGGGCTTGGTTGTGATGCAAGCCCTCTGGACCGAGTCATATCATGGGAATGGCGATGGTGATAGCGTATGTGGGAGGCAGTGGTCACGTCTCAACACAGAAAGCCCCAGAGAGACCAGGTGAACCAAACTCAAGCTTTTGTCACAGCCCACTTGTGAGAGCTACCAGGGAGTCACAGGAGGTCTGCATTAATTCCTTCTGAGGGTGATGCTCATAATGACTGAGGGACCTCCCATCAGGCCTCACCCGTTAAAGGTCCCCACTTCTCAACATTGGCACACTGAGTATGACGTGGGAATTTTGGGGGACAAACTACATCCAGAGAGCGTGTGGGCAAAGAGAGAAGGGAAAGTTGTCAGTTCCATGAATGTGAAAACATATGTTCTTGTTAGGCCTGAGTGACTGACTGCTGGCTGCAGTCCGTTGCTCAAGTTTCCTAGGTCTTTGTGATTTCCTAGTAATGGGTAGGTTTTGGAAGGCTGTGTGTGGACTCTTCAATTAATTGCTCCCACTCTGTGGCAGCCCAATTGCTTGAGCTCTGTGGGCCATAGAACAGTTTTCCCCAGCTTACGTGTGGCCGTGTACATACAAGATGCACAAAGACAGTGCATGTAGAAAAGTTCTTTTACTTTAACATGATCATGGTTTAAAGTAAATCAGAAGAGTAACCCCATTTAGCTCATGTCTTTGCAAGAGACTATGCTGAGAAATACAGATGAGTTAATTTCCAGGTCATTCAAAGAAGGAAATACAGGTGATCCTTAAGTTAAACAAATGGCACCTCAGTGACTGTGTTTGGATAATGCTGACCTGGATTCTGTAGTGTAAAAGGAAAAACTGGCCATATGCCATCTTAAAAAAAAAAAAAAAACAAACTCCAACAGGGAGCTTAGTAGGTATTAGTGAAGACAGAGCTTTCACAAGCAGTATCTTAATAATTTTGAGAGATTTAATAGATCAACAAACTTCTTAAGTATGAATTTGTCACTGGCTCACTCTCCAAATGCCCAGAACAGCCACTGGCTGAGGCCAAATCTAGGGGCCAGGAATTCAATCCAGGTCCCCCACATGGGAAGGAGGAACCAAATTACTTGGGTCATCATTGCTGCCTGCAGCGTTTGCATCAGCAGGAAGCTGGCATCAGGTGTCAGAGCTGAGTAGCAAACCAGTAGGGTACTCCAGTAGGGTTTGGATACTCAGCTCTCAACCAGTATCTTAACTGCTTGGCTAAACACTGCCCCTCAATAAACCTGTGTCAGGTGTCAGGTGCAGCCTGTGAATTTTACTAAATTCACTTTAGTGAATTTAGGATTTCTTTAAGACAAGACTATGACTCATTAGTCAGATGGAAATGCGTGAGTTTGCCAAGCAAGACAGGCTACTTTACATTTTCTAATCTACAGGAGCTATGTTCAGGTGAGGTTACCAGGTTATGAGCATAGTAGAAGCTACTTAGGATTTCTCTCCCCTCCCACCACTACATTGTGCTTTCTGTTGATTTTCCTTTGTGTTAAATATTCTCAGTAAGCCAGAACATCACAGGGCAATAAAGTAGTAAATGCAAAACACACACACACACACACACACACACACACAATGGAAACCACTTGAGCTGCAAGCCCAAGGAGTCAGAACTGTATCTCGGATATTGTGCCAGTTGGACTAAATGCTGTTGGTGGTACAATTATCAAATCAATGCGTTTTTCCTAGAAAACCGCTCCTAGAGAGGATGTGGGCATACTCCTCGTTTATATTCCCCCCTATTTCAAATCAATGAGGTTGAGATTTTGCTGCTGGGACTACAGATGATGTGATGGGAAAATATAATCAAGATAATGGACATGAGGCAAAAATTTAAGGAAATAACCAAAACAAGAGTGTTTCCATTTTCTGTTAAGTGTATGTACTGATGCTCTGGAATTCACTATAAGAAGTTGTAAATGGTGCATGAAATGAAAAATTCCTGGTGGTCTCCAGGGGATATAGCTAGTGCTGTGTACTCTACTCCTGATGATTGTTTTAGATTATTTTCTCTATTGCAATTGAAATAAAAAAAATAATTAAGTGTGCCTAGGTTAGTTTGACAGCAAAACCCACTCCTGGTTAATTATTATTTTAATAGTTGGCAGTATCCATCAAATTCATGACATACGTAGGTCCTTTAAAATGTAGAAGTACAATGATGGCCTTGACCACCCTAGGTGATACTGCTTTTATGTGTTGAGACTTGTCTTGTTTGAATTGCTTTCTTTCTTTGCATGTTTACTCAGGACATTCTCTTCCAGAGATATTAATAAGGACACAGGGAGCCATATTTTCATATATTATAAATGAGGATGACAATTGGATATAATTTAATATTTTTTAAGTACTGGTGAGTCCCATAGCCCCCCAAGGTTTAGGAAGCAGGCTACTTTGAAAAAGGAAAAGGTCTGTTTTAGGTGTCATTTATTTTTTTAAGATTTATTTATTTGAAAGGCAGAGCCACATAAGAGGGAGAGACAGAAAGAGAGAGTTATTCAATCCACTGGTTCACTCCCCAGATGGCTGCTAGAAGCCTGGAACTCCATCCAAGTCTTCTATGTGTGTGGCAGGGGCCTAAGCACATGGCCATTTTCTGCTTCTTTCCCAGGTGCATCAGCAGGGGTGTCAATCAGAAGGGGAGCAGCTGGAATTTGAGTCAGTGTTCATATTGCATGCTGGTATTGCAGGCGACCACTTGACCCGCTGCACCACAACTCTAGCCTCTTAGAGTCATTTCTGTCAAGGCCTCTGCTAGGCACTTAATGTTGTTTGCTTATTTACACAACTATTAAACTAGGTGAGCATTATCATTTCCTTTCACAAGGGACACAGCTGGGGCTCAAAGGGGTTTATTAACTTCTCTGAGGTCCACATGGCTAAGAGGAGGCCCAGCTGATTATAGAATGAGTTTCACCTGTCACATGATTTTACCAATGTGACCTGCTGGAATTGTACCTAACAAAATAACTTATGAAAACAGCATGCTGCAAAATATAATCTTTCACTAAAGATCACATTCCTCATTCCTTTAATAAAAGACTGACATTGATTGCGGATGTCCCATGTAAAAGGCAGTTGTTCATGTGTGTTTAAAAGATGCCCTTGATATCATTTCTGTTTTAATTCAGCCTTCTCGGAATTAAATCAGTTACAGTGTGAGTTTTGCAAAATCTGTACATCAGTGTATTATTAGTGTTTAATGATAGCAATTTTAACAAGTCATTCTCCACAAGAATATCTATGAAATTGTGTATTTGAGATGCTAATTCTATAGTTTTTTCCAACATACTGCAATATTTAAGTATTCTTTCAAGCTTGCTATGTGCTATCTAAAATCATCTTCAGTTTGGCCAGTGGCTTGCCTGCTGTATTTTGGGTAGCTGTGGCTGGTGTGTCACTGAAGTGTGGGGAACTTTAACTGAGCTTGAGGTGACTGTAGAAGAAAATTGCTTTGACCAGTTCTGTATCACCAGTAACCAGCCTAAGTTACTTAAACCACTGTCCAACTTGGAATTCTGTGGTATTTTTCCCTTCCTTTTCTTTCTGAAAAGGCAACTAAATGTTTATCAGGTAAGAGTATAAAATAATTTTTTAGAGACTGTAGACTTTTCCATTGACTTTCAGAGTATTCGCAAATGGTATGAATTCTTGTAACTTACTCCAGAAGCAACCCAGATGGCGTGACATTCTGTTTTAAGGAGGAATTGGAAAGTGTTTCCCTTTACATAACATATCACTTAACTCATTCTTTTGCAGTGTCTGAAATGGAATCCCCAAGAGCCACAACTGTCTTAACAATCTGAAGTGTGCTTATTTAACCTGAAAAATCCTGTCTCATTTTGTGGGAGTAGGTTAACAATTTCATTTATGAATCTTTACAGTAACTTAATCCCGTGATGGTGGCTACTGCCATTCTTAGACTCCTTTAAAGCACCCTTCTTCTTAGATTTGAAATTACATGTCTAATTTTTGGGCTCCTTGGGTCATAATTGGCTGATCTTATGCCCAAAGCACAAGATTTATAATATATTTATATTTATAATATATAATGGTTTTATTAGTCAGCTAGAACCAAATCAACTTTCTCCTTCCTCCCTATTTTTTAGGTAATAAATTTTTGTTTTGTAAAACATGGCTATGTAATGACCTAGTGTTGATTTAAATGTATCAATTCATCCATTTCCAAAAGTCTTACTTCTTATTAAATGGGGAGCCTGGGTAAGCAGAGACTCCCTTCTTGATGGGCATTGTTTGTTTTCTTCTAGTAGATAAAACATTTGTACAAACAGATTGTGATGTATGATAGAAAGTGTTATGTAATGTAGGAATGGACATGTCCCAGACAGAAATGAAGGCCAAGCCTCCAGGGAGATGCGTATCATACCTCAGAGGTGGATGTTCAGTTTACAGTAAACACTTGGGATGTATTGAGATTGGGTTGTTGCCAGTTGATGCTAAGCAGAAGGCTAAACACATGAGAATCAGAAGGATTGAGCATGACATTGGCTGTTTGTTAAGGATACTGCTTTGGTCCTGGCCACACTCAGCTCAGCATCATTAGTAGCTCAGTGCCTTGATGGGAAATTGGGGAATAGCTGGTGTCCTGTGTTACATAACTGTCTGGAAATAAGTTGAAGGAACTCAAGTGCTTTTGTGGGGAGCAGCCCGGACTGGACTGAGTTACTGAAATTAAGACTTATTCTATGCATCTGCTCTCCCACAATATGGCGCTGGGAGAGAAGTAAACAGCTTCCACACAGCTGCCTCCAGTTCAGCTAATAAACTGTAGGACTTGCTCCTGATTGGAGGAGAGCAGCGTACTCGGCGTGTGGGCAGCCGAGTTGGGATTGGCGGAGGAGGACTATAAAGGAGGAGAGAGACGGCATGCACCAGGAACATCTATGGGGAACATCTAGCTGAAGGAACACCTGTGCAGCCCCCCAGAGAACCGGCCGGCGGTGTGCCGCTCCCCTGCGGAAGTGGGGAATGTGGCCAGGGGGAACTGCCCTTCCACGGAGGTGGAAGGGATAGTAGCCAACCCGGGAAGAACCAGCAGCAAACCCGGGGAGGGCCAAGCAGACAGAAAGAACAGCGCAGGGTCCTGTGTCGTTCCTCCACGAAGAGGGGGAGCGACAGCTTTGGTTGGGTTTGTCTTCCTGTCATCCAAAACAATGTCGACCTGGTAAATTGTTTAGGGAAGGTGTTTAAGAACTTTCTAAGAGATACATAGTGCTAACCTTCTAGAAGCAGAGGAAGGCAAGGATTCTTGGAAGAAAGAAGAGTTTTCTGTGCCACCCTTGAGAGGTCAGAAGGGCTATGCCATATAGAAAGGACAGCTGGGACAGAGGGAGGGACCCTGTCAGATTCTTCTTAGTGGACAACTGAAGGAAGGCATGCAGTGCTGGAGATGAGTATGTGAGCAGGGAGCAGAAAGCATTGAAATACAAAAGTCAACTTCATTGCTGTCCAGAAGTCTCTATCCTTAAAATTCCGTGAAGGAGAGCCAGACTGAAGATGGGCCGAAGTTCAAGCGTCTGATTTTATTCTACTTTGTTAATGCTGTATTAGAGGGCTGCTGCTTGTAGAAATACAAGCGAGCACTGATAGACCATAGCCTGTGTGCACACTAGTAGCCCTACTGGAGTAAACACTGCCACTCTCTGGTTTTACAACCTGTGTATTCTCATGGTTCAGGAAATATTTCATTGGCCAGTAGTCATGAATTCGAGTTCTGGCTCCTTCAATCATTGGCAAGAAATGTTTTGGAACCCCAGATTCACATCTGTGAGGTGGTGATGTTACTATTTAGCATGTTTTCTGAGATCACCTGAAGTCCCCAAGCAAAGAAAAAGTAAAGCCCTCTCATGCTTCAAATCTTTGAAGTCTGTGTAACCAAATAGATGTGTTTATGGAATATTATCTATGACCAAAGAATTTTGCCCAGTTTTACATGATGGCAAAACTGTGGGACTCCACCCCATCTATTACAACACTTTTAAGTAGCTCCTAAAATTATATATGGAAGGAGCTTTGTTTCAGTGTAGAATTTTCAGATGCTCTTGAGCAATTGCCTGAGGAATGATACAGATTAAAAATATTAGGCCGGTGCCGCGGCTCAATAGGCTAATCCTCCGCCTAGCGGCGCCGGCACACCAGGTTCTAGTCCTGGTCGGGGTGCCAGATTCTGTCCCGGTTGCCTCTCTTCCAGGCCAGCTCTCTGCTGTGGCCAGGGAGTGCAGTGGAGGATGGCCCAGGTGCTTGGGCCCTGCACCCCATGGGAGACCAGGAGGAGCACCTGGCTCCTGCCTTCGGATCAGCGCGGTGCACTGGCCGCGGCTCACTGGCTGCGGCGGCCATTGGAGGGTGAACCAACGGCAAAGGAAGACCTTTCTTTCTGTCTCTCTCTCTCACTGTCCACTCTGCCTGTTAAAAAAAAATATATTAAACACATTCAGAGGAGGAGTGTGCTTTTGGTTAGCATGATCTAGAAAGGCACTAGATGAAATTGCTGTGGGGAGGACTAGGGTTCCCATTGACAATGTTTTTGAAGAACCCCAAAATGTCTTGATGTCCAACGCACAGCAAGCCAATTGCAGACACCAAGTTGCTGGAAGAAAGCAGTGATTTGCAATATGTAGAGCGAGAAGTCGGACAGCTATCTTTGAATTCCAGAACTCTCCATGAGATGAAAGGTAGTGATTCTTAGAGACCAGTGAGGAATGAGCTTGTGGCTTTTCTTTAATTAGTCATTGATAGGGGCCAATGTGTTTCTTCTGTAATCCTAAGGATTGACTCTGATCTATGTGGTCTCTAAGGGTAGACTGGGTGTTATTACCTTGTTTGATCAGGATCTGCAAAAGGGTCAGAACAGAGGTTAGCATTGACTGTTAACTATTGAATCCTGAGTCTTGGTGACTGTGGTCTTATGGGAAGCCCTTACCCTTGTGCTACTCCCTTAATTTAATAACCTAATTTTTAGTAGGGGATTAACTCCCAGTCCAAGGGAAGACAGAAGAACTATAAGCTAAGAGTATGTAAAGGGGGCCTCTGGGCTTCAGAGGATTAAAATAAACCTATTGGCAGAAGAGGAAGGACTGGAGGAGACAGATGCTGAAAATGCAGTGCCAGTAGGATGTCCAGGAGGGGACTGAAGCCCAGAGGTAGAGATAGAGAAACGGCCAAGAATCAGGAGGGGTGTGTGTGTGTGGGTGGGTGGGTGGGTTTATTGTGCTAGAGAAGCCTAGACTAGCAGAGGGGATGGGATGTTGTTAGATTGACTGGTTGTGAAGACGATGTTGTCCAGGAAGCTTTGAGAGATTCTGATTGGTGGTGAGAAGAATTCAGTTGGCTTGGTAATGAGGAGTATGTTTGGAGCAAAAAGAGAATATTTCTAAACTGTAGATCACAAATGGGAAGAGAGAGGCTGATGAATCTTGAAAGAGCTCGATTGTCCAATAGTTGTCTTCATATTCCCAGCTCACTGCCCCCCACCCCCATTTGTTTTCTTTCTTGATTTTTCTTCTATTTGATGGTCAGAATGATTTGACTAAGATGTACAGCAAGAGTGAGCTAGTAGAGAAGTGAAGAAGGAAGATGCCAGAAAGGGAGCTGTCACGGGGGCTCTTGAAGGAAACTTAAGGATCAGCTGTCTGAAAGCTAGTGACAGTGTTTGAAATCAGACCCTCTTACGCTGACTGCCGCCAGCCAGGTCCCTTTCTGGTGTGATGGACTACTTGAGGTCAAGCAATCAAAGTCTGGATATAGCATTGTGAATCTCGGCCCACAGTTGCTTCCACTTAGGGCAGACAGTATAGCACAAGGAAATAATTAGAACCCAACCCACTTTAACTTTTGAAGTCATTTTCTGTCCCTTAAGGAAGGCACTGGCCATAGTGGAGGGGACTGCTGCTTTCTGTACACTGTGAGAATTTACAGAGGACACGCAGGCTTCCCTCTAATGGAGTCTCCAGCCTACCCACAGTATGTACCCTTTGCTGCCCTCAGTCACCCTTCACAGATCAGAATCCACCAGGGAAGAAAAAAGATCAGTCCTTTAAAGAGCTGACTAATAAATACATCAACTTTGGACTTGGAAGGGTGCTATTTTTGTTTCCATTCTGTCTTTATAGTTTGAACTTTCCTTTTGATATTCTGTAAATATTCATCTCAGAACCTTTTGAATTGCAAGCCTTTTAGTCAAAACTGAGCAAAATGTGCCATTTGAATAATAAAAACCTCATTAAAGTGAAGCAAAAGGGTTTCTTTTCCTTTTGTACAAGCCAATTAGGTGTCTTTACAATTAAAAAAAAGTCAAACACTTTATGGTATCATATTCCATAAGCCTGTTTTTAATTAATAGAGGTGACAGGTTTTAGGTATAGGGTGCATATTTTGCCTCTGGTGTTGTGCAATTAGCATTAATGAAGGGTATTAAAATTTGGTGAGAGAGGAAAGGATTTTTGAGGATCTCTGTGGGTTCATGCCTTTAGGCTGAGGTCTTTGGTAGCAAGTTGCTTTGTTTGATGGGGTTTACATTTCCCTGGCAAAGTGTAAGACAAGAATAATGGTAGCTAGAGAGGGGTTGTTAGTGAGGCATGCTGTCAAAATTACAAATCCCCAGGCCTCTCTTGAAGTCAGAAATCAGCTTTGAAGAATTTAATGTCTTCTTGTGGATAAAAGGGAAGGGTATAGAGAAAAGGAAGCTGCAATTATTTAACCTGGCAGGATGACAAGATACTGGGGTTAGACTCATGACAAGCTTGGGTGTATTCTTGCTGCTTCCAGTTTACTAGGGAAAAAGCAGGTTCATAGAGGTTAGCAAACTGGCTGAGGATCACATAAGTAGTGACCAGGCGGAGCAAGAATTTCTCAGCACTTGAGGCCATCTATTGATTTGCTTATCTAAGAGAGAAGGTATTACATAGTGACCTTGAAGTCATATGACTCTTTAGTTTTGAAAAGCTTTGTTCCTATCCATTTATTTTCTCATTTATTTATTTTGAATATTTCCTGTACTTTACTGGTGACCTTCAGAAGTTTGCTGCTGGCCCCTTGTTTTCTCCTCTTTAAAATGGCAACAATAATACATGTTAATTAGTTTTCTTAGGAAGATTAAATGAGATATACATGAAACTGAGAAGTTGACCAAATCATAGTTAATACATGGAAAAAGAAAAAAAAATAACTCTGGAAAATTGTAACAAATATTTGAGATGCCACATGAAAGGAACTGAAATGTGATCTTGTCTTTTTTCCTGTTTTTATTTCCAGTGGTCCTATCCTATTACAAAACATGGATTATCTCAGCTATGTATCAATAGATTCTGCTCTGATTTTAAAGCAGGCTTGATGAGTGCTGATGGTAGACTAGTTGCCTCAAAGCATTTGTGCCTCCCTCTTTAGAAAGTGACTGGACCACTGGGAGGTGTGTATTGATAACTGTGGAGGACACCATGTATGGCAAATAGGTGATCGGGCAAACTTAGTTGGTGTTACTTATCAATTTCACAGCTTTTTAGTTTGTTCCACAGTCCGTTTCACTGAACCCACCCTTCTCCTGCTCCTCTTCCTTTAGTGAATTCAGCCAGCTTACAGGATACTATCTAACAAATGAGTTCAGCTAGATTGTCTGGTAAAAGATCAAAGAACAAAAGTCAGTTTGTTTCTATATATTATCAACAAATAATCCAAATATGAAGTGTAGAAAATAATTCTGTTTGCAGTAGTATCAGGAAAGATAAAATACTCAAGAATAGATGTCACAGAATTCATGAAAAACTTCTACTTTGGAAGCTATAAAATATTGAAAGAAATTAAAGAAGATCTGGATGAAATTAAAGACATCCCATGTTCATGGACCAGAGGAAAGAATATGATGTTAATGCCCTTGAAATTGATGAAAAAAGTTTAAGGCAGTCTCTATCAAAATCCTAGTTATCCCTTTTGGTAGAAGTTGGAAATGTTTCTGAATTTAATATGTAAGTGCAAAGAAACCCAAAAAGCCAGAACTAACTTGAAAGATAATAAAACTGGAGGACTCTTGAGTTCTCAGTTTCAAAAGTTACTACATAACTTCAGAAATGAAAACAGTGTGTCATGAGCACAAACCTAGACATAGAGATACAATAGAATTCAGAGTCTAGAAATAAATTCTTAACACGTGGTCAATTGACTTTCAACAAGAGTGCCAAGACAATTCAGGGAGGAAAGAATATCTTCAGTAGGTGATTCTAGAAAAACTGGATATCCACAGATAAAACAATGAATTGTATTTATAGCATACACCAGGCACAAGAATAGTTGAGAAAATTTCTTAGACCTAAAGGGAAGGGCTAGAGCTTTAAATACTTACAGGAAGACATAAGGCTATATTTTTGTGATGCTGTGCACAAGTGACAGAGAAAAAGTTAAGTTAGAGTTCATTAAAATGAAAAGTTTCATGACACAAGTGATAACATTAACAAAGTGTAAAAGCAGTCTATTGAATGGGAGAAATATTTGCAAATTGTGTATCTAATTAAGGGATTTGTATCCAGAATATATAAAGCACATTTACAATTAAATACTTTAAAAAAACTCAATTAAAAAGGGGGGCACACTGAGCACTTAAAAGGAAACCTGTTGAAGTGAAATGGACACTATGAGAAACAATGACTTGATCAGCCCTTGTTTTGACTGTCGAGGAACAACTTACTACTTTATTCTTTTTAGTATTTTTCATTCTACTTAATACCATTGGTTGAACTCTTTAATTAACACAGAATTATTCTTAGGTGTTTAAATTTAACTGAAAAGTGATCTCTGTTAAATATAAGAGTGGGAATAAGAGAGGGAGGAGATGTACAGTTCGGCACATGCTCACTTGGACTTACCCCTAATGTTACAGTTAGAAACATGCCAGGGGATTCCAATTCCATCCCATCAAGGTGGCAGGTACCAATGCCATCTCACTAGTCAAAGTGATCAGTTTTAGTTCATAATTGATCATAATGATAGGATTAAGTGTCAAAGGGATCACATAAACAAGACTAGTGTCTGCTAATACTAACTGATAGAATTAAAAAGCAGAGAACGATCCAATATGGGAAGCGGGATACACAGCAGACATACAGAATGGCAGATGTCCTAAACAGCACTCTGGCCTCAGAATCAGCCCTTAAGACATTTGGATCTGGCTATAAAGCCCATGAGAGTATTTTAGGCATGGAAAGCCAAGACACTGTGGGGAAAAAAAAAAGAGGACCTAAATGAAAGATCTCTGTGAGTGAGATCCCAGCAGAAAGAATGGGCCATCAAAGAAGGAGGTACCTTTCTCTGAAGGGAGGAGAGAACTTCCACTTTGACTATGGCCTTGTCTAAATAAGATCAGAGTTGGTCAACTCAGGAGGCTTCCATAGCCTTGGCAGCTCATGACAAGAGCCTTGGGTGATAATTGACGTCATAAATAAATAAGAGTGTCAGTTGTTAAATCAACAACGGGAGTCACTGTGCACTTACTCCCCATGTACAATCTCTGTCCTTAATGTGTTGTACTATGTGAATTAATGCTATAACTAGTGCTCAAACAGTACTTTACACTTTGTGTTTCTGTGTGGGTGCTAATCGTTGAAATCTTTACTTAGTATATACTATGTTGATCTTCTGTATATAAAGATAATTGAAAATGATTCTTGATGAAGAATGGGATGGGAGAGGGAGTGGGATGGTTTCAGGTGGTTATGGGGGGAAAGAGCCACTGTAATCCTAATGTTGTACTTTGGAAATTTATATTTATTAAATAAAAGTAAAAAAGGAGGGGGGCACAAGGCCTGAAAACAAATTTTCTAAAGGACATAAAGGAGTTGCCAGTGAACACATACATAAAAGGCTGCTCAGCATCATCAGTCTTCAGTGAAAAACTAAAAAAAAATTCCACTGAGATATCATTTCTCAGTAAGTTGGCTAAAATAAAACAAGACAGATAATAACAAATATTCAAGAGAATATGGAGGAATTAGAATCCTCCTGCATTAATGGTGAGAATGTAGAATGGTACAGCCACTTAGTAAAGCAGTTTGGTAGTTTCTGAAAGCTAAAGGTGAGTTAGCATATGACCCAGCAATTGCATTCCTAGGTATATCTCTAGAGAGCTAAAAGCACACATCTTCACCATTACTTGCAAATGAATATCCATAGCAGCAACATTCATAATAGCCAAACATTATGAACAACCCAAATACTCTCCAACTAAAGAGTGAATGGACGTAAGTGGTGTATGAAACATTTTGCAGGGGCATAAAAAATAATGAAGTACTGGTTAAGGCTATGCAAGGATGAACCTTGCAAACACGAGGAGAAAAAGAAGATGATCACTAAAGACCACATGTTGCAGACTTCTATTTGTGGTAAAAGTCCAAAGTAGGCAAACTTGCAGGACAGAGAGTACACATTTATGGTGTTGTGGGGATGGGTGGGAAGTGGTTGGTAACTGCTAATGGTTATGGGTTTCTTCCTGAAGTTTTGAAAGTGTGATGAAGCTAGAAGGTAGTGATGGTTGTGGACTTCTGTGAAAATACTGAAACTTGTTGAATTATATGCTGTAAATAGGTAAATTTTATAGTATGGATTATATCTCAGGTTCTTAAAGAAATTCATTTGTGCTTATTTTAGAACAGAAGGAAAACACTAAAAACCATAGAAAGGAAGTAAGTAATCCAGGGTAGGTGATTGGCCCAGCAGTCAGCACACAGCTTGGGACGCCTGTGTCCCATGTCAGAACACCTAGGCTCAAGTCCCAGCTCCACTGCCACTCCAGCTTTCTGCTTATGCACCTCCTGGGTGGCAGCGGGTAATCACTCAGTACCTGGGACCCTGTCACCCGTGTGGGTACCTGGACTGGTTTCTGGGCTCCTGGTCCTGGCTGTTGCAGGTGTTTGAGCAGTGAAGCAGCAAATTAAAGATCTGTCTCTCGCCACTCCCTCCCTCCCCCCGCCCAACCCCTACCACCATGTGTGTGTCTTTAATATAAAGTGAAAATAAATAAATAACTAGCAATCCAATTATCTCCTACATACTCTAGTTGAAACATTTTTCTGTGTTTTCTTTTTAATTGACTATATATAGAAATATTTTTGAGAGGGAGGAGCATGAAGCCCACACAAAAATTATAATCCTTGACTTTACAATTAAATTGAAAAATTTGATAGCTTCTGACTTAACCATTGCTTATTTATCTGTTTCCCTGTTGCTGAATTTTAAGTTGCTTCTCGTTCATGTGTAATTATATGATCTTCATTTCTGTATAATTATTACTCATAGTTATGTATAAGCTTTAGTCTGCATTTTGAA
The DNA here is from genome assembly GCF_964237555.1 of Oryctolagus cuniculus. Taxonomy (NCBI): domain Eukaryota; kingdom Metazoa; phylum Chordata; class Mammalia; order Lagomorpha; family Leporidae; genus Oryctolagus; species Oryctolagus cuniculus. Next base: position 60,775,772 of record NC_091449.1, read on the forward strand.
TATTTCCATAGGAAAGTATCTTAGAAGCTATCTTGGTTTCCTAATGGTACTGTAACAAATAACCACAAATTGGATGACTTAAAACAAAAGTGAATGTCTCCCAAGGCTAAAATTCTGAAATCCTGTCTTCCATAGTGTTGGTTCTTCTCAAGACTTTGCAGGGGAATTCATCCCATGCCTTTCTCCTAGCTTTTGCTATCTGCCAACAATCCTTGGTGGTCTTTGCCTTGTACCTTGTATTAGTCTGTTTTCTGTTTCTATCATAAAATACTGGCTTCTGTTTCACAAAGAAAAGATGTTTATTTAGCTCAACAGTTTGGAGGTTCACAAGCATGGTACTGGCTTCTGCTCGGCTCTCATGAGGGCCTTTTGGCAGATGCCATCACAGTGTTGAGGATGAGAACAGGTGTAACCACATGGCTAGACGGGCCACAGACATCAGTTCAGGGGTCACACTGGGTCTTTTATACAAGCCAACTCTCCCAGGAATTGAACTTAATCTGAGAGACCAGCTTTAATCCCTTCTGAGGGCCATGTCCACAGTGGTTAATTTACCTGGCACTAAGCATTACCTTGTAAAGGTTCTATCTATTTATTTTTATTTTTAAAAATTTTTTAAAGACTCATTTATTTTTTGAAAGAGTTACACAGAGGAGAGAGAGAGAGAGAGAGAGACAGACAGACAGACAGAGACAGGTCTTGCATCTGATGGTTCACTCGCTTCTTGGCTGCAATGGATGGAGCTGCGCTGATCTGAAGCCAGGAGCTGGGAGCTTCCTCCAGGTCTCCCACGTGGGTGCAGAGGCCCAAGGACTTGGGCCATCTTCTGCTTTCCCAGGCCATGGCAGAGAGCAGGATCAGAAGTGGAGCAGCTGGGCCTCCAACCGGCGCCCATGTGGGATGCTGGCGCTTCAGGCCAGGGCGTTAACCCATTGCGCCACAGCGCTGGCCCTGGTTCTAGCAATTTTTAAGCTGACACATTGGGAACCAGCTTCCAGACATGAACCGCTGGGGGACAAACCACAACATACATGCATCAGTCAGTCTCTGTATCCACCTAACTCCTCTCCTTCCTATCTCCTCTCCCTTTGTTTTCTTAAAGACTTGAAGGATTTAGGGCCCACCTTAGTCCAGGAGGATTTCATCTCAAAATTGGGAACTTAAATACATTTCTGAAGATATTTTTCCTGAATAAGGTCACACTCAGTGGATTTGGATTGGACATATCTTTTGGGTTCTACCATTCAGCCTGCTACAAATGCAGTTGCATATCAAGGGGGTTGAGAGGTAGCTGTAGGAGTGACCTGCAACATGAATAGGCAAAGTGGGGGAGCAGTTTTTGTATGGAATGCAAAAACCACATGAAAACTAACTGAACAGTGATCTGCCTTTGCAATCATACAATGGTAATTTGAAACATTATAATAATTGTTCCTCATGGTGTTACCTATGCCTTCTCCGCTGCTTCCCATGTACTCTATTGCTTGGAAGCAGGATTACTCAGCAAAATTATGTGAATCTTTCTAATGTTCATATATATATAATATCTCCGGGATGAAATATATATTCTAAGCAGCTTCATGCAAGATAATAATATCAAATCTGCCAGTTTGATAAACACACCTTAAATTTTGCTACTGTTGGAGTTAGACATGTCAAATCCTCTATGGGTCATTTGCTGTCTATTTTTGCACTTTTACAAAATTTCTTTGCTTGTATTTCTGTTAGACTCTTGGAATGTGTTTTTTATTTATTTGTAAAAGCTCTTTATATAGTAAAAATATGAGTTACATATCAGTGTAGTCATTTGTTTTTTTTTTTTTTTGTTTTTTTTTTTTTTTTTTTTGGGTAATGATTTATTTATTTATTTGAAAGAGTGAGATGTCATGAGTGGTGACAAAGGGAGAGATTTTCTGTCTGCTGATTTGCTTCCCAGATGGCCCTAAGAGCCAGGGTTGATCCAAGCTATAGTCAGGAGCCTAGAATTTTATCCAGGTTTCCTACAGGGATGGCAGAAACCTAAGTACTTGGGCCATCTTCTGCTGCTTTCCCAGGCACAATAGTAAGGAACTGGATTGAAAGTAGAGCAGTCATTGCATTGCAGTCAGCAGCTTAACTAGCTGTGTCCAACACCTGCACAGGTTTTTTGTTTGCTTTTCTTCTTAAAAAGGTGGCAACTTGAATTTTTATATAGACTTTTCTTTATACTTCCTTTTATCACATACTTAGGTTAGGCTACAGTCTTCTAAGAGAGTGAGAATAAAACCAGATTGTTGCAAAAAAGTAACAGATCTGTGAAATTTCTATGAGAGGAACACTGAAATAAAAGTATAGCAAAGATCCTATTTCCTATAACACATAGCAAATATTATCTACTAGCCTTGTTGTGGAATGGGAGCTATGTGAGGTAAACAGAGCACTGTCAATTTGTAGCCCCTCATCTAACAGATGGGAATCAAAGATCTTAGGAATTTGTCTGAAACTGGGACATAATTGCCACTTTTTGAGTTTTTTCTTAAAATTTTTTCTTTCAATTTTAAATTTTGACAGTTTAACATTTTGTGTTACTTAATTCAAGTGTAGATGTGTATACACTTAGATACTATTTTATTTTCTTAGAGATATTAATATCAGAAAATAATGGGATTCATGACAGTGATCATCGAGTAGGGAAGGAAAGGTATAGTGTCATGTGCGTGGTGTAAGTCAGTGAAGCAATGTTTACAACTGGATGCCAAATAATATGAAAGCCATGCAGCTTCTTTTACCACTGTTTGAACTCTTAGTGCTCCTGTAAACCCAACTCTGCCCTTTTCTTAGTCAAGGTGTTAGCTAAATTCCTGAAATGCTTTTATTTATTTCTTTGATCTCATTTTTTTCCTGACTGCAAAGAAGCATGTTAATTATTGAAGAAATGAGGAAAACACGAAGATGCTCAGACAGAAGACAGGTTGCTTCACTTTGGGTCCTGCTTGTCCCTAGGGATAACTGCTCTTCACCTTTTATTTGCCCTTCATTGCCATTCTCTCCCTCTATGCTCATTCCATGTTGTAGATTCTGTTGTATGACTTGGGTGTTTTGCGAGATTTTAACCCCTGGTATTCTACCATGTGAGCATTTTCTACTTTATTTGATGATTTCCATTTTGTGTGTTTGGTTCATTTCTAATTTGTTGCTTTTATGTTGCAATTGCAAACACTGTGAATAGCCTTGAATTTACTTCATTGTATGGTTCTTATTATTGTACATTAGGATGATTTCCCACAAGTACAATTTCTTTATGAGGATTTAGCGTTTTGATTTACATGAAAGGCTTACGTTAATTTTTAAAAATTGTATTATGAAAATGAATATATACAGCAGAATATTATAATAGACCCCCACTTTTCTATTCCCAGATTTATTTCTAAAATGTAGATTTAATCTGACCTCTGAAAGGAATGCTTTCAAATAGTATATGCCTGTCTGTTTTAAAAAGCCATCTCCCTGGGCCGGTTTTGGGGCATAGAGGTTAAAATCTCTGCCTGCAACACCAGTATCCCTTAGGGGCTCCAGTTCATGTCCTGGCTGGTCCACTTCCTTACCAGCTCTCTGTTAATGCTCTGGGAAAAGCAGAAGATGGCCCAAGAGCTTGGGTCCTTGCCACCCACATGGGAGACGTGGATGAAGCTCCTGACTTCAGCTTGACCCGTCCTTGGCCGTTGCAGCCATCTGGGGCATGAACCAGCAGATGGAAAATCAATCTCTCTCTCTCTCTCTCTCTCTCTCTCTCTCTCTCTCTCTGTAACTCTGACTTTCAAAATAAATAAACAAATACATCTTTCAAAAAAGAAAAATCACCTCCCCTTTGATATATTTACTAGTACCTACCACGTATTTGGCTTTTTGCTGACCTTTTTTTACAGTTGTTTTCTCCTTTGTTGTTCATGTCATCTTTAAGGGTTATTTTGATTTCAACATGAAAAAACTAAGAATTGGATGTATTAGGAGGCACAGAGTTAATTAGGTGGTGGAACCTGGCTTCCAGCCGGGGTGATCAAGCTATCTTCATTTGTTAGTCCTGTCCTGGGTTAGTACTGAAAGTCCCACATCCTGGGAGACCAGGAGTCTTCCACAAGCCTGGACGGTTGCTCCGCCACAGCTGTGTAACATTCTAGGTATCCCATGTCCATGTTGAAAGCACAGAGGAGTTGATCACTCTTGGAGAAGCATGGATCATCCTTGATTCTATAGTGCTGGTGTCCACATAATAGTCACTATTTTATTTTTCAGATCTCTTCATGTGCTTGTGTGCAACGCAGCAGCTTTTGCTCTGCCCTGGAGCCTCACAAAGGATGGCCTGGAAACCACCTTCCAAGTGAATCACCTGGGGCACTTCTACCTTGTCCAGCTGCTTCAAGATGTTTTGTGCCGTTCGGCCCCTGCCCGCGTTGTTGTGGTGTCCTCTGAGTCTCATCGGTGGGTTCAGATTTGATTTTTTATTGCTTGTCCCTTTCCTTGCAACAGCCAATATTCCCCCAAGGGTCTCTTTCTGAAAATAATTATGATTCATCCTACTCTGAGAAGTGTGTATATACACAGCCTTGTTTACTTAATTTTTCTAGGGGTGTGTGTGTGTGTATGTGTGTGTGTGTGAGAGAGAGAAAGAGAGAGATTGTGGGGAATTGTTTGAGAGGTCTGTCTATAGCAATGTAGATTGTTTTTACAACTATGCTTCAAGCTCCTCATTGATTTTGCATAGAGATGGAATAATAATTGATTAAATCTGAATGGCATGACCTTTATTGATTTGTAATTCAACAACTTCAACATCTTACCAAGAAGAATGTGCAGTTATTCTAGCAGTAGAAACAATGCAATTAAAGACTGTGAGATGAAATCCAATTGTTTTATAATGAGAAATTAGGGAATTCAATGCAGACATTAGCTGTGTAATTGTAGAAAGGGAAGTACTGTAGTTAGAACATATTAGAAATCTGGCCATGCCTTTTTTGGTTAAAATTTCAATTAAAACATCAGATGGCACTTCTTTTCTATTACCATTAGGAGAATATTCAATTGACTTAAAAGACATTTGAAAATTTCATCGTATTTTCAGCATATTTGTTTCTAGAGTTGCATAAACAAGAATTTGTCTAAAGAGTAGTGCTCAGAAAATACAAAGGGCTTGCTGGGTGAGGCTGGATTTAGTAGTAGTTAGGGAGATTTCTCTTTCCCATCTTCTTGGTGTGAGGGTGATGTGGGGCGATTCTGTACTTAGAGTAGTTGGGAAAAAATAATGTGCAAAGGCCTATTTTTTCCCCCTTCTCCATCTTAAGTCCTGAAATGTTTTAGTGACCCAGAATGGAGCTTATTTTTTTAATCATACTTCCATAAAATGTAACCCCTGGGACTTGGAAGAGAGAGACCAGCCAAGGGTTAGCTTGAACCCTTTATCACTCCCAAACACAGGGGCTTATGGTATAAGTGACACATTGCAGATAGATTTACTTTTACCATTTTAAATTTATGACGGCTGAAATGAAAGGAAAATGCCAGTAATAATCCTCCCCCGTGTTAAAAGACATGAAACATCTAGTAATTAGGTGGTAACAAAATCTGGACAGCCTTATCTTTGCAAATCACACCAGGTTTGTGAAAGAAAGTGGAGTGGCCCTGTTCAGGATCGAGGGAGGCTACCGTGGGGGCAGGCAGGAGAGAGAGCTCTGGAAATAAATCTGCCAGCCCCAATCGTTTGCCAGATGTGGAGGGCACCACGGGATACGTTTAAATGAGCTGGTATTTAATGGGAGATTATGTCGAATTGTCAGCTGCTGGCTTCTCTTTGTAAATCTGTATCTCAAATGGTATTTCATGTGACGTCTTTGTTCTCTCTTGAACGACAGTGTAATTTGTGCCTACCTTGGAGATCTGAATCTGAATTTCATTTAAAAGATGAATTTGGAAGGGAAGGGCCTTGGCCTCCTGAAATTAGATCACATTTACTTTATAGACAAGGCCTTCCTGGAATGTGTTGTCCAGCCCACTCCTGGCTGGTGAGGGAATGATGGTTGTGTGCTCTCCAGTTATCCCTTACACGCTATTAAATGGTATTATTACCAAATGCTAATTCCCCCAGGCTTGCTTGCTTGTTGGCAGTTGCACATCGGCCCTGGGCACCGGGGAACAAGCGTGGATCCTTGGTTCACAGGCAGTGTGAGAAAGCACTTGCTCACTTCTCAAGGACCCAGAGCCTTAAATGAGGGTGTAAAATGCAAGTGTTGATATCTAATTACCTCCATAAACCTTCGCAGAATCTCTTCATTGGAGTCAAGACTCCCTGTTAGGGGAAAAATAAAGTCCTATGTTTGCAGAAAATACTGTACTAGACTGCCCGAGGCAAAACATTTATTAGCTTCCCATGTCTTCACTGTGTTTTAGTTACTTATCTGGAGCCTGAGCGAGTGAATTGTATCCCTGCATACCTAAAACACATCACATGGAAGTGGAAACTCGACTTTCTTACTGTGCATTGTGTTCGGATAATAATGAAAATAGCGGAGTGCTGGCTGCAGCTGTGTTGGGTGCCACATTGCAACCCACATGTGCAGCTGCACATACACAGTCACATAACCCCACACACAGTCGTACTGCGCAATCACACTACACACAAACACACACACACACACAGTTTCTGACACAAATTTTAGTGTTATTCCTTGAACATACTAGCTTTTGTCTACATATAATCCAGCTGAATTAGCTTAGTTAGTGAATTTAAAAAAATCCTCAGAGAAATGAAAGGGCAGAATATGTAGAAATACAAGACAGGAGTCTCCTCAATAACCAAATGTCAGCATCCAGAGCCGGCATGCTAATTAAGGGCTAATTCTATTGAAATTGTTATTTGGCTTTGTCAGTGTCTTACCTGGAAAATAGAAGAGCAGCCTTTGAAGAGTTGTGTTCCTGCGGCCTGAGCTTCAAGGTGAACACATTAGTTTTTCAGAAAGTCCCTGCCTGGGTTTTCTGCCTAGGCAGAGGGCTCTGCTCCTTGGGGAGGGCTCTTGGCAGAGGAGGGGCCAGGTGGTTTGCAGCTAGTACTTTTCCATCTTAACAGCCTTCTGTAACCTGGTTCCATCTAATTTCTCACCTTTTTTTTTTCTTCAGTCTTGTTTATAGATTAGGACTAGGAAGAAGTGAGTCCTCTCCTAGAAGTTCAGTCTACCCCATGTCTCTCAGGCATGAAATCATTCTGCATCATCCTTAAAAATGAAAGCAGGGAACTCATTTTAACACTAGTAAGTGCACATGAAAATATTAATGAAGAATATAGAGAATTCCATTCAGGTAGCAAATATGTCTTTAAAGCATAACTTAAAACAAGGCTTTTTGTAATAAGGGCAACTTAGCCCTTGGTGTGTAATTCCATACCGAGGATACAGCTTCAGTTCTCTAATCCCATATGTAGTTCCTCCTCTGTGCCTGGCACTGTGCTAGTCAGCACGCACAACTCGTGCTGTCTCTGCTTTCTGAAGCGTCATACTCTAGTATTGGAACCAGACGAGGAAATGATGTGCAGTCTGGTGTGGTAGCAATAGAGACACCAGTGTAAGACAAAACACAAACATGGCGTACGTTGTTGTGCTGCTGGTCTTGGGGGCAGCAGGTCATTGGATACTGGGAATGATATCACAGCCTGGGTCCCAGAGAGTGGATACTTGTTTCCATGGAAACAGATCATTCCATCTGTGCTGCCAGGCTTCTTTGACTTTATCCCCTCCCACCCCCTAGGAAGTCCTTGGGACCTTTGAATATGGGATGGTTAGTTGGGGAGAGCTTCCTGGAAGAAATGGCTCCTGGGCTAGGTTGAGCTAACCATACATGCCACGAATGGGTTTCCAGCAGCAGATAAAGAGGAACAGAGGGTGGAAGCAGAGGATCTTAGTTGTATTTATCCCATGCTTCTCAGATATTGTGAAAGTCCTTGGAGTTCTTTTCTACCCTGAGTAGGTAGAGTTTACGAGTCACGAGTTCTCATTCCAATAGCCCCCTTCAGCGACAACTGTTTTCATAACACCTTATTAGTATTTTGAAATATTGTTGAGAAATAATGAGTTCCCTGCACAAATGTCTTTTTAATCCAGTGCAATAGGTTGACTATAGTATAAAGGAAAAACAAATGTGAAAGAAAATAGCACATGTTTGCACATGGAAATGCTCGGGCAGTGCTGCAGGAAAGATAATTGTGTGCCTAATCCATGCATAAATCACCTGGAGTGGGACACACACAAATACAGGTGTTAACAGGTGCGTGGTACTGCACACTCTAGTGCCACCAGCATTGAGCCAAGCCTCACCCTCCAAGCTAGCCCCGCCCAGTATGAAAGTGCGTTCAGTCTTCATTTCCTCCGGAAATTCAGTGGATGTCAAAGCTGTGTTCATATGTAAAACACAATTAGACTCTGTGTGCTCAGATAATTACATGCAGGGTTTTCATCTATGAGAATGTCCATTGGGGCAGTCTTCACTGAACAGGACCCAGCTGCATTGTAGGATGTTTACCATCCCCAGCTCCTGCTGGCAATCATTATTTTGACTAGAAAAATGCACCCATAAATTTTCAAATTTCCCACCAAGTTCTACTGCCTTAGACAATTAAGCTTGAAAGTCCAGGCTCTTCCTGTGGTTTAGAGACTTGGAAACAGTCAGCCAACGATTAGTTTGAGGGTCTCATTGCCATATCCTTGATGACTTCTCTGGCCATCGGCTTTGTTGATGACTTTAAAGCAGCAATGTCATTTAACACTAGAAATTGGATGTCACTGAGTCCTGTACAGGGGATATTTAATTTCCATTAAAACATGGACTTCTGCCCCTGCCGTGTTTTCTTGGTTTTAGCCCAGTGTGAATTGCTCAAATTAAGGAACAACAGGATTATTCTACAATTTTCATTTTACCATTTACTTTGTTTTCCATAGCTGTTTTCTAGCATGCTCGCATTATGCTTCCTTATTATCTAGTGTCCAGAGTTAATTTAATGAAGCAAAATACAACGTCTTTTCAAACAAAGATGAGACCATCTACAAAATTCCTTCATCTTGATCCAGTTATTTTTAATTTTTAGGATAGTTACTACCATGTTTTTTTTGTTTTTTTTTTTAAGGAAGGCAGAGAAAGAAAAGAAAGGAAACAAACAGCTGGTGTTTAACGACTTTGTCAGACCCAATTATAAAACATCAACCAGTTACTTTGATTTGCGAGCACCCCTGCCATGGGTGTACTTAAAAACATTAGGCTCTGCCAGAACTCATTTTGGCTTTGTTTACATTTATCTGTTAAATGTATAACACTATTGATGGCACCTCACCAAGGTTATAACCCCTTTATAATCATTAATTTTTAATCTGGAAAAGAGTCTTGGAGGCAGCAATGCTCATCTATATTTACTTGGATGCTGAAATGAAAATACACAGAACTGGAGCATTGGCTAAAATAATGCAGGAAAGCCCCGCCAAAGGTTAGGAATGTGATATTGTTCTGTTTCCAAAAGCAGCAGCACTTCATTGAAGATGCTTTTCCATTTAATATAATTATCCTCAAACTTCCTGTTGAAAAATATGTCTTGGGGGTAGGGAGGGATCTGCATGTGCCATGACCATGATGTTCATGAATGGGGGACATTTACTGAGTTTGTCTTTCTTTCCAATTAGTTGTACTGTTAAATCACCACTGACTATTTTTAAGGCAGACTGGCTGTATGCATGATTGAGGTTTTTGCTAGTCTGCCTAGTTTCTTCAGCTTTCTCATAACAATAAAAGACAATATGAGAATTACAGCTTGATTGTTGTATTTCCCGTATTTTAGGTTTACAGATATTAATGATTCCTCAGGAAAACTTGACTTTAGCCGCCTTTCTCCATCAAAAAATGACTATTGGGCCATGCTGGCGTACAACAGATCCAAACTCTGCAACATTCTGTTCTCCAATGAGCTACACCGCCGCCTCTCCCCTCGAGGTGTCACGTCGAATGCGGTGCATCCTGGGAACATGATGTACTCCTCCATCCATCGCGGCTGGTGGGTGTACACACTGCTGTTCACCTTGGCACGGCCCTTCACCAAGTCTATGGTAAGTAAACTTGGGTGCAGACATCTTCTGAATGCCTCTCAGAAAGCATCCTTGAGGGATCTACATGTGAGCACCTTTTTTGTTCTCTTATTTCCTGTTGTGGTGACTTTGGTCTTGATAATGACATCGCCAGGCCTATGAAAGCCACTGACTTTAAATTAAATCTGTTTCTCTAAGGGAGTCTTGGAAGATGGGGTTTTCCATATCGTGTTAAGAATGGCCAAGTATGTTGATGGAAGTGATGGTTTGTTTTCTTTGAATACAATTATCTATATATATTTGATTCAGAGACTCTGAACACCAATTTTTGGGGGCATAGTACTTGAAAACTGTGTTTTGTGTTAGTAGATGATCTGTGACTGTTGGGTTATCAGTACATGTGATTCTTTTGTTTTTGTTTAGAGTCTGGATTAATGTTCTAAATTCTTCTTTCACTGGGTATAAATCTTAGCTTGAGAATCCTCCATGGGCTAGAAGGGTGCTCCATTGTCGTGTCTAGGTTTGGATGTATTCACGAACGTGGTTGTGAAATTTTTGCTTTTCTGATGGTCATTTTCCTGCCACATCCAGAAACTTTGTCCATGAAAGCATTGTAGAAGGAAGCAGTTTGGATGAGAGAGATACACCATATACAGTGTATTTGCTAAGTTAACTGTTTTCAACCACAGGTCATTAAAAATGTTTGCTTATTAGTGGACATCAATATTCTAGTTGCCCAGACTCGACATCGACTCCACATTTGCCCCAAACAGATGGTTAGCTTTTACCAGTAGTGCAAGTCAAACCACCATCTTCTGGGTGATCTCAGAGTCTGAGCAGTCTGTTCTCCTGTATTCACACCCTCCCACTGAGCACCATCATGTTTGTGAGCAACTTTGGAGTCTACAAAATCTGTGACCTGCTTACAAAGATCTTACAAGTAAGTACATCTTTTATTTTAATAACTCAAGTGGTTCTTACACATAGTCCACAGGCATAGTCTCAGAAGTGACTACTTAAGACCTGAGGGAGATTATGGTGAATGGTTCTCCACACGGCCAGCTGGGCTTGATATCTAGAAAGTAGCTGAGGGAAATGTAGGTTTTCTGAAATTTCCTGTCACTGCTGATGATTTCCTAACAGTGGGCTCTGCACAAGGATTTCTTGGAGGTTGATTATTTCAGACACTCTCTTAGGTTTTTCAGTTTGTATGGTAGGAGGGATATAGCTTTCAGCTCATGGCCTTGCCATTTACATAGCTTTGGATGGCTTGCTCACACTTAGGATGGTAGGGAGGGGGTGGAGTATTCTTTCTTAGGTTCTGCTGACCCAAAATACAGTGCTACAGGTTGATGGGAGAGTTGGCAATAACAGGCATAACTTGGTTCATAATGGGTATAGAATGTGTATGGTGGTTGTAATCTCGTCCTCCAGCATGGTAACCACTGGCTGCGTATGACTGTTGAGTTCTCGAAATATGGCTAATACAACTACATAGCTGAATTTCATATTTTATTTCATTGTAATTAATTTAAGTTTAAATAGGTGCATGTGCTTAGTTGCTGCCATATTAGAGAGCACAGTTGAATAATGTGCCTAGCACGATGCCTGTTGGATAATGGGTGTGCAGTATTCCTTGATACAGTGGCTGTTATTTTTGTCGTTGTGGTAACTTGGTCTTACAAAGTATTCTCCAAAGTGCAGTTGCTGCTGGTAGGTGCAACAAATAGGGCCAAAGCAATCTCCTGGGAGTCTGGTGGGGCCGTACAGGATGGGTGGATGGCTCTGTCCACAGCCCCAAGGGCCCAGGGAAAGGGCTGCTGGAAAGGTGGAAAGGTGGAGGCCCCCAACCTGTGTGCCTGGCCGCCACGGTGTGAACCTCCGATGGGAAAACAGCGCCTGTAATGTGTCACACACGCACTTCTTTTTCAGATGAGCATAAAGATGAGGAAGATTATGAAATATGTAGCTAATTTAAAGCTAATTTAAATTCTTGGGAAAATCCTCAAATAATATCTGTCTATATTTGGGTTTTTGATGGTATTTATTTAGCCGTTAGGGTTCTATGTGACTCAGATGATGAATAAGCAAAGTGGAGACTTTGAACTGCCAAGCTTGCAGCCCATCACCCCTCTGTCATAAACATTTAGAACTCCCTGTTTTGGAAAGAATTCAGCTGGGTATGTGAGTTTAGGCCTGTGATAAATCCATATCACTAGCAGGAGAGACTTCAATGATTGGAAATGTCAGCCTCACGAAGTCTTCTCCATGTGGCTTGGCATTGGTTGTATTATGCTGAGGCATTTGTTTCCTGAACAGAGGGTACAGTACTGCCATTTTAGTGCGGATGTATTTCTGGACACCAGCCATGAGGCTGTGTCCTCATTCCCATCCACCATGCAGGTTGAAGTTCCAGATGCTGCTGCAGAGGCTGAGTGTGTACCCAGTCTCCCCATCACCAGTTGTCTGGTGCTTCCTTTGTGCTTTGTAGCCAGTTCTGCATTTCATCTCTGAGGATGCTGCTGGAGTATATGTTCCATTGTGTGAGGTCAGGGGAATGAGAAATACAAGCCAACTCTGTGCTTGGAAGCCCTGCCTTTTCCTCTCCGTTGTAGCTGCTCCCTTAAGTATTAAACAGCAGTATTCTAATATTCACGTCCCTTTTTTATTTGCTGTGACTTGCTGTGACTACGGTGATTTTAGTTACAGTAATTAGGTCACCCTTCATGGAGTCAGGCTATTTTAAGTGCCTCTTTAAGGAATATTGTTGCAGATCAGTAATTTTACAATTGGATGTTCTGTGCAACTTTATTAAATGTAATCTGTCTTTTAAATGTTGCTCTTTTACAGTTATACATTTCTAATTGTTGCTGTAAATGCATTATCACTTTGAAATTAATTAATTTTTCCATTTTGGCCGCCTGCAGTATAATAATCACTAATGAGAAACTCATAGGGATTAATTCTGAGCACAGCGACCTCTACTGGTGATATTCTGACTCTGCTGCCCTCTCTCTCCTGAGGTCAGAGGACAGGACAGGAGTCTTAGGGGTTCCTGGGAGAGAAGTGTTTTCCTCTGTTCCATACAATCTAAGATAAACCAGTAATAATGCGTAAACATAAAAATAGGGTTGTTTTTAATTTTGTTCAAAAAAGATGCAGTATTCTTCAAATAGCATCTCTCAAAACTTCCTAAGAGAAACTGAAGTTTGCAGAGAGCTTGCTTACAATGAGGTTCATCGTGTGTATATTAGGCAAGTGTGTTTGTTTTCCTATCTTTCCTGCTTTGTTTTATGCAGTTAAAATGCTCAAGTTATATTTTTCATATTTATACATTAATATGTGTTGTATGTTAGTATAAATAATATATTTATGCATACCTACTACTCCTTGAGACTTAATTTGCAAAACCAAGCATGGTGTCTAAGCTGTAGACGATGAGTGGTTTTCAAGGGCAATTTTGGCTCTTTTTGATTGTTAACTCTGGGCGATGCCATTAGGCTCTTCTCATGTTCCCAAGCCAGCGTAATGTGCCAGTTGAGGTCATATACCATGGTTTTTTTATGCCTTAGCAGGTGTGTTTTCATTTATTCTTCACAAAAGTTCCAAAGTATGAGAATCATTATCTTTGTTTTGCAGTTGAAAATCACAGAGGGGCTTAGACAGATTGTTCTAGAACATGGCATACTAGCCTTTAAATTTTCACCATCTCTTCCAGGCCCATTTACTAAGTCAAACACACCACCAGATCCCTGCCACATACATCTACTTGCACGGTTATGTTTCCTTTTAAAAAAATTTTTTGACAGCACCTTAATGAAATTAACTCCACTCTCTCCCTTTGCCCTGCACTTTTTTTTTTTTTCCACATGAGCTCTCAGCTCTGGTCCAAGCCAACCCTTTGTGGGTCCATTTGTAAATGTGAAGCTGAGCACTGTCACGTGCCTCTTAGGGTGTTTTGTGCAACCAAATATTTGTGTTGGCAGGTAACAGTAGAAAGAATATCATGTGCTTGGGTAGCAGGAGCTTAGCAGATGTTTTAGGGCACTGCAGTTTCAAATCATTGTGCATTAAAAAATGGTTCAACTGTACAGAACTTCTGAAACGATTGGGTAGCGTTTCCTGTGGCTGTGTCAAAGCCTGCCATTGTGCTGAGTTTTCACAGATGTGCAAGCTACCCCACTAATGGATGGGCCTGCAATGCCGGTCCAGTTGCAAAGTTATAAATTAGAAGCAGAAAAAGCACAGGATGTCATTCTTGTGACCTTCAGGAGAGCCAAGCCGGGTAATTCTGCCCTTGACTAACCCACTGCTGGGTGATTTATAGTTGTACGATTTAACACATAATGAAGGAGATAATAGATGTTGATTTGTTCTTGAAATTAGTATTTTAGAAAAATATTTCTCCTCCTTTCCTGCTTTAAATACCTGCAGCTGACTACACTGCAGATACCATCAAGGACAAGACCTGATGTCTAAATCTTTATTGGTACATTGGCGTGTCACATACGGTGTGGAAGAGGGAGTAGCAGGGGTCTTGTTATGTTGGGAAGAGGAAATAGCAGTTTTCCAAGTGGAAATTTCAGCATATTCTCCACTAATCTAAGTATCTAGAGACTTCTGAGTGAGGGTCGAATGTGCTCCCTGGCTTGCTCTCGCCAGTCCAGATAGGCTGAAAAACCAGACTTGCAGGCCCCGTCTGTGGTTGCGGAACCGTTGAGTTTTCCTGCCTTGGCTCCTCTGAAGGGCCAGTGGCTCAGCTCCTCTTCTCCCTTGCTCGAACCACCCCCCCCCCCCCGCCCCGTTCCCAACGTCCTCCTGACTCTGCAGGATGGGATGAGTGTTAATTCTGTCAGTTATCTCCCAGTTCGGCCCAGTTTAAAGTTTGCTGTGTTCACTTAGTCTAGAAGCCAGCAGCTATGGCAGGCTGGAAAACAGCACAGGGGTTGGAATCATTAGGTCTGTAGTCAAAACTAAGCTCCGCTCTCCTTCCTGGCCTGCCCCTCATTTTAGTGTTAGAATTTTGAAGTTATTTGACCCTTCTGAGGTTAATTTTCTACCTTCATTCAGATACTGTGAGCCGTAAGTTATTAACACTCACGTGAAAGTGGTTGCAGTGATAGAGCTTGGTTTTTTGTCACATATTCAAAAGCCCTTTGGAAGACTGCTGTCATGGATGTGTTTTGATATCCTATGTGCAGTTCATTGGTGATGGCCTTTGCTTTCCCCTCCTTCTTGCAAGATGGCTGCAGCTGTGCCAACTATTGCATCCTATATGATGAGATCTGAAAGCAGAATGGGAGGGTTTCTCTATGCATGTCTCCCTCCTTTTTTGAAGGAGAAGATTCTGTCTCAGAACTGTCATCCTGAGCTATCTTGCCCTCAGCTCACACAAAGATTAAGTGCTTGTCCATATCTAGGTGCAAGGCACTGGGCTGAGGGGTGCATTTTGAACCTCCAGGGCGGGAATCCAGTGCTGGTGGCAAGGAAAGGGATGGGGCTGATGGTTTTGGAGCAGGGGTGTACATCATGCCCTTGTGTGTCAAAAGTCTATTTCACGGAGTGCCTGGGAGAGTGAGAATTAAATGGAAAGCACCTGGCTTTATCTGGCCCCACCCAGTCGACCAGCCTCTCCTCAAGCCCCTCCCTGTGTAACGTGCTCTGTGCTTCCTCGGCGGGGGGTGGGGGGGTGTTGAAGCATGCTGTTCCTCAGCCTGGAGCATGGCGTCTCTTCCTCGCCCTTCTCCTGCCCCGTCCCTCCTCCTCTTCTCTTGGTTACTTTCTGCTCATCCCTCCCGACTTGGTGCAGACTTCACCCCTCAAGGAAGCCTTTTTGGTCTCTGAGGATGGACCAAGGCTGTCTGCTCCGTGCTTTCATAGCAGCCAGGACCTAGAATTCTGTCTGAGCCCTGATGGCTCTCCGTAAGTGTGTGCTGAATGAATGAAGGGTCCCGGAATTTCTGCCTCATCACTTTTGACAAAAACTGTAATTGATAATGCAATTTCTGTGGTTGTATACTCAATGTCTGTCTCCTAGGTCCCTTCAGTAATTGCCCGGTGAATACTTACTTGTAAAGGAATAAGTGAAAAAACTCAGGTACTTAAGAACTTGTGGTCGTTAATATATTCCTTATGCTTAGTCTCTGAGTCTGCAGGTCAGGATGTGTAAGTGAAGAAATGCCGAGGCCAGTTGGCCGGCCAGCACCTGGGGAAGCTGGACCAGAACCCTAGACGCCAGACTCCTGGTCATGTGCCATTGTAGGAATCTCTCCAGAAGTGTGTTATGGAGGGAGATTAAGTAAGAACAGAGTGGCCAAGGGTCAGAGAGCTGGGAGAAGCTGCCGGGCTGGGCAGCTCAGAGACCAAACCCTGGCTCCCTCATGTCTGAATTTTTGGACCAGCTTCACAGCCTGATTGAGATGGTTGTGTGAAGTGGGGATGCCTGACCTACATCGAGGGCCCATGTTGAGGCTTACAAGTCAACATGAACTTGTAGCACTGGTAATGAGCCAGACACTTATGGCCTTGACTGGTATTGTTACAGGCTTGTGATGAGAATCAAAGAGCATGAATGTTTGGCATTCAGAACAGGCTAGATAGTCGCACAGCATGGTTAACAACATTAACATTTTTCCCTAGGAAAAACTATATATATTTACAAAACAGACTGTGATATTTTGATGTACGTGTGTTTTGTAAAATGATTATGATAATTTGTCTCATGACTATAACCGCCCCTCGATGTGTTTATCTTTCTTGTGTGTGGTGAGAGCATGTAAGATCTATTCTCTGTGCACTCTGCAGGTACAGAATACATTATTATTAAGTGTATTCACTGCATTGTACAGCAGCTCTCTAGAACTTACTTTTCCTGTCCAACTGAAACTGGGAGCCCTTTAACCAAAATCTTTGCCTTCACTGCCCTGGAAGGTACCAGCTTACTCTGTTTCTGCGAGCTCAGTTTTTTAAGATTCTGTCTAAGTGAGATTATATAGGATTCACCTTTCTGTGTCTAGCTTATTTCTTGAGGAAAAGATTGCTTCTCTTCCCATTGCATTTGTGAGAAAACTTCACAAATTTTGTGAAAAAAAAATACAACTAAAAATGTGAGTTGATTTTTGTATAAAAGTATAATACATGAGAAACATGTATAATGAAAAATAAAGTATGAATTTCAAAAATCATTTTTGTACCAAATGAGCCCAGACCTTGCATTCCACATGCCATGAATTTTCTGAAGTTCCTCGTATAAGGGATGCCTGGTCTCTCGCTGAGGGCTTCGCGTCTTGGAAGACCCGTGAATACGCAGTATAAAAGTGGCATCTTGACGAGCCTAAGAAAGCCACGAGGCAGATTACAGGACCATAAGTTGCACTAGATGGTCTTCGCTGGTGCATGTTTGAAGCCTTCTCAGCTGCTTGCCTTGCAGTCACCAACATACCTTAGCTTTGCGGGAGCATTGGTCGCTTTCTTGTTAAAAAACAGGAGGCAAATATGGCTGGCCTTATGATAGAGGCTTTATTTTTCCTTCCTTGCTGTATAGCTTTTTCAGTCTGCCTAGGCCTTTGTTCCTGAATGAGCGCCCGAGAGGGGGAAAAGTGACTATCTGGCCTTAATGTGTGTGACAAATTATTTAATGAACATTTAGCCCAGATTTGAAAGTCCCCTGGTTTTATCTCCCTGTTCCCTTTCTTCTATGTTCCCGCTGGCATATTGGTAATGTGCTGCCTCTCAAGAACGCTCTCCCTGGCTCTTTCATTCCTTGTCTTTTTCAGCGAGTGCTGCCTTCTTTGATCCTCCCCCTTTGCAGTTTCCTTTTCTCCAATTTCGTACTTCTTTCCAGTGAGTCTTGGCCACAGAGCGGTTCAGATAGTGGAGGTTGGTGTGATTGAGCGGGTGCCAGGAGTGTGTGTTGCCCCAGGAGGATGTTTCTGGAATGTCTCTTCTAGGAATGCTGATTTGCACGTAGCTCACTGGACATGTTGACTTTTCCCCTTGAGGTGTAAGGTGCTGTTTTTCCAGTGAAAAAAAAAAGAAGACTGCAACTCGGATTGTTCAGAAACTGACCCTCTTCCCTTTCTCATTACACTAAGATAAAAGAATACTTGATCTGAGTTCCCACGCCAGGTGCCATGCTCATAGGCCTGCTTGTTTGTCTCTTGTTTGATTTAATGGAATTTTAAAGTTTGTTCTAATTAAACAGTAGTATGTCTGAGCAAGTCACTTATCTTCTCTGACCTCAGTTTTCTCATCTGTATAATGAGTCAGTTAACTAAAATCAGCTATCCCATGGGTAACAGGACACTTTAATTTTAAAGGAAATAAAGGCAGACCAACACAGACTTGCTAATAACTTCATATTCTGTCAGCTGTGGATGAAAAAAAAAAATCCCTATCACCATTGACTGTCACTATCATTTAAAAAAAGAATGGACATTTTAATGCCACAAATTGTATGCAGGACACAATTGTCAGACAAAACTGAATGCCTTTGACTTCAGGGGTAACTCTTAACAGTGTAGCCTCTGCTGGAAGTGATGGGCTGGCACTTGGGAAAGTGGAGCCTGGAAGAACCTGTTTTAGTTACAGAATTCTTGTGTGCATTTTCTGGGTCCCAGGTTACAAACCCACAGGAAAGCCAGCTGCACCTCAGTGAGTTGACCAGCGAGCTAGATAAGCCTTCTGTGAAATGCAGATCCACACAGTGCAGTGAAGGGAAGGGGAACGATACCAAATTGAACCAGGGCATGTGCTGACCTAGAGTAGAGAGTTTGTGTTTCACAAGCCATTATTTCAGCCAGGTCCCCTTTGTAAATGTGATATCTCATCTAATTCGAAAAGCACTGGGGGCATGCATGTGCAAAGGGGGGGGGGATGTCACAGGAGCAGGACTCTTTATGAATAAATTCATATGTGGACCACAAAAAGCTTGATGCAGGTTCCTTCTGATGTGTATTCACTCATCCATTCAAAAAATGCTGAGCATCTGCCACGTGCCAAGTACGCTGTTAATGACAGGATGTCCTCATGAGGACCCTGCGGTGGGGAGGCAGGCGATCAGCACAGAAATGAGGGAAGGTGGCATTCAGACTTGAGGTTGAGATGTACCTCTAATGTGAGTAATTTTGCCCCACCAATTTGTCTTCAAAGAAAGAAGTAATATGATTATCTGCAGTTAGAAAACTAAACTAATAAGGAAATAGCTTTTCTACTGCTTCTCATGAGCTGTTCTTTACTTTGCTTGGGAAACTGTGCTGGGTAATTTGGCAAAAACAGTCAAAAGTATGGCCATTTGTACATGGACGGATAAGATCTTATTTTGTATCTGATGGTAGATACTGACAACAAAATAGAAAAATGGATGGTATTAATATTTTTGCTCCCTTGGTGTGTTGAGAAGGTAATGGTAGGGAATACCTATTCAACCATTTAGTAAACTATGACTTCAATGTAAAATGGTCATTGAGTGAATATACCACAGTTGAGACTACTGGAGAGGGTTGTATAATCTACAAAGTATTTTTCATATCTTATAGAGGAAGTATAGAAACATTACGGGTTTTGGAATAAGGAGCCCTGGGTTCAGATGCTGAATCTTGCCTCCTGGCTGCCCTGTGCCCTTGGTCATCTTCCTGATGTTTCTAATCCTCACTTGCCTTAGCTTGAAACATGAGCTGCTGCCCAGCTCAGACGGTAGCTGCAAGGACTGAGGACAGAGGCTAGGAAAGTACTTGGAAGCATTTCTGGCACATCCTAAGAACTCAGGAAATGCCAGCAGGTATTATTATTGGTGTGGTGATTTTACTCTTATTATGATTGATATTATAATTAGTCATCATTGCCTTATAGAATTAATTATGGTGATTTATTTTCTACACTCCTTGGTGCTCATTGATTGTGGTGCCGGGTTTATACTCAATTCTAGATGCATCACACTATGCCTTCTGCTTCCCTTGCTATGCTGGGAGGTCGCGATGGCAGAATGTCTTATTTATTCTTCTGTGTATCCTGTGCAGTACAGTGCATGGCAGAATGTTCGTTCGTCAGGAATGTTTGAGTCATATCTTCCTTTCTGAACCAAACATCCATAGTATTTGATCTTCTAAATGTCTGGCCCAGTCAGGTTTGCTGTGTAGCCTTGAAGGGGGCATGGACAGATGGATTTTCCAAGTTTCCCAAGGAAACTGGAAGCATAGTGCTGTACATTGACTCCCATGTCAATGATAATGTCAATATTTTAATACTGTGACAATCAGTTGTTTCTTAAGCATTTATTATATATTAGTACTTCTCTGTGAAGCAACTTACTTCATCATCATGAGAGTTGTGGAAGTTTAAGAAAATTGTTCCCTTTATTTTACAGACAAGGAACCTGAATTTCAGAGTAAATTAAATTGTGTTAGATCAGTGGTAAGGGTTGTCAAGAGAGTAAAATTGAATCTGGATTTACCAGGAGCAGAAGTGATTTTGTAATTACTTCAGCTGTACACATATATACATAGGTATCTATGCACACACAGGCATAACTCTTCTTTCTACTGTTGCACCAGAAAGTAATTGTAACAGGTTAGAAATGAATGAGAGTAAAAGGAAGTGCAAAAGTAAACATTTACTTGAGGAAAAAAAAATCATGCAAGGTTGTATTTCCTAAACCTGTGCCATTGTTACTGGGGTACTGGAATGGGGTTGCCTGGGAGAAAATAAAGTTGACTGGCTGGCGCCGTGGCTCACTAGGCTAATCCTCCGCCTTGCGGCGCCAGCACACTGGGTTCTAGTCCCGGTCGGGGCGCCGGATTCTGTCCCGGTTGCCCCTCTTCCAGGCCAGCTCTCTGCTGTGGCCTGGGAGTGCAGTGGAGGATGGCCCAAGTGCTGGGCCCTGCACCCCATGGGAGACCAGGAGAAGCACCTGGCTCCTGGCTTCGGATCAGCGCAGTGCTCCAGCCACAGCGTGCCGGCCGCGGCGGCCATTGGAGGGTGAACCAGCGGCAAAGGAAGAGCTTTCTCTCTGTCTCTCTCTCTCACTGTCCACTCTGCCTGTCAGAAAATAAATACATAAAGTTGGCTTTGGGCTACACCCAGTGGGGGAAGCAGGACAAATTATGAAGCTCTAGAATGGATGGCCTTGCTCGTCACCTGCCCCTAGTCCCTCCGCGTCAGTTTACTGACCTGTGGTCCCCTGGGCTCATTTTTGAGCCCAACAGAGGGGCCACAACAATGGATTAGTAAGCTGAGCAAACTGGAAAGGCAGAAATGAATTATAACTGCAGGCATTAGTTCTATATCTCTTCATAACAAATGACCCCACAACACAGATTTATGTTGTCAGGGTTCTGGGGCTTAGCTGGGTTTTCTGCTGTAAGATCTCGCAAGCAGCAGTGAGTGTCAGTCGGGCGAGAGCCCTGGCAGGGCTCACCGGTGAAGGCGCCGCTTCCAAGCCTACAGGGCTGTCTGAGGGACTTCGTTCCTTGTGACCCAGTGGACTGCAGACTCTGCTTCGCTGCTGGTGTGGGTTCCTTCCCCCTCAGTCCCCTCCAGCCTGGCTGCTGGCTTTGCAGAGCGTGAGGCCAAGAAGGAGACGGAGTCCACGAGTCCTTTGTGAACAAGGCACAAAAGTGACATCTCATGGCCTTCCCCACATTCTGCTGTTAGAGACCAGTCTGGGTGTGACCCTTGTTCACAGGTTTCAGAGCGAAGTGAGGAAGTGAGGACGTGGAGGCTGGGATCACCAGGGCTGTCTCAGAGGCTGCCTGTTAGACTCTACAGGATGAGTTTGGCTTTGTATTTGGTGCCTTTTGGTGAGCTCCTTGGTGGCAGATATGCTTGTGGGTCTTGACAGTATTTCTTGGTCTGAAGCTGTAGCGTGTGTATTGAGGGTTTTTCCTTGCCCTTTCGTTTGCATCCTGCCTGCATTCTTCTCATCTTCCCCCCTTCTGGGCTGAGGGAGGTACTGGATGTACCCGTCTTTACTTTATATATATACATTTCTGCCTCATCATGGGAAGATAAGATTTAGCCCTTTAATAAGAAGCTTATGAAAAGAATAAAGAAACAAGTAGCTCATGTTTCTGAAAGTCAAGTATTTGTTTTCATGCTGCTTTAGTTGAGGGGGCCCTTGTTAATCGATGGCTCAAATTATCTTTTGAAGAAATGTATGTTGCTGAGATTAGAGTTCCAAAGTTAGCCTGGGACCCTGAACTTCTTTTCAACCATAAACCTAGGTAAAGCTCAGCCGTCATTTCAAAGCTCTTGTAGCATATTGTATAAGCTCAGGGTTTGTTGTTGCGTTATTTTATTTATTTATTTATTTTGGTAAGTAGGAAGCTAGAAAAGGAAAAATCCCATAGCTTTTATTGATAGTGATTTTCAGGGCTGAAAATGTGTCATAAAGGCAGCTCTGTTGAAATACACAATAAGATACCTTATTTGGTAACATTTAAGTTTTCCCTGTGAAATATTGGGCTCCTATACAGAGCAGAGGCATTTTGCTTCTGCGCTTACCACCTTGTGTAGACTTTGTACCACTTTAAACATTGGGTTTCCTATAATGAGGTCTCTTTAATCATTTACATTTTGAAAAAAAAAGAAAGTGAAATATCCTTTAGGAAGCCAAAGTAATCTATGAGAATATATGGTGTTTGTTCAGCTGGATACCTTATTTATTTGAAGTACTAAGAGAAATCTCTTCTGACTGCTCAAAAAAGAGAAGAATAAACAGTAAGAGTGTCCAAGTAATCTGAGCTAGAAAGTTCCTTCTTTCAGAGAAAAGTTATAAAAAGTATAATTGCTACATCCAAAAAAAATACTGGATATCAACTACTGCGACCTGCATAATGTTTTTATAGTATTCTTAGTCTCTTAAGGAAAAAAGACCTGTAAAATCTGGGAACTTTAATATTTTTTGATATTTTAATATTTTTAGGCTGCTGAACACAATATTTCTGTATCTTCTTCTTAGAACATAATGTCTCTTGTTGACTTTTGTGTGTGCTGTGTGTCATTTGTCTCTTTGTTGATTCTGTAGAACCATAAGACTAAGTAATGAAATTAGCGTGACTCAAATCTCAATATTAACCCTGAGCAGATTTCCTATAAGGAAGGCATTAAGAAGATGTTTAAAAGTAAAAAAAAAAAAATAACATATTTCATATGAATTAGATTCTGGAGTATACCCAATAATGAAAATAATACCGTTTTTTTTTTTTTTTTCTTCTTTCTGTTGTCTCTATTCCAAGCATTAGCAATGGGCAGGAATAGTTCTTGCAGATGAAAACTAGAGTGAACACACTAGACTCCCTATCCTTAATCTGGAAGGATCTTTCCTGTGGTGTGATTTGCTTTCCTCTTCAATTTAAGCTTGTTATATTATATCTTCCAGTGTTACTTTGTCTCATTGCCAGAATAAAGGCTATATTGGGTTGCTGTTTGAACCCAGAGTTGAGACCTTTTTCATTCAAAGTCAAAGTAAAAAAAAAAAAAACAACAACAACAAAAAAAAAAAAACTGAACTCAACTTTGCCAAGTCTATCTGACCATCAGCAAACCACAATACTTGTCTGTACTGCAAAGATTTGATACACAATTGGAGGTTCCTGAGATTTTTGACTGCATAAGTTTGCATTCAGTAAGACCAGAGCAGAAAGAAAATGAATCATAACATCAACAACACTGCAAGTGTAAGTGGACATTTTGTGCCAACTCCATTTCGTGTGTCAACTCCTTTATTCTCAGCAGTTGGGTTGCAGAAGGATACAGTGTGATGCTGCAGAAGGACGCTGCCTAGGCTTCGGTATTGAAAACACCAGGCTCCTAAGGCGTCACAGCACTTCCTTGAAGTGACGCTGTAATCATGGGCTAACTCTCCAGGCTTCATTCAGATTGTCTCTTTCTCTGTAAAATGGAGAAAATAGTTTCCGTATCTTTGGGTTGTTGGTAAATTAAGGCAGCACTCAAACCTTCGGCAATTAGTAGACATCTAAGAAATGTTAGTTTCTTCGCATCCTGCACATGATGTGAACTTTTCTGAATTGCCACTGATTTTGAAGGCTGTGCTGACAGTGATAGTCAGAGATATTATCTACTGCATGACCCGCAACACATGGAGCTATGCCACTTCAGGCAAGAGGCATCCTTCCATACCACCTTCTCAGGAGAACCTCAAAGGAGCTGCCACAATTTCTCCTATTTGATAATGAAATCATAATGTAATATTTTTTGTTTTTGGAACTCAGTCCAAATCCAACCTTTTCCATTTTTAAGCCATACTATTGGTTCTTATTAGCATGACAGCTTCAAGTTTTAGTGATTCTCATATATTCTAGTCACCTTGTTCTCTGCTTTTCTTTCTCTTTGCATCTTCATTATTATTTGAGAGGTAGACACACACACACACACAGACTGAGAGGAGCAGACATACAGCTAGAGAGCTTCAGTCCACTGGTTCACTCCCCAAATGTCCCTTGCTGGAGCTGGGCTGGGGCTAGAGCAAAGAGCCAGAGACAAAGTCCAGGTCTTCCATTTTGGTGGCAGGGATGCAGTTACTTGAAGTGTTTGTGTTAATAGGGAGCTGGAATCAGGAGCCAGAGTCATGACTTGAACTCAGGTACTTCAACATGGAATGTGAGCATATTAACTTGTGGGCCCTAAGCTCACCCTGCTTGCTTGTCTTTAAGTCACCTTACATCTCGTTTTTGAAACTAGGTCAACTTTGAATTAATGAAGTGAAAAGGCTGAAAGTACAGATATGTTCTCTAGCATCTCCAAATCCTACATCAAAATTAATTTTATCTTGGACTATACTTTTGGGTGCATCTCTGTATTGTCCATGCTCAACAAGAGTTCAAAGAACACCCTTGGGAAAAAATGGATATTTTAACGAAGCCATCCTTTCTTCAGAATTTTAGAAACTTTTTCTTCACTGTTTTCTTCATATGATTCACATGATGC
The DNA here is from genome assembly GCF_964237555.1 of Oryctolagus cuniculus. Lineage (NCBI taxonomy): Eukaryota > Metazoa > Chordata > Mammalia > Lagomorpha > Leporidae > Oryctolagus > Oryctolagus cuniculus. Next base: position 60,800,803 of record NC_091449.1, read on the forward strand.
TAGTTATTGACTTGCTGTCAAGTAGTGTCCCAACTGTCCAGACAGTAAGCCTTTTAACCAGATACATATGTGTTTTGTGTGTATATTTACATGTAATTACAGTTATTCAAGGTGCTGTGTATATTCTTTTTCCAGTTTTTTCTTTCAGTTCCTCTGCAGTTGCTTTTTCCCTGTTGTTTTCCAGTTAGAACTTAAATACAACTTTGTGAAAAATTTCTTATTCAGTTCCTTTAAGATGGTTTCTGAAGACAGAAAGAAAACCTAGCAATGGCATTGTGAATAGATGAATGCATACAGTAAGTACTCAATAAATTGGTTTGTGTTTGTTTAAGTTATGTCCCGCAGGTAGGCACGTGCTCTTGGAAAAGCTGCTGAAGGTAAGGAGAGATAAAGCCATTGGAGCCCTGCCACTTCCATCTTCAGGATTTTTTTTCACTCGATGTTTATGAATAAAACATTTTAATCATAACTACATCAACACTGATAAGATTTTTTTCTTGGAATTTTAACACAGGGTGAATTCCATAAGTCAATTACATACTTCATTCCAGTTTTGAAACAGTGCAAAAAAAGCTAAATTATGCTTTTTCTTTTTAAAAATTTGATTGAAATTCTTTTCACCAATGCTAGTTAGTCCTCATATAATTTATAACGAAAATTCTAGTCATATTTTCTACACACAGCAAATTGTACACATTTTTCATTGTGAATTTTTTTCTGTCAATTGTTTGCACCAAGTTTATAGTTTTCAATTGGGTGAATAAGTTTCACCAGTTGGTAATTAATTTGACAGAGGATCAATTTTAATTTCTTGACTGATAGCCAAGAAATTCCTCAGCAAGTCCACTTCAGGGTTTTGATCTGTCTTATTTGTCCAGGGTTGGTCTCTGTGAATGTGGCTAAGCAGATGTTCATACCTGCAGTGCTTAGAATGACTGTGAAAGTCTTGCCCTCTTTGTGTTGTAGTAGGCAAATAGCAAATGACAGATCAGGATGTCCTGGGTTTTTCACACATTTTCTATTTCTAAAGAATTTTATATTATAACCCAGTCCATGTTTATTTATGTGTATTTATATATGTGCCTGTGTGTGTTATAGATATGTCTGTATATATGTGAAACAAGGTTTTATGAAACATTGTTCTTAACTACTGTCTTTGTCTTGATGGTGTTTTATTTTTATTTTATTTTATTTTATTTTTTTACAGGCAGAGTGGACAGTGAGAGAGAGAGAGAGACAGAGAGAAAGCTCTTCCTTTGCCGCTGGTTCACCCTCCAATGGCCGCTGCGGCTGGCGCGCTGCGGCCAGCACATCGCGCTGATCCAAAGCCAGGAGCCAGGTGCTTTTCCTGGTCTCCCATGTGGGTGCAGGGCCCAAGGACTTGGGCCATCCTCCACTGCACTCCCGGGCCATAGCAGAGAGCTGGCCTGGAAGAGGGTATTTTATTTTTTAAAAAATAATTAGTTATTTGAAAGAGTTACAGAGAGAGAAGAGGAGAGGAGAGGAAGAGAGGAGAGGAAGAGAGGAGAAGAGAGGAGAGACAGAACTTCCATCTTCTGGTTTACTCTCCGAATGGCTGCAACAGCTAGGGCTGAGCCAGACCAAAGCCAGGAACCAGGAGCTTCTTCCAGATCTCCCACATGGGTGTAGGGGCCTAAGTACTTGGGCCATCTTCTGGGGCTTTCCCATGTGCATTAGCAGGGAGCTGGTCCAGAAGCAGAGCAGTCAGGACTGGAATCGTCGCCCATATAGAGTACTGGCACTGCAAATGCAGCTTAATCTTCTGCGCCACAGCACCAACCCCTGAATTTGATATTTTAAAGTGCTGGTTGTGATCCAGTGTCAATACCCACTACTCATTTCACTGCCTACTTTACCATAATCTTTCATTTGAAAATTACTGTTCTGGAGCTATTTAGTCTGCTCTCATTTGATAAATGTTCTTTGAGTGCCTCATATGTCAGGTGCTGACTTAATGGGTAGCAAATGAGAAAATTAGCAAAGTATTATCAATGTTGAATGGGCACCTACCTTCAAAAGGATAGAAATGTCAAGAATGTTAGGGTGAGTTGAGATGAGTACCAGTGGGAGATGATGCTTCTATCTTGGGGCTAGACATAAGAGTATTCAGATAAGGTCTTACAATGGAGCCAACCAACATTGCTACTGAGTCTTTTTAGAATTTAGGGATCAGTGCTGTGTTGTTGTAGGTTAAACATCCACCTGTGGCACTGACATCCCCATTTGGGAACCAGTGTGAGTCCTAGCTGCTCTACTTCCAATCCGGCTCCCTGCCAACTCACCTGGGAAAGCAACAAAAGGTTGCCCAAGTACTTGGGTCCCTGCACTCATGTGGGAGACTTGGAAGAAGCTCCTGACTGCTGGTCACCTGGGGTCACTGGGGCTGTTTAGGGAGTGGACCAGCAACTGGAAGATCTCTATCTTTCTGCCTTTCAAATAATAAATATTTTTAAAAGAATTGATTATATAGACACAAAAAAGAGGGAATTTTCATTATTTTTTGCATCAAAAAAAGGCTGAAACTTGGACTAGAGATAAATTTAGGGGATGTTAAAACACTAAATACTTTTAAAAACTTGAAAAACTATAGTAATCATTATAGAAAAAATTTCCAATTTTTAATCACGACAGAATCAGTATAATAGCAAAGTTTTAAGTAATGAGCATAGGTTAAAGTGATATGTGCTGTGAGAAGGTGAAGGTCTAAAATGGCTTAAGGACAGTGCTAAGAACTTGGTATTCTGGAGTCTTCTATTGAAATTAGTGCTGGTGACAATAATGGCAGTGATGATGAAATTAAAATTATTAACATTTATTGAGAAGTTGCTGTGTGCTAGGACCTACATTGTGCACCAAATCTTTTCCTCTCGTTTGTTGGAGAGTGGTATTCCATGCCTTCCCAAGACCACATAACTGAAACTTAAGCCTATGGCAATGGACTAAGGTGGCCAAGGTCTAAATCCCTACACTCACAGCTTCTGTTGGTTCCAGGTTGTGCCTGGGTTTCAGAGGGTGATTTTATGGAAACAAGAAAGTGAGTTGGGAAGAAGTGATTAGAGACCGGTGGAGAGATTGGAGAGTTGACAATTTAGAAATGTTGTGAGTTTGTACAAAGATTGTATAAGGAGCCATGATATCCATGATGTTGTAGAAGTAGCATTAGAAACAAACTTTTGATGTGTGAATTGAGCCTGCGAGAGAAAAGGGGAGCAATACACATGAGATACATGAAGTTGTGGGTGGATTTGTTGATTAGTGCACATATGCATATATGTATAAACAAGTAAAAGAAAGTATCTTATATTTAAACTTTAATGCTTAACAGTATGTTTTACTGTCTCTTTTCCTTCTTCCCAATGAAACCTTTTATTTGATGAGTACAAATTTCATAAGTACAACTTTAGGAATATAGTGATTCTTCGCACCATACCCGCCCTCCCACCCCCCTTCCCACCCCCACTCCCACCCTACCTCTTCCTCTCCCATTACCAGTCCTATTCTCTATTAAGATTAATTTTCAATTAACTTTATACACAGGAGACCAACTCTGTACTGAGTAAGGATTTCAACAATTTGTACACACACACAAACTGAGAACAGGTTTTGTGGTTAATTCTCATAATAGAACTCATTGAGGACAGAAGTCCTGCATGAGAAGTGCACAGTGACTCCTGTTTTTAATTTAACAATTAACATTCATATGTGTGTATGACATGAGCTGCCAAAAGCTGTGGAAGCCTTTTGAGTCCACAATCTGCATCAGTATTTAGACAAAGCCATAAACAAAGTGGAAGTTCTCTCCTCCCTTCAAGGAAAGTTCATCCTTTGATGGCCACTTCTTTCCACTGGGGTCTCAGTCACAGAGATCCTTCCTGTATGACATTTTTTTTTTTTTTTTACCACAGTGTCTTGGCTGTCTGTGCCTGAAATGCTCTCATGGGCTTTTCAGCCAGACCAGAATGCCTTAAGGGCTGATTCTGAGGTCAGAGTGTTATTTAAAGCCATTGTCATTCTATGAGTCTGCTGTGTGGACTGCTTCCCATGTTGGAACATTTTTTCCTTTTTAATTGTATTGTTGTTACCAGTTACTTGATCTTATTTATATGATCCCTTTAACACTTAATCCTATCTGTATGATCACTTTAACACTTAATATCATTTTAACACACTTAAGATGACATTTTTATCACCCAGCCTAATGGGATTTGGGGTTCCATGCAAGTTTTTAAATTTACTCTTAGAAGTAAGTCCGTAGAAATGTATGCAGAACTATACAGCTTTACAGTTATAAACTTACTCCTCCTTCTCTTTTTTTTTTTTCACTGAGATACAAATAGTATGAAGAGAAAAGAAAACTGTTGCTCAACAGTCAAGTCATTGCTTCTCAGTGTGTCGATTTAATTTCTACAGATTTCCTTTTAGGTGCTCTATTGGTCATCAGAGATCAGGGAGAACATACGGTGTTTGTCCTTTGGGGACTGGCTTATTTCACTAAGTGTGATGTTTTCCAGATTGATCCATTTTGTTGCAAATGACTGGATTTCATTTTTTTTTTTTACAGTTGTGTTGTATTCCATAGAGTACATATGCCATAATTTCTTCAGTCTTCAGTTGACGGGCATTTAGGTTGATTGCATGTTTTGGTTTTCTTAGCAAACTTACCCATGAATATGGTCCTGCAGTTATTCCCTCTATACTTAAGTTCTACGTTGCCTTCTCTGACACCTCCAACCTGACTTTTCCTGCTCACAAACATCCCTTACAGCCTCCAAGCAGCTCAGCAAACTGAGCAGAAGACAGATACTCTTTCCCTGGTCTCCAAACCTGCCAGCTTCTGTGGAGAGTCCCGGGGGCACATCCCCTTTCTTCAGGACACTCGGGGAGCAAAGCAGGGAGTGTGGGGGAGAAAAAGTCCTCGGCATGTGGGACCCACTGGCGGCAGATGCAGAGGCACAGAAGCAGTGGGTGGCAGCCCCGGGGTGTGTGCTCACAAACTGCCTAGGATTACGCTTGCAGAACAAGATGGAGGGTGAATGTGGGAGAAGGAACAGCACGACCTCAGAGGGCTGGCTCTGATCAGTGAAGAAACTTCCTGGGTTCCCAGCTCAGAGCAGCATGGGTCTTCCTGTCTCTTTTAAGCAGAGGATTAAATTCTTGCCTTAACAGTATCTGATAGACTAGTAAGGTACACTGTTTTAACATGAAGAATTGTTCCTTAGATATGCTGTTTACTTCTCTAAATAAGGAGTACATTTGTGAGTCTGTAAAACATCTTGATGAGTCTTTTCACTGATGACTCTTAGCTAATGCTGAAAGTCAGGTTTTAAGAAGAAAATATGTAGAATATTTACACATGTCACTTTCATAATGTATATAAAAATTAGCATGCTCATTTATTATTTAAATAGTTGTGGCCTTTTTAGTGAATACCAGTGTTAACAAACCATGTTAACATGATTTAAAATATGTAATGAAATTTGCAGTGCCATCTGATGACGGAACGATCAAGTTAGTGCACGTGGCGTTGAGTGATCACTCTCCTGAAGAGTTACTTGTATTGTTTGCGCAGGGAGAGTGCACATCTGCTCGTGGGCTGGCTGCATTTCTACAAGCACTCCGTGCGGTGGTGCTCCTGGAATGATGGTTGATTTGATGTTGAAGTGTCATACGATACATGCCCATCCTACAGTTTTCCTCTGCGCACTTCAGGGCGCTGGCATGTGTTCAGACTGACGGATAACATTCTCCCTGATTGTGCGTGTGCCTGCAGCCTTTGTGGTTTGCTTCGTTACTGTTGTCCTCGTTACTAAACGTTTCTGGAGCTCTCCCTTGGATCTCGGATAACAGCTCTTCCAGATCAGGATCATCTAGGGACCATGGAAGCTCCCCTGCAAATGCGCTGTTTCATGACTTCAAATTCAGATTGACTACTAGTTCTTTGGAAATCATGACTGGTTAATGACAGTCCTTTGGCTACAGAGCTGCACTAAGTAACTGATCATTGGTGAATTTGACATTTGTCTTGAGCAAGTGAAAGTGAGTTCCATCACAGTTGCCTGAATAAGGGCTTGGTCTCTGTTTCTACCAGGTCCTTACCTTGCTGTTCAGATCTTCACATCTTCTCACATAAATAAAATTTCACTTCTATTCTCCAAAACAAAACAACAAAATTGCTGGTATGGGATGCACAACTTCTTTTCCTTGATTTTTTAACAAATGTATTTACTTATTTATTTGAGTGTCACAGTGACAGGGGGAGAGAATCTTTCAACCAGTGGTTCACTTCCATAATGGCAGCAATGCCCAGGGCTGGGCCAGGCCAAAGCCAGGAGCCCAGAGCCCCATCAAAATCTTTCACATGCTGCAGAGGCCCAAGTATGTGGGCCATCTCCCACTCCTTTCCCAGGCACATTAGCAGGGAGCCGGATTGGAAATCAAGCAGCTGGGACATGGCCTGGCTCTCCTATGGGATGCTGGCACTGCAGACAGTGGCTTAACCCACTGTATAACAGCACTGGGCCCAGTTTTTGTTTTTTTTTTTCCTACATTCTCTAACTTTATTCCCAAATGCCAAGCTACTTTTGGGAGATCTTAATTAATAGCCATTCTTGTAAGATTAGGCCGTGACAACACACATGGGGACCACCTGGGGGCATGATCATTTCTTAGCCTGAACAACACTGTTCACTGTACTTAGGAAAATCCCTGATTCTCCCTGCTAGAGCTTACATCCCCTTGTTTCTAGACAAGAAAATGAACTCCCCCAGAGGTGAAGATACATAGCTTGGTCTCTCTGAAATTGGCCTGTTGACTGTGTTTTAGTATCTATTCTACCGTCTCCTATACCCTGCCAATTAATTGTTTCATTGGTATAGCATTATCTTTCTCAAGCATTTATTTATTCTCGTCACATATTTATAGTGTAAGTGGTCCTTTTAAGTCACTCTGCAGCCCATGAAAAGTAAACAGTATAAATTAACTGATTTTTGGCACTAGTACTGGGTGAGACAATCTGATCTTAAAAACTCGTGTGTATTTATATATGTATATATTCTCAGGATTATGTTAAGTGTAATCTCATTCATGTACCAGTGACTGCCAATAGGTGGCGCCATGTTTCATCTATGTGTGGGTTGGGGTTGAGATTAGTTTGTAGAAGACAGGTGGGGGAGGGAAAGGCCAGAGGATGATTAGTACATTCTTGTTGGGCCTGGGGAGGAAGGAAAAAAAATAACCTTCATCTCCAACAATTTCCATTCCCCCTGTCACCTCGGCATTTAATTTACTTCACTTACACAACTCCTTGAAGTTTTCCCAGGTTGGTTGCTCCTATTAATTATAACCTAGAGGGATTTTATTAGTAAACTAATGGATTACAGTATCTAATGTAGGCCGGCAGATGAGTTTGGAAGAACTGATCCACTTGTGCCTTGTGGGGTAAAACGAACTAAGGCTTCTTTTAGCCTTCTTTGATGGCTAGTTTGTTGTAACCTTACCATCTAAGGCAAGGTCTCCAGTTAGTATAAGACGGAACCCCTGAATGTTCAAGACTGTTTCAAGTCCACATTGTAAGAGTGATGCAGTATCCCTTGTCCCCTGCCATGAGTCTCTTCCAATTTCTTGTTTTATTTTTTTTTGTTATTTATTTATTTGAAAGTCAGTCACACACAGAGAGAAATCTTCCATCTGCTTGTTTACTCCCCATATGGCCTCAGTGGCCAACGCTGGGCCAGGAAAAAGCCAGGAACCAGAAGTTTCTTCCAGGTCTCCCACATGGGTGGCAAAGACCCAAGTACTTGGACCATCTTCTGCTTTCCCCATGCCATTAATGGGGAGCTAGATCAGAAGTGGAGCAGCCAGGACACTAACTGACACCCTTATGGAATGCCGGTGTTGCAGGTAGCGGTTTTACTTGCTATGCCACAGGCTAGACCCTATTTAATGTTTTAATCGATATGACATCTTCATTTTGAATGAACGCATTTTTCTTTGATAACTATGGAAGGGCTTGAAACATAAAAACTTTATATTGTTATTCATATATCATAGCACATCCAAGTACCCTAATCAGTTACATTAAAATGTATGTAAAACTTAAAGGCTTAATGGCAATAATAAAGGGAGGAAAAAAAATCTGAATATTTATTTTACCTAACTTATTGAAAAATAATTCGAGAAATACTGAAGTAGAATTTAATACGGTCTCATGCATCCTGAAGGGAGTGGTGTCTAGTTTGGAGGGGTAATGGCTACTTCTAAATAATCTCTCACTTGGAACTTTTGTGACTTCCTGCCATTAACGGTGCTACCAATCTCCTTAACTTGGTACCCGGGTGTTTTCATATTCATAAAAACAATCGCAAAACTGAAGTGTGTGCCCTCCTTCTAGCTTCTAGGTAGGCTTCCTTGGCCAAACTAGTCGGGTCATTCAAGGTTGCATTCATCCAAATGGAGATCTGCAGCTTGCCGTCCAAGTGGCAGCTGTGACTGGTGGTGAAGACTGGAAGCTGCATGGACATGTCTCCTCTCCTTTTAAATGTCCTACCAGGGAGTGCACAATTCTCCTGCCATCTTCCTCCTGCAGCCTACCACATACTCACCCTGGCACTGTTTAAAAAATGGAACCAGTGGACAATCCGTTTCTCCTGAATGAAAAGGGCTGCAGTGGTTTGTGATTTTTGTCTTCATGAGAAGAGGCTTCCTACTCTTTTCCCCCTTGTCTGCCTTCACTGTATCTTTCTCATTGTCCCCAACAGTTGAGGTTATGTGTGGTGGCTGCCATTTCACTCATTTACTTGATTGTCCCTCATTTTTCATCAACTCTATCTGCATGTTTGTGACATGGTATCAGCTGTGGGCTATCAGTGGGTGTTCATGGAGCACAGCTTATTTTCTGCATTTGTGTGTGCTGTTTCAAAAGATGACTGGTGCTTGCCAATGAATATTCTTGGGAATTGTCTTCTAGGTTAAGTGTAGTTAACTATTTACCAGGAACACCAGTGACACATTTGCTTGAAGGCCTGTTACATGTTGGGAACAAAAAGTAGCAAGACTTGATTTAAATTCTTATAAGTAATAGAATCATGAATGATTCACTCTCAAGTTCACTGGTCTGTGATGAGGCTCCTCTTAACTGATGGCAGAACGTCCCAGAGCCATCTTTGATGAGCTTACCTGTATTTTGCCTTATTTGTTAACTAACCCAAAATGTAGTTGTATGGTTGGTTTGTGCCTAAGGAGACTTTCAGTGTTCAGGTCCAGAGGTTACATTGCTTTTGAAAATCTTCTCTTAGTTTTAGAAATTTCTCACTATCCAGAATAAAACTCCATAGCTATTTTACTTTGACTCTGGGATAATACTGAGATCCTTCTGTGGTATGTGTTGGGGATGGGTGTGAGTGATGTCTGCATTCTCAGTACACTTACTACACAGTTGAGGAAATATAAGAAAGCCAGAGAAAAATATTGTGTGAGACTGAGATTTACCTAATTGTTTCTCTTTATATAAATCCAAAGTAATTTTCTTGGTGGAAAATATCAAATGTTCTCTTTGGTGCTCTCTTTTTTCTCTGAATCAGTCAAGTGTGGTTGTAGCCTTACCTTGCCCTTCTGGCTTGCCGGACTCCAGGCTCAGCAGAGTTAAACTTAGGGACCGCTATGTTTCTCCAGAGGCCATAAAACCAGTTCCACACACTGGCTCCATCTGTGGGTGCTGGAGGATTTTGCTGATGGCTTGAAAATCAGGGATACTGCATTATCATTAGCATGTTCTAGTACATACTTTTGTACATAGAATTAAATGACAGCATTTTCAGCAGGAATTAAACTGTGTCCATTATATCCCTGGAAATTATTTCGCCCTCTTGCCTTTGGTCTCTGCTGGGCCCTAGCAGGCTCTTGGTAAATTTTTGTGTAAGTTCTTTTGTACTTTTCACACAGAGAGCTGGGATGAAGATGGGGATCTCTTTATAGAAAGCAGAAATGGAAATAGTTACCACACAGGTGCGGTGACAGTCAGTAACCAAAGGAAGTGAAAGATGTCCTGTGAATTCTAAAGTTAACTTTTGAGGGCTCCTGTTTGTCTTGAAGAAGCTGACTTAGGATGAAAGCAGAGTCATGAATAGCATTTTCATGTGCTTCAATAGGTTCTGGGTAATCGGCTTGTAAACGTGCCGCTAAATGCACACCATTAGCTTATAATATGTCTCATTCATTTCCATATGAAGATCAACTGACAGTATGAGGTAGATTGAGTCATTCACAGAGAGTCCACGTGGTTTTCCATTGCAATTGTATTGAAAACAGCAACTAGATTTCAGAATGGTCCAGTTCAGTGTTCGTGTTTGAGTATTCTGGGGCTTTCAGAGTTACGTGAGTAGCACAGGACAATAGGAAAGAAGGATTTGTTGAGCTCCAAGTGATGAGCCAGAAAGTTTTTTATGTGATTTTATTTAACTTCCTGCAGGAAACTCAATAGTTGAGTTTGAATGACTATGCCTGTTTCACAGATCAGCACAGCAAGGCTCTGAGCTACTTTACTAGGTCACCCAGTGGAGGAGCTGAGCATCAGACTCAAACGTTTGTACCCTGCCATCACACCTTACTGGTTCTCAAGGCACATCCTCCCAGTGCCTGCCCAGGCTTCCATGGGCTCCACCCTTGCTCCGGCACCGAGGATGCAATAGTGGGAGGTGCATTATGGGCCGAGTGTGATCCTGCAACTGAAGGAGAGCCTGCTTCTCTGGGATTTGGCAGCCCCTGTGGTCAGGAGTAGGAAGGGGACGCACATGAGAATGGGGTGTGTGACTTGAAGCTTACAAGGAAAGAAGGCTGGGGCAGTGTGAAGGGCCTGGCGTTTCTGATGCTGCTGATCACAGTGGACAGCTTGGGCCTCATCTTCTCCTTAGTTACTTTCGAATTCATTGTGCATCCTTCCCTGTCCTCTTCTATGCCCTTTTCTCTTTGTTCCTCCCCAAATACTTGTGCTCAGGCATCTCTAACTGCAACATAAAACAGACATCCGCACAGACTGGCTGTCCCACAGTTGCCATCTTGTTTTATATGACATAGGCTGGAACAACTCAGATTTGGAGTCTCTTAGAGAGAAAATGGTGTGTCCTATGGTAAATGTGGCTAGTGACCCTATAAATATATATGCTGAGTTACTCTCAAGCATTAAGTTTTTGTTTCTTCACTTTCTGCTGGGATATTCTGTTTTCCTTTACCACCTCCTCTTCTGATGTAGGAACCTTTTGTCCCTTTTCTTTTTTATTTTTTATTTTCTTTTTTATTTTTGACAGGCAGAGTGGACAGTGAGAGAGAGAGAGACAGAGAGAAAGGTCTTCCTTTTGCCGTTGGTTCACCCTCCAATGGCCGCCGCGGCCAGCACGCTGCGGCTGGCACACTGCACTGAACCGAAGCCAGGAGCCAGGTGCTTCTCCTGGTCTCCCATGGGGTGCAGGGCCCAAGCACTTGGGCCATCTTCCACTGCACTCCTGGGCCATAGCAGAGGGCTGGCCTGGAAGAGGGGCAACCAGGACAGAATCCAGCTCCCTGACCGGGACTAGAACCCGGTGTGCCAGCGCTGCAAGGCAGAGGATTAGCCTAGTGAGCCGCGGCGCTGGCCCTTTTGTCCCTTTTCAATGAGGATCACCTTGGTGTGGCCTGGAACATCATGTAAGGGTTAATCTGACCATGAGCTCTGTAGGTCTGGCAGGGCATCTTGGGTATGTTCAATGACCTGAGAATCTGCATCTAAACCTTTAAGGTCATTATTGCTTGGCAATTTTTAAGCACTTGCAACAGTCATTCATCTCTCTTTTGACGTCATCAAACCTGTGTCCAGCTGCAGTATTTGGCCTTGGCCCGGTTACTGACTCTACTATTGTAATGACAGAAAGGGACACATTACTTTTTTATTGTAAACTCTTTGAGTTACTTGGTGGCTTTTTTTTTTTTTTTTTTTTTTGACAGGCAGAGTTAGAGAGAGAGAGACAGAGAGAAAGGTCTTCCTTCTGTTGGTTCACTCCCCTAATGGCCACTACGGCTGGCATGCTGTGCAGATCTGAAGCCAGGAGCCAGGCGCTTCCTCCTGGTCTCCCATGTAGGTGCAGGGCCCAAGCACTTGGGCCATCCTCCACTGCCTTCCCGGGCCACAACAGAGAGCCAGACTGGAAGAGGGGCAACCGGGACAGAATCCGGTGCCCCGACCGGGACTAGAACCCGGGGTGCCGGCATCGCAGGCAGAGGACTGCCAGGTGAGTTGCAGTGCTGGCCTTGGTGGCTTTTCTTAGATGGGTATCCTTGATGACTTAGGTGTCTTCAGTGTTCTCAACCTCTTCATTTGCAGGATTTTGTGGATTTTCTGGGTCAGGTGAATAATGAGCCATTTTGACAGATCACCTAAGATTGCTAAAGTAAGAAGGGGTATTCTTTGACATTGCTTGTAGTACGAACCAGTCCAGGTGGCTTACCAAGGATTAGACCTCCAGGGTGGAGCGATTTTTAAGTACTTTAGATGACTTTAAATATTAAGTGTGTGCTGTATTTGAGTTTAGTTTTTACTTTATTATGTAAAGAAACGTGACTTGCCTCCTGCTGTGAGTCTGGAAGAAGTGTCCTTGAAGAATAAGTTCGAAGAAATAGGGCCCTCAGATATCAACAGGAATGAAGTTGGTGCTTACCCCATTTGCTAAGCTGTTGTCACAGATAAAACTCAAACTGCTGCCCTAGTTTCAGATGCTAGCAATGAGCATCGGCACAGTCTTGGTGGTTGCAAACTTTCCAACCTTTGCCATATTGCCTACATGAACTCTTGGTGCTGATAAAGGTACAGAGTACCACATTGGATTTTTTTTTAATCTGATGAAAATGACATCTGTATTGCTATCTTATTATCCAGGGATGCTGACTTTACCCTCCACAAATACTTGTTTTAAATCAGAAACCCTCCATGCTGAATTCTGGTTTCTCCTGGGTGCCCTGTATTTGACCTAGGTCCCCATAGCATTCTCAGTCACCATCCTGTGCTCAAAGGTTGTCATTCATCCGGCCATCCAAACCAAGAGCCAATTAGGAAGAACAGAGGAGGGAGAGGGAGGGGAGAGAGAGAGAAGAGGAGGTTGTATATTTGGAGGGGGCAGAGAATTCTGGATACAAAGACCCATCAAGACAAGCCAGTATTTGTAGAGGCCTCCAGATCTTGTTTTATGAGAGAAGAAATAAAGACGAGCCAAACGGGTCCCTTTGCGAGGATCTGCACGTGGGTATATCTCAGCCTGAGCCAGGCGAGGCAGCCAGGAGCAGCTGTTATTTCAGTGCAAAGTTCTTTTCAAAAGCACAGCCATTCAGAGTCCAAAAGCCCTCACAGGTCATGCCTGACTACCTTCACTGTGCCCCATGTAAAAATACACTGCGAGGAGATTGGACATGCCCTATGAATTATACCTTATTTATTATCATTGAGCCCTCCTTTTTCCGTCATGCTTTAGAATTATGGGCTGGAGCAGTTTTTAATACTCTATTTATTTTAGGGGAGGAAAATGTTTTTCTTTAACCACAACATTCATGCAGTACCAACTGCTGGCAGCTTCCCCAGCATTTAAGGAAATATTGTTGTAAGACTTTTATGTTCTGTACTTCAATCAGCCAGAGCCAGCAGTATCCCAATAGAAGGACCCTCAACAGACCATTTTCAGCATTTTGCTACAATTAAACTCCTCTGGTTTTAGCCCTCAGGCAATTTAGTACCTTTTTACATATGCACATTATGAACTTTTGACCAGGGTCTAGCAGTCATATATTAGAGTGCTGCTCTTGAAAGCAGGCTTAACAAGTTCCTCTGAGTATTGCAGTTGGAGTCAGTTGTGGAAAAGGTAATTTAAGCAACTTGCAGCGAGGCCATTCAGAATCTCAGCGATGATCCTAAATATCTCTCTCTTCTCTCTCTCTCTTTCTCTCTTGCCTGCTTCCCCCCCCCCCCCTTTTCTTTTCTTCCTTGTTTCCTCTGGAAGCTGGTAGCAAGAGCTTTCAAAGTCTGTGATTGATCTTTTATTCAGTAGCTAACGAGGGCTGTGATTCTATTAGCGTGCTACAAGGCAAGAGAACAGTGATTTAATGAAGTGTCTGGTGCGCCGGCCATAGATTTATCCTGTTGTCGCTAATTTGCAGTGCCGTTGCGAGCATAAAGGAAACTGCACTCACACTGCTATTAACAGGTATTTCCTTAGTAAATTGTTGTAAGGTCAGGTACAGTTATCTGAGCAAAAGCAATGCCTTACCTCTTCAGTGTCTGCAGATGACAGCCGCCGTGCAGAGTGCTCAGTGAAGTGGAACCGGGAGATCAGAGGTCCGCCTCCAAGTCGCCCTTAGCGCAGGCTGGAGCAGATGAACTGCCAAGTAGGAGTAATAGAGTCATAATTGGTGATTAGAACTGGAAAGGTGCAATAACATCTTAATACAAACTGGCGTATGTTATAGTTACTGTCAGTTGCTGTAAACTTGCCCTGCCGCCTGGACTAGTTAGGCTTCCCTTGATTAGCTCCCAGAAACCAGCAGCGGGCACTGGGACAGCAACCCTGACAGCATGCAACTCACATAGCTTCCTGGGGTCTTGTGCTGTCCCGGTTGCTTTTCAAAGGTATTCCCGCAGGCCCCCTTTGGAATGCACCGCCATAGCCTTTTCCCACTGCCCCGGGAGCACATAGATTTCATAAGTGTCCTCTGAACTCCCCTGTTGCCAGGCACGGTGACATTTATGCGTGCTGGCTTTGAGGCTCATTGAACTTTTGTTTTATTTGCCTTTGCTAAGAGGAGGTATTTGCTTCGTGTCAAATGCATATCCCACTGCAGTTCCATGTTCACGGTAACAGATTTGGTCTTGCCGTGCCAGAAAGAAAACATGAAACAAAATAAACACCCAGCGCTGAGGAATTGTGCATTTGAGACTGGTGTGTTTCAGAATGCATGGGGACCTCTGTGGTGCAAGGCACATGTTTGAGCTGCTCTCACGGGGTTGTGTAGGTGGTCTGCTTCCATGTTAAAGGCAATGGAAGACATTTTTACATGATGTTTAATGAGATACCTGGCTGGCTAAAAGAAAAACCCTTGAAAACTAAGGCATCCAACTGCAGATTTCTACAGGCTCGTGACATTTCCATGCTTCACATGCACAGCATAATGCTTCTTTAAATTCATCTGAGAAGAAGATACCGAGCATTGTCCAGGCATGTGGAGCCACTGCCACTGTTGATAAATACATGACTGGTCACGTGTATTGTTTTGAGTAGGATAAGGCTTGTCAGGATGCCAGAGGGAGAAAAATGACATGAGATAATGAGATAATGTGCATGAATGCTTCTTATTTATCCAACTCGTAGTAGGTTCTCAATAAATGCATTGTAATTCTCTAGCTGTGAGATCTATTGACAGAAGCTCTGTTGTCAGGTTTCACCCTGAACTGTTAAAACTTGGGGTAATTGTCCTGCTTATGTCACCCCAGGTCTGATGTGTGTTAGGTGAATTAAGTAAAGGTTTAAAGGATTGTTTTATAGTGGGGCCCTGTTGGCAAGTGATCACTGGATGATTAACAAGGGTGAGTGAAACTCCGCAGCTTTGCAGTACAGATCATTGGACCTTGGGATGGTCATTATGCAAGATGGTACAGTATTCGGGTCTACTGCTCTCTCAGGAAGGGGCTCTCTATCCAGTGGGATGGAAATGGTAAGTTGCAGGAGGTGGGATGAGAACCTCAGACCTACAGGCCATGACCTGCAGATTAAATTAAGCTGATCAGAGCACACCTGCAGCAGTGAATGCAGGTTATGGCTTGGGAAGTTCCCTGGCTGTCCTCTCACCCAGCAATGTCATGTAAGCAGTGCTGAGATATGGGCTTATTGCTTAGTGTTTTGGCCAAGATTCAGACGATCTGGCATTCCTAGTCCTAAACAGGGTGGAAGGGAAGGCTGGAGAGAAGGAAGTATGGAGATGGGGGAATGAGAAAAGCAAAACAAAGAGATGGAGAGGGAAAGAGGAGAGAGATGAGGAGAAAGAGGTGGAATAGACAAAGAGGAAAGGAGAAAAAGAGAGTAAGGGCAAGGAGGGGAGAGAGAGAGACAGAGAGAGAGACAGAGAGAAGGGGGGGGCAGCCGAGGCCTAACTGAAAGCCCACAGTCACTATTTCTGGTAGCACACTTGAGCACTGAGTAACTGCAAGGGGTGACAGTGACGTGTAAGTAGAATTCATTGCACACTTGCTCTGTGCCAACTATCATTTAATCTTACTTCCAGTCCTTCCTGGTATCCCCATTTTCTACTTGATAAAGCCATGGTTTAGAGGTCAAGTCAGAAGCAGATCAGGATTTGAACCCAGATGCGTCTGTACTTGGTCTTTGCAGATACAGAAGCGCTGCCTCATTTCCCAAGCACACTCACCCTCCAGTTCTCCCTGGGGAGCCCTCACTTGTGAGGGTCCCCATGTAGTCTGCTTGTTGCAGAAATGGGTGATGTATCTCTGTTCTGATAATAGACTGTTGGACTCTCGAGAAACATCGGAGACAGGAGAGAGAATTACAAAAGTGGAATCACAAAAATGCTCACTTTGAAATCTGGTGTATGATGCGGACTGGAACCTGCACTGCTTCAGACTCACAAGCTATGTTCCATTCCAACAGTAGCCAGAGGGAGGATTTGTTCAAGGACTGTCTGCTTTACTCCATGACCCCAAGCTCACTGGTGGCAGTCCTGTCCCTGAATAGCATGGCATTTAGCTCATGACCCACATGGACCCATTCTTCTTTAATGTGACATGCTTTTCAGGGCTGTGTTTGTGGCTCCGACCTGCCCATCTCGGTTAGATCCTAAGTCCCGCAGGAGAATGTTCCTTGCTGTGCAGATTCCTGTGCTTCCTCCTATTGGCTCTGGCAAGTGATGCTCATTGTAAGGTGTCCGGTGCACAACAAATCTTCCCAGGCAGATGAATCAATTAATTCACAGGCTTTTATTGGGGTTCCACTCCCAGGCGAGGTTCCCCAGTCCCAACAGAGCAACAGAGCGGGGGGCCGGGGAAGTTGGGCGTCAGAGATTGGGAGAGCTCCTTTTATAGATTCAGGGCATGGGGGTTAAAAGTTGAGGTGGGTCTGATCCTCATTGGTTGACCTTTAGGCACCCGCAGGGACCTTGACAAGGACTTTCTTCCCCGGAAGTAGGCCTCTCCATTCCCGGAAGTGTAGGCCTTCCCTCCTTGCGGATCCCAAAGCTACCATCCCGACCTTTTGATGATAGGAAAGGGGGCAACCATGAGTCTCTCTGGCTACTTCCTGCTGACTGGGGAAGTTGTCTACAGGGACCCGTTGGGGGTATCGCGGCTCCGCAGGGACAGGCATGTATTGGAGAAGCATCTGGTTGACTGCCTGGTTGCTGAAGGCCTTGGTTCATTCCATTATCACCTGCTGTAAACACTTAAACAGACACTGTAGTATACAAGTCAGGGTGAGAATAGCAACCAATGATCCTAAGAGTGGCATTAACCAGGTAATGAGAGGATTTCATAGAGGAAAGGAAATGAGGGGGTCTCTGGACCCTTGTGAGGATGGTTTGATGGATGTGGTTTAAATCTGATCCCAGCTGAGACCAGGAGAAAGGCGTATTCCCCGGCTCTGTTGCTCTGTTGGGACCGGGGAACCTTGCCCGGGAGCGGAACCCCAACAAAAGCCTGTGAATTAATTGATTCGTCTGCCTGGGAAGATCTGTTATGCACCGGACACCTTACACTCATCATCAGAGGTTACCACAGGCATACATTGGATTTATCTTTTTAAAAATCTTCTACTTTTCATGGATTCTTTTTTCTTTCTTAAATAACTAAGGTCATATATTATATGACTTCATTTATAGATGTTTAGAATAGGTCAGTCTGTAGAGGCAGAGTGCAGATGGGTGGTTGCCAGAGCCTGTAGGGGGAGGGAAATTGGGAGTGACTCTTAGTGAGTTTGAGGTTTCCTTTGGGGATGATGAAAATGTTTTGGAACTTGATAGAGGTAATGGTTGCACAACACTGAATATACGAAGTGTCATGGAATTGTACATTTTAAAATGGTGTGTTTTGTGTTAAGTGAATATTAATTACAATGAAAGCAGCAGCAGCAGCTAACACATAGGAGGAGCTGTTTTGATTGTTGGTGTCAGTAACGCTCTTGTCTTTTGTGGTTGGTTTCTTCCATCTTTGCTAACGTATCCTGCCAGTATGGCGTGGGCTGCAAATGACTGGGTCAAGTGGCATGCCCAGATTAGCAGATCTCAGGGAGGGAAGCCAATCCCTGCCCTGTGTGGTGTCATGCACAGAGCCGCAGAACCACGTGCTTGCCTTATCATCTCTTGACCATGCTATTGATTAGTTATGTGTTTGCCTGTGTTATTAATAATGTATACCTGGAAAAATCTATGTGCATTATAGTCTTTGATCTTGTCATGAATTTCAAAGCCAAAGATTCCATTTTTCTTTTTTTTTTTTTTTTTTAATTTTCAAAGAGGTAGCCTGGAAATAATTTAAAAACTTTTCTCTCCTCTAGTGGATGACTTCCTACTGACCTCCATCCATGTTAATGAGATGTGCATGTGTGTGATGTGTATACAGATGTATATATATACACATGTATGTGCGCACATACATATATAAATGTATATGTGTACATTTGAACATATTTCAAAAAGCTCATGGAAAATGATATTAAAAGATATTACAAACTTCCTGTTTACTTTTTGAAGCCTCTACACACACATACACAGATGTACTATATATACACACACAGGCATATCTTAAGGAGAGACTTATAAAATGCATTCAGTCCAAGCTTACTGTATTATAGCAATGAGGAATATTTGAATACAAGACTTAGTCATCTCTTAGATTAAAACAGAAATTAAAGACTTTAGACCAAGGATGGATCAAAGACTCTCTTTTCATTGTTCTTTTATTGTTTATTGACTTCAAAAAGTCTTTTTAGTTTAAACCGACTTTAATGTCTCTCGAATGCTCTTTTGTAAAATGACTTTGAAAACTCAGGGATAATGTCTTCATTAAGTGGAGAAAAATCTTGGGAAAAAATATAACTGTAGCTTGGCTTTCATTAGAGTAGAAAGAGATAAAGCTTTGGTTAAT
This sequence comes from Oryctolagus cuniculus, assembly GCF_964237555.1. Classification (NCBI taxonomy): domain Eukaryota; kingdom Metazoa; phylum Chordata; class Mammalia; order Lagomorpha; family Leporidae; genus Oryctolagus; species Oryctolagus cuniculus. Next base: position 60,819,980 of record NC_091449.1, read on the forward strand.
TAATGTCTGTTTCCCCTCTGTTCAGAATTATAAGGGAAAAGGGGGTTGAAATTAGTGCTGATAAAAGCTTGAAATAGAGATTATGAAACTGAAACTTTTTTCTGTCCTTCTTTGAATTTAGAACATACTCCTTGGAACTCTGTCAACAGTACTGCAGTACTGTAGGTGCTCTGCCTTCCTGGATATAGCATGGCTCCCAACCCAGTGATGCAAGTCATCCTGGCATCTTCCCACCCTTTTGCTTCATTTTGCTTGTTGTTTGTGTCTAACATTTGTATCAAAATTGGACAATGCTTGGAAATTCCAGTGAAAACGCAGAACTGTCTGCCGTTTGCTAAGTTGGCATTGGAAACTCAGCCTCTTTCAGAGACTCTGTCCCACCTGCCCCCAGGAGATGTCCCTGGCCTCTGGGTGCTCAGGAATTCCTTTTGCACTGGGTCTTCTGTGGCTTCTTAAGCGTCTTAGTTTCCTTTCGATTTTCTAGACAGTGCATCTGCTCCATAAGCTTCAGGATGCTGTTCTGTGAGGGAACTTAAAAAGGTCTATGCAAAATGGAATTCAAAGACAAGTTTATTTTGATGCAAAAATATTTGAAATGCATGCATCTGTGGAATGTTCAAAAAGTTTATGGAAAATGTATACTGTGAAAAATCTATACATGAATTTCAAACAAAAAAATTGCACCAAAATAAACTTAACAATTCATGTTTTTCACTTGAGATTTTTGGAGAACCCTGCAGGCTGCCTTTTGGTTGGTTGGGTTTTCTTTCTTTCTTTCCCTTTTTTTTTTAAGCTTTTCAGACTTCATGGGGAGCCAAACACTGAACTGTGCTGCTGCTGCTCCTGGCTGGTCATATGGCTGCCTTGCATTTCCTCATTACTGCAATAATAAGCAAAAGGGGGACTTGTGCACAGGGGCACTACCCATCAGAGTTCAAGCTGAGTTTCCATGTCTGTTCTTGTGCTTCCACATATCCCATGGAATGCAGTTCCTAACGGGACCATCTCATGGGACATTCTCAAATATCTCAGAAGAGATTTCAAGCCTTCCCTTTTTGTTCCCTGGTAGAGAAAGTGCCATGGGAAATGGAAGATGCACAGAATTTAAGAAAAAAACAGACCTAGGCCCAACTCCTCTGCTATAAACTCATAAGCTCGTTGGCCTAAGATAGATTATTGAACCTGTCCAAGCCTTAATTTTTCAACTAGGTCAGATGAAGTAGTGTAAGGTGCACTAACACTGGATGTGCTGATGTTACCATCATTCTGCCACCTGATTCTGCATTGCAAGATTGGCTGTTGCCCTTGATTTTGGGACAGTAAGCATTTGAAGAGGCTTCCTTTTCATCTTGTTATCCCTACTCCCCACAAATGTATTTCAGAGTGAAACTTTGAATACCATGATGTCCAACTCCTGATAATTTTGGCCGACCTGGCTATCTTTATTATGTCTCTGAGTAGCTAGATGATGGATGGATAGATTGATTTTGTTTTAATACCTGTGCAGTCCTACTGCCCTTACCCTTTTTCCAAATGCTGTGGAGTCATAGTTCTGAGAGGCAGATGTAAATAGCATGGGTTTTAAGTGGCACAGAGTCACCACGGGTTTGTTATGTAAACCCTCAGGGATATTTATACCCTCTCCTCAGAAGGGTAATTGAGCCTCTAAACCACCCACCAAGATTTCTGCCTGTAAAATATTTAAGGACTGGTAGTATAAAGACATTTCCCTTATGCAGTTTGTTTTCCATTCCAGAGCAGGAGAACAAGGCTAATACAGCTCAGTGCAACTTATAAAACCTAAACTCTTAGGTTAGAAAATGTATCTCCTCACAATAGCGCTTGGAAAGGGCTGAAGGCAAACAAAAAGTGAACAGAAAAGAGAGCAGGGTTCTAAAATTGAGATGACAGGCTCTACAATGCTGTGTGGTGACGGTGTTATAAATCACCTATTCAGCATTAAGCTATACTTTCCCTGGAAGCATAGCATGGAGTGTGCAGAAGGGCTTTTTGATAAAAGGGATCTAGTTAAGAGATGTGAAAACCTGAACTTTATAAGCAGAGCAGGCTGCCAAGACGTACATGAGAACCTCCCACAGGAAGAAAGGGCCTAAAGATAGAACTTGCACAGTGGACCACCAGGCTGGGCCCATGGGCTTGAGGTTTTTTCTTTGGACTACAAAAATGTCATCACGCGTGTTTGCCCTAAAAATACCATCCTCCAGAAGAGTGCCCTGCAGAGAGTCAGGGGAAGTTGATGCCAGATATATCGAGAGATGTTCCTTTGCTTGTTCTCTAAACAGATGGAAAGTAAACCAACACATATAGCCTGAGATGAGTGCCACCAAGATGTGGATGAAATTCCCAGAGACAATGTCTAGCTAAGCAACTTAGCTAGCTGCTGTGAAAAATTAGTCTATACTCACAATGGCTCCCATATGACAAAGGGTTTTTTCTTGCCGTTCAGTTTCAGGGTGACTATTCTAGACTAGTATGCAGCTCTCTTTCCAGTGGTGACTCAGGTATCCAGGCTCTTTGCATCTTGAGTCTCAGCCATCTTCCAGACATAGCTTCAAAGGCTGCCTTGTTTGTTGGCAAAAAACTGGTAGAAGAGGCAAGGATCATGTGTTAATAGGTGTAGGGACATTTTAAGAGCTATACATTTTTTTTTATTATTTTTTTATTTTTATTTTTTTGACAGGCAGAGTGGACAGTGAGAGAGAGAGAGAGACAGAGAGAAAGGTCTTCCTTTGCCGTTGGTTCACCCTCCAATGGCCACCGCGGCCAGCGCGATGCGACCGGCGCACCGCGCTGATCCGATGGCAGGAGCCAGGAGCCAGGTGCTTTTCCTGGTCTCCCATGGGGTGCAGGGCCCAAGCACCTGGGCCATCCTCCACTGCACTCCCGGGCCACGGCAGAGAGCTGGCCTGGAAGAGGGGCAACCGGGACAGAATCCAGCGCCCCGACCGGGACTAGAACCCGGTGTGCTGGCGCCGCTAGGCGGAGGATTAGCCCAGTGAGCCGTGGCGCCGGCCAAGAGCTATACATTTTAAGAGGTACATTTGGAGCTGGCGTGATGATGTAATGGGTAAAGCTACTGCCTGTAGTGTCCATAGTCCATTTGGGTGCTGTCCTGGCTGCTGCACTTCTGTCCAGCTCCTTGCTGTTGGCCTGGGAAAATCTGTGGAAGATGATCCAGGTGCCTGGGGACCTGCTACCTACATGGGAGACCTGGAGAAGCTCCTGGCTCCTGGCTTCAGATCAGCCCAGCCCTGGCGCTTGTGGCCATCTGGGAAGTGAACCAGCAGATGGAAGATATCACTGTCTCTCCTCCTCTCTCTCTAACACTGACTTTCAAATAAATAAATCTTAACAGGAGGGAGGAGGAGGGAGATAGAGCAAGAGAGGCACGTTTCTACGAGGTATAAGAGGCCAGGAGGAAGTGTAATCTCTGTGCACAGAGAAGTGGAGTGTGGCAAGACTGATAGACTGCTGTTTGTTTGAAATGACTTTGGGTTCTCAGTTACATTTTTTTTTGGCCCAAGTCCTTTATGTATTTGATTCTAGAGGTAGCCGGAGATAATTAACGATGCTTCCTGTCCTCCGCTTTGCCAGCAAGACTATACTCTTACTGTCCAGTGTGCTGGGTACTGTTGCCCACCTCACACTGAGAAGACTGAAAAAGATGACGTTGTACTCACCTGCACAGCCTTTCTAGCAACTCAGGATGGCTGTGTGACAGGTGCTAGCCAACAAACCGAAGTAGAAATCTACAGTAAGCCTTCTTGGAAGCACCCTGTCTTTGTGGGGGTGGGGGGAGTGAAAGCCAATGTATTGCTGGTGTTTCTGCACCGCCTCCTTGTGCCCCTTTCTTCTTGCCACAGATAGAGATAGGAAGTCTCTAGCTGCTGCCATCTTCTTGTTTCCATGACCCAGCAAATGAAAAGTTAGAGGAATGGTAGAGGGAATGGCCCCCATGTTGCAGAACCACTGACTGGCATCAACAGCCATCTGACAAACAGTCAACCATGTTTTTTCCAGTTCTGTATCCCCTCCCTTCTGGTAATTCATAAACCACCAGTGAACATACTGATACAACATGGAATACAGATTTGACAAGGATTCTGAAATCATTCTGAAATGCAACGATCACTCCACTTGTCCGGTCGAATGTTTGCAAATAACTGTTAAGTTTTGCTTCAAACAGGGAACCTGCCATGCAGTGTTTCTAGACAGTTGCCAGTTTTGACATAGGAAGACTTTCTTCATAAGTTGGGTTTTTCTCCCCAGTGAATTCTGGTTATGGCAGCTTGGGCTCTGGTAATCTCTGCCATTTCATTGTGTATGACATCTCTGAAGCAGTACTTGAGCTTCTTGCCTATCCTACTACTGTTTTCCTTTTTTCTCTGGGACTTCAGACTGAGACACATTTATCTTGCGGTAATTACCTCATGATATTTAAACATTTAAATCGTCGAGTTTGGCTACAGTGAAGAAGATTACACGATTGTGTTATCAGAGCATTAGTAGAATGAATCCATGTCTCCTTCCTGGCTAGTCCGTAGTTGACTCCACAAGAACACAAGCTATGGTGCTTGGTCCAGATCTAGCCCAATGGCTCTTTTTGTTCTGCCAGTGACCTAAGAATTTGCCTTGCAACGTTAAATGGTTTAAAAGTATTTAAAGCAGTATTTTGTGATGCACATGAACTTTGTGAAATGAGGCTTGAGTGTCCTTAAATAAAGTTGTATTGGAACTCAATAGTATGTGTTGTCTTTGGCTCTCACAGTATTGAAGTGGCAGAGCTGAGCAGTTGCCAGGGACACTACATGGCTTACAAAGCTGAAAATACTTGTTAAGCGGCTGTTTTGAGACAAAGTTTTCCAACTCACCTGTGAGCAGAGGCGACTGAGAGTGGATTTCTGTCATTAAGGCTCTCATGGCCAGTTTTGGGAATTCTTTGTCATTGACTTCCCTTGTTTACTCCCACTCTGCTCCCAAGACTTTGTGAGGTAAAATTAAGGTCTTGGTGAGGACTTGGCACCAACCATGGTCTTCTGCAGGCCAAAAGGAGTCACCTCTAGATTACTGAGCCATTGTCATAGTGTGCCGAGTCCTTGTAGTGTGTGTGCTGCCATTCCTCTCCCTGTAGTTAAAGCATTAATTTAGGGATGATGAGGCGAAAGTGGCTTCTCTTGATCAGTTAATTCCTTGGAGGAAGTTCTGTTCAGAATGAATAGTCTCGAAATGTGTAATAAAGTTACCTATCAAGACCACTTTTACAGAGAGATTTAGATGTGATAATAAGAATAAAAGAAAATGAAGTGACATTGAGGGCATCTTCTTTTATAACAGCTCTTGGTCTTGACTGTTAAGCACACTGTAAAATGACTTTTATACATTTATGGATTGAAATGGTTCTGCTGAAATTTTAAGTGTTAACATTGTTCAAACTTCCATTACTAACACCTCTCACATTGTTACAAAACAGTTTCATATTTGACATTTTGAGCATACTAACTTGGTACATTTTATACCAAGCTCTCCTTTCCTGCCATAGGAAGACTGCTGATTTTGATTTTAGCACCTTTCCTTAGAATGTGATACTTCACATTTGCATGGCTTACCCCAATGCATTCCCTAAATTGATCATCTCAGAAGATATTTTATAGAGATAGAGATAGCTTAAATATTTCGTTTGTCAGATCACCTTGAGTAGAAAATGCGGATTTTATTTTCCCTTCAACTTGGTTCCTTTAAGATTTTCTCGTTTGCTTTTGCTTAAAGCTACTGCTATTCAAACTACAGCTCATAAACTGATCCTTACTTTTCCTAACAGTTTTGCTGAAATAGAATTCAGATGCTAGATAATTCACCCCTTTCAAGTGGACAGTTGAGTGCCAGTTAGTACATTTGGAACTGTATGGCCACCACTACAGTCAATTTTAGAGCAGTTTAATTTTACCCCTAAAGAGAACGTGTACCCCATGGTTTTCGCTTCTTAGTGCCAGCTGCCCCTGGCAACCACTAATCCACTTTCTTTCTTGATGGATTTGCATATTCTGGGCATTCCCACAGAAATGGTCACCAGAGTGACTAGCAGTGCTAACACACCCTTGCTGTTGCCTACCTTCTTGTCTAGTACGAAGTGTGATTTTGATAAGGCTAATGCTACTTCCTTGGTTCTTACAGTCTGCCTCTTGCAGCTCTAGGTGATCCAACATGAAACCGGGCAGAGTTCTGCTTTAGAATTCATAGTTTGGATTCTGTTGATACCTTAGATGTTAGGAGCTACTACTATTGATTCTTCTTCTACAGTCTTCATCTTAGTCATCTTTTTCCTATTGAGAGCAGGGGCCTCCATGTTCTGTTTTGAGCTGTCCTTGGTTCTGCAGGTTGACTGTATCAGGACCTTCTTAAAATATCTCTATTGCTGCTAGGAGCTTTTGGTAGATGGATAAATACTTTGTAAAAACCTTGTCTCTTTGTTCCCTTAGTTTTGCAGAAGACAATGAGGGGTTGCTTTATAGAGTTTAGGCTTGCTTTAACAAAGCTGGATTTGGTTAAAGATAACATATGCCATGACTTTAATCATCATGGACACAAAGTGCTCACTCCATGTCCTGAAAATGAGAATCCAGTAAAAGAGATACTCTAGAATGACTGGTTTAGTAATTCATGATGTAAGTGAGAGGAGCTCCTGCTTGACCTGCCTGGGTCTTCCTTTACCTTTCCCAGTGCTTTCTCTGCAAGGTGATGGTTTTCCAAGAATGAAGAGCCTAGGGTGATTACTGATGCCGGAAATCTATCATTGTTACAAGGTCCAGGCAAATTTTGCCTGAGCACAACTGGTGAATGTACTAGATAGAATGGATATGTGGACTTTTCAATTCAAGATGTGTCCCCTATTACCACAGAGGAAAGAAAGTCTGCCTAAGTTATAAGCTAGCTAATTGCTTACTCAGTTGAAGACCTAAATGAGTTTTAAAGTGCAATGCATATCTCCAAGGGCTAACTAGCCAACACAATAGGCAATTGAGATAGCAAAGACTAATTTAGAAAAGGTTGTTCTCTCTCTCTCTCTCCCTCTCTCCTTTCTCTCTTTTTCTTCCTCCTCTTCCTTTTCATTTCTTTTCCTTCTTCCCTTCCATCCCTTCCTTGTTTTATCCCTTCCTCCTTTAATTCCTTCATCTCTCTTTCCCCCTTTTATTTAACTGTTATAAATACGATAGGACTGTATCTGTGAGCTTTTTCTAGTAATTAAATAAATTATTTATACATTTAACACAATCTTGAATTACTAGGTGATCATCTTAGGCACTCAGAAGTATAAGAGCCCTTGAAAGCAATATCCAAGCATAGATATTCCATAGCACGTCTTACAATCTAAATATTGCTTTTAGTGTAATCGAAGCAGCAAGAGTAGTCACAGCAGTTGATGGACTATTTTTCAAATTGATTTCAAAAATGTATTTAAGGGGATGATCTTCTAGTCTAGATTACCTATTGATTTTTAATATGAAAAGCTCATTATGTAAGCAGTAACTGCATATAAAAACCTAGCAAACCTTTGCATAAATCCTTTAATTGAATTTCCAGAGCCTGTGGTTCTACTTTTTTTTTAATTAAATCTATTTCTTTTTTTAAGTGTTACTGTGTAATTTGCATGCTGTGAAGAGGCCCTGTCCCAGATAAAGTGCCATTGATCCTTATTAAACCTCACCTCTGGGCTTGCTTAAAACTAACTGGAAAAATTAAAGTGTTCATGCCGCAATGCACTTACAGCTTGTGTGATAGGATTATGGAAAAAATAATAAAACTAATTTCCAGGAGAGAATTTATAATGTGAGATTTTATTTTTTTTTCAATTTGATAATTAATAGTGAAATCATATCATATATATAAATCATATTTTAGCCTATAAACTGAAATGGCAATTAGGAAAGATAATATATACTTGATGTAAAACCATCATGTTATGTGAGGATAATCTTTGGGCACTTTAATTTTTTAATTGTTGAAGGAAAGGAATATGAATTCAAGTCTAACACATTAAATGCTGGGTTTCGTGTCAAAAATCTGAATCTTTTACTATGTGCTATATTAGTAGTTTTTAACATTAGTGTGAGGAAGTATAAAAGATATGGAAAAAGATATTCTGATTATGTTTGTACTAAACTATATGTATTAGAATTACCAAGGGAAAGAAAAATATAAAAGCTACAATAGGTTTTTCTATTTTTTAATACCTAACATTTGTTATTTTAAAAGCAATAAAATCCCCTAAAGAAATATTCGTAATCAATAAGAACACAAAATATGGAATATATTAACTGAGTTATAAAAATGTTTGTAGTATAGCACAAAATGAAAAACACAGCAAGTTATGTACGGTTTAAAGTGTAATCAATTTTGAGGTTGTGTACAAGGATATAAATGATAAACACAAGTAGTAGCATTTTTAGTAAAGGCTGTTACAAAATACTGTATTTATGGCCCATTCCATTCTTTTTATAGCTCATTAATGTAGAAAACAAACACAGTGTATCCATCTTCTCAGACAGCTTAAAATTCCCTTAAATGTTACTTTTAAATGGAAATACTCAGCTCATTTGATCTGCTGTTTCTTTGTGCACATGCTGGGTCAGATGGGCACATATGCTGCACCATGGTTTCTTTTTATACTAGAGGAAAGATGATGGTGATGATGTGTTGCCCCCCCCCCCCCCAACACACAAAACGGGCCACACCTGACGCCTGTACACATGGGTTGGCAGCATCTGCCTCCTCACAAGCCTCCATACCCACCTCCACCCCAGAGAGAGCCTGCCCACCTTTGGAAACTGCATTGATTCTCCTGGGCCACAAGGTGGCTGTTGAGTTACTGGTTCACTGCTCTGGCTGGCTGAAGAGTTTTAATGCTGATTCCAAAGGTGCTTAATTTCCTGTGGTGCCTATGAATATGCATACAATGTATGCTCAGCAATCTAGCAGTTCAAACCTGACAGCTGGTTTTGGGAGCAAAGGCCGTGTGTGGGGGGGGGGGGGGGGTTTCTTTCCCCTTCCCTTGGGCATGCCCTTTCTGAGTAAGCTGGGTGCAGTATAATTTCGTTGACTTACCTGCAGCATTTCCTTTGGTTTTGAAGGTTCTATCATGGCCCCTTTTCTCCTTTAACTTGTAATTTTGTAAAAGGTACTCTCCTCTCCTGATCGGCAGAGCATATTTCTGTGACTATAGGAGTCGCAAACTTGGGTATCCAACTTGTCTAATATGCAAGTAGGACTTAGCATTGGTCTGTGTTATCCTTAATAGTGGAGCATTTGGAAAGGAGGAAAACATAGTGGTAAACAGGACACAATGTTTTCATTGCTTCCTCTCTTATTTGTGTTGGTACACCTCCTAGCACTACATAGCTCCATCCATCCATCCATCCATCCATCCAATGTATGTTGTATGCCTACTATATGTCAGGCACCCCATTATCAGTATGTGAATGTAGATTTGCACCAGTCATGCCTTGCAGGATATCATTATCTGGTGGGGATGGCAAAGACATATGCAAGTGACTTTATCAGGTAGGAGGAAAGACTCAGCTCAGCCTGGGTTGAGATTGGTTTGTAAAAGGCGTTTATTATAATGTTGAAAGTGTTTTAACTTAAGATTATAATTTATTTGGACTTTATAATATGCTATTATTGAAGGTAAACAACATGTCACTGAATATGACAGATGGAGATGATGATTTTAGTGTTAAGTCTTGCTGTGCCATAACACATGTAGTGAAAGTGGAGGTAAGACACATCCCTTTCCCTGGAGAATATTGGCATTAGTCTGGCTGCCTGGAGACAATTTTGAGGCCATTGTTGTAGGGAGGATCAAGAGTGTCAACATGGAGGTCCATCTGAAGAATGTAGACTGAACTCTGAAAGTTGGGGCAAGGATCCAAGACACAAAATACAGTGGCAGCCTCTGGCCCAGGAGACTGGGTAGTGGGTAGTGACCATAGCCAGTATTCACAGAGATCCCTTGAGCCAATATTGAAGACCCAAACCAAGACTGAAAGACAGTAGAGCTTCACACAATTCAGAGGCCTCCAATAATGCTGACCCAACAGAGTTGCCTTGCTCACGACTCTTGGGACAACGACAGTGAAACATCTGAGAAGCAAGGGAACTGGGAAGCCAAATGTCATGATTGCCTTCACTTTAGATCTCAGAAACTCAGGCTATCCTGATTTTACCTAAGCAACTGTGTTTTCCTTGAGTTCAGTAGATGCTTTACAGAATTAAGCTCAATTCTATGGAGTGTTAGAAATAGTGAACTATCTGGAGCTTCACTCTGCAATATGGTAGCCACTAGCCACATGTGACTGTTTAATTGCAAATTGATTGAAATTCACTTGCTCAGATACACCAGCCACATTTCAAATGCTCAGTAGCCACATGTGGTTAGTGGCTACCCTACTGGGTAGTGCTGATACAGCAGAATACTCTGTAGAATAGGTCTGTCCTGAGATAGGAGTCTCTAAAGTATGAAGAGTAATCCACTGAGGTTCTAAAAGGAAACAACTCTGATTTATTCTTCAGTATCTCAACACACTTACTGAATGGTAGGTACTTTTAATTTTTTTTTTTTAGAAAACTTTAATAAATACAAATTTTGAGAGTACAACTTTTGGATTATAGTGGTTTCTCCACCCATAACCACTCTCCCACCCACAAACCATCCCATCTCCTACTCCTTCTCCCATCCCATTCTTCATTAAGATTCATTTTCAATTATCTTTGTATACAGAAGGTCAATTTAGTATATACTAAGTAAAGATTTCAGCAGTTTGCACCCACACAGACACACCAAGTATAGAGCACTGCTTGAAGACTAGTTTTACTGTTAATTCTCATAGTAAGTGCTTTGCATATATTTACATGTACCACCCTTCACATATCCTGTGAGGTAATACTTTTATTAGCTGCGTTTTCTAGATGAGGCAGTAGATAAGACTGACTGATTAAGTAGGTGGCAGGGTTGGAATTTCCAGCCACCCTGGTCCAGCTCCAGAGTTCTGAGGCTTTCAAGTAAGATGCATCTGTACACAGATGCATTGTCATGGGGCCCCTCTCCAGGCCTTGAGTGGCTGGGAGCTGTGTATGTTATGTAAGACTTTGTGAAGTCAGACCGAATATTTCCCCATGCAGAGGGTCCATGGCAGAGCCTGTATCCCATGTGGACGTTAGATTTGAAAATACACTGTAGTTTGCCTGTGTGCTCAGTCAAATGGATTGAGACATTAGATTATCTGGTTTGAACTCAAGCAGCCCTCACAGAATGAACAAAGGGCTTAAGAAGATTGCAGCAAAGAGACTGACATTTGAATGCCAGCGTAAACAAGCCGTGAGGAAAGGGCAGGGTTGTGCTTCAGCCACTCCTGATAGTAGCCTTCATCTGTTATGAGGTCAGTACATGACATGACAGTCTGATCAAATCTTAGAAGGAATCACAAAGAAACCAAAAATCTGGAATGTGCAGTTGGCAGAGTACTTACATCACTGCTTAGGGCACCCTGTGTCAGAGTACCTGGGTTCGAGTCCCAGCTCTGCTGCTCATTCCAGTTTCCTACTAATACAGATCCTGGGAGGCGGCAAGTGATGGCTCATTGGCCCCACTACCCAATCTGGAGACCCTGATTGAGTTCCTAGCTTCTGGCTTTGGCTTGGCCCAGCCCTAGACATTGTGGGCATTTGGAAAGTGAACCAGTAGATTGGAGCTCTTTGTCTTCTCTCTCTCTTCCTTGCAGATAAATAAAAGTAAAGAAAAATTTAGAAATCCACTTTTAAAGAATAACTTGGAAAAATGCTTGTCATCTTGATGCCAGCTCTAAGATACAGGTAGAGTAGTGGATACCAAACTTTTGTTTGGAGGAAGGTAGACCAGATAGCTCTGTACATTTTTTATATCACAGTTCCATTATGTCCACTAGGACACAGAGGTTGAGTGAGGTCACTTTTTTTTCTTGATGTCAAATAGTCCCATCCTTATTTTTTTTTAGATTAACCAACATTATTGAATACTTACTGCTCCTGGTGCTAAACACTTTACATAAGATTTCTAATTTCTTGAAGTGGCAACTGTTGTTAGTCTCATTTTCTGGGTGAAGAAACTGAGGCTCAGAGAGATCAGTTAGCTGGGTGTTACACAGCTGATGAATGGCAGAGCATTCGCTGTCACCAACACTCTGTCCCAGGACTCTGTGGTATGAGGGTGAATGATATCACAGATAATATGGGCTTCCTTTTTCTTGGGAAAGGCCCATCTTTATTTGTTTCACTGCATCTACCAAGAGTGTCAGATGCTTAAAAGGCCCCTGGTACAATCCATTAAAAGAAAGACAAACATGAAAAAGAACAGCCATTCACAGCTCTTCCTAGAATTTGATTGGAGGGGAACCCAGGTTTTTGAGTAACAAAGCATATTTGTGTTGGGGTCTACTTTAAGAAAAATAGTCCAGTCTTGAGTGTGGAATCTTGGAAGGGGTCCTCTGGATGTGAGGAGCCCCTTCAGCTCCTCCTGCATTAGCTTCTAGGTTGTGTCAGATTTTATAAAGCTAAGTTATAGATGCTTCTTTCAGTGTCAGGGGCGGTATTTGATTCCATCTTCTTCTCCCTCTTTCTTTCAAACCTCACATGAGAAAGACACTTGTACATTTTTGGTTTGGAAGGTCACTTGAAGAGTACTCTGTGTTTACTCTCTGAAATGGATTTACCTTCAAGAAAGTTTCAGGACTGCTTCCGTGAGAGAGACCAGCACCCAAGGAATTGGGCCTCTGCTTCACCCAAGTCCGACATGCTGGAAGACATCGTCTGACGTGGAAGATCTCTAAGTGCTTTCCTTGCTGCTCGCATTTCTTAATGGTCTTTAGTGAAGGAAGTAAGTGACACTGATCAGCGAAGGCGGACAGTAAGATTTATAATGTATTTGTGCTAGCTGATTGCCAACAGAACCGGCCTTTCCCAGTGGTGCTGTACGCAGACTCGGAAAATCAATAGGGATTAACCTTTGACCCTCTCCACATACTTATACTGTGGGCTGCATCGCTTACCAATATTTCATCTGTTTCACTTAGCTGCTGTTACTTACTCAATAATGTGTGGCTGATCTCACAAGATACTAATTAATTTTTTTAAATGCAACATCACTTGAAGCTATGATAAAACATCGTATTTTTGGAAATCAAGGCCATTTTGCTTTACTTATGTAAATCACATGAATTAACCTTTTTTTTTTTTTTTCAATAATGGGAGGGATGGTGCTACATTGCAGGGTTGGGTTTGCTTACAAAGACCTGCTTTGTGGTTAATGGCAGGGGTACCTCTGATTGAAACAGAGCAGGTGTTCTCTGGGTGTGTATTGAAGGATTGGACCCCTTTGGGGAAAATTGGTGATCTTAATTTTGGATACTTCTTGTTGTTGTTGAAGGGATATTTGTGGATAAATAGGTAAACAGGCCATCTTACAATGAATGAACCCAATGAATCATTTTTTTAAGGGATCAAAATTCCTCTTAATACATGGGCTTTATGCAAATGTATGTAGTACTTTGTACAAACATATTTGAGCTGCTCTTAATTATTATTGGGATACAAAAGGAGCAAAATTTCCAGTAATGTATTTTCTTCTTTAAGCTTTGGCATATATTAAAGTGCTCTACATTTGTCTTAAAAATTGGAATCGAATAGATTTTCTTCATTTAAGACCCCTTTGTTCACGAATTTTTTTCTTTTTTGCAAGTATGCCTATTCCCCAGAGTTTACTTACAGTTGGCTATCGATCTGGCAGCTGGTATTTGAATTGGTCGATGTACTCTGTAACTTGTTTAAGATAGCCTACCTGAGCTATTAGTTTAAATAATGTATTCATAAATTGATTAATCATTACAGTAAGACTTATTAGCTGCATTTATATCTGTGTGTTATCCACAATTGACTTGTAGTCTAATAATCACACATACTTAAGCAGAAGTTGGATTTTATATTACAATTTAATAATTATCAAGGTGGAAAACAGTAGTATTTGTTTAGAGAAGTTGATTAGAAACAGGGCTGTAAAGGTTGGATTCCTATTCAGGCTACTACTTCTAATTTTCCTAGATAAAATAGATGCTTCTCCCACCACAGAATGAATGACAAGAAGTGGACCACACTTTGTCAGCATTGCAGAACTGATTGAGTTGACTGGAGCTATCCTGAAGTCAAGATTCTGTGAGGTGGAAGAGGGCACAGGGAGGAGAACTTGGAGGGCCAGCCCCATTGTCTCCATGTCTCTAATAGCTACATCAAGACAGGAGGTTCTTTGCACCTGTTTTTCAGGGTGCCCCGACACCATGAGTTTCATGGACCTGTTAAGACACATGCACACTCTGCTGTGCCCTCCCACAAGGCTGATATACAGTCCAGGTGTGAGAAGCAGTCACTGAATGAGACTCCCTGGGAATAAGTCCAGTACTGAAAACACGCTGGGGCCGGTGCTGAAAGACCTTCCATTTGGCCTCTCAACCAGAAAGGAAACAGTTCAACTGAATACAAGGCTGAGGGCTACCTGCAGTTTTTTCTTTAAATTAATACACTTTATTTTTTAGAGCAAGTTGAAGTTTACAACTGAATTGAGGGGAGAAAGTATAGAGTTCCCATATTCCCTGAGTCCTAACACTCCCCCTCCAACACATACACACACATACATACACACACATGTTCTCCCAGCTACAGACACTTTTAATCAAACTCTGTACTAGGTAAAAGCAGTCTTTAGGAAGGTGGATGTTAAACTATGACTTTGATTCGGACCTGCCCTATTGAGTCTGCCGGAGCCCTGTTTTGCTGATTCACGTTTCTTTCTTTATTTCTTTTTCTTTTCTTTTTTTTTTTTTTTTTTTTTTTTTTTGACAGGCAGAGAGACAGAGAGAAAGGTCTTCCTTCTGTTGGTTCACCCCCCAAATGGTTGTTTGTTACAAGAAATATTTTCTTGGAACACCTAATCTGGACACCAATTTTTTTTTAAAAAGGAAGTCTGGAAGAGATAAAAGCTTACTATGAACAAACCCAAAATGTGAAGGTTATATGAGGATAAACAAAGCAAATCTTTGAAGGGAGATAGTCTCTGAGATTCTATATTCCTGTTTTTTTTTAAATTGCTATTTATTGTAGAGATAGAAAAAAAGTAAGCGCTGCGCCGATCTGAAGCCAGGAGCCAGGCGCTTCCTCCTGGCCTCCCATGCAGGTGCAGGGCTCAACCACTTGGGCCATGCTCCACTGCCTTCCCGGGCCTCAGCAGAGAGATGGAATGGAAGAAGAGCAACTGGGACAGAATCCGGCACCCCGACCGGGACTAGAACCTGGGGTGTCGGCGCCGCAGGCGGAGGATTAGCCTAGTGAGCTGCGGCGCCGGCCTGATTCACATTTCTTTTGGAGGCCAGAATCGGTCCGTCTCCCTCCACCTCAATCTCCTTAAGAAACGAACTCCCTTTCTTTTTTCCTCTGGCAGAAAAGTCATTTGGCCTTGCCACGTGATCTTTCTACTTCATAAATCCCCCTTTCAAACATTATTCAGCAACCTGCTAAATTAATATATACTGTGTTCTTCCAGTAATGGCGAGGGGAGGCTGTCGCGCAGCATGCGTTTGTTCAGCGCTGTGTTGAAAGCGCGCTGCCCGCCGCGTGAAGGACATCTGCTCACAAGTGAGCAATTGTGCTTCTGAGTCGGGGCAGCACCTTCGCCTGGATGCCGGCTCCAGATGAAAGAACAGATTGCCGCCGAGCTGCTGTGCCAAGGATCCCTCTCCTCAGCATGGGGCTTCATACATTATTGAGAGCAAACCTACTTTCCACCGCCACTTCTCCACGCACTTATTTTGCCAATCTTATTCAGAACGTCAGCGCGGATCACTTTTCTGCAGTGGCATAAAGGGCCAGTCAGGAAGTTTCAGCAGATGAATTATTTACAGTGTTTAATTATTATCATACAGACTTATTAAACTTCTTGGTTACCTAGGAGCACTTGCAGCTGCTGAAGAGAGTAGGCTGAACTGTGAATAATAGACGTTCTGTTCCGAAACAAAAATCCCTTTGTGAATGCTGCTGCCATTTACCTGATGTCTGTGTGGGGTGGGTGTGGTGGTGATTGGTAAATGTTTGACAACTGGCGCTATTGGTGAGGGCTGGGAGTGTTTGCTGATGACGGTGGTGTAAACATTCATGCTATGGCTGATCTCAAGCTGTGAACATGTGACGTCACTGGATGCAGAGATGGGAAGAAGTACAGTCCCCAACCAGTGTTGTTGTATGGAATCCTCCACCATATGGACACAACCAATGGAAATGACCTTAAAAGCACAGATGACGGTTAAATATACCAAAACTCTTCAGAAGTGTTGTTTTTTACCTCGGTTTCCTTAGATCACATATTTAATCATAGGTTTATGTGATTCATTACTTAATAACGGATGTATCAGCAACCAGCTTATACAATTGCTGACAGTTCAGCAGTCGGCTGTCCTGAGCCAGTGACACCTGGGTGCAGCCTGCCACTGTGTGCGTTGAAATTGCAGTCTTGGTTCAGATTAAGTTCGTGATCTGTTCCTAATTCAGGCTGATTCCCAGTCGGGTCTCCCTGCACGGTTTGCACTAGGGGGTGACAAGCCAGTTGGCATGCTGCTGAGTGTCCTCGACAGCAAGCAGACACACGGGGCCTGGTCTGTACACCCAGACGGCTCTGTTGTACCGATGCTAAGGCAACAGCATTTTGCCAGAAGCTATAACAAGATGATTCTCTAACAACAGCATGGTGACACCAGACTATGTTTTGCAATTTTCTTTAATATTTATGCTTGATAAATAATTTATCTTTTTTTCAATTTTTTTTCTGCTTTTTTTTTTAATCTCATGCTTGTTGCTACAGATAGGTGCTAGGTTTCCCTGAGTGAGTAAAACAAGGATTTGGTGATGTTCCTGCCTGAAAAAGCAGGTGCATTAGCAGAGTTGAGCCGCTGGGAATTGTTTCTGCATTGCCACATCCCATCTACTAATACTAACTAATGAGATCTGTTAAGGATCAGCCCACACTTCTTTTTTTTTTTTTTTTCATTTTCAATTCTCTTTATATACAGAAGATCAGTTTAGCATATATTAAGTAAAGATTTCAACAATTTGCACCCACATAGAAACACAAAGTGAAAAATGCTGTTTGAGTACTAGTTATAGCATTAAATCACAATGTACAGCACATTAAGGACAGAGATCTTACGTGAGGAGTAAGTGCACAGTGACTCATGTTGTTGACTTAACAAATTGACACTCTTGTTTATGGCATCAGTAATCACCCTAGGCTCTTGTCATGAGTTGCCAAGGCTATGGAAGCCTTTTGAGTTCACCGACTCTGATCATATTTAGACAAGGTGGTAGTCAGAGTGGAAGTTCTCTCCTCCCTTCAGAGAAAGGTACCTCCTTCTTTGATGACCTGTTCTTTCCACTGGCATCTCACTCGCGGAGATCTTTCATTTAGGTTTGGTTTTTTTTTTGTTTGTTTGTTTGTTTTTTTTTGCCATAGTGTCTTGGCTTTTCATGCCTGAAATACTCTCATGATTTTCAGCCAGATCCGCATGCCTTAAGGGCTGATTCTGAGACCAGAGTGCTATTTAGGACATCCGCCATTCTATGAGTCTGCTGTGTATCTCGCTTCCCATGTTGGATCGTTCTCTCCCTTTTTTATTCTATCAGTTAGTATTTGCAGACACTAGTCTTGTTTATGTGATCCCTTTGGCTCTTAGTCCTATCATTATGATCAATTGTGAACAGAAATTGATCACTTGGACTAGTGAGATGGCATTGGTACATGCCACCTTGATGCAGCCCACACTTCTGAAGGGAGTCATTTATGCTCCATCTTTGCTTGCTGTTATAATATCAGGAGCATTATATGCTGAGGTTCTGGAAAAGTCAAAGGCACTGCTCACTTGCTATCTATTTAGGACTTACTGCAGGTGTTCTTTCTAGTTCCGGGTGCTCAGCCTCTCCCCTGTTGGTATTGGTATTGGGCACCAAGTCATTCTTCGCAGTGGAGTCTCTTCTGTGTGTTACAGAGTGTCTAGCAGCACCCATGACTTCGCTCCATTAGGTGCTGGTAGAACTCTTTCCACCATGCCCCCCACCCCAGCCTTGGAATAGTCAAAAATGACTGCAGATACTGGCAAATGCCCTGTGGGGAACAAAATTGCCCCCTGTTGATAGCTAGTGTTTAGAATCAAGGTTCTTTTTTTTTCTTCTTTGTTTGTTTCCTCTCTCCTATCTCCTCTCCTCTCCCCTCTCCTCTTCTTTTTTTTAGAAGCAAGAATATCTCTTTATTGATGAGGATGTCCTAATCCATGGAGACTGGCACTTCTTAGGGGCAAAGATGTTATGGGAACAACAAGTTAAGTTGTTTACAAAAGGAGAGACAAGTGTTCTCAACCCCTAAAAGCATACAGGAAAGGGGTAGTAGAGATTGCCTCATGAACTTCCTTCTCCTCCTCTTGTGAATCCACCAAGTCAAACACTAAAATTGGAAATAAGGTGACTTTTATGTCATCAAATGAACTTCTTCCCAGGGGCCTGACCTGGAGAAGGAAAAGGAGTGTTTCAACCTAAAGCAAGTTCCACATCCCCCAGGCTGCCACGGAGTTTCTAGACTAGGTGGAGCTGGGACCTTCTTTCTCTCAGTTTGTGTTTGTTGTGGTCCCAGACTAGTTTCTGAGCTGTGGAGCAGGTGGGGAACTCCACAGGAGATTGGGAACTACACTCTGCATGGATTCCAAAGGGTCCTCCTACACCTGGTGGGCATGGAGGGATGGTGGGAGACCCTCATTCAAGGAAGTGCTTTATCCCAGTACCCTGAGGTAGGCACAGACAGTTGTAGCAGTGAGCTCAGTGGTGCATTTCAGGATACTCTGTGGATGCTCTGGGTCTCCTCCCAGCAGCACGGCAGGCTCTGTGCAGCTCATCTCGAGTGGCACAGTTCACATCCTGATCCAGGTGCTGGGTCCTTCTGGGAATGGCTGATGTTTGATCTGCATGATGGTGCACCTGAGCCCTTTTCTTAGGACTGAGATTGAGTTTTTTTCTAAGTTTTGCTCCATAAATGTGATGCTTTGTGCCTTTTCATCTGAGTCTCTGTTGGGACCTCTGAGCACGATTGGTCTGATCCCTTGTTGGCCCTGCCTTACCCTTGGGGCCTCACGTGGCTTCTCTGAGAGCTTCTGGAGGTCCAGTGGGGGAATAGCAGCAGTGTTCTGTGCTCATCAGTCCTCAGCATATGGTGGATGTGCTGGAAGGAGGCAGGCTGTGAACCAGGCAGTCCTGGGCTACTGTTCATTGGCCACTTGAAAGCTATGTGACCCTGGGACAGAGACACCACCTCTGAGTCCTGGTTTCCTTGCCTGTACAGTTGGTATGATGATATCTCCACAGCAGAATAGTGGGGCCAACTAGATGACTGACAGGCACATAGCAGCTCTTTCAGCTCTGTTGCATAGCAGGAGTCCAGTAAGCCACATCCCTCACCTCCATTCTTCTGGTCTTATTGTCATTTAGGACCTTCCCACCAATGATGGCGCCAGGCTGCCTGCTCCCATCCTGCCTGTGGGACATGAAACTGTCCAGTCTCTCAGTGTCTAAATCCTATGGTGAGCAGGCCTGTTCAGAAACAGTTCAGGGGATCAATAGTTATCTGCTTACCTTTCTGGCTGAGATGAGATTTTATGCTTGTTACCAGCAGATCAATAGCGAAAGCCGATTCTGTTAAGTTTTCCGTAGGAGTCATTAATCTCCCTCAGCCTCAGTTTCCCTATCTGTGAAGTGAGTCTAACCAGGATGATAATGAAGAGGTAGGTCAAGTGAGGTTGGCAGCCAGACACCCACTACCAGCTGCAACACAAGAACAAACGTTCCGCCCACACCCCCGGGTCAGTGGAGGTCATTCAACTTGGAATAATGAACTGTCACATTGAGGATATTTTTCTTCTCTTTGCTTGGCCAGATACCCAAGTGGAAACTCTTGTTCTGGGAACTTGCTAGCCTGCGTTTCAGTATCTATGAATGCCACTTAGGAAAAAGGGGTACACTTGTGATCTCTCTTCTCCCTCTGCCCACCGTTCCAGTGAAGCTCGCACTTTCATTCCTGTCTGAGAACATCTCTCCTAAGCATATTAGCATGCATGTAATGTGTACTTTAGATGCTTGAGAACTTAAACTGAGTTTGGGCAAGCCTTACATTTTCAGGAAGCTCTAACTCTCTCTCTGTCTCTCTCTCTCTCTCTCTCTCTCTCTCTCTGTGTGTGTGTGTATGGTCAACATCTCATTCATTTCATTCTCATTCCCTGAGTTCAAGAAATAGGCTGGGTGCGGCCATGGGCTGAGTGCTCCTGCTGGGGGTTGTTATGAAAGGGAGCTGCTGTGTTGGGTCACGGGGATGGCTCAGGGGGAGTCTGGAAATCCTTGTAACATGTGTCCTGACTGGGACAGTCCTCACCCAAGCTGCTTTCAGCTGAAGGCGGCATTGCTGGTGTGCACAACAGTTGTGGGGAGGAGGAGGGGCTGACAGATAGTCGGATGATTTCAATGTTTATATTCCACTGGGGTAAGCTCTAACAAAGACCCATCATTTCCCAGATAACCAATTCTTTTAAAAGAACATCTGTTGAAACTGGCAATTTCCATTCTTCTTAAAATACGGAGCGACATAATTAACCCTCTGGGGAGACTAATATTAGTTTATTAGAGACAATTTCTAGTTCTGTTTATTTTTACACTAAATGATTTGTTCAGATGAGGGGGGGATTGTTTTTTCTTTGTGGTGTAGGTTGGTTTGCATTTTGGGTGAACCTTTGCTTACTAGAGACACACAGGTAAATAACCTGGTGGTGATACGAAATCCTGATGCAATCAAGTGTGAATGAATAGAACCTGTTCAAAGTGCAGTAAACCGCTTGTCATTTGGCTGCCTCAGCCCTGTGGTCACTTGAGGTGTCACGGTCTATTTTAAAGGGACCTACTCCATTACCAATGTCTGCGAGCCTGTGCTCACCTTTGTCCTCAGCCATTACTTCAGGCCTTTCTGGCATTTGTAATTAGTAGAATTCTCCTGTGCTAGTGCTCTCATTCCTGTAAACGTATTTACACTTTTCACAGGGAGGTCGCGTGTACTCAGATGTTTCCAACATTGGGTGAAGTTGACACTTCTAGCTTTTTGTGGGTTAGAGAAGGAAGCAGACCAGGCATTTTGACTTGGTGCTGAGGTTGCATGAAATGATGGACTCCCATTCGTCAGACATCCTTCTTTGGATTGGAAAGCACCCAGCTCTGTGACCAAACATTTTGCCTTCATTTCTGTTTTGCAGTAAATTCAATGGGCTATTCTCTGAACATCAATTCTGGGACTGCAGGGAATCTTTCCAAGGAACCCCCTTATTTTTCAAGCCCAGTAGTCAGTTTCTCACCCTACAGAATGGCTCAGAGAACATTCCCCTCTTGACCATTTGATCCACTGCAAAACAGGACTCATTAGCAGGAGCTCATAAAGTGAAACTAGCTGTGTGTCATGTGGCAGGGGTGGTTTGGCCACTCAGCTTGGCTGCCAAGCACCTGAACTACCCCTGGGTGACCGCTGCAGCCTTCTTTGTTTCCAGTCTACTCACCCTCTTGGTCAACGTTATGCTTTAGCCAAGCTGGACTGAATTCGCCACTCTGAGTCTGCTGTGCCAGATGCACCCTCTCGGAGTCTCCGCTCCTGCCTTTGCTCTCCATCCTGCAAGTGCAATGCTCCTAGCACTGAGTCTCGCACAGCGTCATCCCAGTCCTTTACTAACCTGGTCAGTGGATCACGGCTCCCTCATCTGCCACAGCACCATAGACGCTTGTGTAACAGTAGTCCAGTTACACTGTCACCCTTCCTGTTGGATGGGCCACCCCCACATGGGGAAAGGAACCGTATTTTACTCCATTTCTTTTTTTTTTAACTTTTATTTAATGAATATAAATTTCCAAAGTACGATTTATGGATTACAATGGCTTCCCCCATACCGTCCCTCCCACCCACAACCCTCCCCTTTCCCACTCCCTCTCCCCTTCCATTCACATCAAGATTCATTTTCGATTATCTCTCCATTTCTAATACTAACCAGCTTACCACCTAAGAGGTGGCTTGGTGAACACTTGCTGGATTTATTTCTCGCCCTTCTGTCATGCTGATATGCATTTAGGATCTCATGGTATTCAATGAAGTGTTAGAGTGTGCATTGCGTGTGTGTGAGAATGAGCAATTGAACTGGGAATTGCCGACTTCCACCTGGAGTTTCCTTATTTGCAAACCGGAAGATGAGAGCTGAATTTGGAGCTTCAGGAGAAAATTTGAGTACATAAAGCTGTTTTGAGTAACAGTCATTTGGGTAGTGGGCAGCAGGGGCCTCGGTGCCTCTAGGTACCTGAGCATCACTGCACATACTGCAGTTCCATTTCCTGGCTTTCCTTCCCCAGGCTGCTGCAGCCCAGGGTTCTCCCTGGAACTTAGGTGTTGAAAGAGTGGCAGGAGGTACTTGATACTCTACACATAGGAAAGGAGTAGGGGAGCAGAGATATGCTTTGGGTGGTTCAGCAGCTTTCTGAAACTCGCCAATGTCCCTTGAAGAGTCCTGGTTGACCGACTGACTGACCATTTTCATGTCATGAATCAGGGAACACTTAGAAGGTAAGTGCACTGCTACACAAGGGCACTCAGTCGTGTGTGTGTGTGTGTGTGTGTGTGTGTGTTTGCTCAAAGTGAATAATTTGTTTCTCTGCTGCTTACTAGCACTTGGCAAGGTAACTCATGACTGAGTCCAGTGGATGGTCCCTCTCAGTGACTGTTTAGCAATTAAGGCAAATTCCTATAGTTTCCCAGCCTCTCTTTTCTCATCTGTATGTAAGATCCACTCCATAGTGTGTTAGAACTAAACATGTTCAGCATCCCTTCCACATTAAATTGTCTGCAGCATATGGAGCACTCATACTTCAACACCGAGGGCTATGATAGTAAGCAGGATACAGTATCTCACCCTAGGGCCTGAGACCAGGGCCTGCCACTAAGAGGTTTTCACAATCTCTCTCCTTACCTTAACCCCCAAGGCAGATCAGATGTGTGTTGAAATTTTTTTGATGTGTCAGTTTGGGGAAGTTTCATTGTACTTAGATGCCAGAATAACTTACAATGACTTACAGAATTATAATTTAGGAAGTAATTGGTTCTGTGAGAATATGTAGAATTCTATCAAGATGTGCATTTTCCATCATTTACAGTGCTTTTTGACAAATTATAGGAGGGCTTATGCTTGATATTCTGAATATTTGTGAGTCCTGGAGTAAGTTTCCAGCAGACATGCATTCACTTCCTAAGTCCTTTACCCATGACAGATATCATTCATCGGTCAGAATCTTGCTCAGCACAGTACTCTAAGCACTCGTTACTAATCGTGTGCTGTCACTGTGGGAGATACTCGGGATTTACCATCATGATGAAGTGGCATTTTGATGAACGTCGTGTGGTTCTCCCTGTAGCAGGAAGACTGGCCCACTCTGCGGTGACCACGTCTTTGTGAGTTTATTCCCAGTTTTGTGCTGCTGTTGGAGCTTGGCCTTGCTCCTGGGAGAAGGCTGGAAAAAACTTCAAGCTCGTGATGTAGTGGGGTATTACATGTTTTCTACTTCCATTGTCCATGCAGACCTGCACTCACCAACTGTAAGCTAGAATTGCCCACGAAAAGATCCTGTGCTGGGAGGCCATTCAGCATTTAGAGTTTAGCCTTGTCTGTCTTGGTCTAGAAGCTTTCATGGGAAGAAAGGATTTGTTGGCAGAACCATCCCAGTGGCACGCTTACCCACTTGAGTGAAGGACAGTTGGATTGCTGCACACAATTTCACATTGCATGCAGCCAGGCCCACTTGTGTCTGTAGTTTGTGTGTTTGTGGTTCTCTGTACCGACAGAAGGTCATGTGGTCATTCTAGATTCTGCAGTGACAGTTGAGTTGTTTGTATTATGTCTTTGGAGTGTTCAAGGAGAATCATTCCATGTATAAGTTCTGATTAATGCCATAAAAATTAAAATCACCATCATGAATATAACTGATCTGTGTGTAGCATGTGCCATGTTTTTACATCTGTATAAGTATACAATATAATCTCTCACAACGATCCTGCCTCGACTTTACAGATAAAGAAACGGTGGCTCACAGAAGACATGGAGCCAAGCATGCGGCTGGACCCACACATGATGTGTGACTGTCCTGAATTTTCCCTCTGTGAATAGATTAGTTGTAACTCTGTTTTACTACATAAAGCAAGGATTCCAGACTAGGATTATGATGGGACGGTAACAAAGTTGGGAACCAGAGGCTTAGGGGAGGTTTAGAACCCAGAGAAAACTGAATTTCCTTCAGTATTTTGCATGAATCAGTAAATGCATATGATACAAACACAAAGCAGTAAATGAACCAAAGAAAATAAAGACAGCAGCAAAAAAATTTTGTGCCTCTTGAGAATGTGTTTTGGTTGGCAACACTCCAATGACCTTTCTGATGCCGAGTGCAGGTGTCTGCTCTGGGAGCCTCCCACGTGTCCTTTGATGGGAAATGCCCCATCTCCTGGGTGTACGTGACTCTGGCTTAATGGACTGTGCAGCAGTCACTTTTTGAGAACAAGAAACTTAAGGCTGGGCCATCGGTCCTGGAGTCAGCACATTGAGCTTTTTGTCAATTGGCTCCTCCCCCCATCTTTATGGCATGGCCTTTCCTGTAATTACAGTCGAGATCCTATAGCCGGAGGAAGGCCTGTCAGTCGAGTAAGAGGCTGATGTCCATCCCGTGGTGACGGCCCGTTCCGAAGGTTGCAGGCCCGTCCTTAGAGAGCCTTGCTGTTTCCTCCTCGTGTGCTTTGCTGCGACCTAGTTCACCACCAGCCAGTGAACTGAGGTGTCTAATTGCATGGCTGAACCCAGGAGGTCAGAACCCTCGGACGTGACGTACTACAAAGTGGACAGACTTCATTGATTGCTGTTTTTTTTTTTCAAATTAAAAATCATTATTTAATATGCATCTTTGTTTTCTACAAGGTCTAGCAAGATGAGTAGTGGGCTGTGGATTGGGATAACAAGCCATAGACACATTGGCCATAGAGTGCTTTGGACGAATTTGTCCTAGAGTGAGCAAGGATTACTTTTATAATTGAAAATTTTTTATCTGTGTACAGAATCCAAATCAATGTACTTTTTTTCTATTTATCAGAGATTCCTTAAGAGAAAAGATGCTTAAATAGACACTCACAAGTCTACTGAACACCTGACGGGTGCCTTGTGGGTAGAAACGCTTGTCAGTTTACCTCTAAGGCAGGCTTGTCTCCAGAGAGCCCGCCTGTTGGGACTCCTCAGGAGACCAGGCTCTTTCTCAGCTCTTAGCTGTGAGTTCTGGCACTGGGAGAACCCTGGGCAAAGGCAGTGAATGCCCAGGTCTGAGTTTGTGATCACTGTATCTGTGAGGCCGGATAACTTTAAACTGTGATTTTGTTTGATGCTATTTGTTGAAATGGTAAGCAGCCTTGGCCGGCGCCGCAGCTCACTATGCTAATCCTCCGCCTGTGGCGCTGGCACCCCGGGTTCTAGTCGTGGTCAGGGCACTGGATTCTGTCCCGGTTGCCCCTCTTCCAGGCCAGCTCTCTGCTGTGGCCAGGGAGTGCAGTGGAAGATGGCCCAAGTCCTTGGGCCCTGCACCCCATGGAAGACCAGGAGAAGTACCTGGCTCCTGCCATCGGATCATCGCGGTGCGCCGGCCGCAGCGCGCCAGCCGCGGCGGCCATTGGAGGGTGAACCACCGGCAAAAAGGAAGACCTTTCTCTCTGTCTCTCTCTCTCACTGTCCATTCTGCCTGTCAAAACAAAAAAAAAAACAAACAAAAAACAAAACAAAACAAACAAACAAACAAAAAACTATTTCACAAGAGATTTTACTTAAAAACATAAAGAGAAAAGTTCATGAAGAAGTCATCATTATAAGGAAAAAAATAAATAACTGGAACTTCTTAGTGTGTATCGTGTGATTTATTCTTACTGCTTTGTAAATGTTGCCATCTAATTAGTGGGGTTTTCTGTAGTGCTGTGAGAACTTAGAGAGCAGCGTGGTGGTGAGGAGGTGTGTCTCTGCCCCACACAGAGGTGAGATTGGCAGGGTGGCCCCTCCTGCAAGCTACAGTGTAATGCCCTGCTCACAGAGTTGGGATCAAATAAAGCCCTCCCCACTGAGCATGCTGTGGTGTTGATGGGGGTGTGAATGTTCTAGAAGTGGAAGAAGGGCTGCACATCTTGGGGTCAACAGGAAGTTCCTGACATGTAAAAATTGAGAGCCTTTCATGATCATAAAAATTCAAAAGAGACAGTGTGTCATTGTACTGGTTGAGTAAAGCCGAGTGGTGGGTTTGTTTTTGGAAGTTACTCATTGTCCCCCGACCCCACCCTGCCTGTCCCTTCTTCCTTACATGCAAGCGCAGCTTCCTCAGTTGTCTCTCCTTCGTTGGCATTGAGAGATAAGCACAGCCATGATTGAGTTGAGATTTAATATTATGAAGGCTGGAGAAATAATTCTGAGGACTTTCAGTCTATTAACTATATGAGGCTTCTTAATAGTTTGGCTTAAGGCAAAAGTGATTTTATTCTAGTTTCATCCTTGTTGAGTCAATAATTAACTTAACCAAGTTTGATTAAAGCTGAATTTTCCTAAGTGTCAAAACCATCCGGGTGCGTTGCCTTCCATATGAAAAATGGTGACAGTGCCTATCTCTTAAGGGGCGAAGCAGTGGAGACTCCAGGGACCTCCCATGGCCAGAAAGCTCTGCCTGGGAAAGGGGCTGCAGTGAGGTGTTCTTTTCCATCTGGCCTTGATCCTGCGGCAAGGGCGTCACACACTGAGGGCGGAGGCCAGGGTAGCTGGCCCATGGAGAACCCCTGGCTCTCTACTGGCCCCTTTGTAATAGTTTAGTTTTACTTTGGTTGCCAGCCCCCTCTTTACTTTTTCCCTTAGCTGTCCTTTCCGAATGTTCAAGTGGGACTCAGGAAGAACGTGACAATGGCTGCAGGTCACTTAGCTGTTGTGTTAGGACTGTGAGGCTAGACTAGGCAAGGACTCCTCGCTTCTGGCCCAGAGCGCTGTTACACCATTGTGACTGTGTATTTGACTCTCTGCCCTCTCAGGCCTAGTCTTCTCATGGGGTAGGGACCATGTCTTATTGTCTTGCCTGTGGTTCTAGTGTTCAGCCCAGGAACTTGAGACTGGCCTTTGTAAAATACCCTCATGGGATGACTTTGAGAAAAAATGAGGTCAAAGGAACGTAGGTCCCATTGTCTCTGGATGTTGAGAACTTGAATTTCATGCCATGGGACCCCTCCCTTACATGCCAGCCGTAGGTACTATAAATAGATGTCCTGGTTTGGGCTAAGTAGGATTGAGTAAAACCAAATGCTCCTTTCCGTTTTGAGGACGCACTGCATTGAGTCTTTAAAGGAAGAGGAAAGAAGGAATGGAGAGAAAGTGGCTTGAAACCTGATTTCTGTGTAGTATTGGAAAAGGGAAGCCAATCCACGTAATGGCAGGAGAAAAGACCAAGAGCAGCTCACATTGAGGGGTTTGGAGTGGGGGACCAGTGTGGGAGCTCATATTGAGCCAAGTGCAGCCTTCTGGTGTAGAAGTTGGCAGCCCAGGTATGCTGCTGCTTGTACTGAACACAGTAGTGAGTGTGTGTGTGTGTGTGTGTGTGTGTGTGTGACTCACGTTGGGCAGAGATGGGATTTCAGAATAAAACAACCGGTATGGATTTCTTGGCATTTGCTGTGGATGTTAAGTCTTCATCCCTGTTGCCAAAACTAAATTGAATCGTTGCCTCTGCCTCTGAGTTTTACCCTGTACAAACGTAGGCATCATTTTTGCATTCCTTCCTTCCTTCCTTCCTTCCTTCATTCTTTTGTTTTTCTCCTCATGCGCCCTATTTTTTCCTGTTCTGTGTTTGTGTGTTGTTGCGCTGCAAGCTGCCCCAGTGTGCCAGGCATCGCAGCGCTTCTGCACGTTGACTCGGCCACGCGAAGCGTGCCAGGCACATGCTGTCAGAACACCTGGCCGGGACTCTAGCGGCATTTTCCTGGGACTGGGGTGGGTGGATGACTTGCTACAGCTTACAAAATGGGGGGCTCAGCCTGGGTGCCGCCTTGATTATTCTGAGCAGTCTTCCAGCTGGACTCGCTTTTCGGGAACATATGTATGTTTGTGCTGGAAGCCCCGGTAATACCATTTAATCCAAATGCTGTTTTTCCTATGCTGAAGTATTCAGGCAGTGTTTCCAAAATTGTCATTGATGAGTACAGATCCAGAGAGCATGTACAACATTGCCTTGCTGGGCCTGCGAGGAGTCAGTATTTTCTGGCTCGAAGAAGTTCCAAAAGCAAGAACTCAAAGCCAGCACGTCTCTTTCTCTGGATGGCAGAGTAATGCAGGTGCCACATTTGAGTTTGCCCACATTGAGCTTGGATGCAGACCTAGCCAGGGAAATACGCTTTGCCTTGCTGGGACGGAGGCAGGGAGACTATTAATCTTAGGCCTTCAACAGCGAGGAATGTGGGGCAGGACAGAGGGTCGGCGGAATGGCAGTGATTAGAGCTCCCAGTTAATGCCCACAACGCTCTGAACTTGGAGCTTACAAGCCCTCCCTGCAGCACGCAGGCTTTTTTTTTTTTTTTTTTTTTTTTTAATGCAGCAATTCTTGGAACAGTCATTGCCTATCTCGTTCTGATGCCTTTGCTTGTGTAAACATTTTGTCATAATTTGTGAAAATGGCCAAATAGAGATGCCCACCTCCCAGCTGCTGGACCGGCACAGGTTTGAATGGTAGAGTGGAGAGGAATGGGAAGTGGAGATCTCCTGCAGAGGTGGATGCTACCTACCACTTCATGTAGCTTTTCCTTCTAACTACTGAATGGCTTCCCCTGGCTGTCTCCTAAACTGTGGCCCCCGGCCTCTGTTGGACTAAATATCACCTGAGAATGTCTTGAAAGTTGTGATGCTTCAGGCTAAGTGAATGCAAATCTCAGGTGGGGAAGGGTATTGTGGGGGCAGAGCAGTGGGGGCTGAAAACCACTCTCATCCCAAGATTGCAGATCCAAGGGAACACTGCTTCTTCCCAGAGTTTATGCAGAAAGTTTCTGGAATGTGGAGCTGGGGCCCATCCTCGGTGCACAAGTAAGATGGGGTTCTGCTTGGCACAGTATCTTCGGAGGCAAATAAGATTTTCCTTTTCCTGTCGTGGCCCTCCTCAGGGATGGGACGTCCACTGGAGCCTGGCTGGGCCTGTTTGCTCTGAGCTCTGTGGTCTGCTTTTTCTTCGGCAGCTCATTGATACAGAGCACAGTGCCACACAGGACACCTGTCCAGAGGATTGCAGCTCAGTGGCCTGTGTGCTCACAGAGCTTTGCACCCCACACTCCATCAATTGCATTACCTTCTCCTGAGCAGCCCCAGATCCCACCACTGCTCTGCCCTCCCCTCTCCGCCCGTCTGCCTTCTGTCTGCCTGGATTTGCCTGTTGAGACGTTTCCTATAAATGGAATCAAACAGTGCACAGCCTTGGGGTCTGATTTCTTTGTGTATGTGCTGTGTTTTCCAGATTCACCTCTTTTCGGCATGTTCAAGTACTTCCTCTTTTATGACTCAGTAATACTCTACGGTGTGGATAGACCACATCTTGTTGACCTGTTCATTGCTTACGAACTTGGGTTTTTTCTGCTCTCTAGCTGTTGTGAACAGTGTGTGAACATGAGTATACAGGTAATTTCATTCTGTACGGCGTGAGCTAAGAGGTCAGGTGTCCGGAAATGTTTGCTCTCCAAAAGAAGCCATTGGCAAAACAGGCAGCTCTGGGACAGGGGTCTTGGGTGACATTTTCACTCTTCAGCTGCTGTGTGACCTTGCACTGCTCCTGGCTCCACTTCTCTGCAGGTTGAGGAGTGCGGTGTCAGTCCCTGTTCCGGGCCTGCCTGCTTCCAGAGATAGCAAGAGGCAGAACGAGATGCGTTCTGAGAAGGGATGGCACTACGTTCCTTAATTCCTACAAGGCATTGGTATTGTTTGTATGATTAATGAACCCACATTTCAGAGTTCTCATTTAATGTGTTGGAGCCTTCTCACAACATTGCCTTTCATGTGTTGCCGGCTGTTCTTGAGATTTATGAGGTCTAACTCAGAAGCGATGTGTGTCTGGATTAAGGGAACCTACGAATCTCTATTTATGTCTGACCCGAGGAGGAAGCTCCCTTTAAGCTGCTTATCAGAGGTGCATCCTGAGCGCATGATGGGAAGATGGAGTCCTCAGTCCCCTGGTTAAAACCAGGAATGTGTTCTCATTCCATTTTAGTTCAACTGAAAATAAGCTAGCGGACCCTCAGGTCCACCTGTGAGTGCCGACTGTTCCACTTTCATAAATTCGGTTAAAAATATACTCGGGCTGCAGTTCGGATCTTCTCATGTCCTCCAGGTCCTCACTGCAGAATTCAGATGTAGTTCCTTAGCATTAGGAAAAGAAGTTTGAGCAATAGGATTTCCACAAGGAACCCTTAATTTCACTAACAGACTCTCTGTTTTCCATTTAAAAGCAGCTTCATTGCACCAGTGATCTTTGTTTTGGTGTTCTTATCAATGGGAAAAGAAAATGTCCACACCATTAAAATAAGGTTTCTCTCCAGCGTATTCACAAAATGCTGAAGACACGTCCATATGTAGATGCTTTGTTTCACCACCAGGGGGCATTGTGGTTTGACTGTCCATTTAAGCTGCCTGTGTTCTATCAGTTTACCCAGAAAATAGAAGGCCTGGGAGTATTTCTGATTCCTTCCAAGAAGGAATCATATCTGGAAGAGAACAGATGTCGATTCCTTTTCCTCACTTGCAAACAGTAGTGTTGTCAAATTCGCTAAACTTAGCCAGTCGAAGATTAACATGCAATATATAATATGCATGTGCCTAACTGTACAATAAATAGTAAATCACATTTTTATGCTTTCTCTGAACTTGGAAGCTGCAAGTTATTTTTTTCTATTCCCTGGGTGTGATGAAATAAATAACATTCAAATACATTTTAAATATGTCAGTCAAGGAAAAGAAAAAGTACTTGGCAACTGTGTTTGAGAGATTTCTTCTATGATTAATTCTCCTATTAAGTTTTAATGACTTTAAAGATATAAAGCTAGAAACCATAGAAGTAGGCATGGTTAGCCGGCGCCGTGGCTCAATAGGCTAATCCTCCACCTTGCGGCGCCGGCACACCGGGTTCTAGTCCCGGTTGGGGCGCCGGATTCTGTCCCGGTTGCCCCTCTTCCAGGCCAGCTCTCTGCTATGGCCAGGGAGTGCAGTGGAGGATGGCCCAGGTGCTTGGGCCCTGCACCCCATGGGAGACCAGGAAAAGCACCTGGCTCCTGGCTCCTGCCAGGATCAGCGCGGTGCGCCGGCTGCAGCGGCGGCCATTGGAGGGTGAACCAACGGCAAAGGAAGACCTTTCTCTCTCTGTCTCTCTCTCTCACTGTCCACTCTGCCTGTCAAAAAAAAAAAAAAAAAAAAAAAAAAAAAAAAAAAAAAAGAAGTAGGCATGGTTAATAAATAACCAAAACACCAGGTGTATAGAAATACATCTGTGGAAAAATGAAGTCATATATTCTCTAGGATGCCTTAGGGAATGGCTCTTTGGCAAATCTAGGGAGCATATTATCCCCGAAGAGGGGAACGTTTTGAAACAGTGAAGTCAAAGATACTCTTCAAGGAAACCCTCGGAGAAAGGTACTGTCTCAGACTCGCGTTTGTAGATCAAGTTAGTTTGTCAAGCAGTGTTCATTAGCAAGGTCTGTCTCTTGGAATGCATCTGTCCACTTCAGATTTTAAGGAAACCTTGTATGGATTTTTCTAGTACTTGTCATCCTTTGTTTTCAGAGTTTTCTTCCCAGGTTCACATGGCATGGGAGGCACATTTCCTCTCGGTTGTTTCACAGATGCTCAGAGGACTGGCCCATCCCTCAGTGGGAGTCACGGTGCCAGTGGCTTCGTGATACTATTTTTTTTTTGGTCCTTGAGCACCTAGAATTTATGTACTATGACTCGGTTTATCCTGAAGATCTCTCTATGAGTGCACTTTCAACTTCTCACCTCCAGTGCTTAAGCTGAGCCTTTGAGAAACCAAAGGCACATGAATTAATGTGAATACTCATCAGGAAGAGTTGTAGAGCCCCCAGAAGAAGAATGGGTGCATTTGTGCCCAAAAGGAGATAAGTGGTGCATTTCACACAATTCCTTCTGTTCTGTGGGCTATTACTTTTCCTGAATTTTTCTGAGCCGACAAATCACAGTAGATTGGGAACATTCACAATAGGGAGCCCGCACTCTGTGAAACTTGAAATCTAAAGATCTTTTTAAACACAAAGAACTTATTTTTTGAAAGTTTGTGGCCCATCCCAAATGAATTCTGGTTTGTAGCCTATAAAATGTGTGGAGTGAGAAAACAGAGAATATTGTTCCTTTCTGTTTATATTATTTTGTACTGAGGGAACACACTTGCCAAGAGTTCCAGGCAGCTTCTGGCTTGACAGCATCTTATTTAACTGGCTTAGTTTCTAGAATAAAGCTAGGATCTACCAGAACCGTACCAGGGGTCTACCTGGTGCTCAGGTCACCCCTGAGCTGGAGGAGACTAGAGCAAGTAAAAGTAATTTGTCTCTCTGTGAAAATCCCCCTCCGTTTTAATTTTTAGGACAAGTATTTGGCCTTGGCATCCAGAGAGCCTGGTCCAGTGCTGGAGATCGAGCCAGGCTCCAGAGCATTGCCGGACCACAGGTCCCAGTGACTTGCCTCCCCCAGAAATAAGGCTTCCTCCTTGCTCCTGAACACTAGGGAGTCTGGTTAGCAACACCCTCCTTCCTAGTCCTGGCCAGGCCCTTGGGCTCTCACTAGCACACTGAGCACACAGGCTGCAGGCTGGAAGAAGCCCCAAGCATTTGGCCAGGAAGAGGCAACTTGTTCCAGCTGGCCCACGCACTGTGCTTTAAAAATTACCCAGATGAACTGATTTTGTAGAGCGAGTGGGTGGAAAGGCTCCAGGGCCGCAGAGGAAGACTGGGCCTTTCTCTCCCTCTTGAGAGCAGTGCGATTTGGAAAGAGAAGCACACTTGCTTGGCTGCGCCCCAGAGGAGAGACATGTTGTGCAGGAGCCGTGCTGTCCCTGCTCAGTGCAGCTAGACCCCTGCACTGAGGGGTGCCCCACTGAGGACCAGGTTAGTCTGTGCCCAGGACACGCTGGCATAGGGCCGCCTCGAGTAGGAGGAAGAACAGGCTTCAAGTGTTGAGACAGTGGCTTCTGTGGACGTGAACAGGCTCCAGCATAAAGCTGAGGCATGCCTGTGCTCCCTGTGGATACACAGGCCGTGTTCTCTTGGCCTGGTGCCCGAGCGTGTTCTTGGCACATGTCCGCATTCTCTATCTCTTTCGCCTTACGAACGAATCGGGTCAGTGACTTAGCCTCTCTGTCAAATGAAGAGTAGAGCTTCTACAGTCTTAACTCTGATTTTAACCCAGGAGAAAGGAAAAAAAAACACTGGAGGAGAATTCTGCACCTCCTTGAGCTCCATTCCCCCCACCCCTAAAAGGTGGATCCAGATTCTCCAAAAACTTGTCCGTCTGTCCATCCATCCACGTGTACACTGGCACGTGGCAGCCCAGGTGCCTCCTCTCACACCTGCCTCAAGCCTGGCCTGTGATGCCATGGCTGAGAGGTGGGAAGGACATTACAGTGTGGACTCTTGTTAGAGGGTCTGTCTTCTTCATTAATAATAATTAATTGTTACTTGCCCAGATCCTGTGTTATGCTAAGCCTGAGTTCTTTTCAGGCTCGGGTGCCTTGTAATCTGTGTTGTTGTGAACCCTGGAGCAGCAAGATCTTTCAAAGATGGACAACATTATCTTGAATAAAGTAATAGACACAGATAGTGTCGTAGGTTCTTTCAGCCACCAGAGAGCAAACGAAAGATCTCAGTACTAGGACTCTCTTGGGGATACAGAACATGTCCTCCCCCCCCCCCAGTATGTGTGTGTGTGTGTGTGTGTGTGTGTGAGAGAGAGAGAGAGAGAGAGAGCGCGCGCACGCTATTTTTTGAAGATAAGATAAACAGTAATATATATAAATTTTTTTTCTGGGCAAGCACCACAGATTGGATTTCACATTACAAATGTCATTTGGGCCTAGGAAACATGGATGTTTATTATAAGCAACTGACCCTTGGCGATCAAAATAAAAAGTGAGAGAGAAACAAACCATGTTTGTGACAAGTGAGAGGATATTCCAGTTTGTATCTCATGGATACTGTATAGCTCTGACACTCCCAGGGAGTGCTTTGGAATTCTTCTAGTCTTGTTGGCCCATAAAACGCCGTGGTTTTTATTTATTTTTTTGAATACATGGAGGGACACCCACATTGTGCCGTACCACACACCTTATTCTCGAGAAAGGCATGCGGCATCTGTGTCACCCGTGTGCCACCGCCGTGTTCAGCATCCTTTGAGCAGCATTGATGCTCCTGAGCCAAATGGCGGTGTGCACCGCTGAGTGCGGGGGCATGTCTGGATTATCGTAGGAAGGCGAGGAAACTCAGTCCTGCTGTGCTCCCACGTGCCAACACCACTCAGTGCTGGTGCTGCCTGGCTGGGGGAACCGCTTCCAGAACCGCACCTCAAGAAATACGGTGTGGAAGAGCCTCCTAAACTGCCCCTCCTTTTCTTGAGCTCACACAGCTTATCCCTCTAACTGCAGGACGCTGCAGGTTGCTCCATAGAACGGGGTGAACCAACTTGGCCTTGACATCAGGGGGTCTGGGTTTGCTAGACGCCCTCCACACTTGGCCCGGGTTCCAGGCTTTACTTCTGAAATCAGTTTTTGCCTCCAACAGCAGCAAATGATGAAGAGCACAATAAGGTTACTCGCAAATCTGAGGAGCAGCCGAAAGCGGACCACATCCTGCACTCCAGGGGAGCAGAGGGAAGGCTGGTGGCCAGGCGGGGGAGGTGGGAAGCGGAGCGGGAAAGCCTCCAGCCAGTGGCTCGCTCTGCAGATCTGTGTGCTGTGACTGGAGCCGTCTGTGTCTGTGGGGCTGGCCTGCTGGCTGGGCTGGCCCACTCAGAAGCACGAACGCCTTCCTCTCTGTCCCCTTTGTCTTTGTCAAAACTCCCGACTCTTCAGAAAGGACCGTATTTAATTTTTTCAGCTGTTCCATCTGGATCACGGATGGCCAGCTACATTCAAAAGCATCTCCCTCTCTCAGAAGAGAGTGAGGGGGTTGAGCCAGCAGGACCGCAGGGTGAAGGGTGTGTGTGTATGCATGCCTGTGTGCTCTTGCACAATTGGCAGTTTCTGGTGTCCAGCGAAGCCCTTCATTCCTGTTGACCTTGCACTGGGTAGTAACGAAGTCGTGCAGATAGTACTCGGGGCTCCGCACTTCCTTACGGTCTGGCCACTTTTGACTGTTTTCTGAGGTTATCTGGATCTGTTGTGTGCCTGTGCTGGAAATGTCCTGGAACACTGTGAAATTGCACAGTGCTCTCAAGCCCTGCCCCCAGGGTCCTTGTCTTGGCAATTTGAAAGCCACAGCGGCATTATTTATGCCACAGAAATAGGCAAAAACTACAACTCAAGGCTCGACTTTTTAAAAATATCATCTCGACTTAGAAAGTGATTATACTGTTAATAATGCAGATTAAATTGAAGAGAACATGCTGTAAACATCACACTATGAATAGTATAAAAAATCGTGGGAATATTCCCTCAGTGCATTAAAAAACCTGTTATCCGATTCAGCACAGAAATCGCTTCGCCATTGAAGAATGAGTGAAGAACCAAAATATGTCTGTCTTTACCGTTTGACCCTCATCTCACTGATTAACTCAGAAGTATCAAGCAATAACATCAGCTGCAGCCACAGCTTAGCTGTGGATGCAAGGGTTC
The DNA here is from genome assembly GCF_964237555.1 of Oryctolagus cuniculus. NCBI lineage: Eukaryota > Metazoa > Chordata > Mammalia > Lagomorpha > Leporidae > Oryctolagus > Oryctolagus cuniculus. The sequence goes on from NC_091449.1 coordinate 60,856,091, forward strand.
AGCACAAATCACAGCACTCCCTGAGAATCGGTGAGCTCTGTGGAATTATAAATAAAAACTATAAAATCATAAACATAAACTATAAATTGGAAATAATAAAGGATATGGCATTTTTTTTTCTTACTAATGGTGTGCTATACACCCTTTCCAGCAGGAAAGCATAAACTAAACAGACACCCGTATATTTATACACTCAGGTTCGTTTTTGGAGAGCCAATTGTGAAGCCTTTACCAGAACGCTGGACTCAGTTCAGTCAGCTGCTGACTTGAGACAGTGTTTGAGATTTAGTGATGAGTATAATGAGCCCGCCACGCCCGTGCTGGCACAAAGTCGCTAAGCCACCAGGATGGCCATTGTTAGTTGTGGACATTGCTCCCTCTGGATGTCACTGTGGTGTGGACTACACTGACAGGTGGCGGTGCACTCTGGCCAGCAGCAGCCCCACCAGGGGTGGTGGGCTGCTCAGCATGCATGTCCCTAGTCCCATGTGTTACTTTTCAGAGAGCAGAAATCCTTGTCCTCCCCTGCCTCTTGGTGTTCACAGTCCCTCCAACAGCTTGTGCACAATCAGGAGCCGGCAGAAGATGACCGTTGTGGTTGTGGAGGCAGCTCATTGCCTCCCGTTCCCAGCATATCCGTGGTCTGCAAGCATAACCAGTGACCGTGTCCACTACAGCAGACCTGTCAGCGAAGCTTGCAGGGCTGCCTCTGTCCAGCCACCTTGTTCTTTGAAGAAGCATTTGGAACTTCTAAGAGCCCTAGAAAGATGTTCACAAGACATATCTAAGTGAAAACAAGGGACAAGGGGATACTTTGGTATCCCATGGAAAAGGACCCAAGGGCCTGCAGATGCCTGGGATGCCTCAAGCATGTCTATTGTGAATGTCATTTGTGAGTCTGAGCCAGGCATTCTGTCTCCTAAGCCTGTTGCCTAAGAAATCTCCAAGCCCTTTGAACATAATGGTTTCACACCTCTCTGCTCACATACCTTCCGACTCGTACGTTTCTTGTTATTCTAGTTGAGTACTGCCTTCAGACAGAGGTTGCCAATAAAGTTTATTGTAGGAGCTAAGTGTCAATATGTGTAGCACCCCCCCGCCTGGGGTGCTTGTAATTAAAATGCCACAGATAGTCTGAGAGAGGCATGAAAATTTGATGGCAAATTGATTTCAGGTTCATCTTGAAATTTGTCCTCAGCTGGACTCGATACTCCTGGCAGACATGGGATGGCTTTTGTCAGAAGGGTCTGCTAGAATGAGACAGAGATGTCTTGATCTGAATATTAAATACAACATGCTGTTTATGACAGATTACCCAGTTAGTGCTAAAACTCGCAGCTCCTTCTCTCCACAGAACGTGTAAGGTAGACTTGTGGGGACCCACTTGACATATGAAAAGAAGGTGCATGAAGCTTGCTGGGCGTCAAAAACAGAGAGTCGTGGAAACACCGGCTTCAGAAGTGGGCATTTTATCCAAGATTCCAAACTCAGAAATGCTACTTGCGTTTAATTCAAGACAGGTGGAAGAAAAGGTCATCAAGATAGTGTAGTCAAGTATACAGCTACAGTGTTTGCTCCAAATAGTGGATAATCAGGACAAGGGAAAAGCCATATAAGCAGGGGGAAAAATCCCAACATTTAATATTATAAATTGCTGGTTCCTGTAAACTTGAATTTATGCATCACATTATAAAAGCCATTAACCTTACATATTGTTGATGCAGAAATGCACTATGATAATATAATTTTAAGGGTATATTTGTCTTCAGAATTTAATTTGGAAGAGATGTAAGGAAAAAATAACATTGAACCTCTAGTGTTTCTGATTTTAAAAATGTGTTGTTCCATGGAATTCAACGTGTTCAAGAAAACCCATTTTATAATTTGAAACTATTTGTCAGTTGTTTTTACTGAGAATTGAATGCTTGATTAGAAATGGAATTTAAGCTGCTCAAATGGAGTGCCTTCACTTGTGCCTTTAGCAAATATGCATTGACTTGAGCCTCTACTACTTGCAGGCAAAGCTGGTTGAGGAGATTTCCAGGTGAGGCTCCACTGGGCTCGGCATCCCAGGCTCTTCTGTCCTCAGACATACGGGGTGGGGGTGTGTGGTTAGCTTTTGCATAAATGCTGGCACTAGCGCTGGCAACATCTGCTGATTGGCTTTAAATAAACAAGGATTATTGTTTAGTTCCTCGGAGATGAAAGTGGAAAATGGAAACAGGCGATGCCCTCCACTTCGCCGTGTAGCACTCTGCTGGCAAGTGCTTCTGGGAAAGGAGCTGGCGCTCCATCTTCCTTCTCAGGCGGGCACAGGTGCGGAGGCCCATCAGTGAGAAGAGCCCAGCATATGCTTGCAGGTCATCAAAGCTGCTCCTGCGCACATTCAGGAGATATTTATGGATCTTTTATTAGGACAGTTTTTATGGCCCAAGATTAAAAGTTAAAGCTAAATAGTGAAAGTAATGAACTTGTAGCTTTGGAGGTTCCAACTGGTTTGTGTTTTCATCGTTTCCGTTGGTCACGGCCCATTGAATTTTGGTGATTAGTATTAAAAAAAATGCTTCGAATCATTTTTGGAGGGAGACAAGGTATGAATTGACAAATTAGTAAAATAAATTATACCTCAAATGTTAATTTATGTATTCTGTGTAAGGAGGAGGCCATTCTATTCAGATATGGAATTAATTTGTGGCAGCTGTAACATTCTATAAGAACTACTATGAGTAGCATTCTATAAAAAACTTAATTATTTGGTTGTAGAAAATGAATGTCAGAGTGGGGAGTCCACAGGCCTGGAGGGAGTGTACGAGGGAGGCAAGCAGAGGAAAATGACATTTTTTTGAGGCTCATCCAAAGGATAGATTTGATTTAGCTTCTCAAGTGTCTTACTGTAAGGTGTTTCCTGTAGGACAGGGACCTTGGGTTCAGTTCCAAATGAAGCTTTACTTTATGATGAATCAGTGATGTACAGGAAGTAATGAAATAGGAGCCTGGCTTCCACTACCAATTGCCTGTGAATTCACAGGGTGAGAGAACATTGTCTCATCATCAAAGCTATTGCAGGCGTGCAGGACTTATCAGAGTCTTTATGTATTATGGTCTCTCATAGCACTAGAGGGAGAGGAAAGAGCAGTAACATTGCAAACTTACATAACTGCTTAACACCCAACCCCCCACAATTTTAATTTTATATTTGTTGGACCAGTCCTACATGGTATATGGTATACTCAGAAAACCGAAAAGTGGTGTTTTCCAAATTTATTTTATTTTTTATTTATTTATTTGATAGACAGTGAGACAGAGAGAGAGAGAGAGACAGAAAGGTCTTCCTTCCGTTGGTTCACTCCCCAAATGGCCGCTACGGCCGGCACTGCACCGATCTGAAGTCAGGAGCCAGGTGCTTCTTCCTGGTCTCCCATGCAGGTGCAGGAACCCAAGCACTTGGGCCATCCTCCACTGCCCTCCCGGACCACAGCAGAGAGCTGGACTCAAGAGGAGCAACCGGGACAGAATCCGGTGCCCACATGGGATGCCGGCGCCGCAGATGGAGGATTAACCAGTGAACCATGGCACCGGCCCCTCCAAATTTATATTACTACTTAGTCCCCAGTTTTTTAAAATAATTTCCTTTCAGCTTTGGTCTATTTTGGGGGAAACTTCTGTTACTTACATGAATCTCGACAAGTCCTGGTTCATAGAACAATGTTGCATGATAGTTTTTCTCCACATGGTGTTTTTAAGGAAACCTACTGTGCTGATAGAATGACTCAAAATCACCAATCAAAAAAAAAAAAAATCATCCAACCCTTGATATTACTAAAGCATCTGCAAAGACTCCTGTGTCTTTGCTGAGCCCTCTTGGCTCTCAAAAAAGGTTGGAAAGTGACTTTCAGACCAAGCCTGGAAGTCCACGTGAGCAATCTAAAAAGAGCCGATCTTAATATCTCTACCACTGCACTTGCTTTCACTCCCTCCTTTAGTAATTAGATAATTATGTATAATTAGCACATTAATTATGTGCAACAGCTGCGGTTGCGTGTGTGTGTGTGTGTGTGTGTGCGCGCGCACGCATGCCAGTGCTTGGAAATAGCTTGTGAGTTCACTATTAGACTCAGGAAATTTTTCTCTTTGGAATGTTTTCAGTATTAATTTGCTTGACAAAAATACACATATTTCTTTTTCCATGTTAGGAGGGAAAATCGGTACAGCGAAGTAAAAAGTAACGCAGTTGAGATGATCTTCTTCTACCCATGGCTACCATCGTGGATTTCAAGCAGGCAGTACCCCTGTCCACCATGGCTCTCCGAGCCTTGCCTGATCACTGCGCCAGGACCAGATAGGGACCAGATAGGGAGAGGCTTTGGGATGCATTAAAAAGTTCTTTAATTGTTGGAGGCAGGGTCATTATATATTATTAAATGGAATAAGCAGTTTAAGAGAGAGTATGTACAAGTTGGTTTCCAGCCTGTATAAAAATCTAAGCTTAGGAGACACATACCCATAAACAACACTGCTGTAGGCTGCCTGCTTGCCTCCTTCCGTTCAGAAAATACTGTTGTAACCTGGAATATGTGCAGGTGTGGAGGACATAGCATTGGACCAGTTATACATACTCAGTGTTTGGGGAATAATAGGCATTTTTGTCATTTAAAAATATTTTAATACTTGACCATTTTCTGAAATGAATGTCGCTTTTATAATCAGAAAAGATCTGAAATAGTGTGAAGGAAGCGTGAGATATTTCATTCTTAGCATCAGGAAAGGCTCGCAGTAGGGTCTCAATGAACACTTAGTGAATTAAATGCAATCGTATCTGAACATTGACATGAGAGGCCAGCTCATTTCATCTGTTTATTGGCATGCAGGACTGGGTGGCTGGCATGTCACCTCCGCCTTCGTTGGATCGCCCGTCTCGTGCACAGGTGAGGCGGAAGCTCCCGTCGGGTGTCTGTGCTCACGGTCTCGCCCTGCTCCGCACTCCCCTCCACACCTGCACTCGCAGGTGCCAGGCTCCACGGGACTCCACTCTGCGTGCTCAGCGCTTCCGCAGCAGTTTGTTCTGTAAAGGTGGCTCTGCAGAGAGTGAACGGTCCTCTTCCTAAGGTGTCAGCAGATTGAGCTAAATCAGTCAGTCGGTCCCTCCAGTCCTGACAACCCGAGAAAGTGCAAGGACTCCTCAGTCAACGATCTTTGAGAACACGCAAAGTTTTTGTGTTGTGAGGCCTCTCCAACTTCCTGTTCACCTCCCTCCCTCACCGTCTCCCCTCTGCTCTTCTCTCTTCCCCTCTCCTCTGTGTCATTAAACCTTTGTCACAGGTTCGAAGACTAGCTGGTCCTCACTGTTGTCAGTGAAACCACGTGAATGAATAGAAACAATCCAGGTTGCTGTGTGCCTTGCTGTGTTCCCCTAGTACCCACGCCAGGCACAGCTGCTCTTGGGGGACCACAGGAGATCCCACCAGGAGCCCTGCCCACCATTCTCAGAGCTCCCCTACCTGGTAGTGGACGCCTGTGCCGAATACAGAGAGAGCTTTCTGCGTGCTTCTACGAGAGCACGGTCCTGTGCAGGCACTGCGTGCTACTCCTGACTTCTCTTTGTCCCAACCAGCGCGTCACAGACATCCCTCCAAGGTCAACAGATAAAGAGTGAACTTGTGTCTTCTGATAGCCGCATAATACTCCATAGCGTGGGTCTGGTGGAATTTGTTACAATTGGATTTCTGTCCATTTTAGACTTTGACGTTCAGAGCTGTGGGGACGTTTGGAAACATGTCATGAACCCAGATTCCCTCTGTGGTGCTGAGGTATTTAGAATGTCTTATACATTTGACTTCTCTCTGCACTCTTGTTCCCTAAACACTGTTCTCCACTTTGCACATGCACCTCGTATTCCTCTGAGCCTTTACCCCATGCTTGCCAGAGTATGTATTTTTGCACAGGCAAAAGTCCAGCTGAAAGAATACTTACTTAGCATAATTTAAACATGAGGGTTTTCTAATGCAACTCCCATTTAAATAATTCAAACATCCACTGCAAGGTGTCTGAATACCAGAAGAGAATGTTCATGGGTACATCACTGGAGTTGAAGAGAAACTGTGTTACTCCACATAGAGGTGAGAAGTCGAAGAGAAAGATCAGAGTGAGCGTTGTCGTTACTGGGTTGTCTGGGTTGGCTGTTCGCTCCTTTCTGCACACTGGTGTCTCACTTCTGAGAAATGAGTTTTCCGCCTGCTTTGGAGTGGTGAGCCTTAAAGTGGTTTAATTCTAACTGCATTGTTTGTTATGCTTTATATATAATTTTACAGTTTAGTGGAAGGTCTTACATATGGTTCTTATTTATTAAATCGGGGCAGCCATCCTTCACATATGAAGCCGATACCTCAGAATGTTAAACTCTTAGACTGCTTTTGTAGTGCGGTGAATGAGTCCTCTGAAATTGACATATCAAGGAGCTTCTCATCTATTATTAAATTACCTTTTCCTCAAACAAAATATTTATCAGATGTAACTTGATCCCCAAATTCATTTTCTTGCTAAACTAGACATTGCATCACAGATGCACACATGCAGCTTTTTTCTTGGTTTCCGACTGTACCTTAACATTTTAAGCATCCACAGAAAAGTAATAGAATGAGCAAATGAAAATCGCCAGAATTGAAATTATTTCCAGCTATGTTTAAATATGAATGTCTTGTTCGACTCTTAGCATTTGTATTTATGGCCGTGTGATATCATTATGGCATCGTAATGAACGTCTGCTGAATTATGTGGGATCCAACGGGGGATACAAATGGATTTGAATTCCGTAACTGTCATGCTGTGGTCCAGAGAGGGCGGAAGCTGAAATATCTCCCTGTGCTAACTCATCTGTCAGACGTCCTCTCGCTGCCTCTGTGGGAAGTGTGAGGTGCTGCACCCAGGGCGGGCTGCACCCTGAGACTGTATCCAGACGTGTGTTAAAGAAATAGCGACAAGTCACATTAAGGATCTTGCTTAACTTGGCTTTTGGGGTTACTTTCATATGGATTAGGAAAACTGTTGTGCACATACCCTCGCCCCATTTTTTTTTTTTAAACGGAATCTGATTCTGAATGCTGAACCATGATGCGACCAGGGACCAGAGGACTTTTTTCTTTACTTCTCATTTTTGGTGAGTGAGGGTATGTACCTGTGTGGATCAGAAGATGGAGGAAAAAGAGAAGAGATGGTTCTGTCTCGTATTCCAGAACCTCCTTCCTGGTCTCGTGCTCTGAGCTGGGTTAATTCCTTACTCCCAGTCTCGGGTTTCTTCATCTATCGTGTGGGAGCAAATGGTATGTGCTTTCCAATATGCTTGTAAGAGATACATGAGATGTGAGCATAAAGGACCCAGCACCAGGCCTTTTATTTTAAAATTTTTAAATTATTAATCAGAATTAGATTGAGATCAAGATCTTCCATCTGCTGGTTCATTTCCCCACCAGATGGAGTTGGGCCAGGCTGAAGCCAGGAGCTTCATCTGAGTCTCCCACGTGGTACAGGGGCCCAAGCCCTTGGACCATCCTCTGCTGCTTTCCCGTGCTCATTAGCAGGGAGCTGGGTCAGAAGTGGAGCAGCCAGGACTTTAACTAGCGCCTATATGGGATGCCTGTACCACAAACAGCGGCTTAACCAGCTGTGCCACAGCACCAGCCCCTACAGTGCCTTTTAAATTGGGGCTTACTACGTGGCAGAGTTGGAGGAGTCTGTAATTCTAGCTGTTGAGATTCATGTCTTGTGACCATGAAGATTGAGGAGCACAAAGAAGAGTGAGCAAAAAAGCAAAGTTTACCAGAGCAAAAGAAAGCCTCCGCGACGGTAGGAGTCCCCGAGTAGTGGTGCCGTTGAGGGGAAGTCGTCTGTGGGTGTACAGCCCCTGGGCTGGGAGGAAGTTTCACTGAGTCCTGATGACCTACTTGCTGGGGAGTTGGTGTCTGGAACTGGACAGGCGCAGCCCTGACTTCATACTGTTTGGCTTTCAGCTTCTCTGTCTCGCTTGGAGTAGCAGGGGCATTTTGTTCCAGGCTCGTCCTTCTGCACGTCAGGCTTGCACGTCATTCATGAGCATCCTCCTGCACATCACGTTTGGGTCTCTTACCTCATGGGCCCTTCATGTGGCCCTGACTGCTTCAGGCCTCCTCTGACTCTTCTCTGGCGGTAGTTGGTAAGACTGCACTGCTGTTACTGTTATTTTGTTCCCTTTGTGTAAAACACACATACATAGTGCCCTTAGGAGTTCTGTATGTCCATCTTGACACCATGGGAGCTTGCAGTTGTAGCTTTAGCAACACATGTTCACGAGGCACCTAGATTTCATTCATTTAAGAAATATTTAGTGGCACTGAGCTGGGCCCTGGGGAGATAGCCCCAGATAGCTTGTCCTGCCTTGACGGAAAGACAGGTGTGACCCTGCCTTTACACAGGTGTCATTTCACTGCAGCAGTGCCTGCTTCCTATGAAGAGGTCTGAGTTAGAGGCAGCAATTTCCTGCCCTTGTGAGGACAGAGGGATGCACCACTTGGGACTTCAGGGAGCCCAGGGTGGCACGTCGGCTGTGCCTGGGGCATGTGCGCTTGCAGTCTGATACCTACAGGCCCACAGCCATGTCCTGTAGTGAAGGAAGAGGCAGCGATTGAGCGAGTATTGTCGCTGTTTTCTGAGCTGGACTTCTCTGTTTACCAACTGGTAAGTCAGGGGATCTGCTTTTTGTTTTTCTAGTTCAATCTTACCAATTTGATACAGATATGGAAATAGTTCCAGTTGGCTCTATTGGTTGGCTGTGTGTGATACCCCCCCTCCCCATAGCAGGTAATGTGCTTCCTGGCTTCAGTTACCACATCGACAAAATGGGGGTCATGGTGTTTACCAACCTCACCCAATTGTGAATGCTTAGAGAATTTTTTTTTTGAGATATTTATTTGTTTGAAAGGCAGAGTTAGAGAAGGAAAGGCAGGGCTAGCATCCATCTGCTGGTTCGCTCCCCAAATGACTGCAAAGCCAGGAGTCGGGAGCTTCTTCTGGGGTCTCCCAGGTGGGTGCAGGGACCCAAGGACCTGAGCCATCTTCTGCTTTTTTTCCCAGGCACATTAGCAGGGAGCTGGAGCAGAAGTGGAACAGCTGGTACTTGAACCAGTGTCCATTTGGGATGCTAGTACTGCAGCTGGTGGCTTAATGCACTGTGCCACAGAACCAGTGCCCAGGAGAATTTTTTTGTTACAAAAAACTTAAGGAGTGCCTAAGCCTATGAGGGCTACACCATTTTTTTTTTAACACTTTTACCTATTATTAGTAGTTAGTGCATTGTTTTTATAATGTACGTCTTTACAGCAGTCGTTTTGATCACATTTTGGCTTAATTCTGTCCTGTTAGCTCTACTACCTCTCATGTCAAACTCTTCCATGTAAGGTCAGCTATATTAACAATGTGGTTTTTTTTAAAACATTTATTTATTTATTTGAAAGTCAGAGTTACACAGAAGAGAGGTGGCAGGGGGAAGGGGTCTTCCATCTGCTGGTTCACTCCCCAGTTGGCTGCAACAGCTGGAGCTGTGCCGATTCACTGCTGATCCGATGCCAGGAGCTTCCTCTGGGTCTCCCACATGGGTGCAGGGGCCCAAGGGCCTGGACCATCTTCTACTGCTTTACCAGGCCACAGCAGAGAGCTGGATTGGAAGTGGAGCAGCCAGGACATGAACTGGCACCCATATGGAATGCTGTCACTGCAGGCAGTGGCTCTACCCATTATGCCATGGTGCCGGCCCCCAACAGTCAGTCTGTTTGGAGCAGCAGTTGAGAAGCTGCTTGGAATGCCTCCATCCCACATCTGAATGCTTGGGTTTGAATCGTGGCTTTGCTTCTAATTCCAGCTTCCTGCTTATGTAGACCCTGGGAGAGAGCAGGTTATGACTCAAGTACTTGGGTCCTTGCCATAGACATGGGACAGCTGGGTTGAATTCTGGACCCGCAGCTTTAGCTTGCCTAGCCCTGGCTGTTGTGGGCTTTTGAAAATGGGGCATCTCTGCCTGTCTGTATAAATATTTAAAAAGGAAGTGTTTCTCTACATTCACATACATATATAAAGCATGTGTTTATATACATAGAAACACATATAAGTATATTTAGGATGTGTGTCTCCCAACAAGTCACAGGTTGCACAGGTACCAAACACAGGCTCTCATACGTTGAGAATATTAGAAAGTGGGTCTTCAGGATATAGTTAGGTGCTAATGGCAGAGACCTCAGACAGATCCTCACACCTACCAAGTGAGGACACAGAAAGAAAGCACCACCCATGAACCAGACAGCTGAATCACCAGATGCACCGTTATCTGGGATGGCTGTACCTCCAGAGCTGTGAGAAGTCACTGTGTTTGTAAGTCACCATTTGTCTTACCAGCCTGAATGCACCAAAGCAAGGTTTCAGAGATTTTTTTTGATTTTAGTAGTTTTGCTCAATAAAACATTAAATCACTCAACACACACTTCTCATCTTTTGTTTTTGATGCAATTGCAGCATCATATCCCATGATGTGGATTTACCTTGTATTGCTCAGTCACTCCCTCTACTGAACATAATGACAGACATTCATTTAGTTTGAAAAGGTTTCTCCCTTCACACATGCCCTGGCCACAAAATAGGGATGCAACAGCATCCTTGTCCTCATGTACAGACTGGTGGCTTTATTCTATGGGATGGGTTCCCAGGTGTGGACTTGCTAGGCTAGGCTCTAAATTGTTTTAATGGATTTTTTTTTATCATTCTAATGGATTACAGTTGAAGAGAGCCAAAAATCTTGATCGAAAGGCTCAACTCTAAGTGGACTTTTTAGATGTAAAAGTGGATGGTGATTAAGAGTACACATATTAAAAGCAGTAATTTGACCAGCACATCACAGTATTAATTGGTTATAATGTTTCAGAGACTTTTTTAATATTTAATTATTTATTTGAAAGCCAGAGTTAGAGAGGGAAAGACAGAAACAGATCTTCTATCTGCTGGTTCACTCCCCAAATAGATACAACAGCCAGGGCTGAGCGAAGGCCAAAGCTGGGAGCCAAGAGTTTGACCCAGCTCTCTTGGGCAGGGGCCCAAGTACACTGCTTTCCCAGGCCATATCAGAGAGCTGAATTCAGTGTGGGGCGCCAGGTCTCAAACTGGCTCCCATATGAGATGCTGGCACTGCAGGCAGCGGCTTTACCCACTATGCCGCAGAGCCGGCCTCTTCTGCTTTTCTGTAGTGTTTTTCAACAGGGATAGGTGGGTCATGATTGTGATATTCCAGGTGAATATCAGAAATTCAGGAATGTGGAGAAGGAAGAGATAAATGAAAGATGTGGCCAAAGTCCATTTTCCTATGCTTGTGCCTACCAGCTGTGCTAGTTTGGACTAATAATGTACTGCTTAATCTTCCTCCTTTGTAAAATGATCAGAGTTCTGCTTTCGTGGCTGCCATGCAGGTAAATGAATTGCTCATACAGTCATGTGCTTCATAACCCATTCCACTCAGTAGTGGCCCATGTAAACAGTGGCATTCCCCTAAGATTATATCAGTGTGTAACGATCTCTGTTTAAGTACATTCTAAGGTGTTCATATGATTAAAATTGGTTGATACCTTTCTCAGAATCTGTCTCCATCCTTTGTGATTCATGACTGTACATGTATATTTAATTACAAATAAGTATTAACCAAGGAGATAAGATATATCATACTGGCTTCTAACTGAAGTTGTTGTTATCAAGATGCCTTCTTTCACAAGTGTTCTTTTATTTTAGCAGTATCACAAAGCGAATGTCTCAGAGTACTGCGTGGAGTTTAGTCAATGGTTTAAAAAACAACAGCCTTTTTCTTGGTGCAATAAACCCATGTGAAAATGCAATTTACTCTCATTCTAGTAGAAGACTAGTATATTTGGTGGGGGTGGGGGGTTATCTTGTGGAATATAGAGGTTTCTCTTCTGGATTTTTGTTAGTGTGTACATAGCTTGTATACTACAGACAGGGAAAGTGAGCGTTTGAAGCTTATAACACATTTTGCAAATTCTCAGGAATCTAAAATTTGCAGAGGTGAACTAATTTGCCATGAGTCACTCTGTAGGGGCTGGCAGAGCAGCCTGCAGTCACATGTCTGTCCATCCCCAAAGCCTGTGTTCTTTCTGTGAATATAAGACTGTGGGGGACAGAGACAGTTTTAAAATTCTGGAGTCACTTGAGATTCATTCACCTTTGTTGTATTCCCTTTACTAAGGTAGAAAAATATGAGCTAGATTTTTTCAAAAATGGTTAAATCAAGATACTGTTCTGGTTAATTGGAGGCTTCCTATACATGAAAGAGCAGTACGTTACCTACTTCTTTGAGTATTTCTTAGACCTAGCGTTTTCCCACCAGGCACCAGTATTCACGTTTCTGGACGTTCTCTCCTGTGTTGAATAGCAATAACTCATCCAGCTCCTGGGCACTGCGTGCGCTGGCTTCCTCAGTCTCCGATGTCGCTCTTCCCTGCCTTCTTCAGAAGCTATTATATGACCTCCAGTTCTCTCTTTGACTCCCTGTATTACCATTAGAAGACATCTACACTGGGAAATCGCTCAGTTCCTGTTTTTGATTAATATTTGATCAGCCGCAAGAGGAAATGGTATTCTATAGCAACACTAATAAGTAATTGAGCAGATGAGATGCTCTTGCTAGCTTTGGTAAAAAGTACAGGCAAGGTTACAGCGGAAGAGCTCGGAGGAGACTCAGGATGATCAAGTCGAGTATCTGAGCAAAATCTAACACTGGGCAGCAGAGAACAAACAGTTCTTCTGTGAGCAGTGTCTTACAGGGGGAGCTGTAATGGCAGTTACTGCCTTGATTTAAAGCCACGTATCTAAACCAAAGGCCCTAAAGTCTTAATTTCTCAGAATGTTTAATATGTCCCATTATGTGTAAATGTGGACTGTGACATGGCAGTCTGCCCTACCTCCCGTATGCTCTGCTCACCCTTCGGTGTTCAGAGGGTTCCGTCAGGGAGGAAGCAGAGGTGCTGTCAGTGTCAGTACCAACGCATCGGGCAGTTACAGAATCGTAAATGTTGGGGAGCTGAAGGTCATGGAGTTCCCTAGCAACTCCAGGCTGACTTCCTGGGACTTTTATATGCTTGTACTCTGGATCAGGTCGTAGTATTTTAATTCCCACTAAACATTCCAGAAGGCAAAAGGAAGAATTATTCTCCAATATTTAGCTTTCTTCATCTTTGATAAAAAGACATTATTGTCTCTAATGCGGTGGGGAGTGAGCTTCAGTCAGTGGGAAGAGGCTTCTGCACAGCACAGTCAGGCCCCCATAGGAAGGTGCTGTGTTTCTCCTGTGCGTGATGTCCAGTGCAGGCATCTGATTTATGAGAACGTGACCCTGGGGCCGTGGAGAACAGCTGCTCATACACTCCCGGCAGGAGGCCTGGCTCTCGGGGGAGGCCAAGAGTGCCGCCAGGACCCAGAGTTTTAGGGTCAGGGAATGGCAGGTAAGAACACAGCCCTATTTTAAGAAACCATGAGGTTCTTCCCACCCCACCCCCTCCTGAGTGTTTTATTAGCATGTGCTGCTCTACTCAAGTGCGATTTACTTAGGTCTGTGCTTCTGGTGCATCACATGGGCGCTTTCATTACATTGCGGCAATTCCAACTTGTGTGGTTATCAAGTCAACATCAAGTAACAATGAAGCTGTTTTAGCCTGCAAACATGGCATTGTAATTTTCTGATGTGTTTGGTCTGGTTCTTCTCTTCCTACATCCTGTCCTTCTCTTTATAAAGAGTTAGCGTTTTTATTGCTGGGGTACTGCTGCTGTTAATTTTTAAGAGCAATTGTATGGTTGACTTTGGAGCTGGATGCAGCCACAATGGATAATACTCTGTATTTGCTTAGAACTTTATTTCCCACTAAAGCACTTCCTTCTCAATCTCCCTCTGTAAAAATCCAACCTAGAAAGTAAAATCATTAACCAGAGATTTCATATTTGTCTTTAAACTAATGAATCACTGGCATTTTTAATAGACTATTTAGTATATGAGGGCACTTCAAAAAATTCCTGGAAAATGGAATTAAAGTTGTTTATTTAGGTTCAAAAACTGTAATTTGAAGCCTGGAGCCATCATTGTGGCATAGCAGGTAAAGCTGCCTGCAATGCCGGCGTCCCATGTGGATGCCGCTTTGTGTCCTGGTGGTTCTGCTTCCATCCAGCTCCCTGCTAATGCACCTGAGAAGGCAGCAGCAGATGACCCAAATGCTTGGGCGACCTGGAAGAAGGCTCTTGGCTTTTGGCTTCGGCCTGGCCCAGCACTGGCTGTTACGGCCATCTGCAGAGTGAACCAGAAGGTGCAAGATCTGTCTCTAAGTCTCGCTCTCTGTCTCTCTATAACTCTGACTTTCAAATAAATAAGTAAATCTCTTTTGAAGATGCCTGGGAAGAAACTTGAAAAGTAGAAAATGCATATTAAGAAAATATCATGCTTGTACTTCAAAAATGCACTGGACCAAAACAAACTTCAGGAATTTCCTTCATATCATAATGGAGGTTAAAAAACACTAGATGAGTTTTTTTTTTTTTTTTTTTGACAATACTTTTTTTTTATAACGCCAAATAGAAAATATTTGCCTGCCAGAAGCAGTTTATGGCATTTCCACTTTTTGGTCAGGATTGAGGTGCCTCGGGAAACCCACCCCATTTTGTTGGGGATAGTGACAGAGACTGTCAGCAGTACACTCTTTGTTTTGGAGCTGACTTTTCCAACTTTGCTGTGCAAGGACAGCAGTCTGCTAGAGTGACATTGAGCTCCTTGGCACTGAACACAGTGCCCTATCTCCCTGTTCCTCATCCCGCCTCTCCCCACATTTGTCCCCTTTTGAGTTGACTGTAACCTCAAGTGTCCTAACTGGAGTCTGACCAGTAGTTTCAGGAAAATGCAGGATGCTTTAAGAGAAAGATCTCAGGAAAATGAATAATTCTTGCTCTGCTAAATGGAGACATAAACTGTGTAAATGCACAGTCTTTCGTGTGATTGGAACATTGTATTTTATGGTGGCAGATCAGGTGCATATTCCTGTATGCCTCTGACAGTCAGTAAGCGGTTGTGGCTTTTGTAATTTTGATGAAAGAACTTCCATAATAGCTTGGTGGTGTGCACAGCTGTAGGGTAACATATTCTTCCATGTCTACAGTGGGGCAGGGGAGAGAGAGGCCAGAAGCAGAACTCCTCTGGTAGTGAAGGAGGGAATGGGAGAGGTGGGAACAGGAAGTCCTTTGCTTCAGGTGTCCTTGCTTTGCTGATGGCCTTGAAGGCACTGTGATTCTGGCTGCTTGGGACCTTTCCTCATACCAGGAAATACGGTGGTGCTGAAGCAGCGCTCCGCTGGCTGTCCTGAACAAGCACACTTGCAGGTGTCAAATGCAAGCAGTTCTCCAAAGGTACCTGTTAAGATGGGAGCCATCCCAGAAAGGCCAACTTTCTACTATGCTGGGCCGGCTGCAAGATAAAAGTGTGGGGTTTCAGTTAATCACCTCTTTTCATGGGCCTGGCACCCCAGTTAGGGGACACAGGTACCCCCAAGGGGATTGCAGCTTATGCTCTGGGACTCAATCTGGACTGGATTGAGGTGAGCAAGAGGCCCTTTGTCCAGTCACCATCCCAGGGCATGGTGATCCCTGTGTCCATGCACAGTCTCCCAGCAGAAGGGAAGGACTAGAGGGGGTTTCAGATTTTTCCTGTCAGGGAATCCTAGTTTGTGGATGGTGGTGGTCTTGAAGTGAGGGCTCAGAGAGAGGGACTGGCCTGGATCAGTGGTCCCAGAGGATAAAGAGCGGCTGCCCATAAACATGACTTCAGGTGAGAAGGGAGCTGAGAGGGTCAGACACACAGGAGAGCCAATACCCCAAGCCTCTTGCACATTTTCTGTTTTTTTTTTTTTGTTTTTGTTTTTGTTTTTTTTTTGTTTTGTTTTGTTTTGTTTTTGTTTTTGTTTTTGACAGGCAGAGTGGACAGTGAGAGAGAGAGAGAGACAGAGAGAAAGGTCTTCCTTTGCCGTTGGTTCACCCTCCAATGGCTGCCGCGGCCGGTGCGCTGCAGCCGGCGCACCGCGCTGATCTGATGGCAGGAGCCAGGAGCCAGGTGCTTTTCCTGGTCTCCCATGGGGTGCAGGGCCCAAGCACCTGGGCCATCCTCCACTGCACTCCCTGGCCACAGCAGAGGGCTGGCCTGGAAGAGGGGCAACCGGGACAGAATCCAGCGCCCCGACCGGGACTAGAACCCGGTGTGCCGGCGCCGCTAGGTGGAGGATTAGCCTAGTGAGCCGCGGCGCCGGCCCCTCTTGCACATTTTCCATTGTCCGTTGCTACACATTACCTACCAAGCAAGATTCAGACACCAGATTATTAAGAATGGCAGGATAGCAACTGCTGGGCATGAAGCTCTCATGAGTCCCTGTGTGACCATACTGGTCTCACACCCCTGAAGATCCCAGGAAATCTTACCCTCATAGACTGATCACCAGCAGCATTTCCAGCTGATGGCTTCCAAGAGGCCAGATCACAAGGTTGTACATTTCATCGGAAAGCTTTTGATGTGGAATATAGCATGTGGCCTATTCTTATTTCCAAGTGAGTTGGCAGCAAATCAACGCATGAACCCATCCCACATTTGGTGAGGTTGATTTTTGTGACACATCGTAAACTTCTGTAAAAACACATGGAGACTGTGCGCTTTAAATGGATACAGCTTATTGGAAATAAATTACACTTTAAGAGAACTTAAAAAAAAAAAGTACCATAGGGGAATGAGAGATTGCACACAGTCTGAAGATAACTCTGAATCCAGTCACTCCTCTAAGTTGGTAGCAGCGGCAGCATCTCTTCCTTGTGGTTTGTGAACTTTCATCAGTTTTAACTACATTCATTTCTGTTTGAACTGGTCTCATTATGTACCTCACAACACTCTAACGCTTTTTAAAATATTGATTATTGCCCTTGATGTTTATAATAGTCCAGTATATAGGTGGTTCTTTAGTGGTTCCCCATCATGGACAGTGTTGCCTGCCAGGGTACATTTGGCAATTTAAAAGATGTGATGCTTACATCTCAGGGGGTGGGGCAGATGGGATAAGGGAGAGGAGGAGCTCATGGCATCCACTGGGTGGAGGCCGGGAATACTGCTGCACAGCCAGCCATGCACAGGACGGCCCTCAGAAAACAGCCAAGAGTGCCATGTTGGGAAAGCCTCCCACTGTGCAAAGATCCAAGGTGCTGGTGTCAGGGGACCAGTGGGTGGGAGGGGGCAGAGTCCTTGTACGGCTTCACCCTCATTTACTGTGGGTAATTAGCAAAGAATTAACAGCAGACGATTGCTCTCACCGATGCCCATGTAGAAAGAGGCTCTCATTCAAGGTGCTAATTAGAGTGTTTTGTTGCCAGTAAAAACAAGAGTCAGATTTCATGATTGATTCATGATCATTTTAAAATTAATGTTGCTATTATCATACAAAGTAGTAGTAAGTGGAGGTAAGAGAATTTTTGCTCTGGGATACTAAGTCAACATTACAGTAAACACACAGCAAACCCATTTATCTCAGGCTTAATGCTTTGTTGTTTCTTCTAAGCACTTCTTAGGTGCCTTTGGGCTTTTTAACATTCTTTGGCAGTTGTAATTTATTAATTGATTTTTAAATTTGGCTTGTGAAAATGAACTTCAGTTAGGGGTTGCAGGCGAATGGAAAGACCCGTTCTTTTCTCAGTGGGCGGGTGTTAGTGCCAGCGTTGGGGAGTAGTAGACATCAGCTAAGCCGGGACCTCAGAGATCTTAGGCTCCCTGCTGCCTCACATCACACACGAAGAATCAGCTGCTATGTAAGGAACTTCACATCATACAGATTTTCAAACAGTGATGTGAGAGGCCTTCATTCTGAACACAGCCTCACACAGCCATGCGGAGCTTAATTCTATGGTGTCATTGGTGTGTCACGTTTTGTTTGAGTTTTTTTTGTTTTATTTTATTGTCCCATGGACCCCTTTTGATAATCTAGCCTTTTGGACCCATACTGTGGATGTTTTAAGTGCATCATAAAACATCCAGGGTTATAAAGGGAACCAATTATAGTCAAATACACATGCAGCTCATTCTCTCTGTGACCCCAAGGTATGCATCGAGGCAGACGTAACAGAAGCTACTAATCACGCAGTTCCGCAATCCTCAGAGTTTTCTTGATGTTTCTGTGTTGATACCCGAAACTCTTCACAGCTATGAAATCCAGTCAGCTATTAATGGAGGCAGTGCTGATAATTTTTAATATTAGTGACAACTTGCAATACTGCACTAACTGCGCTAAACATTATACAACACATTATCTCATTCCACAGTCACGACTGCCTCAGGTTGTTTATGCCCCTTGGAGAGGTGAGAAATCTTAGGCCCAGGGAATGACGTTGCAGTGTTTGGAACTTTCTCAACTGATTGTCTTTATTTTCTTGATGCTAAAAGTATTTCAGTTTGGCCGGCGCCGCGTCTCACTAGGCTAATCCTCCGCCTGCGGCACCGGCACCCCGGGTTCTAGTCCTGGTTGGGGCACCGGATTCTGTCCCGGTTGCTCCTCTTCCAGGCCAGCTCTCTGCTGTGGCCCGGGAAGGCAGTGGAGGATGGCCCAAGTGCTTGGGCCCTGCACTTGAGGGGTGAACCAATGGAAAAAGGAAGACCTTTCTCTCTCTCTCTCTCTCTCTCTCTCTCTCTAACTCTGCCTGTCAAAAAAAAAATTTAAAAGTATTTCAGTTTGATTCGATTGTTCGGCTTTGTTTGAGTATTGTATGAGTTGTGGTTTGGATCTGGCAGAGAAATTTCTTCGATCGTCATGATGCTGACAGTCGAAAATCAGGCAAACTGTAAAACAAGTAAAGGCCTCTCTTTGACTTACCAGCTGGGGCCAGCGCTGTGGCATGTCAGGTTAAATCATGACCTGCATTGACGGCATCCCATGTGAGTGCTAGTTCAGGTCCTACCTGCTCCACCTCCTATCCAATCTCCTGCTATTGCACCTGGGGACACAGCAGAGGATGGGCCAAGTGCTTGAGCCCCTGCACCCATGTGGGAGAGAGGGATGAAGCTCCTGGTTTCTGCCTTGCCCAGCTCTGGCTGTTGAGGCCATCTGGAGAGTGAACCAGCAGATGGAAGACCTCTCTCTGTGTCTGCCTCTCCCTTTCTCTGTGTAACTCTGCATTTCAAATAAATAAATAAATAATCTTTAAATAATTTTTGGTCCTGGGAGTTGTCCCTGGGTGACAATGAAGGCAAAACTATTTGCTTCCTCCAGGATGGATAATTCCATTCGTATTCCTTTTCTGTTTTTCCTTAGGAAGAGTCAGATGGAAGTAGAGCCCTTTCCCTCAGCTTAGGATTCAATTACTTGCACTCAGGTAAAGCAGTTGTACAAAAGAAAGTGGTTTTTACCATTGCTATCTAATCTAATATTATCACTTTGCACTAAACATCATCTTTCATATTTTACTATCAATTTCTTTAATATTTTCCCAGTGTATGACATTAAATAATTCGACAAAATTGTAGCAAACTGTTTAAACCTACCAATTAGAGTAACATGTTTTAGTCAATTTTGCCCCTCCCCAGTGTTCAAATAAAGTAAAGCAAGTAACAAATAGGTGTGGAGCTGGGGAGGAGATTGATTAGGATCAGAATCTACAGATCAGGAATCGTGTTAGAGAAAGTAAAGGATTTTTTTCTTTCTCCTTTTTGCATTTAAGAGTGGAAGAATTGTCAAAACTCGAATTTTAGTTAGATTTATAATGCTAGAGAGGGTTAGTTGCTGCCTTCCCTTTTTTGTTACACAATCATAATTTTATTGACTCACATTTTAACATCAGTGTCATTTAGAGGTTAAAATGATGGCTCGCAACATGTGTTTTTTGGGAGTCGAGGATGATCTCAGTTTGGCAGCAGAAGCAGCCATGGTGCAAGTCCCCCGTGTCACTTAACTTACTTTATGAGTTTGGACCAGCCACCTGCTATAGTCTTCTTTTTGTCTCTGAAATGACAATCCTAAGTCCCTGGTGACTTACCTCTCCAGAAACTAAAATGCATGAACACACTAGATTTTTATTTATTTTTTTAATTTTTGAGTGGTATTAGGTATTTCTAAGAAAGAGCTGGCACACGTAAATAGCATAATTGCCAAGAGTTTAATAAAAGACCTTTATAAGTCTGGGGGCCCAGGACCAAATATGCAGCGGGAGGAGTGCAACTGAAGCTTTGCTAGGGCCACTGAGGGTCACAGCCTGGAGTGATGTCACCTTCAAGAGAGCTTCTGGTGGCCTAGGAGGGCAAGTGTAGCTCAGCCTTATATCCTTCCCACCCTGACATCTCCTCCCAGTACCTCCCAGTAGCCAGTCCAACCACAGATCAGAAACAAGGAAGCCCCATACGCCATCCTGAGGAGGTCAGCCTGCTGAAGACAGACACAAATGGAAGAGGAAAGGAGGTGACAGGACTTGGGAGGAAACTTAGAAAACATTTACAAAGTGCTGCTTGTATTCTGGTTGCAATTTGTGAAAACAAACAAAAATATATTGTGGTTTTCTTTCCATTTCACAATTAATGGAAATTAACAAACCCACATCTATCCCCACCTCAAATATTGTATGCAAGGGGGGTATTCAACAAGTACATGGAAAATTCACAAGATGCATGGACACCAAAATAAATGTATCTTTTAATTTAGTTTTTTCATGAACTTTTAAAAATGCTTGTATGTGAAGTATGCTGACCTTTGTAGATATAAAGAGATTATTCAACAGGCCTGGGCTTCTACTTCATGCAAAATAGATGAGGGCTACTTTGGACTAAGAAGAGCTGGGCGAAGGAAAACCCGATATCCACAACCTACCTGTCCTTGTTAACTCTCCTAGCAAAATTTCGGTGTACATTTCCAGGTGCAGGTGTTCCTTTGGACAGAATTGCCAGGGGAATAGAATGCACTTGAATTTTGAGTAGCTGATTTCAAAAGGGCATTCGCTAGGTCTTCAGGCTCCAGATTTTACTCTTAGATGCATTTTTATGTTTTCAAAACACATTGTCCTTTTCTCTACCAAATGAATCAGGGCCGAAGTTTTATATTGATCTAACAGCCAGTCTGTCGCCTTGTTAATAATGAAAAGGATGTTTTGCCAAGGTCACCCAGACAACAAAAGCAGCAACCTAGGTCAGTGGTCACTCTTGGAAGGCTGGGAGATTTTTTGTTAATTATCTGGCAAGAGAGGGAAGTGATCGAGATTATTATTATTTTTCTAGAGAGGAAAGCATTGGTGAAGGTGTTTGGTGCAGTAGTTAATACTTCCCTTGGGACACCCACAGCCCGTGGTGGAGCGGGTGATTCAAGTCCTGGCTCCTCCCCTTGTGATCCAGCTTTCTGTTAATGTGATCCTGCAAGGCAGTAGTTGATGGTTCAAGTGCTTGGACTGCTGCCGTCCATGTGGGAGGTTGGCATGGAATTCTAGGTTCCTAGCTTCAGCCCAGCTTAGCCATGGCTATTGTAGCAATTGGGGGAGTGAGCCAGCACATGGAAGATCTCTGTCTCTCTGCCTTTCAGATAAAAAATTAATTTTTTTAAAAAATGAAGAAAGCAGTGTGCCTGAGGTACCCAGTATGGTATTGTAAATTGTGAGTATATGTACTAAATATTTAAACAGATATGCTTACAAGTGTAATTAAGTTAATAATGCCAACCAAAGGAGGTCTTGAAAGTAGATAGAATACTGGCCACAATTTGTGTTGTCTTGCCCTTCAAAGGAAGAGGTCTTGAATTCCGGCTGTGTCTGTGAAACTTGAATGTGAGTGGGAATCACGTGGGGAGATGCATTCTACTCTGGGTCTCTGGAGTTAGAATTACTGGACCAGAGACTTGGTCCACCATTCCAGATCGCCCTAGATAGGTCTGTGGCCTCTCAGACACTGTCCCATTTAGGGGCTCTGAATTTGGACACTTTTGTGAAGAAATGGGGAGGGGAGCAGTTGATTCAAGCACATGTCCTAGCTCAGTCTGTTAATTTTTCCTGAGAGAGTGTTCATTGTGCCTTAGTTTAGTTAATCTGGTCTCCAAAGGCCCCCAGGTCCTGCTGTATTTGGCCACAGGTTCTGTCTGCATTGCTGGTGCTTGCCAGGGTTCTAACTTCAAAGGCCTGGTCCCTGCTGCCTAGCGCTGATCAGAGTGTCTTCCTTACTCATGGGGGACTCGATCTATCCCTCTTTACATTTTTTTTTTTTTTTGACAGGCAGAGTAGACAATGAGAGAGACAGAGAGAAAGGTCTTCCTTTTGCCGTTGGTTCACCCTCCAATGGCCGCCGCGGCCGGCACACTGCACTGATCCGATGGCAGGAGCCAGGTACTTATCCTGGTCTTCCATGGGGTGCAGGGCCCAAGGACTTGGGCCATCCTCCACTGCATTCCCTGGCCACAGCAGAGAGCTGGCTTGGAAGAGGGGCAACCGGGACAGAATGCGACGCCCCAACCGGGACTAGAACCCGGTGTGCTGGCGCCGCAAGGCGGAGGATTAGCCTAGTGAGCCGCGTCGCCGGCCCCCTCTTTACATTTTAAAACTGTATCTGTAGAACCAATAAGATGACCAGGAAATGGGCTACTTGAACCTGGTAGTGTGGCTACTCTGCAGAATTTAAGTTTTACTTTAAAGAATTTAAACTTTAGTGCTATAGTTCTGAAGGATGTACTCAGATACAGAAAAAAAAAAAGGACTATTTGATGTATTACTGGTTACCAAAGATGATGATGTATACTGAGGTAGCATGGGATTTTTACTCATTCATTTACTTATACAAGAACTGATTGAGGATGTATGATATGGCAAGCTCAGAGCCTGGCCCTAGGAGTGCAGTGGTGAGTAGAGCAGAGCCTGGTGGGGGAGGGAGATAGGAATCAAGATTCTCCTCTGAAGGGGATGCTTCCTAACTCTGATAAATGGCCCTTAGAAGATTGAAATGGTTCCTTGATCACACATAGCGACAAAATTGACCTAAACTCTGACTATGCGAGAATAGGTCTCAGAATGAGGAATTTCTTCTCCAGGGGAAATTATTTCCAACTGATGGAGTTGTTCAATCTGAAATTTGTCTGTTACTGTTTATAATTTGCTGTTTTCTCTCTGTGACTCTTAATTTTCTTTGGTATTTTGTATTCTTGTATAGACTTTAGCGTCCGATTTTTAATTTTAACTTAGCAAAATATCTTAAACAGTTTCCATGTTATTTAGGACTGTATACCATTCTGCCTTACTAATGGTTATTTAACTATTCCAACATTGCCAGATTATAGGAAGGCCCTGAGGTTGGTTGTTATTAATACTTTTGTAATAAATACTCTCATGCAGAAGGCTTTCTCCTTTTTAGAACTGTTTCAGAAGTAGCTGAGAGTACCCAAAACCAAGAAAATGAAGCCCCTGATGGTATGAACAAGTCTAGCCAAGTTGCTTTCCAAAAGGATTCTACCTGTTTCTACCCAACTACTACCAACTGGGGTTGGGAGAGTAGACTGTTTTACCCCTGGGCCACTGTGTGTTCACAGTTAGAAGAAAAAGGGGCAAGCATTTGGCCTTGCAGTTAAGATGCCCACATCTCATATCAGGATACCTTGGTTGAAGCCCTGGCTCTAACTCCTGACTACAGCTTCCTGCCAGTGGAGACCCTGGGAGAGGGAGTAGTGATGGCTCAAGTGGGTTTAGTGTGGTTCCTTCCACCCACCAGGGAGACCTGCATTGAGTTCCTGATGCCTGGCTTTGACCTTGACCCAGCCTAGCTGTTGCAGTCACTGGGGAATGAACCAGTAGATGGAAACATTCTCTCTCTTTAAATTGATCTCTCTTTATTCATCTCCATCTCTCTCTCTCCCTCCCTCCCTCCCTCTCTCTCTATCCCTCCCTCCCTCTCCCTCTCTCCCTGCTTCCCTACCTCCCTCACTATGTGTGTCTGTATTTGTCTCTCAAGTAAATTAAGTGAAATTTGAAAAATAAAAACTTTGCTGTATCTTTGGTGGGAGGTCAACAAGGAATACTGCAATTTCCCTGGAAATTGTTTTTTTTTTTCTTTTAAAGATTTTATTTATTTATTTGAAAGGTAGAGTTACAGACATTTCGAGGGAGAGACAGAGAGAGAGAGAGAGCTTCCTTCTTCTGGTTCACTCCCCAAATGGCCACAATGGTCAGAGCTGCGTTGATCTGGAGCCAGGAGCTTCTTCTGGATCTCTCACAAGGTTTCAGGGGCCCAAGGCCTTGGGCCATCCTCTACTGCTTTCCCAGGCCATAGCAGAGTGCTGGGCTGAAAGAGGAGCAGCCGGGACTAGAACTGGCACCCATATGGGATGCTGGTGCCTCAGGCGGAGGATTAACCTGCGCCACAGCGTCAGCCCCTGGAAACTCAGATTTGATTTATAACTTCACAGCTGCTGTGGCTTGGCCATATCCCCCAAAAGTTCATGTGTTGGGAATTAATCCAAATTCATGGATTAATTTTATTTGACAGTGTTGCTTTTTTGTGGTAAATTAGAATTAGGTGAGGTCATGAGGCGTGAGCCACTGGGACAGTTTCAGTGACTTTGTAGGAGAAGAAAAGTGACCCAAGTTAACACACTTACTTTGTCTTGCCATGTGATGGCCTCTGCCATGTTATGATACAGCAGTGAGGCCCTCACCACATGCCAAGCAGTTCCCAGAGCCATGCTCTGAGGCTTCCCAAATTCCATAACTATGAACCACAGAAACCCTTTTCTTTAAATTACTCAGTCTTGGATATTTTGTTATAGCAATAGAAGATGAGCTAAAACAGCATCTATACTTCTACTTTTAAAAAAATTAACAGCTGAAAGTAATGTTGAGGCATGATTCGGTGCAAGAGTGGAGGTGGTATGAAAATAACCTGGAAATCTTGGAATGAAACTCAAGTGAAATAGAAGGATGACGGGCAGGCTTTAAGTTTTATGGTCAAGACACTAATTGGGATATGCATATCCCACATAGAGGTGCATTGGTTTGAGTCCTGGCTCTATGCCCCATTGCAGCTCCTTGCTAATGTGTACTCTGGGAGGCAGCAGGAGATAGCTCAAGTGTTTGGGTCCCTGCGACACTTGGGAATTCTGGGTAAAGTTTCTGGTTCTTGGCTTGGCCTGCACCAGCCCTGGCAACTGTGGGCATTTGGCAGATAAGCCAGCAGATGGAAGATTCTCTCTGTCTCTGTCTCTCTCTGTCTCTCTCTCTCTCTGTGTGTGTGTGTTTGTGTTTGAAACAGGAAATAAATGAGATTTGAAAAGGAAAAATGCAATGATGGTGGCTTTATATGGAGACAGTTGTCTTCCACCTTACTCAAAATAATGACTTTGTTAAAACCACACTTTGTGTTCTGGGAGACTGCCCTGCATTGATGTTTTGTTTCTTCGGACTACAGGCTGATTCCTGACCCCAACTCCCTAGCTCATGTCAGCTGGTAGAATCACAAAGCTAGTTTATGTCTCATTCTCTTCCTCCTCCAGAGTTGTCTTTTCCCAGCTTTGAGACAACATTGCCTGGAACTTCTCGCATTGTTCGAGCAGGGGCTGCAGATGAACTCAGGATCTGCTCAGGGAGATAGCATCGCCTGCTAATTCTGCCTCCTCTGTCAGAGTCTGAGTGTTCAGTGATGGGGACCCAGGCCTGATTAGATCTCGCGGAGCCCCGCCTGTCTGAGTCAGGGAGATGGATGATACGAGTAATCACTCGCTGCTTTATCTTCTCTCTGTCTTCTTACTGCAGCTCTGACCACTGAGTTAGATTGTACAGTAGCTAATTGTAGGATTCCATTTCTCTAAACAAAAGAAAAGCAATGTGTGCCCCATGACTTTACTTTGACATCCCTCTGCCTGAAACAGAGGGAAGTGGGACATTAAAGGTCCCTCAGACATAAGACTTTGTGCCACAAATCTTTGAAATATTTTTGAAAAGACCTGCCCTGGCTGCTGTCTCCTGTTAATGAAAATGGAGGATTGAACTGTCAAGTGCATGGTCTCTGTTATAGCTCAGGTTGGTAGGAGAGTTGGGGAGAAAACAGAATCAGACATGAGGTGGAAGAAATCCATCCCTACTACTTCTTGGAGGTGTGACCTTGGGCGAGGAAGGCAGGCTTTGTAGATTCAGTGTGCTGTGTGGTACTGTGGAGATGATTCATTGTGAGTGGACCATGCAAAGTGCCTCACTTTAGCATTGAATACACTAAAGCATTCAGTCAAGGGTAGTCCTCCACATTCTTAGTGTTAGCAATGTCAGGAGATGCTATAATGAAGCTGTTTGGAAATGCAGAACCAGCATTTTCTGGGCCTTGTATACATTAGGCACTCATTAAATGCTGGCTATTATTATCGCTAACTGTAGGAAACCTGCACTGTGACTTGGAGCTGCTGTGGAGCGCACTTGCACTTACACTGTCATTGGGCATAATTTGGTGCCGTTCTCTTCATTTCTGCTCCAATCTGAATGAAATTTTAGAATAATTGTCCTGTCATTCTTAGGACTAAATGCTTTAACTGGCAGTTGACATCAGAGGCTGAGGTTATCAGCTGCATGAGTTCATAGTGATAGAATCCCTTGTGAATGGGACTGTCAGCCTCCCGAGACAGAAGCTGCCCAGGGTGGGCCAATATTTCTGGCCGCTCTGAGAGACTGTGACCTGTCCCAGAGTCATTTGAGGAACTGACTGCAGAGGCAGGCCTTGAACACAGCTTTGCCCTCTGCATCAGGTTTGCCTTGCTTCACACCTGCTCTGACTGGCTGTCCATGGCGTAGGGTCAGCCAACTTCCTCTTCTCTTGTCGCAGCTTCTTGCTGCCTGTACATATCCTAATGCACATGGACACACACAGCACTGAGGACAGTGCTGTCCAACTTCACCCTGTTAGTTCTCAGCCCTGAACCAGCACAGTCCCATGCAGGCAAAGCTTAGCCTAGGTGTGTGCCGGCTTTACCAGATAAGGTGCACCTGATCAGCGTGACGGAAAGGGAGATGAAAGAAGAACCATGAGGATGGGTGGCTGGCTTCTAGCTTCTGTGGACTGCTTGTTTTTAAATTTCCATGTCCTTGTAGTTTGACCATCGATCTCAGCATAACAACAGAAGCCATTTTTAGAGCCCTTCCTGTGTGCTGGCTGTGGGGCCAAGTCAGTCCCCTCCCTCCATCCCTGCCCTCTCTCCTTCCAGCCTCTGTTTCCCTGTCATTGGACTAAATCCTTTAAAGCAACCCAGTAATTGATGTTTTCCAGGTGGGTAGATGAACATTTAGAAATATGTAACCTGTTTGAAGTCACAGTCTCCCAAATGGTGAAACTGGCTTTCTCACTAACGATAGATACTGAGTCCATAGCTGTGATGTTTTTTGCCTTTCAATTAAAATAAAAGTAGCTGTTTTTAGCCACCCTGTGACCATGTGGAATTTAGCTTTCTTCTTGCATCTTGCCTTCTGAGTGGTCAAGCTGACGTCCTGATCTGTGTTTCTTGAAACTGGAAACCAGTCCACCTTTGAAAACTCATACACAGGCAGGAATGGGAGCTCAGTCCTGCTACTGCACAAACCTTGCCTCCTGCACTGCAGGTACAGCCTGGTCCCCATTGCTGCAGTTCCTGTAGGGGCCGGCCAAGGTTTCCTTTGGGATGTGAGGAGGCTGGATTAGGCAGCTTCTTTTGTCTGGATTTGGAGGGGGAGTTAATGGGATGTGCTCGGAAGGTCAGAATCACCCACCTTGTGTTGGTGCCTCTCCAGAATGAGAAGCCGGAAGCTTGGCCTTCCCGGGAAGCTTGTCTGAGGCACAAGTATGTGCTGCTTTCCTATTAAAAGAGCACTGGCCTATCTCCCTGGAGGCCTGCTGATAATCAGTAAATGAAATTCACCTTTTGCCCAATTTCTGCAAACTGAAAGACAGGGATTGAGTTACAGGACAAATCATGAACACTGTCTTATTCGAACATGGAATTTCGAGGTGCACACATTGGCAAATTATTTTCGGGGGGAGAACAAATTTAAGTTTGGCAGTTACCTGGAAGAAAATTAAGTTGCTGATTGCCAGTCCATTCTCTGGCCTTCTGAAAAAAGATAGATTGTAATCTTTAATTAATCTATCACTCACACCAAAAAAAAGATGGTGGGGGGAATGTTCATATTGCATTTAGTTTGGGTGTCTGGCATTGCATTTAAAAGGCCAGATTGCAATATCTACACATGGCTACTGTGAGCTCCTCACTCATGTCTGTTTAATAGTTTAGTTTCTCAGTTTTTAAACCTTTGTGCAGTGTGCAAATCGAGGCATGGTGCGTGCACCTTGGCCATGGGCTTTCCCATTGTAGTGAAGATGGAATGACTGTAAGGATGACCTTTCCATGCCTTTGTCTGTAGCCTGCCCTCCTGTTTAACGGAACACCTTTCAAGCGAACACGTTCTGAACTCTTGAACCGCTCGTTCTGTTCTCTGCGCCTACTGCCCCAGCTGCAGTTTATCACTGTATGCCTCCGAAGACGTGGTGTTGCCTACATTTGACATCAAGGAAGAATTTTTCATAACCCTTTACTAGTCATAAATTGGATTGTTAAGGGACTGGGTTAATCTTATTTCTAATCCCAGCATCTGATTTTAAAACCCTGATTTAGGAGCATTTTCTTTCTGCTACCTTCTGAAAACGCATGGGTGGAAACATATAAAATATGTCACCTGGTATTGGAGGATTGTTTATTTCTCTTCATTTTGTCCTGAATGGTACCTATGAGATACATTTGAAAACTTATCTTGTTTATATATTTCTTGTGTTGCAATTTCTTCCATTACCTGAAATAGCCGCTTTGGACAGCAAGCAAAGCAGTGCCCTTTGCTGGCTGTGAGTTGAATGAGTAAAGGGGTCTTACTTGGTAAGGAAGCAATTTGGAGAACCTGGAAGCATCTTACAGCAGGAGTTAGAATTCTGTGTCCATAATGTTTAAGGAACTTGCACTCCTGATAGTTCATGACTGCCTTCTTCAACCCCCCCTGCATTTTGTTGAAATTGCTTGTTTTATTTCTCCTCTTAGCAGTGAAAAGCTCATGTTAAGTCCTGCATGAATATGTGTTGAACTGAACTGCAAGCATCTAGGATAGTAGATTGCAATCACGGTAGCCTCACTGAGTCTTGTTCTACTCCTTTATGAGTAGGACTGTTAGGAGCATTAATTTAACGTAGAAAAATATCCATCCTGTACTTCTATGCTCAGTGCTCTTGTCACAGAAGCTGCTGCTGTTGTAGTTCTAGAAAGAAAACTTGCAGTATTATTTGGAGTTCGGGGAGAGGTGAGCATAGAATTTTAGAGGGCATTTTTTTAGAAGTAAGCAATTCTGCACCAGCCAGAAGTACATACAAAGTAACTGCACAGTAGTTAATTCCTGGTGACAGGAGTAGGACTTCAGTTCCAAACACGTTTAATCTTAGAGTACACACAGATGCATTTTTAAAAATTGCCAAATTTTTCCTTGTGTAGATGAATTTTCAGATGTGTGAGTACAAATTCTACTTGCAGTGGTTTTCCAGGAATTTAAATTCCTCAACTTCACTGATGCAGATTTTCCCTCTGAAGAGAGGCAGCTGATAAGTACCAATGCAAACGTCAGGGCAGGGTGCAATAGATAGTCTACAGCAGTGTTGATGCCCCACTCCACACCCCTGGGCATTTGTACTTGATGCTGGAACGTGTTCATTTCTTGATCTTTTGTTTTTAAGATTTATTTTTTGTATTTATTTGAAAGAGGCAGAGACAGAGAGGTCTTCAATCTGCTGGTTCATAATGCACATCTATTGAGCAACTGACTCTCTCTTCAAAGATAGAATCAGACCTAATATAAATTTATAACATAACACTTACATTTAAAAACAGGCATTTCTAATTTCACAGTCTTTCTGGCTCCCCCTTCTTACACTCCACACACACAAGCCCCAAGCCACATACCAACTCAAAAGAGAATGCATCCTTCCTTCTCTCTGTGTCCAGCAGCCCACTTTGTCTGACCTCTGTCCTGTGTTCACTGTCTGAGACAGTGATATATTCTTCAAACTTGTTAAAAAAAAAAAACAAACTTCTAAATGGCAACAACAAAATCTGGACAGGATTCATTTCCTACAGCAAACAATAGAAAAAAAATGGAGTCGTGAGCCCAGGTGCTCTGTATGTGTCCATTGTAAAGAGCAATCATTTATTCCCTGAAGTGTAATCCTGCTTCTGAGCTTTGGGTCCAAACATTGCAGTAGTATTGCCTGGGCTCTGGTGTCCCCATATGTGTCATGTGTGATACTCAGATACCTTTGCTGATCGCAGATACATATGCTCCTATTCGTGGGCAAGACTGGTTTCCATGAAAACTACCTATCTGGGTTAAGACTTTATTTTGACCCATAAGCAGGATGTCATTTTGCTAACTGCCAATGCTAGCGTTTGCTACAGGTCTCTGATCATGAGATAGGCCAGCATCCACATCTCAGGGTGGTGGCTGCACTCTGGGCTTAGGATTGTCTATCCCCTGCTGAGCCCTGAGTTTCTCCAAGTTCATAAAAACTTTCACAATGGATATTGTTAGGAGAATTGTTCTCTCTACTGTTAAAATGATCCTTGTTAGAGGAGTTGAGGGGGGAATGAGTAGATATAATTAATTTAGACCTTTGACAAACCTCTGAGAATATTCAGAGAACTTAACAAATTTTGGAGACCTAAATTGATTTTAAATGTGAAAAGCAGTTTAAAAATGTAAAATAGAGTTCACTTTTTAAATATGCCTTGTTTCCAAAAGATACATACACACAGACATATAGAATAAAATTCTGGAAAGAAAAAAATGTTACTGGGATACCTACTGTGGTTGTTTCTGGTTAGTTAATAAATTGAAGATGCAGATCTGGATTCAAATTCTGCCTCTATTAGTGATTGACTGTGAAACACAACATGTAGTAAGTGGTTTAGTCTTGGTAACCTTATCTGTTTGTTGAACACTCAGAAAGTACCCACTTCCCAGGGCTCAAAGTCAGCGGATTAGGCACAGGTCCAGGAGCTGAGAAAATGTGTCAGAAAGTTTTACTTGCAGTGTTTCTGCTTTTTTTTTTCCCTTTTCTCCTTTTCTGATTTTGTCTGTTGTTACGACCATGTGTTGCTTTTGTAATGTGGAAATTATGGATAGTTGAATATGTTTGTTTTGTTTTAAGACTAAGCCAAAGGCTATGAAGACTGTTTTTGTGGATTGCTGTCATTTTTAAAATCAGTTCCCAAAGGGCTTCTCTAAACAGAGGATACAAATTGAGTGAATTAGGAAGACTTAGATTTCCACCTGGGTTTAATCTGTATCATTTCTTCAGAGTAATACTTTTTAGAGAAATTTTCCAAATTTCCATTGACATTAAGCATTTCATGATATGGGATATGAAGGTAACTGAAATCGCCCATCACATTTCAAGCCCTTCATAAATGATGCTGGTAGACAAACCTATATGATGATCTCTTGGTGCCATTTTCCTCACTCTCTTTAGTTAAGGAGGGTATTCCAACCCTGCATGCAGTGATGTGCTTTTTGTTCTAAAAAATATAAAATATCTTACGAGTCTGAGACTTAGGAGGAGAAAAGGAGAAGCTGTTTGCAGAAAGCAAGAGTGGCAGTTGGGTGTATCTGCAGTCAGCCTGTTCTCTTGGCCCTTGGCCTGAGCCCTAGTTTTGTAGTCAGGGAATGAAAACTGTGTTAACAAAAGGCACCTGCAGAGGTGAATGTTATCCCTGGAATTGAACTTCAGCAGGTGCTTACTTCACAGGTCCACTGGTGAGACCATGGGTAATCCAGTGAGCAGAGTTGTGCTTGATCTTGATTTTATAAGACACAGAAATGCATTTGTGTGTCACATGTGAAGTGTCACATGTCACTTCCTCTCAACAGTATTGCTCAGATTAGTCACAGTACCTGCAGTGGGTAAAAATGTAGAGCCTCCCTGTGGCCTTAGCAGGAGAGGAAAACTAGCTATCTGTGTGTTCTATAACCCTTTACCAGCAGGATGCCCTGTTTGCCGATGAAGAAAACAACTAAGAATGGTTGTTTGATCCATCAAACTTAGGAGCATAGTGGAAGGGTTGCTGCTTACTCATCGGGACTTCGACCTAGCACCTGAAGCAAAGACCCAGACCCTGAAATGAATTGACAATTCTTATATCAGCCTCTAAACTGGCATAACCTTGAGTCATAATTCAGTAGAGGCATTTCCACAAGAAGGGAAGATAATAAACTCCACGTGCTTTCGTTTTCTGTCTTTCTTAATGCAGAGAAAATCGAGATGGGACTCTCAGTTGAAACAGGGCCTGGGAGTCATCACACCCTGATCCCTGAGGACGTTAGCCCATTCTCTTTCTGTAACCAATAGCAGAATGACAAAAGGATAGTAAAAGCAAAATAGCAGACATTTTTTTTCTTTGCTGCTATAAAAATACACATGAACATGTATATGTGTATAGAATGGGAGTGTGGGGGAGAGGGATGCTGTTTAAGCATAATGCAAAATGTCCACTGTGAGCTGGTTGGGTCCCCACAGACACAGTCACTTAAAGACCCTGGCTGATGGAGTTCCCTTTTTCTTGGGGCTGCACGATCAGACACACATGTCCTTCTTGTTCACCACTTGAAGAGGTCACAACAGCAACCAAATGTTTGAGTCTGAAGTGTCACATGTCACTTCCTCTCAACAGTATTGCTCAGATTAGTCACAGTACCTGCAGTGGGTAAAAATGTAGAGCCTCCCTGTGGCCTTAGCAGGAGAGGAAAACCAGCTATCTGTGTGTTCTATAACCCTTTACCAGCAGGATGCCCTGTTTGCCGATGAAGAAAACAACTAAGAATGGTTGTTTGATCCATCAAACTTAGGAGCATAGTGGAAGGGTTGCTGCTTACTCATCAGGACTTCGACCTAGCACCTGAAGCAAAGACCCAGACCCTGACATGGAAACTTTAAAGCATTCATTGAACTCCGTCTTGAGCACTATGATTGTACTGTATTCTGAAAGACATGGAATACAAAAAATAGGTGGCCTAGGACTGTTCCCAGGATCCAGTCTTCAGTAATAATGAAGGCCTGAAGCTGCAAGACCTAGGACCCTACCTTGCATGCTCCTTGGGTTGTGGAGGGAACATCCATCCTGAGCACAGAAACCTGTCTGATCCCTTACATAGACTGACAATAAATACATTGATGGGAGATGAATGCCCCATAACTTGCATAGCCCTAAGGGCCTGATAGATACCCTGTCTTGCTGCTTCTGATTCAAAAACCCTGTTTATTTGTATCAAAGACATTTGATACTTTAATCATCAATAAACTAACATCTCAAATGCCTGCTATAAATTTTTTGTCATAGAAAAGATGATTATTAGAACAAAGTTCATCTATACCTAGTCTTAGAACCCTTGGTCTCAAGGCCTCCAGTGCTAGGGCTTGGGAGTTAGCACAATTAGAAAGGGCTTGCCAAGTAGAAACCCATGTTTTCTAATTTCGAACTTTTATGAATAAAATTATTTGCATGTTTTAGCCAAGATCTGACATGATTTCTTTAAGTTCAGTGAAAAATTTTGTTTTGAGAGCAAATATTTGGGTAAGAAATTATAGAACAAATACTAACATCCTCTCTGATTGTAATTGTTAAACAGTAGACATCTTTGAATAAGCACTGATGCTTATTCTATTAATTATTAATAATAAAATCCAGCTCTAATAATAAAAGTCATAGTTACAATGTATTGAGGGCACTGTGCTAAGAACTTTTTATCCCTTATTAATCTTGCCAACAACCTTATTAAGTAGATATTAGCTTCATGTTATTAAGTAGACAATTTCCCTTTGACAGATGAGGAAACCATTGCTGATGAAATTAAGTGACTGGTGAATTCACAGGACTGCTAAGTGGCAGAATGGTGATTCAAATGCAGAATTGTTGAGCATCAAACCTGTTTTCTATGTACATTGTTTAAAATGAGATTTTAAAATTGAGTTTATTTCTAGAATAAGATAGCAAAATAAATGGGCATTAGCTTCTCTTTCTAACTATATCCCTGTGAATCATCAGGGAGCCTGATTCCCTGAGATGGTTGAATCTCAGCACTGCAGGACCAGTGAGGGCAGTTTCTTCCTGCTGGTAGCCTGGTAGCCTGGGTGTGGTTATCATAGTCAGGGGTTGCATAGGAGAGCTGTTCACACTACATGATGTTCCAGGTCCCCACTCAAAAGATGCTGTGTTGGTTCCAAGTAGTGCTTCTGAGGAAGCATTTACCTATGTGACCAGCATAGCCTTGTGCTCAGGAGGTGTCACTGGATTGTCCCTTTAATGTATTCTTGAGCAAGCTCAGCAATCTTATTTGCCCCCACATAGGGCTACAGTGAAGAGCGCACAGGGATGCCTAGGAGTAATCATAGTTGGCCATCAAATAGCTATTGAGTCCCCATTCTGGGACAGATACTGTATTAGCCCAGTAGGGTTGCCATCACAGAATAGCACAGATGGGTGGCTCAAACAGCAACTATTTATTATCTCACAGGCTGGAAACTGAGGAACAATTTCATGGCAGAGTACTTTTCTCTTGAGGTCTCTGTTCTTGGCTTGTAGATGGCCACCTTCTTTCTGTGTACCCGTGTGGTCATTCCTTTCTCTGTTGATGCACATCCCTGGTGTCTAACTCTTGTTCTAAAGATACCAGTCCTGTTGTATTGGAGACTCATCCTTGTGACCATAATTATCCTTAATGAGTGTTCTAAAGATTATAAGTTAGGACTTGAAGATAAAATTTTGAAAGGGAACAACTCATTTCCAAACATGCCTCATGGGCAAGAAAGAAAATGTCTCTACCCTAGGTCATTTTTCATGGAAAGAGACAATCCTAAAAACATTCACATAATTCATTAATCTCAGAATGGTGAATGATAGGACAAGAATGTGGGATGCAACTGCAGTTTAGAACTGGTGACGTTGGCCGGCGCCGTGGCTCAATAGGCTAATCCTCTGCCTTGCGGCGCCGGCACACCAGGTTCTAGTCCCAGTTGGGGCGCCGGATTCTGTCCCGGTTGTCCCTCTTCCAGGCCAGCTCTCTGCTATGGCCTGGGAGTGCAGAGGAGGATGGCCCAAGTGCTTGGGCCCTGCCCCCGCATGGGAGACCAGGAAAAGCACCTGGCTCCTGGCTTTGGATCAGCGCACCAGCCGCAGTGGCCATTGGAGGGTGAACCAATGGCAAAAAGGAAGACCTTTCTCTCTGTCTCTCTCTCTCTCACTGTCCACTCTGCCTGTCAAAACAAAACAAAACAAAACAAAACACTGGTGACACTAGTCTGGCCTAGGAGGTAGAGAAGGTGAGATTGGAACAGAAGAACAGAAGCAAAAAAAAAAAAAAAAAAAAGGTAGCAGGAAGAAGGTAGGGAGGAGAAAGTCTTGGAACCAGGAGGTTGAAGAAATAGTGAAGTGATGATACTTTGAGACATGATCCTATATACTAGAAGTTCCAAGAAGTGAAAGGCATTCTGCAATGAGCATGCTTAGAAAATGAAGGCAAGGGGTTGTTCATCAAACATGAGATCCATAGTTATGTCACTTTGTAATCATATCTAACACTGTGGAATCACCATTAATTTGTCCAAGAAAAATATAGTTTATGATTTCATTATTTATATACTGTTTATTGAAATATAATTCATAAAACTTAAGGATCTCTAAGACTCAGTTAGAGACTTACTTATTTTAAAGATAGAAAGTCCTGGTCCCACTCCCAGAGATTCTGATTTTGTGCAGATAGCCCAGGGACAACACTTTGTGTAGACCCTATTTAAAAAGATAACTTGTTGACATGCATTTTCTAGAAAAGCCTAGAGAAACTGGGCATGTCAGGAGTTCCAAAAAACATATGGGACCTGTTCAGACACCTGTCACCATCAACCCATAAGGAGCGGGTGAAACTGTCTTCCTTGAGCCGCTTTGGAGACATTGAATTAACCACTTTGCACACTAGCTCTTTTAACTTAATACAGCATCCCTATTAAAGGAGGTGCTATGACTATTCCCATTTTACAGATGAATAAAATGTGGGAAAATTGGGTTAGATGCATGTCTAAGGTTCATAAGTGGCAAACCATGCAGATTTAAAGGACATTTTAGTACATGCACTTGTGAAATGTAGTTGTACCTGCAAAGTGCTGACTTTGTCTGGTATTGGTTGCAGGTACCCCCACTTCTTTTTCCTTTGTTTTTTTCTAAGATTTATCATTTATTTGAAAGATGGAATCAGAGTGAGAGATGAATCTTCCATCCACTGGTTCATTCCCCAAATGGCCACAAAGGGCGGAGTAGGGCTGGTCCAAAGCCAGGAACCAGGAGCTTCATCCAGGTCTCCCTCATGGGTAGCAGGGGTCCAAGCACTTGAGCCATCTTTCCCAGACCACATTAGCAGGGAGGTGGTTCGAGAGTGGAGCCCTCAGGACTCGAGCTGACTTCCATATGGGATGCCACACTTTAGGTGGCAGCCTCACCTGCTAAGCCAGGACACATCCCTCTACTTCCTTTTCACTAGATGACCTAGTAAGCCTGGTTTCTTAGTCCATTCTTGTAGCTGAAACTAAATCCATAAAATTGAGTGACTTAAAAACAACAGAAATTTATTGAGAAATTCCAGATACTGAGAAGTTCAAGCTCAAAGCACTGGCATGTTTGGTATCTGGAGAGGCAATGTCCTCACACTGGAAAGGAGAGCTATCTAGCTCTCAGACCTTATCATAGAAGAGCACTAATCCCATTCATGAGACTGCACCCCATGACATAATCACTTCCCCTGTGTCCAGCTTCCTAATAGCACCTGATCACATTGGTGATCAGATTTCAATGCAGGATCTCCAGAGCAAGCATTTTGGATTAAGGAGATGATACTAACTCTCTCATGAAATCTGGCAGTAGCCGTGGACCTCATCCATTCCATCCAACTGTTCTGTATTTTATTGATCTTTATTACTTAAAAGGGAAAAAAAATCCAAATTGCATAGAAAATGAAATATGGACAATTCTGGGCAGAATCTAAGTTTTTTTTTTTTTTTTAAAGACTTTTTATTTGAGAAGCAGAGTTAGAGACAAATAGGGTGAGAGATAGAGAGATCTTCCATCCACTGTTTGACTCCACAAATGGCTGCAACTGTCAGAGCTGGGCCAATTTAAAGCCAGGAGCCATAAGCTTCTTTTGGGTTTCCCACATGGGTATAGGGCCCAAGCACTTGGGTCATCTTCCACTGCTTTCTCAGGGCATCAGCATGGAGCTGGATCAGAAGTGAAGCAGCCGGGACTCAAACCGGCCCCCATAAGGGATGCCAGTGCCATAGGAGGAGGCTTAACCTACTTCACCACAATACCAGCCCCAGAATCTGAATTTTCTAACCAGAGAGCATTTTCATATAGTGTGTATCTCAGTACAGTTCTATCCCCAAATTTAAGGAAAACTTTTATTTTTTTAAAGTAGAGTTTATTTTAAAAATTACTTTGCAAACTCCTTAAGAGAGTACATCATCACCACATTACTGGATGTTTTCTCTTCGACTTCCCATCAACTTAAACGTAATTTCTCAAGGACCTGATGGGCCAGCTGACTCTAAATGAGTTTGCCTTTCATGCAGTGTTGTTCTGTCCGCTTGCCACAGAAATGATTCCAGGGTCATTCAATTTATTTAATTAATTTTAGAGATGAAATTATTTTGCCCAATAACTAGAATGCTAATGGGACTTATTGTAATGGTTCAGTTCAGGTTTGTTGGTTTGAAAATAAACGCCTTCATCTCAATATTTGCCTTTTGGCTGCAGCCCGTTAACTGTAACCTCATTAACACCAAGGCTTAATTGTAAGTTAATGGGCACCTAGTTTTTGCAGAGCTGGTTTCTTTCTGTACTGCCATGTTTTACCCCCAAATATACCCCTGAAATGGCATTTCCCAAAGATGAATGGATTGGTGTGACATAATTTGTTTTTAATGTGACATAATGGTTTTATGGATGCCCTGATACTAAAAATCTGAACTGATTTTTAGAAGTTAAACCAAAGTGAGGAGAATAAGTCTTGGCTAGTTGGAGTGTAATTGTGGTGTTGAGATTTGCAAAGGCACACTGCATTCTGTAACTGGGAGAGGGGGCCAGGAGTAGTGGAGGGATGAGTGAACTTGTATAGAATCAAAAGCAGAATTAAAATCTGCATGTTAATAGCTTTCCTGCCAGTCACGAACAGATTCATTCTTCACATCTCGGATATTTAAAGCTTATTTCAAAATAAATTCTGGGAAACGTTCAACCTGATTGAATCTGCTGTAAGCTCTGTTAATATATTTGTTCGAGTCACTTGCACTCAAAAGCTTTTTAGACAGAATATCACTTTTTTATATTATTCATGGTAATGTAATTCTCCTCTTTAATCTCTTCAGGGTTTCCCATTAAGTCATGATACGTGGTTCAGAGAGAGTTGGATCGACCATTAATCACACTCTCTGGACTTCTGTGTGTCCATGTTTTGTCCATCTCTTAAATCAGTCACTTGGCAGCAGCAAGGCATGTGGCCCCTCCAGATCATTTGATCGAAGAGCCCTTGTTAGGAGATTAGGCTGCTAATCTGCAAGCCAGCTAATGGAAATCATTCTGAGCATGGAAATAAAACTGAACAACATTAGCACAGGCACTACATGTTACAGGAATCAAGTACGTTTTAAATGGTTTAATCCTACAATTGAGATATCAAGCCTAGTGGTAACACGAACTTCTTAGATAACCCAGATTATCCAAATATGTGTAACATATTCAGATAACGTATGAAAGGCCAGGCAACCCTCGTGCAATGAGAATCTTTAAAGGTTTTTTCATTTGAGCAAACACAATAAACACAGATATAATGGATTGGAGGGAAAAAATAAAGAAGACAAGACAGGAAGAACCACAGTGCTTTCCCCCCACAGTGAAGGGAAATGCCCATTTTGAAAATACTTGATACATATTCAGTAACTGTTTGTGGTTCAATTAACTTACCTGGTGTAGATCTATTCTTTACTTTAGAAATAG
Organism: Oryctolagus cuniculus; assembly: GCF_964237555.1. NCBI lineage: Eukaryota > Metazoa > Chordata > Mammalia > Lagomorpha > Leporidae > Oryctolagus > Oryctolagus cuniculus. The sequence goes on from NC_091449.1 coordinate 60,895,255, forward strand.
TGGTCATAAGTCTTTAAAAAGTCTTTGTGCCTTCCCTAAACCTAAATTAATAATTCATTAATATTGTCATTCAAATGCTCTTCTTTGATCATTTGTGGTCAAACAGTGACAAAGCAGATCCAAGTATAGAGAGTCAGAGAAACTGATGTTCACTCTAGAACTTTGTGAAAGGGCACGTGATAATAAATATTTTTGGCTTTGTGGCCCATTAAGATATCCACCACAACTACTGAACTACCATCTGTAGTGAGAGCACCCACAGATGATATGGGAACAAATGGAGGATGGCTGTGTGATAATAGAACTTAATCTACAAAAAGAGGCAATGGGCAGGCTTTGGCCTGGGGTAATAGGTTTCCAGCCCTTTGTCTAGAGTGCAAGTTTGTCTGGAAGACATTCTGTCCAAAATCATCTCCTTCTTTGATTTTCGTGGTTTAAGAACATATTTCCAATGCTGGATGATTAATCATGTTTTGAATCTTCATTGTTTTGCTGGCGTAACTCAAAGCTCTTGCTTGGGAATTCTTGCTACCTCTGACAGTTCTTGTCAAACATCCTACTCCGTGAGTCTGTGGGGAATGGCGGTAGGACTGCAGTGGTGAGACGGAAAGGCAGGAGAGAGCCAGCTTGGATATGATGTACTTTCCACATGTGAGCAACCTGGGGAAAAGTCAAGAGCTTGTAATGAAGATTTGGAACAAAAAGGCTGAAGACTGACTGTGTTTTTCTTAGGATTACCAAGAATGGAAAGGAATAAAGGAGTTGATGTGATTTGTCCCTTGGCTAGTGGGTCAGGCTTGATTGATGAGTCTATTGTAGGGTGTGTGTTGCACAGTCTTTGGAGGACAGGCAATGTGTAATCCGGATTCTCAGTAACAGTCAATATATTCCATGAAACTGGTATTACAGAAGCATACCATTGATTTTGGAAGAAAACTTTTGGAAATTGAATTCTCCCGATCTTGTTTTTGAGTGTGGGATTACTATTTAAATGTCGCATCCCCTAGATGCTCATGCTTTTGCCTGAATTTTCCTAACAGAAGGGAGTTAGTGGTTATGGGAACTCGTATTTGTCTATATATATTCAAATTCAAAATCTCAATCCTGGAATTGGCCAGGGTAGTAAGGACATAGGGGAATATCTCCCTGCTCACTCGGAGATAGAGGGACCTATCCTGCAGTTGAAAGTGCTGGACGATTCTGAGGAGGCTGGGCTAAGGTGGGCAGTGCCTGTCAGTCTTTCAAGAAAGGGAATGCCCAGATCCAGTAGGCTGTGGTTGGTGTTTGCTCTTGGTTTCTGTGGCTATTAGGAAAGCATGCGGCTGACACTCAGGGCCTCTACTTCTCAGTTCAGACAGGCAGGAGGAGAAGCACTTAATGCCGCAGCCTCCTGTGAAGCGCCCGCCGTGGAAAAGCAGGCTGCATCTTCCATCGGCCTTGCTTTTCCTCTTGCCAAGATACCACCATCATAAGATAATTGCTCCCCATTTTATGCTCAAGATCAAAATAAAAGAAGCCACTTTTACATTTCCCATTCCATGGCTAAGAGCCCAGGCAGGTGTTATTTCTGGTATGGGGCTTTCAATCAGCTAAGCTACCTGCTTTTCCAGGTGGCAGCAAAGGCAGGGAGGTTTGAGACCTGCATAGAGGAGGGCTATCCACTGAGTTAAAGGTTCCTGGTCTTAGCAGAGGGCTTAGCCATCCTTGGCTTCCTAACACACTTACTTCCTCATGCATTCCTGGGGTTCCTTCCAGAAGGAAAACGCTGCGGTGATCTGAGGACCGAGTCACTCCTTCCACAGACTGTAAATTTCACTTGTAAATGGGATCTCCAGTTAAAGTTGAACTTGCTTAACCGCTCTTCCCACAAGGCAGTTATGCTTGTACTATTGTTCCGATGAAGCCACCTCATCCTGTAAACTGTCACCTGATTTATACAATGCCATCTGCTCCCGTGTGCGATGTTTTACTTAGGATCCAAGAGGGGAGAAGGCATGTGTGCTTCTGAATGAATAAAAACACCAACAGTTATTTAAGGGGTGTACTATGAGTCTACTTAGAGTTTGACACAATTTCATAATCCAGCTTCCCCTTGGGTGTTTGCTATCCATTGTGCCTGGAAATTAACCTCTCTGATGGTTTTCTGGGGGAAGGTAGCAGTGATCAGAGAAGCAACTGCAAGGGCCTGGGAGCCCCCTGAACATGGAGTGGGGGATGTGAAGTCAGGCTTCATCACTAGGGTTTGCTGCTCACATGACATCTACATGTTTGTCTGTGGTGCACGTCACACCTTCTGTAGCAGGGGACCACTTCTCCCCCTCTGCTTGTAGTTTGCCTTCCAAAGGACAGGCCGGTTTTAAGGAGATCATCATTCATTTATTTACTTACTCATTCTTAATTTCTTCTTCATTCTATTTTCTTTTTAAAAATTTTTATTTATTTTCATTTTGATTTGAGGCCCAGAGAGAGGTCTTCCATCCTCTGATGTGCCAGATGTCCACCTCCATTTCCTTCCACCTTCCCCCTTCGCTACCTTTTGCTGTCCTAATAAGTTTACTGTTATTTTGGCATGGCAGAGCCAGGAGATCAGGAGATGGGTGGTTGCCCTCGAGGTCTTATGGGCTCCTCAGGCCACAGGGACTCACATGGAGAAATGCCAGGGTCAGTGAGGAGGCACAGGGAGAACTGGGGAGGACAGGAGACTCCATTGTGGTCTCCATGGGAAAGGAGGGATGTGGAATATATTAGCACAGTCAGGATTTGCCACCTTGGATCCCTTCAGTGGCCTCTGGGACTGAAGGGCTACCTCTGGCTATCTGGCCCTGGCGTGATTTGGGCAGGTGGACAGTCCCCAGGGTTTGAGAGACTCATAAAGCTGGCAGTTGGTGTGTGGGCTCTGGATCAGTTGGTTTGAAGTTGAGAAGTGTAGTTACCAATGTGTTTAATGTCTCTAGGAATTGGCTGAGAGGTGGGGTACACTCACAGAAGGAGGGGACACTTAATGGGGAGGGAGAGTGAGAGCTACCCCGGGGTTTCCACAAACCTGTAAAGATGCACACAGCACAACCCAGTATATAAAAGCTTCTCTGGCTGTGGATTGATAGAAAAAGTAATAGACAGGTATGCACATGTTTACTCACACATGCATAGAAACCTAGAGACAGGTGCACATGTAGATTTAGATACTCACACATCTACCTGTGGACAGATGTCTCCAGGCTGATCTCGTTTACTTTTTAAGTTACTATTGTAACTTAAGTTACTCCAGCTTTGGTTGTTCAGCTCCTGACTTCTCTGTGCCTGAGTCATGCTGGTGGGTCTTGGCTCCCAGAGGCACTGCCCACCCACATCCCCTGGCTGTGAGCAGCAGCCCAGTGCTTCTGATGGCAGAGGCGGGACCTGGTGCGGGAGATGGCCCATTCCTTTCACAGAAGTTTCAAGTCTTACCCAAGCACTAATTTTGCTGCATAGGCAGCCTCTTCTCCCGCAAAGCACTGACTAAGAAGGAAAGAGGCCCAGAAAAACCAGTGGGGCCTGGCAGACTGCTTGTGGCTCCCCTGCCATTTAAGGTCTTCAGAAACGGGGAGACATCAGCAGGAGACAAAGAGTTTGCAGAGAAAGTTTCCCTTTTTTTGGCCTTCAGTAACTTTTAATTATAAGCACAGTTAATGCTATGAAGTCACAAAACAAAAACCTCATTGGAGACATGCATATTTCTAAATAGGAAGGTATACCTTGCTATCTGGAGAAAGGATGCTTTTTTTTTTTTTTTTTCCAGCTGATCTGAAAGGGAGAAAAGGTGTTTCCTTTTATTTCCTTAATCATCCTTCAAAATTTTCCTTTAATATTGAACATTTGGCATAGTTATTGTTCAGTACTGGAAAGACAGTGATGTATTGCATGCAGGAGTCAGGGCTTTGGACTTTGTGACTTTGGGCAAATACATGTTCTCTTTGCACCTCAGTGTATTTATCTGAATAATGAGGACAATCGCAGTGTCTCCATCTCAGGGCTTGTTTGAATATTCATCAAGAGAATGTGTAGGAGGCTGTTACCCAGGCCCCTTACTGGGACACCACTAATTTTTACCACCAGCGTTATTGTTGCTTCACCCCTGTAGGGCCTTACTTCCTCCTCTTAGGTGGAGGGGGTGATACATGTGCTGAACTAAAATTAATCTCCCCACAAGTGCAAAGTACTGCGTATTTTGAGGTGCTTTTAGTAGGCACCCAAGAGAGGCTCCCCGTTCTGACTTTGCTGGCAGATTTCAGGGGAGGCTTTTATGAGCCATGCTGAGGAGAAAAAATGAGAATGGCAGCTTACATAAACGTTAGCCCAATCTCTGCAGAATCGGGATGTCTCTGATTTCCAAAAGTGTCTACTACAGGATATTTATTATTCAGTGATAATAATAAATCGCTGCTTATGAAATGCAGAGAACCAAGTGTCATGGTGGGGAGGAAGGGAAGCGCAGGGAGGAACAGTGTGTGAGACGGAGGTCCAGCCAGGCCTGGGCTATTAATCATCGCCCTCCATTACTTCCTGAAGATTCATTCATTGTTCCATAGGTACCTAGAGGGTCAATTAGAGACCACAAGACAGGCTTTTTCAAAGACACAGGAGGGTCAATTAGGCCCTCCTTATAATTTTCTGCTTTAACAGCAAATGCCAGTCTACCGTGTATCAGATGCAAGGGAATTTGGAAATAAACAGGGTCTGTCCCCTCCTCCCTTAAAAAGAAAGAAAGGAACAAAGATCCAGCCCCAAGCAATGGAGGGGTTGGCACCTGGTGGCAGGTGGCTGGCTGGCTGTCAGGCACTGGTCCAGGGCCGGCAGAGAGGATTTCATCCCTGATGGAGACTCGTGAGTAACAGAGTTCATGCAGGGTCAGGGCCCCAGGATGAGTCAGGGACCCTCCATGATGGAACACTCTGCTCCTGTGTTCCAGGTGATTCATTTATCTTGGGTGCCATCTTCACTACCCTGGCAAGAGAGTTCAATGATAAAAACCTGTAGCTGAATTGGAATCTGGGCCTCATTGCAGCAGAAATCAGGACTGACCCTGGGCGAGCCACCATGCCCACCACTCGCTACCCTCATTGTCTATAGTGGGCCAGATGCTCCTGGGTGTTGTTCGTACAACACTACTATTGAGTATTTGCTCTCCCTGGGCTGGGCAAATACACTTTGAAACATTGTAGGGGCCAACACTATGGCATAGCAGGTAAAGCCACTGCCTGCAGTGCCGGCATCCCATATGGGCGCCGGTTCGAGACCTGGCTGCTCCACTTCCAGTCCAGCTCTCTGCTGTGGCCTGGGAAAGCGGTGGAAGGTGGCCCGAGTCTTGGGCCCTTGTACTCGCATGGGAAGCCCGCAAGAAGCACCTGGCTCCTGGCTCCTGGCTCCTGGCTCCTGGCTCCTGGCTCCTGGCTCCGGATCGGTGCAGCTCCGGCTGTTGTGGCCATCTAGGGAGTAAACCAGTGGATGGAAGACCTCTCTCTCTGCATCTCCTTCTCTCTCTCTGTAAGTAAATCTTTTTTAAAAAAGTAAGAAGCTGGAAGATAGGAGCAGCAGTTACTAAAAAAAAAAAAAAAAAAAAAAAAAGGCAGCAGCAGCAGCACATTGTAATAAAAGTAAAATGAAATGAAGGAAATCTTCCCAAGTGAGCAGGGTAGAGATAAAAATGAGAGCAGGGAGACTGTTGAAGTCCACGTGTGTCCCAGTCACTTCTACATTTTTGACATAAGTGATTAGATTTTGAATATGTGTTAACAGAATGAAAGAGCAGTTATGATGATGATGGTGGCGATTTTTACCCTGATGCCCTGTTCTACCTATCTGCTATCACACAGAGTTTGCTTCTAACGTGAAAATCTCCAGTTCCAAGATGGGTGGTTTTTCCCTCTTAGGAGATGCTTCTCAACTTTGATTGTCCAGTGCATTCAGCAAGTTTACTGAGCACCAACTCTGTGCAGACACTGTTCTGGGTGTTGGAGATTCAGCCCCAAAGCAAGAGAGACAAAATCAAGTGCTCTTAAGGTTCTGGAGTGCCAGAGACCAGGGTGCTGGGGCCTGTTGCACTTCCTGGTCATTTCTGCTATAGAAATTCCAAAGCAGGGCTTCAGACTTTTCTGCTCACTGCTGCTTTGTCAGAGCCTGGAACCGTGCTGGGCGCATACTAAGCCCTCAGTAAATATTTGTTGGTTCAGCTGATACAATTTGGGGTGTGATACCACGGAGTTGGTTCCACTCCCGAGCAGCTTTAGCCCTGGCCACAGTTGCTGCCCCAGGGATCAGCTTTCTTGTCAACACTTTGGCCTTCTGATCCCCATAGAAGAAGCCAGACAGTTTGCTCACGCTTGAGCGCCCCATGGTCATTTCCACCTTCTCTTCTGGAAGTTGTGAATCACCGACTACCTGATGTCTTGTTTGACCTGCTGAGGTTTTCTGGTCTGTTTGTTCGTAAGGTTTGAAAAGTAAAGTAACACAGAGAGAGACAGACAGAGACCTCTTCAATGCTGGTTTACTCCCCAGCTGGGAGTAACAACAACCAGATGTGGGCCAGGCTGAAGCCAGGAATCAGGAACTCCATCTGGATGTCACATATGGGTGGCAGAAGCCCATACACCTGGACCATCTTCTACTGCACTCTGGCGTGCATTCGCAGGAAACTGAATCAAAAGCAGAGGAACAGAAACTCAAATGAGCATAACTCTGTCATGGGATGCCTGCATCACAAACATTAGCTTAACCCACTATATCACAAGCTGGTCTCTGATTTGTTTTTAATAAAGTAAATTAGCTGGTAACATTTTTAAAATGTGGGTACTTTATATAATAGGTAAGACTTCCAGCTTCTCTTGATAAATGCACTTTTTGACATTGTTTGCCTGTATTTCCATTTGGTGCCAGTTGGTTAGACGTAAGCTGTAGTTGCCCTCTTTAGCTGGGGCAAATGCCTGCTGGTTTTGCCTGGTACCCATCTAGTCCTTGACTCATTAAAGAAACTGCCTGGCTTCCCGGACATTGGAGTTTCAGTTACACCAATTCCAGGGACTCTCCACTTAGACCTAGCAGTTGTGATGTTCCCTCAGCCTTCCTGATTCCAGCTTCCGATCCCTTGAGCTGACCTCTGCCAGTGTCCCCACCTCCAGTTCTTAGGTGCTTCAAGGCCAGGCCTTTGTAAGTGCACATCTTTCTACATAAAATGATCTTTATCTGGCACCAAACTAACTTTGGCTCTTCCAGAAGACTTGTCTGAACCCTAAACCCCTTGTATCCACAACCTTCATTTGAGCTGGGCACTCTTTCCACTGTTGTCCCCATAACACTCTCTGCAACTGTGACTGCATTGTGATGACCTCGTTACTACTCCCCTGGCTGTCCTCCTGAACACAAAGGTTTTGTTGCTTGTGGTCATATGCTGGGCATCCAGACTAGATCTAACACCTGCTCAGTCTGTCTGGACCCAGCATGGGAGAAAGATGTTGGTGGTGACAGGTGAGTTCTGAGACAGGACTGAGATCCTTAAGTGCCTCAGAAGTCCCAACAAGATTCTGGATCTTTTCTTCATGGTACTGGAAAGGGCTGGGAAGGTTTATGTATGTCATGGTATCTCATCTGTAACGCGAGGACTCAGTGAGTATCTGTTTTGGAAGAAACCTCTGGCTTTGCTGCAGAAGCAGGCAGGCAGGTTCTTGGAATAGCCCAGGTAACAAACTAGTGAGGCCTGAGCCAGTGGAGTGTATAGAGTAAGAAGTAGCTATTGATTGAATGTGGGAGGAGGGGGAGTCAACCTCATTCTAGTGTGTGTGTGTTGGGGGTGGTGGTGGTATGGATTAAGACATTATCCAGCCAATAAGTGTACGACATAGTTTCACTCACTTTTGTCTGCTTCTCCCCACCTGTATTACCATGGTGATAGAGTCTCTCCGTAAAATGACCTGGAAGGCACTGGCTCTGAGTATAGTCTTTGATTTTGAAGCAGCGCTAATAGCAGATAGCCACTGGCTTGATTTTTAGTGTGCATGTATTTTCGTGTATTCCATGCAGATTTTCTTTTCTTTTTCTTCTTTTTAATCCTCCCCCTTAAGGGAAGCCCCCTTTTCACAACAGCCCTGTTGTGGAGCATCCTAACTAATGACTTTAATCGTGTGAATGTGTAGCGGACATGGACAGCGCAATCCTCAGCCCATTTATCTTTCAGCCCCCAGGTGGACAGCACAATACCACCAGGTCCTCCCTTCTCCCGGCTTTATTTCGTCCTTTACCTCAATTTATGACTTGGCTTACAATCTACTGCAGGAAGCTCAGTTCCCTGGCTTCCTTCTGCATCTACATTTTTCTATTTTGTGTGAAATAACCACAGTCTCAGGAGTTTGCCATTGTATCGCTTCAGAGAAATTAGTGACATTGAAAAGCTGTCATCTTTTTCTTTTTTTGTGTAATTCTGGTTATAAGAAGAAATTTACAAAGCTTCTTCTTTTCTTTTCTTTCCCCTATCTCTGTGTTTTGGGAGATCATATTAGATGAAATATCCACAGTGGGACTCTTTGCCACATAGTAGCTTAGAATAAGTCATTGTTGCTGAAACAGGTGCCCTTCGTAGAAGAAACTCTGAACTGTTTGGATCTGAAGTCCTTCTTGTCTTTGAGTGAGACATAGCAGAGAGAGGATTTCAATAGCTGCTCTATAGAATCACTGTCTAAAGTATATCACCATCGTGAATTATATTGTTTACAAACTAATTCTTTAGTAATTAACAAAAACAATTAAATACACCTCTGATGACCTCATTCCCATGTTAAGCATTTCATACTTTGAGGGCTTAGTGATTGGGAACACCAAAGAAATAAATAGAAGAGGATGTGTTTTTTAAAGATGGGGTTGTTATGTGCTGCTGTTATGTGTCTTTGTGTTCTATTACTGTGTAACAAGTCATGTTCACTTAACTCAAATCAACACCTGTTTATTAGCTACAGTTCTGTAGGCTAGAAATCCAGACACCATGTGGCTGAGTTTTTTGCTTGGGGTCTCAAGATGACAAAATCAACTTGCCAATGGGTCCACATTCCTCCCCACCGTCACGCTCATTCAGCACCTTGGAAGAATCTGGTTCCTTGCAGCTATGATGGGAGTCTCTGTTTTGTTCCTCATTATCAGCTGCTGGCTGCTGTCAGCTCCAAGAGGCCACCCATGTTCCTTGACACTTGGACCCTTGCTCCTCCGAAGCCAGAAACAGAGCCTGTCTGATGTCTGAAATCCCTTTGTACATTGAGTTCTGCTCAAGCCATGGGCCTGGGATCTTGGGGGCCAGCCCACAATTTTACCTACAAAGCTACATTTTTTATATAAGATAAAGCCCAAATCTTTCCAGAAACAGTTTTAAAAACAAAAAGCTTCATGCAACAGAAAAAGGAGGCTTAAGGAATATATCAAACCTGAAGAAAGAATGCTCAGGTAGAGCACCCTGGGTGGAATCAGACTTTCAGTTCGGGGCACTCATGCCTTCAGCTGTGAGCCCAGCAAGTGATTTTGCTTGGAGAATTACAATGGGCAGTAGGGAAAAGGGCATTAATTGGCTCATGACCTTCGGTTACCAACAGATGGGACTGGATTTTTTTTTAAAAGATGTGTGTTATTTAGTTGAAAGTTAGAGTTACATAGAGAAGCAGAGGCAGAGAGAAAGAGAAGTCTTCTATCCGATGGTTCACTCCCTAATTGGCCACAATGACAGGGGCTGCACGGATCTGAAACCAGGAGCCAGGAGCTTCTTCCAGGTCTCTCACGTGGGTGCAGGGGCCCGAAGACTCGGGCCATCTTCCGCTACTATTCCAGGCCATAGCAGAGAGCTGGATTGGAAGTGGCAGCTGGATCTCGAACTGGTGCCCATATGGGATGGCGGCACTGCAGGCGGTGGCTTTACCTGCTATGCCACAGTGCTGGCCCCTATGGGACTGAATTTTAAGAGGTTACTCTATTTCTTGTATGACTTGATTGAACTGTTAGCTCTGTGCCTCAGTATCACCAGGTAGAATGGGCAAATGTTCAGGATTGAAGTAATAATTATGCAGTAGTAAATCGATGTTTGTTGTTAGCCATGTTCAGGCACCCCTGGAGTACCCAACAAATGTGACTTACCATGTCCTTCTCTCAGATATAGTTGTCAAAACAGTTGGGATGGCAAACCCTGGATTTGATGTAAACCCTGGAAATTGCGAACTTCTTTAACTTTTCCAGAGTGTGGAATGCCTGAGGCACAGGAACAGAAGTAAGGGCCTTAAGGGGCTTTAGTGTTTTGCCTCCTGCTTCCTTGCCCACACAGAATTTTTCTGCAGTCTCGTTTTATTTAACAAAGCCATGCATCTTCTGCATCCTGCACCTTCTCCAGCTGTGCTGTGTTGCTGTGTGAACTGGGGCTTTCACTACTTGCCAACCACATTCCCACCTCAGGAATGTGTGTGTCTCCCCTCTGTTCTTGCTTTCGCTGATACTGGTTAGACCAGGCTGGAGCACAAGGTGTGTGACATGTATGAGGCCTGGAACCAACTCTCTTAGGTTCATGCACAGACCCATTTGTGTTTGCTGGGCCCCTGTGCTTGTGAACACTGTAGATGTTGGCCCCAGGTGTTGTGCTTGCTTTGCCCTGGGTCGACCCTGCTGAACCTGTCTTGCACACTGCAGTAAATACCTGGTACTATGCATTGCTTTTTGTCAGATGCCCACACGTGGTCGCTACGTGCCTTCGTTTTTGGACGTCTGTGCCCTCTGGCAGTCTAATAAGTCTACTTTTAGGTGGTGAAAGCCTGTGAGCCAGCAGTCATGAGCTTTGACACAGAGAAGGCCACATTGGTGCAAGTCCTGAGCTCTTCAGTTTCCTGACAGCAAGCAGGAGCCTGTCCCAGGTCCAGAGGCATCACATCCATCCCGTCACTCAGCGATGCGTGAGCACTGCAATGGGAAGGTGATCCAGTCAGTTAATTACATAAAGGCAACTTGAGCAAACTCAACAGCTCTCTCCTGCCCTGCCATGTGCCACGCAGAGCCCTCTGAAAAGGATTACAGATGTTCTTTCTCTTCATACCTCCCTCCCCCATCGTTCTTTCTTTGTACCCACAGCGCTCTGCACTTCAAGCTAAATATAATGTATCTGATTTCCCATCGTACATACTAATCAGGTTTGAAAGTTGTCTTGTGAGGCTTTAAAAAGCTAGCCAAGAGCAGTGCGATTTCTCCAAAAGGATGTCTGCAATCAAGATGATTACATGGGAAAATAAATCATAATTTATATTGCTGAAAATGTCATTTGCAAAACACTTTGACAATACTTTCCTTTCAGTCTATTTTTCTGTGTATGGGGTAAAGTGCTGCCCTTCTGCAGCTTTCCTTTATTTATTTATTTATTTATTTATTTATTTATTTATTTTTAATGCTTTGAGAGCCATTGAAGCATTTGCAGTTTCAGGTGGTGTAGGCTGGCTCAGGAGCGTGACTGACAAATATTGAAGTCCCAAACTATGTAGTAGCGACAGGCGAGAGAGAGTCCAGCGTTGCTCTGTATAGTGCACCTGTGCTGGTGAACATACACCCCCCACAACATGTATGCACGTGGTTGTTACCCATCCATGGAAAAAGAACTTAAATGCAGACTTTTAGAACCCAAAGACTTTGAGGAGATGACTCTGTGCTGTGCACCTGCCATTGGATTGAAAAACCATAGTCAATTACCAAGAGAAATGATCAGTGATGTGAATTATTAGTATTTCTGATTGGGTCCTAGTTGGCAGTTTTGAAGTCCCCAAATGTCAACAGTTAACATCTGTGTTAGGTTGCAGACATAGCAGATTCTTCCCTCTGCCTGCTGTGTGTACACCCTTGTGTTGTGAAGTTGTAGCTCCTCCCCAGACGGTGGAGTGTGCCTGCCCACGGAACACGCGGTCATCAGTGAGGCATTTCATAAGCATGAGGCAAGCAGAGGCTAAAGCACTTGTATGTTAGCGCTCCCCTCCTGCCTCTGGTTGGAACCCTTCCACTCCCACTGCCAGCAAGCCCGGGCTAGCCTTCTGGGTGATGACACACAGCCATGTTACCTCATCACCCCAGTCGTGGGCCAGGCAACCTCTGGAAGCAGAGCTTCCTGGAAAACAGGGGACAAGTGCCAACCTCAGTCCAGCTGTGGTCACTGCCCACAGAACCGTGACCGCAAATCACATTGCTTTTAGCACTAATTCTTGAGATAGTTTGTTGTGCAGTAAAAATTAGCTCATGGGGTAAAATTCATGGTGCTCATGATTTTGACTCTTCCCAAGTTGTCATGTGGATTTGTGATGCGTATTAGTTTACCTTGTTTAAAGGTGGGCCTGGCATTTGGGAGAAGTTAGTTGGGAAATGAAACCTGAACAGGTGCTTTCTCTCTTGGGATGCACAAACTTTCCGCATAGGAAGAAATATGCTGTCGGGCTATTTAAAATGTCGAGGATCCTTGAAAATCTTGTCCCCCTCTCTCAAGGCTCTGGTAGTAGGATCTAAGGGGGGGGGGGCACAAGAGTGAATGTTGGCATAGAGGACTCAGGAAAGACCTTCCTCGTGTCAGGAAAAAAACTTATTTCTCCTAAGAAGCCGATTTCTTTTAAAATCATATCCAGGAGCATTTCTTTGTTTACCCTGGCCTACTAAGGAGCAGCAAAGCAAATTTTTAGCACACTTCTCCCCGACTCTAAGAAAGTGCCATATGCTGGTTCCCTGGGAACTACCTTCACCTGTGTTCATCATCGATTTTTCTTCTTCCTCTTGTTCTTTTGCTCCCTTTCTGCCTCACTGTTTTGTACTTGCTTTTGTGTGTGGTATGTGTGTATGCTTTCCACGTCAGAGCCTTCCTCCTTTTTAACAAAACAGGTGGAAAATAAGAACAACAAGAAAAAAACCCCCACAGATACACTGTGAGATTGTTTAAAATCTGGAAAATGACAGCAGAGTGCAGGCTGCAGGCCCTTGGATTGTTCCCTCCCCACTAAGTGTAGCTGCATGGAGCGCTTGTCTGCTCCTCCATTCTTCTAAGGCAGCACAGAGGTATAGAAAGAACTGAGAGTTGGGAAGCAATGGTTCTGGGTTTGAATTCTGGCCTCCTCACTCTCACTTTCCTCTTGCTGCTATAACAAATTAGCAAAAGCTTTATGTCTTAAAGCAGCACATTTATTATCTAATAGTCCTTGATTTACAAAGTCCCCGGTAGTCTCACTGAGATAGAGTTTCAGCAAGGCTGGTTCCTTCTGGAGGCTTAAGAACAGAATCCCTGTCCTGGCTGTTTTCAGCTTTTAGAGACCTTTGTTCCTTGGCCATGGCCCTTTCCCCCATCCTGAGAGAGTGGCGTGGCCTCATCACACCCCCATGACTGGCTGTGCTTCCTTTGTTCTTTGTCATCTCCTGATTGGACCCTCCTACCTCTCTCTTCGAAGAACCCTGGCCCTAAATTTGTTGAACCACCCAAATAATCAAAGGTGATTTGCACATCTCCAGACCCTTAACTGAGTCACACCTGCAAAGTTCCTCTGTCACATCAGGTAACAGAATCACCGATCCTTGGGATTAGAAAGTAGATGTGTCTTATGGGGAATCATTATCCTGTTTCCTATAATAGTTAATTGTGGTCTTCAGGATCCTTTGTCTGTAAAGCAGGGATAATAATACCCTGGAGCCTATTCATGGAAGTGGCGACTGTGGGCTTTCTGAGAGGAGGTCGCTCTGTGATGGCAGAGTGGTAGCAGTCTTCCTTAGAAAGCAGCACAGGGCCCATCTGACAGGGCGAGACTGTGAGCAAGGCCATCACATTTCAAACGTACCCCGCATTCACCAAGTCACTATTTGTACGTCGGCTATTCTCTCTGTTTTTCGGCTGCAAGAAAATAACCTAGACTTGGGGGGCTCAGACAGCAGATACTTGTTTGTCTCACTCAGGAGACTTCCGAATTCAAGAGCAAAGTACCAGCCCATCCTGTGCGTAATGAGGGTGCTCTTCCTGGTTCCCAGGGACTGCTCTCTTTCTCTCCTTGTAAAGACTCTGATTCCAACACAGGGCCTCCCTTGTTCTGACCTTGTTCTGAACATGACCTTGTTCTGAACATAGTGCTCTCCCTGAGGCCCCCACCTCTGCATGCCATCACACTGGACGTTAGGACTTCCAGCTTGGGAGCCTTGGAGGAGGCACCAGCATTCAGTCCAGCACAGCTTTTTCGCTCAACTCTGTACTTAGTGATTTAGAAAACAGCAGATGCATGAGGACGATGAGGCGTCCCAACAGGCGAGAGCCCAGTGGCTTGCTCAGTGCTGCCACAAACAAGCTATGCCGTCCTGTTTCTCTTGCTTCTGCTCCGTGATCATCCAAGGCCGTGTCTGTCAGATGTGAGGCAGTACCGGATGAGAGCTTCCCTGTTGGAGATCTTGAACTCCAGAGTTGTTCTGTGTGGGTGTCGGACTCAGGAAAAACAGGGTTGTGCTCTCTGCATCTGGGAACTCCCCGCCTTTCCTCACTCACAGGCGGAAGCCCCGATGGACATGGCTCTGAACAGCACAGTCAACAAGTCAGTGACTTTAGTGGCACTGAGATGGATTTTACTACTTCTTCCTGGAATCCCTGTTGGCAGAGTAGAGTTCTGCAGTTAACTGAGCACGGAAAAAGTACCTGGAACATGTAGGTTGCTTTTGTTCATCAGTCAGAGGAGGGTGTGTGTGTCACCTGTTCAGAGTCGAGGGGACTGAAGCTCAAAGGAGTCGCATCTCTCTGAAGAGTAGTAGTAGTGGCAGCTGTGTTGATTGCTGTCATGACCTGCGTTGTCCTAGGAGAAACTCAGGTTTCTCGTGGGCTCTCCATGTGTAGGCAGGTACTGGACTGAAGTCATACACTCTAACTTTACTCCCCCACCCCCATCCTGCCTTGTTTGTTCATCATCCCCAGTGTCGGGTGAAGAAACGAAGACTTAGAGTGGGCCCAGGACTAATCACAGGTCTCACTCTGGAGAGCTATGTGATTTCCAGAAGCCAGATGTGCGCCCCCATCATCTCCTGTGCTGGCTTCCAGGGCCTTTGCTCTTCCACTGCCAAGAAGCAGGGCTTACTTTGTCCTGAGGTTCGCCAGTCTCACTCCTGCCCTGCCATCTCAAACTGGAGTGTGTCTGGTGGGTGCCCCTTGTGGCTAAACAGGGGGAAGGAGTACTAGTGGGCTGCTCCCCTCTGGCCATGGAAACTCCCACCTAGTACAAGCAGCCTTTCTGTCAGGGAAAGGGAAGGAGAAAGTTTTCCTCGTGCTATTGCACCAAGAACCCAGCGGAGCCTCCAGCCGGCACGGTCTGCACAAGGCCCATTACCAGCTGGAGTGACAGAGTGTGGCAAGCCTGCAGCCCATTCTGTGTCTAATGGGACAGAAACACAGCACCCCACTGCCCTTGTTTTCCAGTGGCTCGTCCGGGGCTCAGCGAGGTTTATTAATCTTAGCGTGTAATGGAAAGTGCGTTGCCATGTTAAATCGTGAGGCACTGTTCACTACTCCGCGAATTGAAGGCGGCAGGAGTCTTTGTCTTATTTACACACGGTGCCTGCGAGAGACACTCAGGGCAGAAGAATGCTGTCATAAAAATCCGGGTGGAATTCAAAAGTGTGCATTAATGCGTGTGACCAGATGGTTCTAAAATATGCCACTTTAACCAAAAATCATCCTCTGAAAAACTCTTTTGAAGAAAATTGGCTGTGCATAATAACTGCCTTGAGTAGGGCCATAATTTTTGAAAATGTATGAGGTACAGGATGAAGATGAGGGAAAAAAATGGTTCCTGCTTTACATTGCATTGTCCCTATAAATGCCTGCATAGGAGGGAAAAAAAATAGCCATGCCCAATGCAGGGAACTGTGGCAATACTTAGACCATTTAGAATCACACTCAGTTATTAGCCTGAAATTGCTAACCACACTGCTTTCCAAGTTGTACTAAGAAAAATTGATAGGGACCGGTGTTGTGGGGCAGCAGGTTAAGTCTCTGCCTGCAGTTCCGGCATCCCGTATGGGTGCCAGTTCAAGTCCTGGCTGCTTCCCTTCTGATCCAGCTCCCTGCTCATATGCCTGAGAAAGCAGCAGAAGATGGCCCAAGTGTTTGGGCCCCTGCACCAATGTGAGAGACCTTGCTGAAGCTCCTGGCTTCAGCCTGGCCTAGCAACAGCCATTATGGCCATGTGGGGAGTAAGGCAGTAGATTGAGAGATACCTTTGTCTTTCTCTCTCTCTGTTCTCTTTGTCTCTTTCTGTAACTCTGCCTTTTAAATAAATCTGTAAAAAGAAATTAAAAATAAGTAAAGGCTTCTAACCTCTTAGGTGCCAGAAACAACTGGCCATTAGTTAGGTATCACAGTATTAATACTGGTGTTTGTGAGTGTTAGGTTTGTTTTCTGCTTGTGCCTTACCAATGAAGCATCTGAAAATCCTAACACTGTTGCAGTTACACCTGAGGTCTTATTACCCACTTTTTCTATGTAAAGAAACTTTGGGTTTGCCCAGATGATGCTTGTTGCAGACACCGTGCACAGTGAGATCAGAGTTCCTTTGGTGTCAGCCTCACCGGCAGGTTCACCATGACAAGAATGGAGCATGTGCCAGATAAGCCAGCACTCTGGGGTAGGAGTTGGCATAATAAGCACTTTGTCAAGGGATCACACATGTTTGCAGAATTTTGTTTAAAATTATGAGAGAACAGCAAATTTCAAAAGACCATAAGAGCAGAAATATAACTTTGTTTAGCAGAGGTGCATTGTTTCCTGTGAAGAAGAATGAGAACAGTGCTCCTGCATCAGTCTGCTATGATGGAAATAAGTGGGTGCATTTCCACTGCAGTCAGGAAATGTTGTCCTTGATGAAGCTCCCTATTCCATATCGCTGTTCAAACTTGACATCCACGTGTGAGTTTAGGATGTTACCATCTTGTTGACAGTCACCTGCATGCTTTTCAGTGGGTCAGATCTTCTAATTTGTAATACACCTGTTAAGGCACAATTGGAAAAAAGAAGAAGAAATGAAAGAATAGTGAATGTTAATGATTCCTTTCCTTAGCTGCAATTTTGTCAGCTCCGTTTTGTACATATATGATTATGAAGCAATTTGCATGAAATTTACACCTTTTCAAATTTTGAAAATTGCCTTGTTGAGGAAGAATTGCTGCACTTCTCAATACCACACTGATTAATCACAGTTATAGAGTAGACATAACATTTTTATTAAACTCTCAGTGAGCAGGAAAATTAGCACTTCCTGCAATAACGATACTAATTTCATTAGTGAACGTTTTCATTTATAAAGTGCTTCTTCCTTATCTTGAACCTTTTATCCTTTTCTTATTGACCAAAGAGAGGGCATATCTTTCGGAGTGGGTAATAAACCATATTCGTAATATGATGTGACCTCATTGACAAGCTACTGCTTCTAGCTGATCATCTTCCTTGATCATAAATATCCGTCGGTTCATCTTGTCACGTGGTGCTCTTTGAGCTTCCTGTTTGAATTTCAAATGTGATCCGGGATAGTTTCCATCCTTAAGAGCTTGCCATGGGATGGTTATTGACAAGATTAAAACTCTGAAACTATCAGATTGATAAAAAGATTTAAAAAAAGTTTGGATTTATGCTAATATTCTTTATTAAGTGCGTATAATAAAGAAGGAACATGTGAGATACAGGAAAGAGTTGTGGTCTTTTCTGTATTTTTAAAAATTAAATTATACAACGCAAATTCAAGGGGGAGCTGGTGAGGTAGAGATAAAGACTCTGGGATTAGCAGTCTGGGGTCCAGTTTCCAGTGCCACCATCAAGTCCTTTCTGAAACCTGGTGGCAGATGCACTAAGGCAACAATGACTGATATGTGGCCATCCTGCTAGAAGCCAGATGCTGCCCAAGGCACGGAGGACACAAAGGTGAACCCCCAGACAAACCAGGCGCCTCCTTCCACAGTTTGGAATCCCAATGGCAGACAGGCAAAACACAGGCCAAGTACTAGGTCGGATGTGTTCTGATGCTGCACCACAAACGTGGTGCTGGGCTAAGGAGGAGCAGCAAGGGTGGAGGAGAGCTGGGCTACAGCCAGTGGCAGGTTGGGTGGAGTGTTCAAAAGTGAGAAGGAGTTGGCATTGTCAAGAGCCCAAGGAAAGGTGTTTCAGGCAGAAGGAACAGAAAGCGACAAGGTGCCCTGTCCGTTGCTACCATCACTCATGTTGGAGGGGTTGTGTTGACCACAGGGCTTATTCTTGTGCCCTGTGATCCTTAGATTTAGAATTGAGGTCTGTGTCTGAGGGGAAGTATTGATCCTTTCTGTGTGTCTCTGTAGGGAACCTGTTAATATTCAAAATAGAATAGAGAGGTACATTTATAAACACCCACAAGGTAGGTGAAAATGACAGGACCAGATTCTACGTGTGAGTAATGAAGATAGGCTTTGCTTTCTGCATCAGTTTCAGTGACTGCGCTGATGATTTGCCAGCTGTGGCTTAGAAGGGTAAATGACTGACCCAAGGTCACACCACTAGTAGACTTGAGAGCCAAACCGAATCATCTTTGTGAAATTTCCCATTAGACACACATGTGCATTTGCACGCATGTACACACACACACACACACACACGGAATTCAAGAGAGCTCACAGGAAAACGAAATCAAAAGTTAACTTTATTTTGATGCACAACATCTGTGAGGATTAAGAATCGTCAGAAAGTTCATAGAAAATGGTATTATAAAAAAACTGTAGGTGGTTTAAAAAAATTGGAGGATGGCCCGAGTCCTTGGGCCCTGCGCCGGCATGGGAGACCAGGAGAAGCACCTGACTCCTGGCTTCCGATCAGCGCGGTGTGCCAGCTGCAGCGTGCTGGCTGCAGTGGCCATTGTGGGGTGAACCAACGGAAAAGGAAGACCTTTCTCTCTGTCTCTCTCTCACTGTCCACTCTGCCTGTCCAAAACTGGCCCATGATTAAATTTAAAAATACGCTAGCACCTTGAAACTGAATTAGGTGTCAGATAGCTGAGTGTTTTGCTATGACTTTACTTCTTAGCCACAACTGTGAAATCTTGCCTGAAGGAACGTGAGTGCAGTATTGCATCCTCTGACTCAAATTTTTCCATCTCTTCATGCATTCTAAACTCAGATGCATCTTCCTGAAACACTTTCCTTGCCAGGCCACTCCTCTGCTCAGAAACATATGATAGCTCCTGGACTAATAAGCCTATACTTCCCAGCTTCTCATTCCTCTTCCCTCCTTATTCTGCCTGAGGAATTTGACCATCATTTCAGAATATTGCCCTGTGCCCGATTCTGTCATCAGCCATCAGCCTGGGGAGCAGGCTCAGAACAGTGATCCATGAACCCATTGCTTTGACCTGAGTCCTGTTCTCCCCATGCTGTCTGCTCATTCTTGATCCCTGCTTGTGCACACTCTAAATTCTCCACTTGGGGATCATTTGTTATTCTTGCTACATAAGTTAGCACAAATGTTTCAGGTTGTTAGGACACACGTTTATTATTTCCTAGTTTCTATGAGTCAGGGATTTAGGCATGACTTAGCTGCATCCTCTTCTTGCTGGGGGCCTCAGGAGGCTGCAGTCAGATGTTGACCAGCCTGCTCTGATCTTGGCTTGGCAGAAGAAGAATCTGCTTCCAGGACTGCTGAGATTATTAGCAGACAGCATCCTCTTGCAGCTCTCGGACTCCGGTCAACGGGATCATGCTGGCTCTTGGATGGAGCCTATCTTCTAGTCAATAGCGGCACTGAGTGTGGTGTCAGGTTTGTCCAGTAGCCTGCTGAATGTGCTTGACATTGAGGACAAGAACACCCAGTGGTCTGGTTTTCTCCTGTCCTGGGATCTGATGACTCTATTCTGCTTTGAATTTGGACATTTGATCTTCTCTATTGCTTCCTCCTACTCATGCATTTGACAAATATTTAGTAAGCACCTATTGTGTGCTTGGTGCTATTATCAACTACCATGAAGTTTTAAAAACATTACCCCAAAAATGGATAGCCCACTTCTAAAGTCACTGCCTGATCTGGGTGCTCTTGAGTACCATAAAAGTTTTATTAAATCAAATCACAATGACTTCCTTTACTTTTAACCCATCATGGTGGCGTTATCAATGCCTGCTGCCTTTCTCGACTCACAGATGGGGAATGCCTAGATAAATACTGTAAGGGACATTTTTAAACATGTAAAAAATCAATTTTCATAGGGTTACATCTTTTTACCTCTTTATATAAAACATGCTATATTAAAAGAGAGATTAAATTTTACTCTGAGGAGTAAAATGCAAACACAAAATTATTTTTTCATTTTTCAGAGCATGCACTGGATTATCATTTATTTATGAGGCTTTTTTTAATCTAGAATGTATGGAAATCTTTTCTTGAAGCACAATATAATATTGAATTGGGAATGTTGTCTGACAGTTTCCCTCTTACAGTTGCATGGAATGATCCTCCTCTATGAATTTTTAAAAGAAACTTCAATATTGTCTGCATTTGAAAGGGAAGAAGTAGTCACCATAATCTTGAGGTATCTTTTAAATGGCACCCTTTCCAGTTTTTCTATGTTTTTGCCAACTTTTCCTCAGCAGATAATGCTTCCTTGACAGCAGAACTCACAAAATAGACACTTTGCTTTCTCGTGTTCAAAATCGAGACTCAGAAATTGAAGTTCATCTTGCAGAGCACATTGCTCAGGTGAGCAAGAGCCATGATATGGTTTCTGTTTATTCCTTTTGCTCATTTTCCTTGTTTGGAGCCGTTGGCCTTGGAAGAACACGAGTATCCTTAATTATCCATGAGGCTGGTGTCTCTCCTCCTCAGTCCCCTGAAATCTTTATGATGAAGCTGCACAACCGTGGAAGCAGGGATCACATAGAGATGCTGACTTGAGTATCTTGATCCACTCTCCTTCTGATGTCAGCTCCTCTGTACCACCTATGGACACTTTCATCTGCTCGCTTTGTATGGCTTGACCGTTGCTTTTTCCATACCACGTTTGCTCTGCACATTGGCTTGCTGTTTCTGCAAAACAAACCATCCAAAAATGCCTGTCCAGCACCTTTGGGTCTCTGCCAGAAGTCCTTGACTCTGATGCACTAACCCAGATCCAAGGAAGTGTTACTATCTGGAAACAGAGAGGCATAGTGGCCTGGCTTCCACCAAACTCATTCTAGAGCTAAGGCTGAAGATTGTAGCTAGGTGAGATAGGGCACATTCTCCCCAGGTACTAACTGGTAGCTTGCAGTGTCTGACGAGGACCATACTCAGGCATAGCATGCGCCATCACTTTTCACTGGTGAGTGGCAATGAAACACTTATGTGGAAAAGCCCAAAATCACTTGGGGACTTTTAGGCCTTGAAGGAGATGAGAGGATGGAAAGTGAGTGTTTGCTGATGGGCTTTTCGCCTAGTCTTTTGTGCTTGGTGTAATGGGAAATACGTGGATTTGTGTATGTATACATATATACATGCTAATATGTCCTCAAACATAGTCATGCCCTGTTTAACAACAGCGTATGTTTTGAGAATTTGTATGATCATCATAAAGTGTACTTCCATAAACTTACATGGCTGAGACATTAATAGGTGATATAAACTACCACATATGTGTTCGATCATTGACCGAACAACCCCTTTCAGGATCCAGCCTCCAGCAATTGTCCTCTAAGTTCCAGCACTGTGGCCATAGGTAAAGGATGCCCATAGTTTAGCTCCCTTACCTTTCATACAAACCTGAATCCACTAGGAAGGAAGTCCATGCAATCTGTCTATTATTCCCTATTTGGGAACCTGACTACCTACAATTCAAGGCCAAACCCATTTTCTTCCCATCTCTGTGACCTTGGACAACTTACTTAGCCTTTCTGGACTTAGATTACAGAGTCATTTCAGAGGAGGTAATTATACCCATGTTCATCATTTTCACCCTCCCAAAGACATTTTGGATAATCCTTAAGTTCATAGCTCTTGAGTGCTTTGCAGTGCTCCTCTCTTTGAAGGCATCATCCCTGCTGTTTGGGTAGGAAGAATCTTGCTAGGAAGTATCAGTGGTATGACTTCCAATTTAGCACACGCACAGGGGACCCTGTTTGGGCTTGTGCCATTGGTAATTCAGTTGCAAGATTTTATTTTGACAAAGTATTCAGATATGGCTTTTACGATATGTTGTACTCATATGGTCACTGATCTCCCAAATAACCAAGACTTGCTAATTAATATTTGCAGAAAGTCATTGGTCGAGGAGTCCATATTTCAAGGAGGTCTTTCTTCTTGTGGTGTTCTTGACCACCTCCTTCAGAGAGGGTTTAGGTGCTGTCTGAACTTAACGTAAGACCAGATGCTCTCATTGAGCTATGGCTGATTTTTTTTTTTTTGCTTTTTTGATAATCATGTCCAATATTATGCCATTAGATTAGCCTGTTGCCATTCAATTTCATATTTTCTGCATATGTATGTAATGTGTAACCTATATATTTATATGTTGTGTATATATATGTGTGTGTGTGTATACACACTAAATTCAAAAGATCAGTGCATGGATACATATATAGGTAGTTGTGAACTGTGTGAAAGAAATTCATTCTCAGCTATTGCTCATTTGGAAAGAGATCAATATGATGCATCAACATTATAAGCAAATGAAAATGAATGCAACCTCAAGGTTTTCTGAAAGCATGACTTTCCATGTGGCTTCCAATATTGTATTTATGACACCTGGCTTTTGTGTTGCGTGTTGCAAAAGGTCTGTTTGTGAACAGGTTTAATGGTGAAGGTACAGACTCATAAATGCTGGTGATACTGCAATAGCTTCTTTGATTGTTGATACTTGTTCGAGCTTTCTTCCTTCCAGAAAGCCTCATCACAAAAGAAGTAATAACAATAATAAGGCAATAATAAGGTTGCATCATCTCGTTTTTTTTTTTTTTTTACAGGCAGAGTGGACAGTGTGAGAGAGAGACAGAGAGAAAGGTCTTCCTTTTCCATTGGTTCATCCCCCAATGGCCACTGCAGCCGGTGCACTGCTGCTGGCACACCGTGCTGATCGGAAGCCATGAGCCAGGTGCTTCTCCTGGTATCCCATGCGGGTGCAGGGCCCAAGTACTTGGGCCATCCTCCACTGCACTCCCGGGCCACAGCAGAGAGCTGGACTGGAAGGGGAGCAACCGGGACAGAATCCGGCACCCCGACTGGGACTAGAACCCGGTGTGCTGGCGCAGCAAGTGGAGGATTAGCCTGTTGAGCTACGGCAGCACCAGCTGCATCATCTCTTAAGCAATTTTTCTTTGCTTGCTTCTTCCCTCCTCCTCCCTGTCTTCCCCTCCTTCCTTCTTCATAGTCGTCGTCGTCGTCGTCGTCATCATCATCATCATCGTTGTCATCTTCTGGTTTATTCTCCTTCTTTGTTCAAACTGTCAGCCACTTTATCGTGTTTGTGCTCCCATTTTTGGTCATATTTTCCTTTTTTCTATTTTTTCAAAGCTGTTAAAAAGCCATTTAGTGATTCAGCAGTAGTTAAAAAGTCTCTGCTTTGTGACTGTTACTTTTCTAAACACTAGGGAAGAAAGGGCAAGTTTTGCTTTGTTCTTAACTCACAGCTTAGTCAAAGACATAGGTACTTAAATTGCAGCCGAGTGTGACACAACGGGTTTAGGGGATGGGTGACATAGATGAAGAGGTGGGAGAGTGAGGCAGGGCAGGCCAGGTCTGTAAGGCAAGGTGAAGTCTGAGCTAAGTGGAAGGGTAAACAGTTGAGCAGGCAAATAAGGATCAGCTATCAACTGAAGGATTGCAGGAAAGGAGAAGTGGGAGGGCTGCAGATCTCCAGAGACAGTTATTCGGATGCAGTGCAGGCTGTGGGAAGAGCATGAGGGAGGAGAGCCTTGAGAAAGGTGCACTGATGCTTGTGCGAACATGGAGGCTGTGTTCCACTCTAGAAGGCACAGGCATCCCTGAACCTCACTGGGTGGAACTGGAGAGGGGATAGGGTTGCAGACACCATGTCACTCTTTACGTTTGACACTGGAGAAACAAACTGTTGAGTCACCACCTCCCACTTAAGGAAGCGAATACAAACTGCCTTGCTGGGTTGGTGTGAGAAGTAAAATAGGGGATGCTGTCTTCAAATCTCACACTGTGATCCTGGGATGTGGAAGTGCTTGAGAGAAACGTAAGCCTCTCTTCCACTTGGAGTGAGGATGCCCTGAAGGCTGACTGAAACCCAAGTCAAGTGTCACCACTTCACCCATGCACTTTGCTTCCTGTGTTGTTGTTTCATTCTACTTGAAAGAGGGGCAGAGACAGACATAGGCAGACATCAAAAGACAGACATCTTCCATCCATTGATTGACTCCCCAAATGTCTGCAACAGTCAGGGCTGAGCTGACCTGAATCCAGGAGCTTGGAACTCAATTCCAGTTTCCCAAATGGGAGGCTGGGACCCTAGCACTTGAACCATCATCTGCTGCCTCCTGAGGTACACATCCACAGGAAGCTGGAATGCAAAGTAGAGTTGGGACTCTGATATGGGACACAGGCATCCCAAGAGCTGGCTTAATCCGGCACCAAATGCCTGTACTGAGACTTCGGTTCTGAAAATGAAAAATTTGGCACTTGTAAAGGAGCCTTCTGGGTGATGCACCATGTTTAAGTGGCTCTTGCTTCACAGGACGTGTGTCTGCTTTCACCAGCTCTTTCAAAACAAGGGTCACATTTGGTGTTTTCTTTGCCAACAGAGAATTTCAATCAATATTGAGCTTCAATTACAGAGTGAGTGCCTCTCTGTTTCCAGATAGTAACACTTCCTTGGATCTGGGTTAGCGCATCAGAGTCAAGGACTTCTGGCAGAGACCCAAAGGTGCTGGACAGTGGTCCTATCACATGCAGGTTGCCGAACGGAAGAACTGAACCAGTGGCACAGAAATAATTTCTTTGGCATTAAGCATGCTTTTCTACAACATTAGCTTTATAATCCAAAAGTATTATTAGTAAATTATAGAAGCAACTTGTGATATAATCTAGTTTGCAGAGTGAGTACAGAATTTAAAGTTAAAATTCAGCTCTGTGGAGAGTGCAGTGGTGAGAAAATGAGGAAAAAGAGCAGTCTTCTGTGAGAAGCTTTCTAATGATTATGCATTTTTTAAGGCCACTTAAATGGCATTCAGTATATCAGGGGCTTCTCTCAATACCTCATGAGCCCTTCCACCTCAAACATACCTTGTAACTTCCTTGGGTATTGTCTGTCCATCTAGGTGGTAATTCCTGGTCATGTCCAGTGTATTAGATTTCTGAAGGCTATCTGTGAACTTACCATATGTTTTTAACCATATAAAAATTAGCCACTGGCCATATTAGAGTTGATTTGGTGGTTTAATTTTGTTTTTAAGTGAATAACTTCCTTGGTCATTTTCTGGTTTTAATTGCTGTTGTATACCATTAATGTGCAGGATTTGGCCATGTATAACAATAATTTTAAAAATATTTACAATTCTGATCTTATAAAGAAAAAAGTTACATATGGTCATTTGAACTAATTGCTAAAATGACACTGCATTAATTAGATAATTAAGGGTCTTGAGCATGTGGCTATTGTATTCATTGGGCTGGAAGCCAACATTTTCAATAGCTGAGAAAATGGGTTAGCATAATTCAAAATTCAATTGCTGTACCCTTTTTCGTATGAATAGATAATACAGAATGAGTCTTAAATCTGGATTGGAAAAACTAACAGGAACTGGTTTTATTTTAATTGAGTTTTAAAGTACTTCCAGGGCTTCTCATTGTCTTTATAGTTTAACCCTTTGCATGGTGGCTGCTTGTCTGCATATGTTGTGGTTTCACACATTAATAGCAATGGTCTCTATAGATTATTGTGGACCTCCAGGAATGTGCTCTTTGCCAGTAAATGCCTCAACTGTTGAGGAACAGTTTTTCTTTTCATACAGTTTGTTGAACTCTTTACTTAGTATAGAGTTAATCATATGCGTATAAAGTTAATTGAAAATAGATCTTAGTAAAAAATAAGAATGGGACTAGGATGGGAGGAGGAGGAGAAGGGGTGGGAATTTGGGTCGGTATGGTGGGAAGAATCACTATATTCCTAAAGTTATATTTATGAAAAGCATGAAGTTTGTATTCCTTTTAAATAAAAATGTTCTGGGGGAAAAAGGCCTTCAGATATGAACCAAAGTCTCCTTCCCCTCTGCCTGCTCCCAGTAGGGAATAAGTTGCGGCTCATGGACTGAAATATTTATGCCAAGGCATTTTCTAGATGCCTTAACTTACCAAGGTTATTTGTCAGGAAAATTATCTCTTGTAACACCAGGTTCCCTACCTTCAGATGACAGGACATAATACAGAAGTTTTCCCCATACCAACTAGTAGTGTAAGTAGATTTCATATCCTTTTTATTTTATAAAGTTTTGCTTATCAGGTTTGTCATCCTCCATTTGAAATTAAAATGTGTGGTCTCGAGATGACCTTAAAGTAACTGACCCCCAAATCTAATCACTCCCAGCATCTGTGAAAATCGACAAATATGTCAGGTGTAACTTGGGGCATCAAAACATTGTTTTAAATATTTCATTTGTAGGCAAGGCAAAGATCATTTTCAGGTTAGTCCTCTGAGAAAGAACACTGCATACGTGAACATCTTTGGTTTCTCTGCTCTGTAATCGGCACTCATTATCTATGGGTTTATATGAGCAGAAAATGTACTTATATGTTCTGCATGAGTGAATTATTGATTGAATATACAGCCAGAAGAATGTTCCTAAGTGGTCAATACATGGCCAAAGTGTGTCAGGTGAAGGTAAAAATAAAGCGAGATCTATACTTTTGATAGCATTTGCTCTTGGGTTATGTTATACTTGTCATCTGAGGTTACTGTTGAATCTAGATAAAATGTTAATTATATGAACAAGATGAGAATGTGGCATCAAAATATAAACCTTTTGAATAGGAAAATCCATGTTTTCTTATTTGTCAAGATTTAGTTTTTTTTTCAAAATGATAATTCTTTGGGTTGACACTTGATTAACTTGTCTAAATTGTCTTTTGGGGCAAAAGCACATTTTAAAAACTTGGAAATATTTTGCTTTATGAAAAACTCTATATGCAGACATTATATTTGTAGTTATTTATTGACCATACATAATCCCGCACAAAACTTGTATTTGTCCATTGATTGTTGATTTGTCCAACTTTAACCAGTAACTGTATCTTTGGTATTTCTAGTGGGTGACTGATTACCTCTTGCAAGTTTAATAGCAAACTTACTGTGTCTAGTTAGGGTTATTAGAAAAAAATCTTCATCAAGTTAAGCCAAACTGTGGCTTCTCTCTATGATCACCCACAGATCCTTGTTCTGCCCTGACTACAAAATGCCCTGGTGACCTATTGTTTCTTAGGTCAGTTATGAGAGGGCCTCTCTCTGATGTAATGGGGACTTACTTTGTGCCAGAGCTCTGCTAACTTGGGGGACAAGGAAAAGCTGGTAAGAAGGACCCTGTCCTATCGGTGCCAGTGTCTTGAACAGAGTGTGTTAGTCATGTTGTCAAGTACACATTTAGCATACACAATTCACCTCTAGGCCAAGAGAAATAGGAATTGCTATGATTCTGGTGATTGTTACGTTCTTTTCTTTGAGCAAAGCTCTTGAAGATTCTAGGAGCTGGGGAAAGTGAATTTGTTCCTGAAGGCCTTGTCCTTGCAGGTTTCTTAGTTGATGCCTCTCGTGAAGTCAACTCTTTAAAGATGAGACAACCGGCACCCCAGGTTCTAGTCCCAGTCAGGGCGCCGGATTCTGTCCCGGTTGCCCCTCTTCCAGGCCAGCTCTCTGCTGTGGCCCAGGAGTGCAGTGGAGGATGGCCCTGGTCCTCGGGCCTTGCACCCGCATGGGAGACCAGGAGAAGCACCTGGCTCCTGGCTTCGGATCAGCGCGGTACGCTGGCCGCAGTGGCCACTGGGGGATGATCCAATGGAAAAGGAAGACCTTTCTCACTGTCCACTCTGCCTGTCCAAAAAAAAAAAAAAAAAAAAAAGAGAGACAACCATGCTAATATGGTCAATAAACCTGGGCAGCTGCTTTCCCTGGTGGTTCAGCCAAAGGAACAGGGCCACACTGGTACTGGAGCAACAACTGGGTATTTTGTTCCTCCTGAGAGGGAGAATCACTGACTCACAAGGAAATGTCGATATTTCAAGAGTAGTTCTGACAGTATTTAGATTTGCAGATGCACCAACTCTAGAAAGTAGCCTAGTACGTGTGAAGTGTCACTGTGACATCATCAGAGGGATTTAGAAGCTCCTCTTTAAGAAATTTGCTTTTCTTCTGTTTTTTTTTTTTCTAAAATGGAGTCCTAAATTGTAAAAAGAAGAGTGGGTAGCCGGTTTCCTGGGAAGATGTATTGGGCAGCAGTTCCTTGTGAGGAGGCCTGGAAATGTCAGGACCCCCTCCCCCCACCACCACTCATCTTCCCACACTGGGATTGACTCTGTGATAACATAATGATAATGCAAGTTCTTTCAATGTCAAAGCAGGAGGCAGTGGGGGTGGGGAGGAGGGTATCTGGCTGAGGCACCCATGCTGGGATGTGGTCTTGGTAATCCAGAGGTTTTGAGTTAAGTGCTTTTGACATGCAGAATCAAGAGTCAAGGGCGAAGCTGCCTTTTAAATGCTCTTTCTGAAGAGTCCACTGCAGATGTAATTGAGCCTCTCAGGTGAAGAGCTTTATTAGTGTGAAGCTGGTGACTGTTGCGTACCTATTTGAGGGAATATTTTAGGCATCTTCACATAACTGTTAAGTGACATTGCTGAAGGTCCCCAACCTTCTTGTTCTTCAACAATTCAAGAGGGAGAATGCTGTTGCAGAAATACTGATGAAACTGCACCATTCCCCATTCCCTCTGGGCCCAAGTAGTCCATCCCTTGCCTTCATGATCAAGTTTGTAATTATGAAGCAATTTAGTGTTCATTTTATGTCTCATACCCTGAACTGCAAGATCCATGAGGCCCAGGACCCTGTCTGTCTGAATGGTTTCTGCCTGCCCAACTTAAGTACGATCATAATCATTGTCGTCATCATCACTGTAACTAATATTTATTGCCACATACAGTGTGTGATGCTGTAAGAAGAGCTTTACATGAATTATTTCCAACCATAAAGTCAAAAGCATTTTAGCCAAGCAGAAAATGTATGCCTTTTGGGATTCAAACACTGAGATCCAGAACCTCAAGATGCCCATTTGCACTCTTGAGATTTTGCACCACGTCACTGAGTCCCTCCTGGCTTCCATGTCCTCATCAGTGAGACTGGAATACTCATTCCCATGAGCCGAGTTATTGCTGAGTATCACATGCAAGGATTTCTCTGAGCCTGACCTACAATAGAAACCCAATGCTAGTGACTAGAGGTGTGATTTTTATATATGTTATAAAGCTTGAGAGTTAGGCATGCTGTTGAGTGAAAGAAGCCAGGCACTTCACAGGGTATGTAGTCTATGATACCACTTGTGTCAAGGTCAAAAGCACAGCCAGGATTTCCAATGGGAGAAAAGTCAAAATAGCCGTTACCATGCCAAGGGCTTCCGGTCTTGAACAGGAGGGAGTCTTCTGGTACCCTGGAAATGGGCATGTTAGGTGCAGCTCAGAAAAAAAATACTTGAGAAAATTTTACCTTCTTTGAGAGATTTTTCCTCCTGCCTCTGTTAAAGTAGAAAGTGGTTTCCGCAACAACTGAGGTGCCTGAAGGCCTGCGGTCAAGATGCGGGAAGGCTGAGATGACCGCTTGGCCTATTTCCCGATTCTGCTGAGGCTCTGCCACTGACCAGTTCAAAGGAAGCTCTGGATCTGTTACTCAAAACGTGAACCTAAAAAGAAAATTCTTCAGGCGTGTCCGTGTGAACTAAGTATAGTGTCAGATTTACAAGGCTGTGGTTCTGACCACCCCGGGGCTATTTCTGACCGCAGGGACAGCTTAAATGGTGTGGCCCATAAAAAGTAATCTGCACGCTCAGGCCAAATGTTGATCTATTTAGAGCCAAAAGGAGCCAGGCCTTGGCAAGGCTTCTTCCTGAGGAAGGATCGGAAGCTGAATGGAGACCATTCCCCAGCTGCTAGCCCCAGAGGCTGGGAATTTCTTAGCAGCCTGCCTCTTGGGGGATTGGCCTCTTAGTTACCGGGTTGACTCATACAGCCTTTGACCAACTCCCCAAAGCTGGGTGCACTCACGGACCCACAGCTGCTCCTGGCATTAAGTTAGGGGCTCCCAGGAGGTTTCTGTGCTCTGCATTCTTCCCTTTCTCTTTCCGCACAATAGTCACACTGGGACTCCTTGACTCAGCCAGCGCCCTCTCCCATCACTTGGCAGGTCAGTCTTAGGCCGTGATCGGGCCTGGCTGCTTTCTCTCCTCTGTCCCCCATACCATACATGGGCAGATTCCCACTTGCCATGACATATCTTGGCCTGCTTCCATCGGCTCTGCACCATCACTCACCTTCTGGAAGCTCTTACTATCTTGTGTTCCCATCCGGGCCATAGATCTACCTTTCTGTCAAGAAGTTTGGTTCTGTTTTCCTCCTGACATATACATGAAATCATTGCTGCAGGTAACCTGAAGCAAGATAAGCTTTTTCTTATCTGTAAGATAAGCCTGGTTTCCCTCCCCTTGTAGAGAAGTCAGTCTAGATTTCTGTTTATCACTTGGTTCCATTTTTCTAGTGGAATGTTATTTATCATCTGTAGACCTACCGTGTGCTGGTTGCTGTGTTACATTCTGTTTCACTCCTTATCCAATTTAATTCCTCAACAGTAATGATATAAATTCCTAATCTATAATTTAGAAATAAGAAACTAGTGACAAAGATGAAGTAAACTGCCGAGTGTGACGAAGTCAAAATCTTAATCTTTGAAGTAAGGAACTCTTAGTGAATGTCTGTTGTATATTTGGGTGGCACAGGCAATCATTTCATTTAGATGAACTTTGTTTTTCCCATAACCCTGTTGATGAAGATGCCATTATCACCGCTTTGACACGGGAGATATTGATGTGGAAAGAGAAAGTAACATGTCCCAGATTATCCATCTGTAACTTGTGTGGCCTTAATTTCAGACTCAAGTTTGTTTGAGTCCAGAATTCATGCCATTTTACATTATATCTCTTCCTGTCCTCATGGAACATCCCTTTACCTCCTTTTTAACCCTACAAGATACTCTCCTCTGATTCTATAGCATCTAAATGCTACTGAACATCCCTACTAAGTCATGACACGATCCAGCTATTTTGTTATGTCATAATATTTTTAATATTTTTTAAAAAAATTCTATAACATTGCAGAGAAAAACAATATGGAACGTAAGTCTCTGTTAAGAATAAAACAAATCAAGCAACTGTCTATTGGAGTTTGATCATCCTCCCTTTCGTAATTGATTCCAAGCTTGCATGAATCTTTCAAGATAAGTGTCCTATTGATCATCCCGAACACCAGCGATCACTTCATGTCCTGAGGTTTGCTCACTGTCCTCTCCTGATTACTGTAAACAGAGATGTTGATCAGAAGAAATGTCACTTTATTTGGTGTTGGGACCACAGGGTATTTTGAGACATTGTGTGTGGTGAGAAGACACAGTGGCGGGCCCCCACAGAGAAGTGCTTGATCAAGGCCATTGTCTTGTGTCTGAGGAGGCAGAGACTGACATTCATTGGTCAGCTAATGCTGTTTTATAACCCTTGTGCCAGGACTTCTTCCTTGTAAATGTGCAAAGTGTCCCAATGAATGCCAATTCACTGCTGTCAGGAAACATTAGATCTCCTAAATGACATCCTTTTTTTGCCTGTTTACTTATGGCTATGTAAATCAAGCCGGCCTCCCTCTTGCTGCAAATGATTGCAGTGTTTACAAGGGACTTAACCTGCTCTTTTGTAAGTTGTGGGAAACAGATGAGATGCAGATGTGGCCATGTGCTTCAGTTCCGCATTGCGAAGCTTTGTCTGCTGATTGTTTGACTATCATAGCACTGCGCTGTGGCCCTGACTCTTGGGGTGCTACTGCTGTGCCTTGCATGAGTGCAGGAGGGGTCAGTACTGGCAAGGTAAGTGGATATATAGGAGAGTTTTCCCTGGGTGGCTCCACGGCTCCAGCCGAAGCTCTCGAAATACTCCCGAGATGACAATAGCCCCAGACTTGAACAGGTTGTAGCATTTGGCAAACAGAAAGAGACCTGACTCATGGATTTTGGGTA
Source organism: Oryctolagus cuniculus (assembly GCF_964237555.1). Classification (NCBI taxonomy): domain Eukaryota; kingdom Metazoa; phylum Chordata; class Mammalia; order Lagomorpha; family Leporidae; genus Oryctolagus; species Oryctolagus cuniculus. The sequence goes on from NC_091449.1 coordinate 60,927,532, forward strand.
CACACTATAAAGATTTGGGCCATTGCGTTAAATTAGCTACCCAATTTCTTGAGGCTGCAACTGGTGAAAATGCTTACTCTATATCCTGGGGGGCCAGGGTGAGGCTACTGTGTACCCAAATGAGCACCACTCTCCAAAAGCTGTTGCTCAGTGGCAAAATCCACTCTTTCTCAAACCCTTAAACTTACTTTTAAAGTGGCCGCACAACTTGCTTAAGGCAGCTCATGAGCAGGAGTGAAGCATTCTCATTGCGACTAATTCTCCTAGGATCTAGGAAGTTTATGAAGTGGTTTTTTTTTGTTGTTTTTTTGTTTGTTTGTTTGTTTGTTTGTTTTTTTGAGTTTCTTAAGGCAATAACTGCCAAGGAGGTAACAGGTAGGTAGGCAAAGGGGGAAAAATGCAAAAAAGAAAAGCAAAAATGAAGAACTTTTCAGGCTGTTCCTTATTTATCCCTTTTGATGGGAAACACCAGGCAGCCAGACCACCTGATTGTCCTGGTTTTGATTTTTACTGATAATCATTTCTGCTTTGCTGGCGTCATGGGGCTGTCATGAGAAGGGGCTGAAGCCTTTCGTCAGGAGCCCACATAGCCAGCTCCCTTCCTGTGCCACTCCTTTCCTCATAATCACCCAAACTCCCCAGAAGGGCTTCATAAGCACCCTCCTGGGCAGATCCTACTGCTGGTCAGTGCCTCCTGATCGCTGCGTGGAAGCTGAGACAGAGAAGTGACTGCCCAGGCATGCAATTCTGCTAACAGATTACAGATAACCCATAACTGGATGATCAGGTGCCCTGATTTCCTGTAAAAATACAGACTTGTGAGGCTAGAAATGAAACTTAGCATGTGTTATTCTTCACCCTCTTTTGGCTTCTCTGCCGAAGTTGCCTGTTTTATAAACTGTCAGCTGCGTTTTTGTTTTTATTTTTGTTTGTGTTTTTTATCTGTTCTGTAGAATGAGAAACATGGAGTGTTAACCATGATGTTGCTTCTTCCTGGCTGGAAGGAGAGGAAAATTGGAAAACTGTATGAGAAGAGGATATTTCCATAAAGAATTGCTATGTGTCGTGTCGGAATTTCCCAAGAGAATTTCATTGTTAGTCATATTTGCTCTACCCTAACTGGAGTTTATGGTTGTTTTGCATATTTTGCGTTTCATTGGTGAGTCAGGTACTCTGATGGATCTTATGATTCTTGTCCTTAAGGAGAGAAACACATTTAGGGAAATAACTTTCCTACTCTGGGAGGTACCAGAAACTCAGAATGGTACAGGACACCTTTCAACTCTATCACTTGAGCTGCTCTGGAGATTAAATAAGGTGTCCCAGCAGTAGAAGAAGACAGAGTTTTCTAGGAAGCAGGATCCACAAGGCAAAATGAAAGCACGGCGTACTTTTCTTGGTAAAGAAATATAACTTTAAGTGTCTAGGACACAAAACCAGTGTCTCCTGAAGTTTGTATTGGAAGGCAGAGAAATAAGAGAACTCGGGAAAATAGTCTTGAAACGCCAAGCCTGTGAAGAGTGTGAATATTGAGAGGACACTTCCGATACATTGCATACATGAAGGAGTCACAAGGTCAGGTAGGGGAGATCAATACCAGTTTCTTCGGCAGGACTCAATTCCAGCAGATCATGGTGTAAGCCTCAACTGAGAGGCGTAACTGGGATGGTTGCAGAGGAGTACTTCATAGTGTAGAGTACTAGATCCTGCTGGTACCACTTAACACGCCTACATTCAAGATTCTGTGTGTGTGAAAGAGGAATAGCTCGACACCTTGACTTTTCAAGATAACTGCAGCAGTTCCACACGCTAGGTAGCGTATCGTTGGAGGAAATACCTTCTCTCTTGTGGGAATCTTGCTCGGAGCAAGCGAGCATTTCCCCACAGTCTGTCAGCCGACTTACCCGACACCTCTCTGGCTAGAATTGGGTCGGATGCTCTTATCCATCCAGCCTCTAGTGAAGCACCTGGAACCACTGCGGTTGGGAGCCAGGGCTGTGGAGTCACAGCCCCCTGTGCCTGTCACGTTCGGAAGACCTGTGCAGAGCAGCCAGCACACAGGCCTTTCCTTGCACCCTCCACTCCTGCATCCTTCCTGCTCTGACATTGGTCCCTATTCCCAGAGTTCCGGCTTTATAGTTCCTGTCAGGAGACCATAGTGTGGTAGACTTACCAAATTTAACATAAAGCAATTGGGTTTTGATTTCAGAGCGCCACGGTGTATCTGCTCTGTAGCCTGAGATGAGTTTCCTGAGTTTTCTGAGTCGCAGCTCACCAAGCTGTAGTAAGGGAATGCCCATCAGTCTTTTCTGTTACGAGAACAGAACCAATGTAAAGTACCTAATTCAGTAACTGCTTCCTGGTGACAGAGGCTGAACCACCCTTTTTGGGTAGGTCTGTCGGGGTTATTTACTGAGTGTGATAGTAGTTGATGCCAGGACAAGGGGAGAGGTTACCTGGAGAAGAGGCACTCCGTGTAGCCTCTGAGCTACTGCTACCGCCTCTGGTTTTCTAGAAAACAACCAGTGACTACTCAGTGTTCAACGTGCTCAAGTGACTATAACCACGAGCGTTTGTAACAATGCGCCTATTGACTTCTTATTTCAATAGATATCCAGATTTATTATCCCTCAAGGTAAGCATCGATTTTACCTTTGTCTCAGTCAATATTTACCTCTGAGGTCAATACATGTGGATATTCACCTCAGCTGCAGTCAATATCCATTTCGTATTACAATATATGATGTAGATATGTGAAAATAAAGAACACCGGGATATTTAAAAAAAGAAGAAGAACCAGAAGAAGGGCTGGTCATCAAAACAGCTTCTTGTAAAATGGATGTATTTTTTCTTGGTTCTGCTTTATTTTTATCATATCAATGCTTACAGATCAGATTATATTTCACGGAATAAGAAATTAGTTTTTCTGCCAATAGCTGGAGTTTAAGGAGTGGTGACGTGATAACACATAAGCATTCAAGCAGTTACTTAATGACATTGACCTCAGTATGAATTCTAGAGGGTTCCTGAATGATACTACAGCCATAATCATTTATGTATACATGCAGATTACTAATGTGATAAGAATAGGAGCTATTGCAGTTAGTACATGGAATTGTTTCTCAAGTCCTTGGATTCTCAGAGAATCAGGAGGCCAAAGCTAGAGGAGGAAACCAAGGAGCCATCAGTGAAGAAAAGAAGGAAGAGGTATTCATCGAGTCCCTTCTCTTTGACGATTATGTCAAGAGCTGGAAAATGAGGTCAAGCAGGTCTGGCGTTGAGGTGTGTGAATTAGGGATTAAATTTGGCTGCTGGCAACAAGGACACAATCGTAGTAGCAAATTCTTGCACATAAAAGAACAGGAATCTGTCTAGGGCTGGTGTGACCATTCCAGTCATCAAGGACCCTGACTTCTTCTCTCTGCTTTGCAACACTGCTTCCGTCTCCAGAGTAACCCACTGATCCAAAGTGACAAGATAGCAAGCAATCTTCTGAGAAGTCCCATCGAACTCCTGTCTCCTTTTCCTCGGTCAAGATTTAGTTTCTTAACCACAGATAGCTGTCAGGGAGGCCGGGAAATGTTGCCTTCAGTTGTGACACTAGTGTACCTAGGAATATATACAAGCTCTGGAGCCAAGAAAGAAGGCAATGTACACATTTGGGTCACAAGGGCAGTTTGTGCCACTCAAAGCAACAGCGGCCCATCCTATCTTTCCCTCTTAGACTGTATCTTGATTTTTTTTCTTTGAAGTTGTTATTTATTTTTGAGATGTAGAGATACAGAGGAAGAGGGCTCTCTTGTACTGTTTCATTCCTCAAATGTCCATGATGTTAAGTCTAGGTCAGGTTGAAGCTAAGAGCTGGGAAGGCAATACAGATCTTCCACATGGGTGGCAACTACCAAACTGCTGGAGCCATCATTACTGCTTCCAGAGTGGGCATTAGCCAGAAACTGGAGTCAGGGGCCAGAGCTGGGTATCAAACCCTGATTCTGTTGGATCACATCGTTCTAATTTTTAATATTATGACTAATGTTTTGTCTGCTCAGCATCTTCTCCCATACGTGTGTACTAATCATAGTACCCCAGTTCCCTTTGGGATACACTTGTCTCCCACTTCATAGTAGAGGTGGAACTGTTGGTGACAAAACCACAGCCATTACCACCAACTGTAGAAGTGGGCCCTTGACCTGCATTGGGTCAGTCACAGCTCCCGACTCCTGACCTCAGTGTAGGATTAACAGATGGCAAATATGGAGCCAAGACACTTCCAAGTGTGTGCAGGGGTTTTATGCTGTACCTCCCTGTGCAGGTTACCCTGCACAGCTAACCCAGTGGCCCAACTGCATGCCGGCATCTTTGCATTTGCATGGAGGAAGACTTGCTGTTGCAGAAAGATAATGAGAGTGACACACCAAAAAAGCCAGAGCAGAACAGAGATGAGACAGAGACATCCAGCAAGTGAGAAAGCTGAGAACATACTATGAGCTTTGGGATCAGGGAACCCATGCATTTTTTTAAATATTTATTTGAAAGGCAGAGTTGCAGAGAGAGGGGGAGGGAGAGGGAGAGATCTTCCATTCTCTGGTTCTCTCCCTAAATGGCCGTAACACCTGGGGCTGGGCCAGGCTGAAGCCAGGAGCAAGGAACCTCTTTTAGGTCTCCCACTTGGATGTAGGGGCCCAAATACTTGGGCCATCCTCTGCTGCTTTCCCAGGCTCATTAGTAGGCAGATGAATCAGAAGTGGAGCAGCTGCGACTGAAACTGGTACTAACGTAGGATGCTGGTGCTGCAGGCCATGGCTTTAACCCACTGCACCACCATGCCAGCCCTGAACCCATGCATTTCTGAGCTGCAAAGTGATCTAAAATTCCTAAGAAATTGGAGTTGGAAGTAGAGGACTTTCATTTGCATCTGGGTCCCAGCATCACCATATCCAGCCTCTCTAATCAGAATTGCATGCTTTAGACATCTGTTTCTTCTCCTGCCAAATGGAGAAATATCAATTTGAGGATGAGATGTATAATGTTTATAAAGTCCCCAGCAAGAGCATTACATAGCCACTTCTCCACTTCCCTTCCCCTGGTTTATTAATGCCCATCTTTTAACCTGTCCTCAGCTTTATCTCTGAAATCCATGGGGCCTTTTTAACCCCATACATGAAGCAAACTCATGTGCATATGCACGTACATCAGTTCCCATTACCCTACAGAGCACTGCAGAATCAGTGCCTAAGATTTCCCCAGACGCTTGTTTTCAGCAGTCTTCATAGCAGCAAGACCCAAATCGGCTCATACTTTTGCATTTGCTGCAAGAAAATCTGATCTCTCTGATACCTGACTCTTGACGAAGAAGGCCAAGGATGTCAGCTGAAGGTGTCCTGTTGCCTCTTGGCTTGTGTAGGCCAGCTGGCAGGCAGCCTTCCCTGACCAACCTAAAGCAGAACATCCGGACCCTCAGCATGTTCAGGTCTCCCAGACTATGGCCTGCCCACCTCCCTTTCTGGTTGTTTCCAGAAAGGATGCTTATATTCCTGGTACAGTTCTGTGTTCTATGTTTCAGGGGACCTAATACACCACCCGGGCAGTTTGGGATCTAACAGATTGATATAGGCCACTCCTGGCTTTTTTGTCCCCATTTGTACCTCATAGGCCACCTGTACTGCAACACTTAAGTTCTTGTTTGTTTGTTTGTTTAGCATTCAGATAACTCTACAGCCTCAGTCCCTCAGGATGGAAATTAAAGCAGTTTCATTTTCATAGTTTCTCTGTTTCAAATCCCTCATTGTTTATTTAAATAGCAGCTGATGCATATTGCAAGTAAAGAATTATGATTAAGGGAACGAAAAGGGCTGCTCTCTCAGGAAGGCTGTGATTGCTTTCTGAAGTAATCCCATCCTCATTGTGGAAAAGGGGCCTGGCCTACGGAACCAGAGTTGTCAGGAGGGAAGAAGGCTTTTTCAAGAGCTCGGGGATTGGGCTGGAGGTTGCAGTACAGATGGGGCTGCCACAGTGGAGGCAGTTTCAAGAGAAGGTGTCGTCACAAATCTTGCAGAAGCAGCCACTGGGTATGGGTGGGCATGTAACTCCATTGCCAGCAGCTGCTGCCAGAACAGACTTGGGGTGAGATATCACACTCCCTGCGAAAGGTATGGGGGCAATGGAACCAGGGAAGCAACAAGGGCAGTAGCAGGTGGAAATGTGTCCTTTGCCCTTTCCTGAAACTGGATCCAAACCCTTTTTGCTGGCTGACATCTGAGAGTCTTCTCATCGGTTGTTCTCATCCCCCCAGCTGGCAGCCACAAGATTCTTACCTCCCTCTAGCCATGATATGCAGCTTGGGTGAGAGCCATGCGTTGATCAAGGGCATGCTATGTATTCGCAACAAACCTTTTCACTCACGACCTCATGAGTTTGTGGCCAAGGCTTGACTCTGAGTGATGAGGGCCTCCGTCTTTCCATCTTTGCTTTCAATCACATCTTTAAGATAGAGCAGGAAGGACCATCTGCATCTCAGTGGGCCGTGAGGACGTCTTGCCTGATGAGTCATACTCAGAAGGCCTCTGGGGTGGCCCCCAGGGAGCTGCTGTTAGAAACCTGAAGTCTATAGAGTAGAAGCAAACACCGGTGTCCTAATGGTACACTGTATACTCAGAGTGGGAAAAATACTCTGGGAAATAGGTAAGTTTTGGCTCTGTGTATCTTCCTTTCTTCCTTCTCACTTTTTGTTTTCAAAAATTTTTTTTTTTTTTTTTTTTTTTTTTTTTTTTTTTTTTTTTTTTGACAAGCAAAGTTAGGCAGTGAAATAGAGAGAGACAGAGAGAAAGGTCTTCCTTCCACTGGTTCACTCCCCAAATGGCTGCCATGGCCGGCGCTGTGCCGATCCGAAGCCCGGAGCCAGGTGCTTCCTCCTGGTCTCTCATGCGGGTGCAGGGCCAAAGCACTTGGGCCATCCTTCACTGCCCTCCCAGGCCACAGCAGAGAGCTGGACTCAAGAGGAGCAACTGGGACAGAACCGGTGCCCCAACAGGGACTAGAACCCGGGGTGCCAGTGCCGCAGGTGGAGGATTAGCCTAGTGAGTCACAGCGCCGGCATGTTTTCAAAATTTCTGTTGTAACATGTGACATACATACTCTATACAACAGGCCTAATTTATTTTTGATGTGAAAGTGATGTATGAATTCAAAGACAATATCCACAGACTCCCGGTAGGATTATATACTTTGGATTCATCACTTTGATTTATTCATTTGTTTCACTCAATAAATATACACAGGTACTTCAAAAAGTTTGTGGAAAATGGAATTAAAAACTAAGTTTCAGGGCAAAAAAGTTTTGAAATTCATGAATACAAGAAATCTTTAAAAAACGGGTTTATTATGAAAAAAACATCTGTGAATTTTTGGTACTAAAATGTACTTTTATTGCCATTTTCCACAAACTTTTTGAAGTGCTCTCATATTTTGCAATTCTACCTGAGCAAGCTGTGTGGTAAGCTTGGCTCTGCAGTGAGTTACCTGTCAATGTCATGACCCTTCTGGAGCCCACAGTGTGGTAGGGAAGGTGTACACTAGTTCAAGTGTAATCAAAGTTACGGTGGAGTGACAGAGGGTACAGTGGAAAGGCACAGCAGGAACAGCTGGGCACATTGCTAGCCGGGCACATCAGGCTTGCTGAGCTGGCTTCTAAGGATGAGCAAGGACCAGCCAGCCAACGTGGAGCAGACCCAGAGAAATAGAACTTGGACTATCAAGTCCTGCTTAGGGGGAAACCACGTTGTTAGAGACCATCAGGGAGAGTGGGTAGGGAGGTGAACAACGCCGCCTCATACAAAGTGAAAGGATGAACCCTGTTCCTTAACTGGGCAGGGAGCATGGCGGATACACACCCCATGGAATGAAATCACAGGAATCAGCAGGGGTTTGGTTGCTGTAATCATTCTACTTTGATCTCAGCAGCAGTGAGGGGTGGGAATCACAGGCACGCGTGCACACACACACACACCATCAGCCAGCTCTCCAAAGCACCTCCCTCCATGAACGCACAGTCTAAGTAATAACCGTGTTCATGTTCTAGGTCTGCAGATGCAGTTTAAAAGCAAATCATTGGAAACCCCCACCTCCCTCCACCATTGCCTTCCAACCTGATTGCTGCTCCCACCTTCTGCATAGAAGCTCTGGGGCTGCCAGTGGGTCCGTATGTTTCAAATCTGGAAGCTGCTATGTGTTTGAAAACTGCTTCTGACCTAATGCTTTCTTTGCTTGAATCAAGACATGCCTTTTAGAAGGAAGACAGCCTCAGTAGGGTAGATCCAAGTCACCATGAGCTCTTGTGCCATAAATAGGACCATTTTCCTTTGCTTTCTTGCTCCCTCCTATATCGATCAGTCCTTCAGATACTATCAGCACCTACTGTGTGCCAGGCACCATACTTGGTGCTATGTACACTGCTGATTTGTGTGTTTAGATTCTGTGCCTGCCACGCAGTCTGTGCCTGCAGTATGTAGGACTCGTAAGCAGTACCATTTTCTGAGCAGTGCCCCTAGTCCACCATGAAGCCCTTGTCCCACAGCCCCACCCTGCAATGCACATTACTTCCTACCTTCAGAAAGTCTGGGAGACCGTTCTGAGAAAGATTGAACAGGCAGCATTTAGGTTTTTCAACAAACCTTCAAATTAACCCTGTTAAGCCTGCTTTATTTATTTTCTTTGATCGCTTATGTTTTCATTCCTTCCAGCGCCCTAAATTGTGGCGTTGTGGTGGTCGTCCATAGCGTGACTCGATAGTCAATACTTGTTTAATAGGAACCACAATATGTGAGTTCATACTATATATTTTCTTATAAATAGATTGAGTATTTGCTAACCCCCCCTCCCCATTTCCCTTTATAAATTCAGAAATTTCTGGTTGTGTTTATTCCTCTCGTCAGCATACTTTATCATATCAAAGCCTTTTCAGACACTGTAAAACTACTGAGTTATGTTTGGGTCATGTTTTGCGGTATGCCCTTTAATACTGTAGCTTTAGAAATGCAATTTTCAGCCTCTGCTTATTAGAATATGATAAAGTATTCCTGGTCTATGTCCAGCTCCACTAATCTCCAGACTGCGCTTCATGAATTAAGCATGAAGATTTTAGTCAATGTGCTTTCAAAGACCAATGTTTAGGGAATCATGGATTTTCTACAAGCTGAGGGAGAAATCTATAATAGGAGCAACTGATTTTCAAACATCATATTCTCAGGAAGAAATGACCAGTTCTGGCCCAGAAACAGAAAAATATTTCACTATCAGAATATTCTAGAACCAGTTAAAACCACATTGTGTGGTTTGGCTTATTAAAGGGATGGTGTTTTAAGAAGTGTAAGACCGTCTACCACGTGGGAGGATTTCAAATGACTGATGATTTTGGAAAGCTCATGTAGATTGAGTTAAAATGGAGAGGGGAATGCAAATTGAATTTATAAGGTATTATTAACTTTCCCCTCATGCCCCACTCCCTGCCCCTTGTGCTTTTTGGTTCATTTTGCTCCGATATAATTCAGCAGACAGCCAGAGATCTCTCCCTCCTGGCTGAGAGATGTCACTTAGAGGAGAGACTCAGAGGCCCTCTGTGTACCTTGACCAGGCCACCTTGTCGGTAGATAACATACAAGAACCCAGGTGTCTCTGCTTTGCTGTGTTTGATGGCAAGTGGTGGGCAGGGTTTTGAAAGGGAGTCTCTGGATGAAGTGGGGGTATTTCTCCACTGGAAATGCGAGAGACGTCGTCTCCTAGTAACTGTGGAGGGTCTGGAAACAGCACGTGGGTCCTCTCCTCCTTGCTCCGTGCATGGATCTTGGCTTCTGTGTTTGGTGACACTGTATCTGGTCTCCTTGGTCACCTTCACGAATACAGGCACCTTTGAGTGAAGCATCTGTTCAGTGACTGGTGCCATACTAACTACTTGGCCCCAGTGGCTCTCTCAAATCCCCAGTGCTCAACAGGGAAACTGAGGCATAGGGCGTTTCAGTGACTTGCTTAGGCACCTGGCGAGTGGCAGAGTTGGCATGGAAGCCAAGACATTTTTGGCAGTTCAGTGTCACAGCCAAACCACTCTCTGGGGCTCCTTGAAGCAGGACAGGCTAGGGAGCTGTGCTGGGTCAGGCTCCTGGAGGCTGTCACCCCACCCTCTCACCCCGTCCTGAGATCAAGACAGAAATGTAAATCATCTCCAATCAGGGGGCTGCTTCTTGACATTTTCCTTTTGAGGAAGACAGGAAAATTCTGGGCTCGTCCAGCTGTATCTGTGAACCTCCTTGATCTCTCAGGGGCTTTAAATTAATCAATCAATCCACAGACATTGAACTGAATCTCTACCCTGGGCTGAAGACTCTGCAAAGTGCTTTAAATGGGAAGGAAACCAAAGGGCCAGCTGCCCTGGCCCCACTGTAGCCCAAGGCTGCCTTCCCCCGAGGGGAATTGGCCTGTCAGTTCAATCAGGCGGCCCCTCTGACTGGTGTTTTTCACTAAACTGGCCCCACGGACGGCTCTGGTCGGGTATAGACACGGCCTCAGGAGGGGAGCATCCATCTCCTTTCCAGGCTTCCTCGTTTAATCGTTCCTGACACAGCTTTACAAGAAATGCAGCAAAACCCAACCCTGTCAATCACCATCGGCTCCCGAGGCTCCGAGCGGCACCTGCAGAGACAGGTGTCCAAGGGCACCTCCCTGGACACGTGGGCTGAGGAGCTGGGCTGCCGACCCTGGAGGGAGGGACAGTGTGGCCCCAGGGCCACTGAGAGCTGCTGAAGGCCGTCTTTGTGAGGTGCCCTGTCTCCGGGCTGGTGCTGACCACGTTCAGTATGGAACCGGGATTGTTTGGAGAAAGGACCGGCAGCTCTCTGAGTGACAGTGGCTGAGCCTCAGGGCTTTGAGGAGTGAAAGGCTATGCGGGGGTCATCCGTTGGCCAGTGTAAATAGGCAGAGTGGGCCAAGGAGGAGATTCAGAGTAGCTGGAGGGGAGCCCCGAAGTGGAGCACCAGTGCCCCAGTCCCAGCTGTGTGCTGCTGAGATGGTTTTGAAAGAGAAGCAGGGACTTGGGGAATTTTATAGGAACTCATCTCCATTTTAAATATTGCCAGCCATTTTCACCAAACGTCTGTGGCTGGGAGTGGAAGGCCGGTGCAGGATGCTAGCGGGTGACTTTCCCCTGGAAGCGGCATCCCTGTCTGGTTGAGGTACCGTGCAGAGAGGTGAGGTAGCTGTCTTGGAAACCCGCAGCTAGCCAGCAGCAGGACTGATACTAAGATCTTCTGGATTTGTTGGTAAACCCTGGTGGTGCAGAAAACCGTCCTAAAGCAATAGCAGGGAGGATGTAAGCCCTATGTATCAGCCGCTGAGAGCTCTAGATGTTGACTCCTCCGATGGCCCACCTGGGAAGGTTCAAGGTCTAGAATAGACCTACAAGCCACTGTCGGAAAAGGGTGGTGGGGAGGGGGGTACAGGGAGCGACTCAGGCCTGGTAGCTTTGCCTGAGGGGGCAGGGAGAGGACTGCAGTGCCCTGCAGGGCATCTGTGGATTTTGACACACCTGGGAAGAGCCCCCCTCGACCTCCATCACAATAATAACCTTGGCCTACACACATGACCTCCAGTTTCCAGCAGACACCTGTGAAGTGGATACAGCTGTCCTGATCTTAAAGAGGAGATCCCCAGGATGCAGGGAGTGTCAAGGACAGCTGTGGTCAGGGTTCCCTGTGCAGCTGGCCTGGAAATGCAACCGCAGACCACCCTCTTCCCGACCCAGGCAGAACTCCTTCCTCATCACATGCCACTAACATCATCCTTTTACATTCTTTCTTCTTGGCTGCCACCTGCCATATTTTATTCACCCTCTGCCTCCTGGGCTGTTTGTGAATAGCAGGTTGTGAACTGCATTCTGTAGACAGCCGGAGATGATCCCAGGAACCACAGCTACCCCACTGTGCTCAGGATGTCTGTGCCGGAAGGAAGGTGGAGGACAAGGGGGTCCAGGTGAACTGGCCGGCCCTCCTGGACTGTGGAGAAGGAATTCCCCAGTAGAGAGGAGTGATGCCAGTAAGGAGAACGGAATGTATTATTTCCAAGCTATTATCCCTACAGCTACCCCCCACCCCACCTCCATTTTGCAAAGTGTAAGTTCTTTCTACATAAGTATTTTCTTTAAAGGGGAAGAAATAGCTTTGCCCATGGTGTAAAATATATACTTTCTAATGTAAATCAAGAAGCTATTAATACTGTAATAGGAACATGGTAGTGTATTAATTGATGGAAATTGTAGAGTGGAATATTCATAACCAGCAGCAGTCTTTTCTTTACAAGAACAAAGGATTAAGTTAGGGAGACAGTAATGGTATTGTGAGTGGGCTCTTTCAATGATTTTTCTCTTTGGAAGAGTAGAGAAAGGTGAAATTCCTACTGGGAATATTAGAGTATGCAGATCTCCACTCAGGGGCATGCAGCTCTGTTTAAACGGCTGTGCTGTGCTTTGCCTTATGAACCAATTGTTTTATTAGTGAAATCATTGCGTGTTTTCTTTTGCTAGAGTTAATAGCACGGTGTCTGTCTAACAGTAAATTAGAGAGTCAGGCAAACAATGGTTTTGTACTTGAGATACAATGAGGTATCTTATTAAAATGCAGACGTCCTTAGGCTCCTGAAAGTAGAGTCTTATTTTAAAATGATTTCATTGGGATTACTATACTGTTTTGAGCTAATCACACTAAGAATCTCTATTTTGTTAGAGCGTGGAGGACTGTGGAAGTTAACCTGCTTCTTGAATATTTTCCCATTCATATTTTATTCTTGTATTCTCTTCTGGATAGATCTCATTGGCTTGGCAAGGAAAGGCATCATGCCAGTAACATCATCTTTTTACACGCAAAAGATAAATTGAGATCTAACCCCCTCCTGCCTCCTGCTAGGTTTCTCAAGCAGCAACTCTGTTCTGATCATTGTCAGAGATAGCAGTAGTACAGATAATAAGAAATCATAATTCTTTACCGATCACTTTGCTATACACTAGGTGCTGCACAGAGTGGATTACATGGTTTGTGTTGTAGGGTCCTCATTTAAACCTGCTGGCGGTGGATAGTATCGTTATCTCCATTTTACAGATGAAAAATTGAGGCCTAGAGAATTCTGATGCCTGAATCTCTGTTGCCTGTGCTGTCCCAACGGACTAATTTTCATTTCTTGTGACTGGAACCTTTGTGTTCTTTCTTTGACGCCTCAGGATTGGCAGCTCTGCCTCTCCTGTCCCCAGCCCTGTTGGAGATCATGAGTGGAGCTGAGGTGCAGCACAAAGGGCCGGCAGTGTTTGTTACTTGATTCATCTTTAGCATGTGTTCATCCAGGTCCTCTCCTAGCCAACTTCCTTGCCATGGGATTTAGGTGCATCCTGGACCAGCCGTGCCTTTACAAGCCTAGAGAGGAGTCATGTCTGCTTCTCCCTGGCAGACAAGGTCTCTGACGTTCAGGGTTTATGTCACTTCTGGGTCACCAGCTGAAGAACAGGAGAGCTTCTCACCAGTCATCCACATCATAGAGACCCCACTGTGACCATCAGGACAGAACCTGCATTGGACAGCACAGCTTACTATCAGAGTATTTCAAAAGGTTTGTAGAAAGTGCAATTAAGAGCTTTTGGTGCAGGTTTCTTTCTTTCTATTTTTTTTTTTTTTGTTTTTTAAATCCATGCATCTAAGGAGTCTTCAAGAAGTTCATGGAAGATGTGTACTACGAGAAAACTGCATGGATTTCAATAATGTTGTACACAGTATAAACTTAACATTATCATTTTTATTTTAAAATTTATTTTGAAAGGCAGGGAGACAGAGGGAGCACAAGGGAGAGGTCTCCTGTTTGCTGGTTTACTGGCCAAATGCCTGCAATGGCTGGGGCCGGGCCAGGCCGAAGTCAGGAGCCAGGAGCTGATTCTGGGTAGCAGGGATCCACTTGGTTGAACCATCATCTACTGCCTCCTAGGGTGTGCATTAGCAGAAATCTGTAGTGGAAGAGGACCCAAGACTCCAACTCAGACACTCCAGTGAGGCATGCCAGCATCCTAAGCAACGTTAGGAACTCTCACGTATGCATTAAAAAGCAAAATAAAACAACATGGGGCTGGTGCTATGGCATAGCAGGTAGGGCTACTGCCTTCGGTGCCAGCCTCCCATATGGGGTCAGGTTTGAGTCCTGGCTGCTCCACTTCTGATCCAGCTCTCTGCTATGGCCTGGGAAAGCAGTAGAAGATGGCCCAAGTCCTTGGGCCTCTGCACCCGTGTGGGAGACCTGAAAGAGGCTTCTTGCTTTGTATTGGCCCAGCTCCGGCCGTTGTGGCCATTTGGGAAGTGAACGAGCGTATGGAAGACCCCTCTTTCTCTGCCTCTGCCTCTCTGTAAATCTGCCTTTCAAATAAATAAATAAACCTTGAAACAACAACAGCAAAGATCTTGGACTCTTAGATGAAGTTGAAAGAGACCATTTTGTTATTTATCCAATTGGACTCAATAGAATTGAGATGGGTACAAGTTACTGACCACCATCTGTCTAACAGCATGTATGCCAGTGAACACCCTGAAACATTAGAGCCTGAGATCTGAAGATGCATACATTAACAGGTTCCTGCATTTGGGAGATCTCGCCTGTGCTGCAAGTGTTAGGACATTTTTGTGTGCCTTTCCTTCCTTTGTCCACCACACCCATGCCTTCCTGATCCCCCATGCTGTCCTCTTATCCCAGACTCTGCCACCCTTTCATGCTACAAACGTTCCTCTGTGAGTATGGCCCCTCCTTTATTTAGCAAATATTCATGGGGCCCACATGCACCAAGCACTGTACTGAGAGATGATGCAAGGATGAGCAGAAAATTGTCATGTGTCAAATCCCACAGACCCATCTGTGACAAAGTTGTTAGCAGTCTGTGGTAAAATGTGAAAAATGCAAAAGAGTGAGTTTCTCAATTTTAAACTATTTTTTTTAGGATTGCATCCTTAATCTTTTTTGTAACATTAAATATCTTTTTCTTTAATAAAGATGATAGAAAATGATGGTTTCTGCCTTTCTTCCTTTCTTTTGTTTTCCTTTTAAACTGTTTTTTCTTCTATGTTGTTTTTGTTTTAAAGCCCTTAATTGCCTCCATCCTCCTCCAAAAAAAAAAAAAAAAAATTTAGCAAGTCTATATCAGCCTGGCCATTTTTATTTTTTATGTTAAAGATTTGAAAAGCACAGTGACAGAGACTGAGAAACCTCCATTTTCTTTCTCATTTTACTAGACCTTGAACTCTGAAAGCATACGGCTATCTGATGTACCTGTACCGCAGGAGCTGGCCGCTTGCTGATCCTGAGTACTGCATTGTTCTCTCCATTTTTGGTGTTGTTTTTAATGTTAGCCTGGTCTTGTTAGCCTCCTGCCCCCAGTGTCCCTCAAGGTGTGTCTCTTTCAGGCATTCTGTAAATGATTTCACTTAGCCCTTGAAAACAAAACCAAGTAGAACAGACTCGGAGATGCCAAATGTGAAGCAAGCATTCATGGCAGGAGAACTCTCTTCCTTTTTCAGAGAATGGGAAGCAAGGCCACTTTAGACACCCTTTTTCCTCCTTTCCCTTGGCCCTTGTGAAAAAAGGTAGCCAGTTTGCTGCCGCCACTATGCTCACTGAAGAGCCAAAAATATGCTCAGTTTAGAAATGACCCAGGATCCGTCCTTTGCAGAACAACCTTGTTAACTACCCAGATTTTGAGGTTCTGTGATTTAGACACTGCACTGCCCAGCACTACAGCTCAGTCTGCTGGTGCCTGGGGGTGCAGTCCTCCACTTTGCCCTGCTGCGCTCTCTGCCCTTCCTCAAAGGACCGGGAAGAAGCTCCAGGAAGCCCTGCTGAGGCACTCAGAGGTTAAGCAGAACCCTCCTCCTGGTGGAGTGGACAGAGCCGGTCTGTTGGTGGCTGGCCTTTTTTTTTTTTTTTTTCCAGTGCCCACATTTGTCCCCTTTCATGTAGGTTCAAAAGCTTCTGAGTGGAGAAAGAGCTGCAACACGCACATTTGTAATTGACTCAGCGTCCGTCCGAATGGGATGGGCAGCTTTGCCTTGTTGAACAGCAGCTACTCAAATGCCTGTTGTCAAAAGAGATTCTAGTTAGGAGAGAGAAGGCTTCTGTTCAGGGGGATGTGTCCCCTCCAAATTTAGGGACATTGTTTGTATTACATTTAGAATTTATGGCTATCAAAGTAAACAGTCTACAGCCAGTCAGTGAAGTCAAAATATGCTGCGGGGCTATTATTAAAAATTCACCAACATAATTAACATTGAAGCAGCCGATTCTTTTCAACAAACAGACTCTACTTGTAGTCCCCTCCCTATCTTTTTTAATTCAGCACACTCATTTAAAGAATTTAAAAAATTTGCGTAGTTTTTTAATCATTTCTCTTGGACTTTACTTTTATATAAAGGATGCTCTGAGTATTTACCATAAATGTAGAAATTAGATGGTTACTGTGGGTTTACAACATTTGTCTTTTAGATAACTTGAATACAGGGGATACATGTTTTCCTTGAAAATATTTTAATTTCACATGTACAGAAAAAGAACGGAAGAAAAGAATGCTTGACACCCTGTTCCTGCTCTGTCAGGGAATTTCTTGGACCCTGCATCAGAGCCCCTGTGGAACAAAAGCAAAATCCTGTTGACCTCCTAGCATAAAAAGGCAAGAACAACGCCAGATTCCGAAGGAGCCAGGTGAAAAGGGGACTGCGAAGCTGTGAATAGGTCCAGACAAATTGAAGTCAGCCTGATTAGGAGGAGTGAAAGGGCACTTTTGGAATCCCATGTGGTTTTTTTGGTTTTTTTTTTTTTTTTTTTTTTTTTTTTTTTTGTATTTTTTTAAATAGGGGACGCTATTGTCATTCAGAAAGCCCCAGGCTGTTCTGGAAACAGGCAAAAATCAATAGCCCACTTGTTGAGGATAAGTGAATTAGCCTGTGTTGAATGTAACTGAGTACCTGAACACTTGAGT